>NC_057799.1:115414863-116109772 GCF_018294505.1 Triticum aestivum
TGCCCTCCTGGTTGCTTTCTTGACGTAGGGTCCAAGTCCTCTGGATCACGTTCGTTCCAAAAATCACGTTCCCCAAGGTTTCATTCCGTTTGGACTCCGTTTGATATTCTTTTTCTGCGAAACTCTGAAATAGGCAAAAAACAACAATTCTGGGCTGGGCCTCCGGTTAATAGGTTAGTCCCAAAAATAATATAAAAGTGTATAATAAAGCCCAATAATGTCCAAAACAGAATACAATATAGCATGGAACAATAAAAAATTATAGATACGTTGGAGACGTATCAAGCATCCCCAAGCTTAATTCCTGCTCGTCCTCGAGTAGGTAAATGATAAAAACAGAATTTTTGATGTGGAATGCTACTTGGCATAATTTCAATTTAATTCTTCTTAATTGTGGTATGAATATTCAGATCCGAAAGATTCAAGACAAAGGTTTAATATTGACATAAAAATAATAATACTTCAAGCATACTAACTAAGCAATCATGTCTTCTCAAAATAACATGGCCAAAGAAAGCTATCCCTACAAAATCATATAGTCTGGCTATGCTCTATCTTCACCACACAAAATATTTAAATCATGCACAACCCCGATGACAAGCCAAGCAATTGTTTCATACTTTTAACGTTCTCAAACTTTTTCAATCTTCACGCAATACATGAGCGTGAGCCATGGACATAGCACTATATGTGGAATAGAATGGTGGTTGTGGAGAAGACAAAAAGGAGAAGATAGTCTCACATCAACTAGGCGTATCAACGGGCTATGGAGATGCCCATTAATAGATATCAATGTGAGTGAGTAGGGATTGCCATGCAACAGATGCACTTAGAGCTATAAGTATATGCAAGCTCAACAAAAGGGAACTAAGTGGGTGTTGATGTCTACTACGCAACCTTCTTCTTGTAGACGTTGTTGGGCCTCCAAGTGCAGAGGTTTGTAGGACAGTAGCAAATTTTCCTCAAGTGGATGACCTAAGGTTATCAATCCGTGGGAGGCGTAGGATGAAGATGGTCTCTCTCAAGCAACCCTGCAACCAAATAGCAAAGGGTCTCTTGTGTCCCCAACACACCCAATACAATGGTAAATTGTATAGGTGCACTAGTTCGGCGAAGAGATGGTGATACAAGTGCAATATGGATGGTAGATATGGGTTTTTGTAATATGAAAATATAAAAACAGCAAGGTAACTAATGATAAAAGTGAGCACAAACGGTATTGCAATGCGTTGAAACAAGGCCTATGGTTCATACTTTCACTAGTGCAAGTTCTCTCAACAATAATAACATAAATGGATCATATAACTATCCCTCAACATGCAACAAAGAGTCACTCCAAAGTCACTAATAGCGGAGAACAAACGAAGAGATTATGGTAGGGTACGAAACCACCTCAAAGTTATTCTTTCCAATCAATCCGTTGGGCCATTCCTATAAGTGTCACAAACAGCCCTAGAGTTCGTACTAGAATAACACCTTAAGACACAAATCAACCAAAACCCTAATGTCACCTAGATACTCCAATGTCACCTCAAGTATCCGTGGGTATGATTATACGATATGCATCACACAATCTCAGATTCTCTATTCAACCAACACATAGAACCTCAAAGAGTGCCCCAAAGTTTCTACCAGAGAATCATGACAAAAACGTGTGCCAACCCTATGCATAAGTTCATGGGCGGAACCCGCAAGTTGATCACCAAAACATACATCAAGTGAATCACGTGATATCCCATTGTCGCCACAGATACGCATGGCAAGACATACATCAAGTGTTCTCAAAAGGGAAAACTCAATCCATTACAAGAGAGTAGAGGGGGAGAAAAATCATAAGATCCAACTATAATAGCAAAGCTCGTGATACATCAAGATCGTGCCAAATCAAGAACAAGAGAGAGAGAGAGAGAGATCAAACACATAGTTACTGGTACATACCCTCAGCCCCGAGGGTGAACTACTCCCTCCTCGTCATGGAGAGCGCCGGGATGATGAAGATGGCCACCGGTGAGGGTTCCCCCCTCCAGCAGGGTGCCGGAACAGGGTCCCGATTGGTTTTTGGTGGCTACAGAGGCTTGCGGTGGCGGAACTCCCGATCTATTCTGTTCCCCGAAGGTTTTAGGGTATATGGGTATATATAGGTGAAAGAAGTACGTCAGGGGAGCCACGAGGGGCCCACGAGGGTGGAGGGCGTGCCCAGGGGGGTGGGCGCGCCCCCCTGCCTCGTGCCTTCCTCGTTGCTTCCTTGACGTGGACTCCAAGTCCCCCGGGTTGCTTTCCTTTCAAAAATAACTTCTCCAGAAGGTTTCATTCCGTTTCGACTCCATTTGATATTCCTTTTCTTTGAAACACTGAAACAAGGGAAAAAACAAGAACTGGCACTGGGCTCTAGGTCAATAGGTTAGTCCCAAAAATAATATAAAAGTGCATAGTAAAGCCCATGAAACATCCAAGATGGATAATATCATAGCATGGAACAATCAAAAATTATAGATACGTTGGAGACGTATCAGGTGTCCATCCAACTGTTGGAAATATGCCCTAGAGGCAATAATAAATTGGTTATTATTATATTTCCTTGTTCATGATAAACGTTTATTATCCATGCTAGAATTGTATTGATAGGAAACTCAGATACATGTGTGGATACATAGACAACACCATGTCCCTAGTAAGCCTCTAGTTGACTAGCTCGTTGATCAATAGATGGTTACGGTTTCCTGACCATGGACATTGGATGTCGTTGATAACAGGATCACATCATTAGGAGAATGATGTGATGGACAGGACCCAATCCTAAGCCTAGCACAAGATCGTGTAGTTCGTTTGCTCAGAGCTTTTCTAATGTCAAGTATCATTTCCTTAGACCATGAGATTGTGCAACTCCCGGATACCGTAGGAATGCTTTGGGTGTACCAAACGTCACAACGTAACTGGGTGGCTATAAAGGTGCACTACAGGTATCTCCGAAAGTGTCTGTTGGGTTGGCACGAATCGAGACTGGGATTTGTCACTCCGTGTAAACGGAGAGGTATCTCTGGGCCCACTCGGTAGGACATCATCATAATGTGCACAGTGTGACCAAGGAGTTGATCACGGGATGATGTGAGTTACGGAACGAGTAAAGAGACTTGCCGGTAACGAGATTGAACAAGGTATCGGGATACCGACGATCGAATCTCGGGCAAGTAACATACCGATAGACAAAGGGAATTGTATACGGGATTGATTGAATCCTCGACATCGTGGTTCATCCGATGAGATCATCGAGGAGCATGTGGGAGCCAACATGGGTATCCAGATCCCGCTGTTGGTTATTGACCGGAGAGTCGTCTCGGTCATGTCTACCTGTCTCCCGAACCCGTAGGGTCTACACACTTAAGGTTCGGTGACGCTAGGGTTATAGAGATATTAGTATGCGGTAACCCGAAAGTTGTTCGGAGTCCCGGATGAGATCCCGGATGTCACGAGGAGTTCCGGAATGGTCCGGAGGTAAAGATTTATATATGGGAAGTCTTATTTTGGTCGCCGGAAAAGTTTCGCACTTTATCGGTATTGTACCGGGAGTGCCGAAAGGGGTCCGGGGGTCCACCAGCCCCGGGGGGCCACATGGGCTGTAGGGGGTGCGCCTTGGCCTATATGGGCCAAGGGAACCAGCCCCAAGAGGCCCATGCGCCAAGAGATAAGATAAAAGGAGAGTCCTAAAGGGGGAAGGCACCTCCGAGGTGCCTTGGGGGGGAAGGACTCCTCCCTGGCCGCATCCTTCCTTGGAGGAAGGGCCAAGGCTGCGCCCCCCCTCTCCCTTGGCCCTATATATAGTCGGGGGAAGGGAGGGCAGCAATACCCAATCCCTGGCGCCTCCCTCTCCCTCCCGTGACACCTCTCCCTCCCGTTAGTGCTTGGCAAAGCCCTACCGGGATCCCCGCTACTTCCACCACCACGCCGTCGTGCTGCTGGATCTCCATCAACCTCTCCTTCCCCCTTGCTGGATCAAGAAGGAGGAGACGTCGCTGCTCCGTACGTGTGTTGAACGCGGAGGTGCCGTCCGTTCGGCGCTAGGATCATCGGTGATTTGGATCACGACGAGTATGACTCCATCAACCCCGTTCTCTTGAACGCTTCCGCTCGCGATCTACAAGGGTATGTAGATGCACTCCTTCCCTCTCATTGCTAGTAAACTCCATAGATTGATCTTGGTGATGCGTAGAAAATTTTGAATTTCTGCTACGTTATCCAACAGTGGCATCATGAGCTAGGTCTATGCGTAGTTTCTATGCAAGAGTAGAACACAAAGTAGTTGTGGGCGTCGATGTTGCCAATTATTCTTGCCGCTACTAGTCTTATCTTGTTTCGGCAGCATTGTGTTGGAAATATGCCCTAGAGGCAATAATAAATGGTTATTATTATATTTCTTTGTTCATGGTAATTGTCTATTGTTCATGCTATAATTGTATTGTCCGGAAATCGTAATACATGTGTGAATACATAGACCACAAAGTGTCCCTAGTAAGCCTCTAGTTGACTAGCTCGTTGATCAACAGATAGTCATGGTTTCCTGACTATGGACATTGGATGTCATTGATAACGGGATCACATCATTAGGAGAATGATGTGATGGACAAGACCCAATCCTAAGCATAGCATAAAAGATCGTGTAGTTTCATTTGCTAGAGCTTTTCCAATGTCAAGTATCTTTTCCTTAGACCATGAGATCGTGCAACTCCCGGATACCGTAGGAGTGCTTTGGGAGTGCCAAACGTCACAACGTAACTGGGTGACTATAAAGGTGCACTACGGGTATCTCCGAAAGTGTCTGTTGGGTTGGCACGGATCGAGACTGGGATTTGTCACTCCATGCGACGGAGAGGTATCTCTAGGCCCACTCGGTAATGCATCATCATAATGAGCTCAATGTGACTAAGGCGTTAGTCACGGGATCATGCATTGCGGTACGAGTAAAGAGACTTGCCGGTAACGAGATTGAACAAGGTATTGGGATACCGACGATCGAATCTCGGGCAAGTAACATACCGATTGACAAAGGGAATTGCATACGGGATTGATTGAATCCTCGACACTGTGGTTCATCCGATGAGATCATCGTGGAACATGTGGGAGCCAACATGGGTATCCAGATCCCGCTGTTGGTTATTGACCGGAGAGGCGTCTCGGTCATGTCTACATGTCTCCCGAACCCGTAGGGTCTACACACTTAAGGTTCGGTGACGCTAGGGTTGTAGAGATATGTGTATGCGGAAACCCGAAAGTTGTTCGGAGTCCCGGATGAGATCCCGGACGTCACGAGAGGTTTCGGAATGGTCCGGAGGTGAAGAATTATATATAGGAAGTCAAGTTTCGGCTACCGGGAAAGTTTCGGGGGTTACCGGTATTGTACCGGGACCACCGGAAGGGTCCCGGGGGTCCACCGGGTGGGGCCACCTGTCCCGGAGGGCCCCGTGGGCTGAAAGTGGAAGGGAACCAGCCCTTAGTGGGCTGAGGCGCCCCCCTTGGGCCTCCCCCCATGCGCCTAGGGTTGGGAACCCTAGGGGGGGGGGGGGGGGAGCTTCCCCCTTGCCTTGGGGGGCAAGGCACCCCTTCCCCCCCACTTGGCCGCCGCCCCCTTGGAGATCTGATCTCCCAAGGGCTGGCGCCCCCCCGGGGTCCTATAAATAGTGGGGGGGAGGGAGGGCAGCAACCTACAGCCTTGGGCGCCTCCCTCCTCCCCTGCAACACCTCTCTCTCTCTCGCAGAAGCTTGGCGAAGCCCTGCCGGAGACCCGCTACATCCACCACCACGCCGTCGTGCTGTTGGATCTCCATCAACCTCTCCTTCCCCCTTGCTGGATCAAGAAGGAGGAGACGTCGCTGCACCGTACGTGTGTTGAACGCGGAGGTGCCGTCCGTTCGGCACTCGGTCATCGGTGATTTGGATCACGGCGAGTACGACTCCGTCATCCACGTTCATTGGAACGCTTCCGCTCGCGATCTACAAGGGTATGTAGATGCACTCCTTTCCCCTCGTTGCTAGTAGACTCCATAGATGCATCTTGGTGAGCATAGGAAAATTTTAAAATTATGCTACGATTACCAACAGTGGCATCATGAGCCAGGTCTATGCGTAGTTACTATGCACGAGTAGAACACAAAGCAGTTGTGGGCGTTGAGTTTGCCAATTCTTCTTGCCGCTACTAGTCTTTTCTTGTTTCGGCGGCATTGTAGGATGAAGCGGCCCGGACCGACCTTACACGTACACTTACGTGAGACAGGTTCCACCGACTGACATGCACTAGATGCATAAGGTGGCTAGCGGGTGTCTGTCTCTCCTACTTTAGTCAGAACAGATTCGATGAAAAGGGTCCTTATGAAGGGTAAATAGAAATTGGCAAATCATGTTGTGGTCATACGTAGGTAAGAAACGTTCTTGCTAGAAACCTACAAACCACGTAAAAAACTTGCAACAACAATTAGAGGACGTCTAACTTGTTTTTGCAGCAAGTGCTATGTGGTGTGATATGGCCAGAAGATGTGATGAATGATATATGTGATGTATGAGATTGATCATATTCTTGTAATAGGAATCACGACTTGCATGTCGATGAGTATGACAACCGGCAGGAGCCATAGAGAGTTGTCTTTATTATTTTGTATGACCTGCGTGTCATTGAATAACGCCATGTAAATTACTTTACTTTGTTGCTAAACAGTTAGCCATAGAAGTAGAAGTAATCGTTGGCGTGACGACTTCATGAAGACACAATGATGGAGATCATGGTGTCATGCCGGTGACAAAGATGATCATGGTGCCCCGAAGATGGAGATCAAAGGAGCATAATGATATTGGCCATATCATGTCACTATTTGATTGCATGTGATGTTTATCATGTTTTTGCATCTTATTTGCTTAGAACGACGGTAGCAAGTAGGATGATCCCTCATAATAATTTCAAGAAAGTGTTCACCCTAACTGTGCACCGTTGCGAAGGTTCGTTGTTTCGAAGCACCACGTGATGATCGGGTGTGATAGATTCTAACGTTCGAATACAACGGTTGTTGACGAGCCTAGCATGTACATACATGGCCTCGGAACACACGCAATACACTTAGGTTAACTTGACGAGCCTAGCATGTACAGACATGGCCTCCGAACACGGAGGACCGAAAGGTCGAGCATGAGTCGTATAGAAGATACAATCAACATGGAGATGTTCACCGATCTTGACTAGTCCGTCTCACGTGATGATCGGACACGGCCTAGTTAAACTCGGATCATGTTTCACTTAGATGACGAGAGGGATGTCTATCTGAGTGGGAGTTCATTAAATAATTCGATTAGATGAACTCAATTATCATGAACTTAGTCTAAAATCTTTACACTATGTCTTGTAGATCAAATGGCCAACGTTGTCCTCAATTTCAACGCGTTCCTAGAGAAAACCAAGCTGAAAGATGATGGCAGCAACTATACTGACTGGGTCCGGAACCTGAGGCTCATCCCTATAGTAGCCAAGAAAGATTATGTCTTAGAAGCACCGCTAGGTGATGCACCAATCCCACAGAACCAAGACGTTATGAACGCTTGGCAATCACGTGCTGATGATTACTCCCTCGTTCAGTGCGGCATGCTTTACAGCTTAGAACCGGGTCTCCAAAAGCGTTTTGAGAAATATGGAGCATATGAGATGTTCGAGGAGCTGAAACTGGTTTTTCAAGCTCATGCCCGGGTCGAGAGATATGATGTCTCCGACAAGTTCTTCAGCTGTAAAATGGAGGAGAACAGTTCTGTTAGTGAGCACATACTCAGAATGTCTGGGTTGCACAACCGCTTGTCTCAGCTGGGAGTTAATCTCCCGGATGACGCGGTCATTGACAGAATCCTCCAGTCGCTTCCACCAAGCTACAAGAGCTTTGTGATGAACTACAATATGCAGGGGATGGAAAAGACCATTCCCGAGGTATATTCAATGCTGAAATCAGCGGAAGGGGAGATCAGAAAAGAACATCAAGTGTTGATGGTGAATAAAACCACTAAGTTCAAGAAGGGCAAGGGTAAGAAGAACTTCAAGAAGGACGGCAAGGGAGTTGCCGCGCCCGGTAAACCAGTTACTGGGAAGAAGTCAAAGAATGGACCCAAGCCTGAAACTGAGTGCTTTTATTGCAAGGGAAGTGGTCACTGGAAGCGGAACTGCCCCAAATACTTAGCGGAAAAGAAGGCCGGCAACACCAAAGGTATATGTGATATACATGTAATTGATGTGTACCTTACCAGTACTCGTAGTAGCTCCTGGGTATTTGATACCGGTGCGGTTGCTCATATTTGTAACTCAAAACAGGAACTACGGAATAAAAGGAGACTGGCGAAGGACGAGGTGACGATGCGCGTCGGAAATGGTTCCAAGGTCGATGTGATCGCCGTCGGCACGCTACCTCTGCATCTACCCACGGGATTAGTTTTAAACCTCAATAATTGTTATTTAGTGCCAGCTTTGAGCATGAACATTGTATCTGGATCTCGTTTAATTCGAGATGGCTACTCATTTAAATCCGAGAATAATGGTTGTTCTATTTATTTGAGAGATATGTTTTATGGTCATGCCCCGCTGGTCAATGGTTTATTTTTGATGAATCTCGAACATGATGTTACACATGTTCATAGTGTGAATACCAAAAGATGTAAAGTTGATAACGATAGTCCCACATACTTGTGGCACTGCCGCCTTGGTCACATTGGTGTCAAGCGCATGAAGAAGCTCCATGCAGATGGACTTTTGGAGTCTCTTGATTACGAATCATTTGACACGTGCGAACCATGCCTCATGGGTAAGATGTGTTGGAAATATGCCCTAGAGGCAATAATAAATAGGTTATTATTATATTTCCTTGTTCATGATAATCGTTTATTATCCATGCTAGAATTGTATTGATAGGAAACTCAGATACATGTGTGGATACATAGACAACACCATGTCCCTAGTAAGCCTCTAGTTGACTAGCTCGTTGATCAATAGATGGTTACGGTTTCCTGACCATGGACATTGGATGTCGTTGATAACGGGATCACATCATTAGGAGAATGATGTGATGGACAAGACCCAATCCTAAGCCTAGCACAAGATCGTGTAGTTCGTTTGCTCAGAGCTTTTCTAATGTCAAGTATCACTTCCTTAGACCATGAGATTGTGCAACTCCCGGATACCGTAGGAATGCTTTGGGTGTGCCAAACGTCACAACGTAACTGGGTGGCTATAAAGGTGCACTACGGGTATCTCCGAAAGTGTCTGTTGGGTTGGCACGAATCGAGACTGGGATTTGTCACTCCGTGTAAACGGAGAGGTATCTCTGGGCCCACTCGGTAGGACATCATCATAATGTGCACACTGTGACCAAGGAGTTGATCACGGGATGATGTGAGTTACGGAACGAGTAAAGAGACTTGCCGGTAACGAGATTGAACAAGGTATAGGGATACCGACGATCGAATCTCGGGCAAGTAACATACCGTTAGACAAAGGGAATTGAATACGGGATTGATTGAATCCCCGACATCGTGGTTCATCCGATGAGATCATCGTGGAACATGTGGGAGCCAACATGGGTATCCAGATCCCGCTGTTGGTTATTGACCGGAGAACGTCTCGGTCATGTCTGCATGGTTCCCGAACCCGTAGGGTCTACACGCTTAAGGTTCGATGACGCTAGGGTTATAGGGAAAGCATGTACGTGGTTACCGAATGTTGTTCGGAGTCCCGGATGAGATCCCGGACGTCACGAGGAGTTCCGGAATGGTCCGGAGGTAAAGATTTATATATGGGAAGTCCTGTTTTGGTCACCGGAAAAGTTTCGGGTGAAATCGGTAATGTACCGGGACCACCGGGAGGGTCCCGGGGGTCCACCAAGTGGGGCCACCAGCCCCAGAAGGCTGCGTGGGCCAAGTGTGGGAGGGGACCAGCCCCAGGTGGGCTGGTGCGCCCCCCACCAAGGCCCAAGGCGCATGGGAGAGTGGGAGGGAGCAAACCCTAGGTCCAGATGGGCCTTAGGGCCCATCTAGTGGGGCGCCTCCCCCTCTCCTCCCCTTGGCCGCCCCCCTTGATGGGATCTAGGGCTGGCCGCCTCCTCTTGGGGGTGGAAACCCTAAGGGGGGCGCAGCCCTCTTCCCCCCTATATATACTTGAGGTTTGGGCTGCCATACAGACACGAGAAAGTCTCCTTTTGGTGATGCCCTACCCCTCTCCCTCCTCCTCCTCTCCCGCGGTGCTTGGCGAAGCCCTGCGGGATTGCCACGCTCCTCCACCACCACCATGCCGTCGTGTTGCTGCTGGATGGAGTCTTCCCCAACCTCTCCCTCTCTCCTTGCTGGATCAAGGCGTGGGAGACGTCACCGGGCTGCACGTGTGTTGAACGCGGAGGCACCGTTCTTTCGGTGCTTAGATCGGAATCAACCGCGATCTGAATCGCTACGAGTACGACTCCCTCATCCGCGTTCTTGCAACGCTTCCGCATCGCGATCTACAAGGGTATGTAGATTCACTCCCCCTCCCCTCGTTGCTAGATTACTCCATAGATTGATCTTGGTGATGCGTAGAAAATTTTGAATTTCTGCTACGTTCTCCAACAGTGGCATCATGAGCCAGGTCTATGCGTAGTTTCTATGCACGAGTAGAACACAAAGAAGTTGTGGGCGTCGATGTTGTCAATTCTTCTTGCCGCTACTAGTCTTATCTTGTTTCGGCGGCATTGTGGGATGAAGCGGCCCGGACCGACCTTACACGTACGCTTACGTGAGACAGGTTCCACCGACTGACATGCACTAGTTGCATAAGGTGGCTAGCGGGTGTCTGTCTCTCCCACTTTAGTCGGAACGGATTCGATGAAAAGGGTCCTTATGAAGGGTAAATAGAAATTGGCATATCACGTTGTGGTCTTACGTAGGTAAGAAACGTTCTTGCTAGAAACCTATACAAACCACGTAAAAACTTGCAACAACAATTAGAGGACGTCTAACTTGTTTTTGCAGCAAGTGCTATGTGATGTGATATGGCCAGAAGATATGATGAATGATATATGTGATGTATGAGATTGATCATATTCTTGTAATAGGGATCACGACTTGCATGTCGATGAGTATGACAACCGGCAGGAGCCATAGGAGTTGTCTTTATTTTTTGTATGACCTGCGTGTCATTGAATAATGCCATGTAAGTTACTTTACTTTATTGCTAAGTGCGTTAGCCATAGAAGTAGAAGTAACCGTTGGCGTGACAACTTCAAGAAGACACAATGATGGAGATCATGATGATGGAGATCATGGTGTCATGCCGGTGACAAAGATGATCATGGTGCCCCGAAGATGGAGATCAAAGGAGCATAATGATATTGGCCATATCATGTCACTATTTGATTGCATGTGATGTTTATCATGTTTTTGCATCTTATTTGCTTAGAACGACGGTAGCAAGTAGGATGATCCCTTATAATAATTTCAAGAAAGTGTTCACCCTAACTGTGCACCGTTGCGAAGGTTCGTCGTTTCGAAGCACCACGTGATGATCGGGTGTGATAGATTCTTACGTTCGAATACAACGGGTGTTGACGAGCCTAGCATGTACAGACATGGCCTCAGAACACACGCAATACACTTAGGTTGACTTGACGAGCCTAGCATGTACAGACATGGCCTCGGAACACGGAGGACCGAAAGGTCGAGCATGAGTCGTATAGAAGATACGATCAACATGGAGATGTTCACCGATCTTGACTAGTCCGTCTCACGTGATGATCGGACACGGCCTAGTTGAGTTCGGATCATGTTTCACTTAGATGACTAGAGGGATGTCTATCTGAGTGGGAGTTCATTAAATAATTTGATTATATGAACTTAATTATCATGAACTTAGTCTAAATCTTTACACTATGTATTGTAGATCAAATGGCCCACGTTGTCCTCAATTTCAACGCGTTCCTAGAGAAAACCAAGCTGAAAGATGATGGCAGCAACTATACGGACTGGGTCCGGAACCTGAGGATCATCCTCATAGCAGCCAAGAAATATTATGTCTTAGAAGCACCGCTAGGTGAAGCACCAATCCCTGAGAACCAAGACGTTATGAACGCTTGGCAGCAGCGTGCTGATGATTACTCCCTCGTTCAGTGCGGCATGCTTTACAGCTTAGAACCGGGTCTCCAAAAGCGTTTTGAGAAACATGGAGCATATGAGATGTTCGAGGAGCTGAAACTAGTTTTTCAAGCTCATGCCCGGGTCGAGAGATATGATGTCTCCGACAAGTTCTTCAGCTGTAAAATGGAGGAGAACAGTTCTGTTAGTGAGCACATACTCAGAATGTCTGGGTTGCACAACCGCTTGTCTCAGCTGGGAGTTAATCTCCCGGATGACGCGGTCATTGACAGAATCCTCCAGTCGCTTCCACCAAGCTACAAGAGCTTTGTGATGAACTACAATATGCAGGGGATGGAAAAGACCATTCCTGAGGTATATTCAATGCTGAAATCAGCGGAAGGGGAGATCAGAAAAGAACATCAAGTGTTGATGGTGAATAAAACCACCAAGTTCAAGAAGGGCAAGGGTAAGAAGAACTTCAAGAAGGACGGCAAGGGAGTTGCCGCGCCCGGTAAACCAGTTACTGGGAAGAAGTCAAAGAATGGACCCAAGCCCGGGACTGAGTGCTTTTATTGCAAGGGAAGTGGTCACTGGAAGCGGAACTGCCCCAAATATTTAGCGGACAAGAAGAAGGCCGGCAACACCCAAGGTATATGTGATATACAAGTAATTGATGTGTACCTTACCAGTACTCGTAGTAGCTCCTGGGTATTTGATACCGGTGCGGTTGCTCATATTTGTAACTCAAAGCAGGAACTACGGAATAAACAGAGACTGGCAAAGGACGAGGTGACGATGCGCGTCGGGAATGGTTCCAAGGTCGATGTGATCGCCGTCGGCACGCTACCTCTGCATCTACCCACGGGATTAGTTTTAAACCTCGATAATTGTTATTTAGTGCCAGCTTTGAGCATGAACATTGTATCTGGATCTCGTTTAATTCGAGATGGCTACTCATTTAAATCCGAGAATAATGGTTGTTCTATTTATTTGAGAGATATGGTTTATGGTCATGCCCCACTGGTCAATGGTTTATTTTTGATGAATCTCGAACGTGATGTTACACATGTTCATAGTGTGAATACCAAAAGATGTAAAGTTGATAACGATAGTCCCACATACTTGTGGCACTGCCGCCTTGGTCACATTGGTGTCAAGCGCATGAAGAAGCTCCATGCAGATGGACTTTTGGAGTCTCTTGATTACGAATCATTTGACACGTGCGAACCATGCCTCATGGGTAAGATGACCAAGACTCCGTTCTCCGGAACAATGGAGCGAGCAACCAACTTATTGGAAATCATACATACCGATGTGTGTGGTCCAATGAGTGTTGAGGCTCGCGGAGGATATCGTTATGTTCTCACTCTCACTGATGATTTAAGTAGATATGGGTATGTCTACCTAATGAAACACAAGTCTGAAACCTTTGAAAAGTTCAAGGAATTTCAGAGTGAAGTTGAGAATCAACGTGACAGAAAAATAAAATTCTTACGATCAGATCGTGGTGGAGAATATTTAAGTCACGAGTTTGGTGCACACTTAAGGAAATGTGGAATAGTTTCACAACTCACGCCGCCTGGAACACCTCAGAGAAATGGTGTGTCCGAACGTCGTAATCGCACTCTATTGGATATGGTGCGATCTATGATGTCTCTTACCGATTTACCGCTCTCATTTTGGGGTTATGCTTTAGAGACTGCCGCATTCACTTTAAATAGGGCACCGTCTAAATCCGTTGAGACGACACCGTATGAATTATGGTTTGGGAAGAAACCTAAGCTGTCGTTTCTAAAAGTTTGGGAATGCGATGCTTATGTCAAGAAACTTCAACCTGAAAAGCTCGAACCCAAGTCAGAAAAATGCGTCTTCATAGGATACCCTAAGGAAACTATTGGGTATACCTTCTACCTCAGATCCGAAGGCAAGATCTTCGTTGCCAAGAACGGGTCCTTTCTGGAGAAGGAGTTTCTCTCGAAAGAATTGAGTGGGAGGAAAGTGGAACTTGATGAGGTGATAGTCACCCCTTCCAAACCGGAAAGTAGCGCAGCACGGGAAAATGTTCCTGTGGTGCCTACACCGACTGGGGAGGAAGTTAATGATGATGATCATGAAGCTTCGGATCAAGTTACTGAACTTCGTAGGTCCACAAGGACATGTTCCGCACCAGAGTGGTATGGCAACCCTGTCCTGGAAATCATGTTGTTAGACAACGGTGAACCTTCGAACTATGAAGAAGCGATGGCGGGCCCGGATTCCGACAAATGGCTAGAAGCCATGAAATCCGAGATAGAATCCATGTATGAAAACAAAGTATGGACTTTGACTGACTTGCCCGATGAGCGGCGAGCCATAGAAAACAAATGGATCTTTAAGAAGAAGACGGACGCAGATGGTAATGTGACCATCTACAAAGCTCGACTTGTCGCTAAGGGTTATCGACAAGTTCAAGGGGTTGACTACGATGAGACTTTCTCACCCATAGCGAAGCTGAAGTCCGTCCGAATCATGTTAGCAATTGCCGCATACCATGATTATGAGATATGGCAGATGGACGTCAAAACGGCATTCCTTAATGGCTTCCTTAAGTAAGAGTTGTATATGATTCAACCGGAAGGTTTTGTCGATCCTAAGAATGCTAACAAAGTGTGCAAGCTCCAGCGCTCAATCTATGGGCTGGTGCAAGCATCTCGGAGTTGGAACATTCGCTTTGATGAGATGATCAAAGCGTTTGGGTTTACACAGACTTATGGAGAAGCCTGTGTTTACAAGAAAGTGAGTGGGAGCTCCGTAGCATTTCTCATATTATATGTGGATGACATACTATTGATGGGAAATGATATAGAATTCTTGGAAAGTATAAAGGCCTATTTGAATAAGTGTTTTTCAATGAAGGACCTTGGAGAAGCTGCTTATATATTAGGCATCAAGATCTATAGAGATAGATCAAGACACCTCATTGGTCTTTCACAGAGTACATACCTTGACAAGATATTGAAGAAGTTCAGTATGGATCAGTCCAAGAAGGGGTTCTTGCCTGTATTGCAAGGTGTGCAATTGAGCACGGCTCAATGCCCGACCACGGCAGAAGATATAGAAGAGATGAGTGTCATCCCCTATGCCTCAGCCATAGGGTCTATTATGTATGCCATGCTGTGTACCAGACCTGATGTAAACCTTGCCGTAAGTTTGGTAGGAAGGTACCATAGTAATCCCGGCAAGGAACACTGGACAGCGGTCAAGAATATCCTGAAGTACCTGAAGAGGACTAAGGATATGTTTCTCGTTTATGGAGGTGACGAAGAGCTCGTCGTAAAGGGTTACGTCGACGCTAGCTTCGACACAGATCTGGATGACTCGAAGTCACAGACCGGATACGTGTTTATTTTGAATGGAGGAGCAGTAAGCTGGTGCAGTTGCAAGCAAAGCGTCGTGGCGGGATCTACATGTGAAGCGGAGTACATGGCAGCCTCGGAGGCAGCACAGGAAGCAGTCTGGATGAAGGAGTTCATTACCGACCTAGGGGTGATTCCCAATGCGTCGGGCCCAATGACTCTCTTCTGTGACAACACTGGAGCTATTGCCCTTGCGAAGGAGCCCAGGTTTCACAGGAAGACCAGGCATATCAAGCGTCGCTTCAACTCCATTCGTGAAAGTGTTCAAAATGGAGACATAGATATTTGTAAAGTACACATGGACCTGAATGTAGCAGATCCGTTGACTAAACCTCTCCCTAGGGCAAAACATGATCAACACCAGGACGCAATGGGTGTTCGATTCATCACAATGTAACTAGATTATTGACTCTAGTGCAAGTGGGAGACTGTTGGAAATATGCCCTAGAGGCAATAATAAATGGTTATTATTATATTTCTTTGTTCATGGTAATTGTCTATTATTCATGCTATAATTGTATTGTCCGGAAATCGTAATACATGTGTGAATACATAGACCACAAAGTCTCCCTAGTAAGCCTCTAGTTGACTAGCTCGTTGATCAACAGATAGTCATGGTTTCCTGACTATGGACATTGGATGTCATTGATAACGGGATCACATCATTAGGAGAATGATGTGATGGACAAGACCCAATCCTAAGCATAGCATAAAAGATCGTGTAGTTTCGTTTGCTAGAGCTTTTCCACAAATACAATGTCAACTACATGATCATGCGAAGCAATATGACAATGATGGAGTGTGTCATAATAAACGAAACGGTGGTAAGTTGCATGGCAATATATCTCGGAATGGCTATGAAAATGCCATGATAGGTAGGTATGGTGGCTGTTTTGAGGAAGGTATATGGTGGGTGTATGATACCGACGAAAAGTGCGCGGTATTAGAGAGGCTAGCAATGGTGGAAGGAAGAAAAAGTGTGTATAATCCATGGACTCAACATTAGTCATAAAGAACTCATATACTTATTGCAAAAATCTACAAGTTATCAAAGCAAAGTATTACGCGCATGCTCCTAGGGGGATAGATTGGTAGGAAAAGACCATCGCTCGTCCCCGACCGCCACTCATAAGGAAGACAATCAATAAATAAATCATGCTCCGACTTCATCACATAACGGTTCACCATACGTGCATGCTACGGGAATCACAAACTTTAACACAAGTATTTCTCAAATTCAAAACTACTCAACTAGCATGACTCTAATATCACCATCTTCATACCTCAAAACAATTATCAAGCATCAAACTTCTCATAGTATTCAACACACTCATAAGAAAGTTTTTACTAGTCTTGAATACCTAGCATATTAGGATTATTTAAGCAAATTACCATGCTGTTTAAGACTCTCAAAATAATCTAAGTGAAGCATGAGAGAATAATAGTTTCCATAAAACAAAATCACCACCGTGCTCTAAAAGATATAAGTGAAGCACTAGAGCAAAAACTATATAACTCAAAAGATATAAGTGAAGCACATAGAGTATTCTAATAATTTCCGAATCAAGTGTGTCTCTCTCAAAAGGTGTGTACAGAAAAGATGATTGTGGTAAACTAAAAAGCAAAGACTCAAATCATACAAGACGCTCCAAGAAAAACACATATCATGTGGTGAATAAAAATATAGCTCCAAGTAAAGCTACCGATGGAAGTAGACGAAAGAGGGGTTGCCATCCGGGGCATCCCCAAGCTTTGGTTTTTTGGTGTCCTTAGATTATCTTGGTGGTGCCATGGGCATCCCCAAGCTTAGGCTCTTGCCACTCTTTGTTCCATAATCCATCAAATCTTTCACCCAAAACTTGAAAACTTCACAACACAAAACTCAGCAGAAAATCTCGTGAGCTCCGTTAGCGAAAGAAAACAAAAGACCACTTCAAGGTACTGTAATGAAATCATTCTTTATTTATATTGGTGTTAAACCTACTGTATTCAAATTTCTCTATGGTTTATAAACTATTTTACTAGCCATAGATATATCAAAATAAGCAAACAACACACGAAAAACAGAATCTGTCAAAAACAGAACAGTCTGTAGTAATCTATAACTAACGCAAACTTCTGGAACTCCAAAAATTCAGCCAAAATAGGATGACCTAGAAAATTTGTTTATTGATCAGAATCAATTGGAATCAATATTTATCACGTTCTGGTGATTTTTAACAATTATTTTCGTGAACAGAAAGTTTCTGGAATTTTTCAGCAAGATCAAATAACTATCATCCAAGAAGATCCTATAGGTTTAACTTGGCACAAACACTAATTAAAACATAAAAAGACATCTAACCAGAGGCTAGATCAAAGATTTATTCCTAAACAGAAGCAAAAAGCAAAAAATAAAAATAAAATTGGGTTGCCTCCCAACAAGCGCTATCGTTTAACGCCCCTAGCTAGGCATAATAGCAAGGATAGATCTAGGTACTGCCATAATAATAAGATAGATCATTAAAACTCATTTCATACTCTCTACGTTCGGCAGCAAGCTTTCTTTGTGGCAACCAAAAGTAATCAAAAGGGCTAAATTTAATGGGATAAAAATCCCCAAGATCAACCTTAGGAGGTATACGTTCCTCCTTCGGCCCTTCATATTGCACAACCAATTCATCATTATAAGCATTCTTTTGACAGAACTTGGTGAGCCTATATTCGAGTGAATATCCTAGCTCATTATTTCGAATAGCAAAATCATCATTAAGTTCAGAAATTCTATCAACTAGAATATTGGTAGGAACCTTTTTTCTAAGGTTTTCATTAAAAGCAACATAATCTAGAGATTGAAAGCGCATTATTTCCACTTGATCAAATAAGATAGTTTCTATGGGAGGACGTCCAGCGTCCACCCTATAACGCGCAAAGATTTCTTTGGCCTCTTTTATGATAAATCTGAACTCATGAGCCAAAAAGATAGTAGCGGCTCGCTTAACAGAAGAGTGCTCAATGTTAGAAAATTCTAGGAAAATCCTCTGTATGCAGGGATGCATGTGCATAAATTGTCTTTCAAGTTCAACTACAAGCATGGCGATAGCATCCGCAAGACTACTAGTTCTATGAAGAATAGAACTACCCATAGAAGGCAAATCACCGACACAAGTAAAGAAATCTTGGATAACTCCTTTTCCAATAATGTTACCACTACCAATTCGGAATTTTTTTTGTATGTAAGGTAGGGGATTCTTTAGCAGGAGCATCAGAATTTTCCATGATATTATTATTATCCTTATCGACAATAATTTCCCCAATTTCAGACATAACGGCAGAAAGTGTGCGGAGCAAAAAGAAAGAGGGAGGCAAAAAAGGGAAAAGAGAGGGTGAATAAAACGACAAGGGTGAAGTGGGGGAGAGGAAAACGAGAGGCAAATGGCAAATAATGTAATGCGGGAGATAAGGGTTTGTGATGGGTACTTGGTATGTTGACTTTTGCGTAGACTCCCCGGCAACGGCGCCAGAAATCGCACGTTGGCGGGAGTCAAAGCTTTACTTGACTTGGTGTGAGCCTCCCCGGCAACGGCGCCAGAAATCCTTCTTGCTACCTCTTGAGCACTGCGTTGGTTTTCCCTTGAAGAGGAAAGGGTGATGCAGCAAAGTAGCGTAAGTATTTCCCTCAGTTTTTGAGAACCAAGGTATCAATCCAGTAGGAGGCCACTCACAAGTCCCTCGCACCTACACAAACAAATAAATCCTCGCAACCAACGCAATAAAGGGGTTGTCAATCCCTTCACGGTCACTTACGAGAGTGAGATCTGATAGATATGATAAGATAATATTTTTGGTATTTTTATGATAAAGATGCAAAGTAAAGAAAGTAAAATAAAAACGGCACAAGAAATAGCTTGTTGTCGGGAGATTAATATGATGGAAAATAGACCTGGGGGCCATAGGTTTCACTAGTGGCTTCTCTCAAGAGCATAAGTATTACGGTGGGTGAACATATTACCGTTGAGCAATTGACAGAATTGAGCATAGTTATGAGAATATATAGGTATGATCATGTATATAGGCATCACGTCCGAGACAAGTAGACCGACTCCTGCCTGCATCTACTACTATTACTCCACACATCGACCGCTATCCAGCATGCATCTAGAGTATTAAGTTCATAAGAACAGAGTAACGGTTTAAGCAAGATGACATGATGTAGAGGGATAAACTCATGCAATATGATATAAACCCCATCTTGTTATCCTCGATGGCAACAATACAATACGTGCCTTGCTGCCCCTGCTGTCACTGGGAAAGGACACCGCAAGATTGAACCCAAAGCTAAGCACTTCTCCCATTGCAAGAAAGATCAATCTAGTAGGCCAAACCAAACTGATAATTCGAAGAGACTTGCAAAGATAACCAAAGAATCAAATATTGTTCATAGATAAACTTGATCATAAACCCACAATTCATCGGTCTCAACAAACACACCGCAAAAGAAGATTACATCGAATAGATCTCCATGAGAGAGGGGGAGAACATTGTATTGAGATCCAAAAAGAGAGAAGAAGCCATCTAGCTAATAACTATGGACCCGAAGGTCTGAAGTAAACTACTCACACATCATCGGAGAGGCTATGGTGTTGATGTAGAAGCCCTCCATGATCGATGCCCCCTATGGCGTAGCTCTGGAACAGGCCCCAAGATGGGATCTCACGGGTACAGAATGTTGCGGCGGTGGAATTAGGTTTTTGGCTCCGTATCTGGTAGTTTGGGGGTACGTAGGTATATATAGGAGGAAGGAGTACGTCGGTAGAGCAACAGGGGGCCCACGAGGGTGGAGGGCGCGCCTGGGGGAGGAGGGGGTAGGCGCGCCCCCCTACCTCGTGCCCTCCTGGTTGCTTTCTTGACGTAGGATCCAAGTCCTCTGGATCACGTTCGTTCCAAAAATCACGTTCCCAAAGGTTTCATTCCGTTTGGACTCCGTTTGATATTCTTTTTCTGCGAAACTCTGAAATAGGCAAAAAACAACAATTCTGTGCTGGGCCTCCGGTTAATAGGTTAGTCCCAGAAATAATATAAAAGTGTATAATAAAGCCCAATAATGTGCAAAACAGAATATAATATAGCATGGAACAATAAAAAATTATAGATATGTTGGAGACGAATCAGGGGGCGGCGCCCCCTTTCCTTCTCCCTCTCCCGCTTCCTTTCCCCCTCCTAGTAGGAGTAGGAAAAAGGGGAGTCCTACTCCTACTAGGAGGAGGACTCCTCCTCCTGGCGCGCCCCACAGGGCTGGCCGACCTCCCCCTTGCTCCTTTATATACGGGGGCAGGGGGGCACCTCTAGACACACAAGTTGATCTGTTGACCTCTCCCAGCCGTGTGTAGTGCCCCCCTCCACCATAATCCACCTCGATCATATCGTAGCAGTGCTTAGGCGAAGCCCTGCGTCGGTAGCATCATCATCACCGTCATCACGCCGTCGTGCTGAGAAACTCTCCGGCGAAGCTTTGCTGGACCGGAGCTCATGGGACGTCATCGAGTTGAACGTGTGCTGAACTCGGAGGTGCCGTGCGTTCGGTACTTGGATCGGTCGGATCATGAAGACGTACGACTACATCAACCGCGTCGAGCTAACGCTTCCGCTTTCGGTCTACGAGGGTACGTGGACGCACTCTCCCCTCTCGTTGCTATGCATCACCATGATCCTGTGTGTGCGTAGGAATTTTTTTGAAATTACTACGTTCCCCAACAGTGGCATCCGAGCCTGGTTTTATGCGTAGATGTTATATGCACGAGTAGAACAAAAGTGAGTTGTGGGCGATACAAGTCATATTGCTTACCAGCATGTCACACTTTGGTTCGGCAGTATTGTTGGATGAAGCGGCCCGGACCGACATTACGCGTACGCTTACACGAGACTGGTTTTACCGCCGTGCTTTGCACACAGGTGACTAGCGGGTGTCAGTTTCTCCAACTTTAGTTGAATCCAGTGTGGCTACGCTCGGTCCTTGCGATGGTTAAAACAACACTAACTTGACAAACTATGGTTGTGGTTTTGATGCGTAGGTAAGAACGGTTCTGTTGGGGAACGTAGTAATTTCAGAAATTTTCGTACGCACACACATGATCATGGTGATGCATAGCAACGAGAGGGGAGAGTGTGTCCACATACCCTCGTAGACCGAAAGCGGAAGCGTTAGCACAAGGCGTTTGATGTAGTCGTACGTCTTCACGATCCGACCGATCCGGGTACCGAACGTATGGCACCTCCGAGTTCAGCACACGTTCAGCTCGATGACGTCCCTTGAACTCCGATCCAGCCGAGCTTTGAGGGAGAGTGCCATCAGCACGATGGCGTGGTGACAGTGATGATGATGTTACCGACGCAGGGCTTTGCCTAAGCACCGCTACGATATGATCGAGGTGGAATATGGTGGAGGGGGACACCGCACACGGCTAAAAGATCAAGAGATCAATTGTTGTGTCTCCAAGGGGTGCCCCCTCCCCGTATATAAAGGAGTGGAGGAGGGGGAGGGGGCCGGCCACCCTAGGCGCGCCCCATGAGGAGTCCTACTCCCACCGGGAGTAGGACTCCCCCCTTCCAAGTGGGAGTAGGAGAGGAGAGGGAAGGAGAGAGAGGGGGAAAGGAAAGGGGGGCGCCGCCCCCCTCCTTGTCCAATTCGAACTGGGGGGGGAGGGGGTGCGCAGCTGCCCTTGGTCGCCCCTCCTCTTCTCCACTAGGGCCCAATAGGCCCATTAGTCTCCCCGGGGGGTTCCGGTAACCCCCCGGTACTCCGGTATGTGTCCGAAACTCCCCGAAACCATTCCGATGTCCGAACATAGTCGTCCAATATATCGATATTTATGTCTCGACCATTTCGAGACTCCTCGTCATGTTCGTGATCATATCCGGGACTCCGAACTACCTTCGGTACACTAAAACACAAAACTCATAATACCGATCGTCATCTGACTTTAACCGTGCGGACCCTACGGGTTCTAGAACTATGTAGACATGACCGAGACACGTCTCTGGTCAATAATCAATTGCGGAACCTGGATGCTCATATTGGCTCCTACATATTCTACGAAGATCTTTATCGGTCAAACCGCATAACAACATACGTTGTTCCCTTTGTCATCGGTATGTTACTTGCCCGAGATTCGATCGTCGGTATCTCAATACCTAGTTCAATCTCGTTACCGACAAGTCTCTTTACTCGTTCCGTAATACATCATCTCACAACTAACTCATTAGTCACAATGCTTTCAAGGCTTATAGTGATGTGCATTACCGAGAGGGCCCAGAGATACCTCTCCGACAATCGGAGTGACAAATCCTAATCTCGAAATACGCCAACCCAACAAGTACCTTCGGAGACACCTGTAGAGCACCTTTATAATCACCCAGTTACGTTGTGACGTTTGGTAGCACACAAAGTGTTCCTCCGGTAAACGGGAGTTGCATAATCTCATAGTCATAGGAACATGTATAAGTCATGAAGAAAGCAATAGCAACATACTAAACGATCAAGTGCTAAGCTAACGGAATGGGTCAAGTCAATCACATTATTCTCCTAATAATGTGATCGCGTTAATCAAATGACAACTCATGTCCATGGCTAGGAAACTTAACCATCTTCGATTAACGAGCTAGTCAAGTAGAGGCATACTAGTGACACTATGTTTGTCTATGTATTCACACATGTATTATGTTTCCGAATAATACAATTCTAGCATGAATAATAAACATTTATCATGATATTAGGAAATAAATAATAACTTTATTATTGCCTCTAGGGCATATTTCCTTCAGTCTCCCACTTGCACTAGAGTCAATAATCTAGATTACACAGTAATGATTCTAACACCCATGAAGTTTTGGTGCTGATCATGTTTTGCTCGTGAGAGAGGCTTAGTCAACGGGTCTGCAACATTCAGATCTGTATGTATCTTGCAAATCTCTATGTCTCCCACTTGGACTTGGTCCCGGATGGAATTGAAGCGTCTCTTGATGTGCTTGGTCCTCTTGTGAAATCTGGATTCCTTTGCCAAGGCAATTGCACCAGTATTGTCACAAAAGATTTTCATTGGACCCGATGCACTAGGTATGACACCTAGATCGGATATGAACTCCTTCATCCAGACTCCTTCATTTGCTACTTCCGAAGCAGCTATGTTCTCCGCTTCACACGTAGATCCCTCCACGACGCTTTGTTTAGAACTGCACCAACTGACAGCTCCACCGTTCAATGTAAACACGTATCCGGTTTGCGATTTAGAATCGTCCGGATCAGTGTCAAAGCTTGCATCGACGTAACCATTTACGACTAGCTCTTTGTCACCTCCATAAACGAGAAACATATCCTTAGTCCTTTTCAGGTATTTCAGGATGTTCTTGACCGCTGTCCAGTGATCCACTCCTGGATTACTTTGGTACCTCCCTCCTAGGCTAATAGCAAGACACACATCAGGTCTGGTACACAGCATTGCATACATGATAGAGCCTATGGCTGAAGCATAGGGAACATCTTTCATTTTCTCTCTATCTTCTGCAGTGGTCGGGCATTGAGTCTTACTCAATTCACACCTTGTAACACAGGCAAGAACCCTTTCTTTGCTCGATCCATTTGAACTTCTTCAAAACTTTGTCAAGGTATGTGCTTTGTGGAAGTCCAATTAAGCGTCTTGATCTATCTCTATAGATCTTGATGCCCAATATGAAAGCAGCTTCACCGAGGTCCTTCATTGAAAAACTCTTATTCAAGTATCCTTTTATGCTATCTAGAAATTCTATATCATTTCCAATCAATAATATGTCATCCACATATAACATTAGAAATGCTACAGAGCTCCCACTCACTTTCTTGTAAATACAGGCTTCTCCAAAAGTCTGTATAAAACCATATGCTTTGATCACACTATCAAAACATTTATTCCAACTCCGAGAGGCTTGCACCAGTCCATAAATGGATCGCTGGAGCTTGCACACTTTGTTAGCTCCCTTTGGATCGACAAAACCTTCTGGTTGCATCATATACAACTCTTCTTCCAGAAATCCATTCAGGAATGCAGTTTTGACATCCATTTGCCAAATTTCATAATCATAAAATGCAGCAATTTCTAACATGATTCGGACAGACTTAAGCATCGCTACGGGTGAGAAAGTCTCATCATCGTCAATCCCTTGAACTTGTCGAAAACCTTTTGCAACAAGTCGAGCTTTATAGACAGGAACATTACCGTCACCGTCAGTTTTCTTCTTGAAGATCCATTTATTCTCAATGGCTTGCCGATCATCGGGCAAGTCAACCAAAGTCCACACTTTGTTCTCATACATGGATCCCATCTCAGATTTCATGGCCTCAAGCCATTTTGCGGAATCTAGGCTCACCATCGCTTCTTCATAGTTTGTAGGTTCACCTTGGTCAAGTAACATGACCTCCAGAATAGGATTACCATACCACTCTGGTGCGGATCTTACTCTGGTTGACCTACGAGGTTCAGTAGTAACTTGATCTGAAGTTTCATGATCGATATCATTAGCTTCCTCACTAATTGGTGTAGGTGTCACAGGAACCGGTTTCTGTGATGAACCATTTTCCAATAAGGGAGCAGGTACAGTTACCTCATCAAGTTCTATTTCCTCCCACTCACTTCTTTCGATAGAAACTCCTTCTCTAGAAAGGATCCATTCTTGGCAACGAATGTCTTGCCTTCGGATCTGTGATAGAAGGTGTACCCAACAGTTTCCTTTGGGTATCCTATGAAGACACATTTCTCCGATTTGGGTTCGAGCTTATCAGGTTGAAGCTTTTTCACATAAGCATCGCATCCCCAAACTTTAAGAAACGACAACTTTGGTTTCTTGCCAAACCACAGTTCATAAGGCGCCGTCTCAACGGATTTCGATGGTGCCCTATTTTACGTGAATGCAGCCGTCTCTAAAACATAACCCCAAGACGATAGCGGTAAATCAGTAAGAGACATCATAGATCGCACCATATCTAGTAAAGTACTATTACGACGTTAGGACACACCATTACGCTGTGGTGTTCTGGGTGGCGTGAGTTGCGAAACTATTCCGCATTGTTTCAAATGTAGACCAAACTCGTAACTCAAATATTCTCCTCCACATCAGATCGTAGAAACTTTATTTTCTTGTTACGATGATTTTCCACTTCACTCTGAAATTCTTTGAACTTTTCAAATGTTTCCGACTTATGTTTCACTAAGTAGATATACCCATATCTGCTCAAATCATCTGTGAAGGTGAGAAAATAACGATACCCACCGTGAGTCTCAACATTCATGGGACCACATGTATGATCTCCAACAAATCAGTTGCTCGCTCCATAGTTCCGGAGAACGGCGTTTTAGTCATCTTGCCCATGAGGCATGGTTCGCAAGTACCAAGTGATTCATAATCAAGTGATTCCAAAAGTCCATCAGTATAGAGTTTCTTCATGCGCTTTACACCAATCTCACCCAAACGGCAGTGCCACAAATAAGTTGCACTATCATTATCAACTCTGCATCTTTTGGCTTCAACATTATGAATATGTGTATCACTAATTTCGAGATTCAACAAAAATAGACCACTCATCAAGGGTGCATGACCATAAAAGATATTACTCGTATAAATAGAACAACCATTATTCTCAAATTTAAATGAATAACTGTCTCGCATCAAACAAGATCCAGATATAATGTTCATGCTTAACGCTGGCACCAAATAACAATTATTTAGGTCTAAAACTAATCCCGAAGGTAGATGTAGAGGTAGCGTGCCGACCACGATCACATCGACTTTGGAACCATTTCCCACGCGCATCGTCACCTCGTCCTTTGCCAGTCTTCGCTTAATCCGTAGTCCCTGTTTCGAGTTGCAAATATTAGCAACAGAACCAGTATCAAATACCCAGGCACTACTGCGAGAATTAGTAAGGTACACATCAATAACATGTATATCACATATACCTTTGTTCACCTTGCCATCCTTCTTATCCGCCAAATACTTGGGGCAGTTCCGCTTACAGTGACCAGTTTGCTTGCAGTAGAAGCACTCAGTCTCAGGCTTGGGTCCAGACTTGGGTTTCTTCTCCTGAACAGCAACTTGTTTGCCGTTCTTCTTGAAGTTCCCCTTCTTCTTCCCTTTGCCCTTTTTCTTGAAACTGGTGGTCTTGTTGACCATCAACACTTGATGCTCCTTCTTGATTTCTACCTCCGCAGCCTTTAGCATTGCGAAGAGCTCGGGAATCATCTTATCCATCCCTTGCATGTTATAGTTCATCACGAAGCTCTTGTAGCTTGGTGGCAGTGATTGAAGGATTCTGTCAATAACACTATCCTCCGGAAGATTAACTCCCAGTTGAATTAAGTGATTGTTATACCCAGACATTTTGAGTATATGTTCACTGACAGAACTATTCTCCTCCATCTTGCAGCTGTAGAACTTATTGGAGACTTCATATCTCTCAATCCGGGCATTTGCTTGAAATATTAACTTCAACTCCTGGAACATCTCATATGCTCCATGACGTTCAAAACGTCGTTGAAGTCCCGGTTCTAAGCCGTAAAGCATGTCACGCTGAACTATTGAGTAGTCATCATCTTTGCTCTGCCAGACGTTCTTAACGTCGTTAGTTGCATCTGCAGCAGGCCTGGCACCCAGCGGTGCTTCTAGGACGTAATTCTTCTGTGCAGCAATGAGGATAATCCTCAAGTTACGGACCCAGTCCGTGTAATTGCTACCATCATCTTTCAACTTTGCTTTCTCAAGGAACGCATTAAAATTCAACGGAACAACAGCACGGGCCATCTATCTACAATCAACATAGACAAGCAAAATACTATTAGGTACTAAGTTCATGATAAATTTAAGTTCAATTAATCATATTACTTAAGAACTCCCACTTAGATAGACACCCCTCTAATCATCTAAGTGATCACGTGATCCAAATCAACTAAACCATAACCGATCATCACGTGAAATGGAGTAGTTTTCAATGGTGAACATCACTATGTTGATCATATCTACTATATGATTCACGCTCGACCTTTCGGTCTCCTTGTTCCGAGGCCATATCTGCATATGCTAGGCTCGTCAAGTTTAACCCGAGTATTCTGCGTGTGCAAAATTGGCTTGCACCCGTTGTAGATGAACGTAGAGCTTATCACACCCGATCATCACATGGTGTCTCGGCACGCCGAACTTTGGCAATGGTGCATACTCAGGGAGAACACTTTTATCTTAAAATTTAATGAGAGATCATCTTATAATGCTACCGTCAATCGAAGCAAAATAAGATGCATAAAGGATAAACATCACATGCAATCAATATAAGTGATATGATATGGCCATCATCATCTTGTGCTTGTGATCTCCATCTCCGAAGCACCGTCATGATCACCATCGTCACCAGCGCGACACCTTGATCTCCATCGTAGCATCGTTGTCGTCTCGCCAACTAGTGCTTCTACGACTATCGCTACCGCATAGTGATAAAGTAAAGCAATTACAGGGCGATTGCATTGCATAAAATAAAGCGACAACCATATGGCTCCTGCCAGTTGCCGATAACTCGGTTACAAAAACATGATCATCTCATACAATAAAATATAGCATCATGCCTTGACCATATCACATCACAACATGCCTTGCAAAAACAAGTTAGACGTCCTCTACTTTGTTGTTGCAAGTTTTACGTGGCTGCTACGGGCTGAGCAAGAACCGTTCTTACCTACACATCAAAACCACAATGATAGTTCGTCAAGTTAGTGCTGTTTTAACCTTCTCAAGGACCGGGCGTAGCCACACTCGGTTCAACTAAAGTTGGAGAAACTGACACCCGCCAGCCACCTGTGTGCAAAGCACGTTGGCAGAACCAGTCTCGCGTAAGCGTACGCGTAATGTCGGTCCGGGCCGCTTGATCCAACAATACCGCCGAACCAAAGTATGACATGCTGGTAAGCAGTATGACTTGTATCGCCCACAACTCATTTGTGTTCTACTCGTGCATAAACATCTACGCATAAAACCTGGCTCGGATGCCACTGTAGGGGAACGTAGTAATTTCAAAAAATTTCCTACGCACACACAGGATCATGGTGATGCATAGCAACGAGAGGGAGCGTGTGTCCACGTACCCTCGTAGACCAAAAGCGGAAGCGTTAGCACAACGCGGTTGATTTAGTCGTACATCTTCACGATCCGACCGATCCGAGTACCGAACGTACGACACCTCCGAGTTCAGCACACGTTCAGCTCGATGACGTCCCTCAAAGTCCGATCCAGCCGAGCTTTGAGGAAGAGTTCCGTCAGCACGACGGCGTGGTGACGGTGATGATGATGTTACCGACGCAGGGCTTCGCCTAAGCACCGCTACGATATGATCGAGGTGGAATATGGTGGAGGGGGGCGCTGCACACGGCTAAAATATCAAGAGATCAATTGTTGTGTCTCCAAGGGGTGCCCCCCTCCCCGTATATAAAGGAGTGGAGGAGGGGGAGGGGGCCGGCTACCCTAGGCGCGCCCCATGAGGAGTCCTACTCCCGGTGGGAGTAGGACTCCCCCCTTCCAAGTGGGAGTAGGAGAGGAGAGGGAAGGAGAGAGAGGGGGGAAGGAAAGGGGGGCGCCGCCCCCCTCCTTGTCCAATTCGGACTGGGGGGGGGGGGAGGGGGCGCACGGCTGCCCTTGGCCGCCCCTCCTCTTCTCCACTAGGGCCCAATAGGCCCATTAGTTCCCCGGGGGGTTCCGGTAACCCCCAGTACTCCGGTATGTGTCCAAAACTCCCCGAAACCATTCCGGTGTCCGAACATAGTCATCCAATATATCGATCTTTATGTCTCGACCATTTCGAGACTCCTCGTCATGTCCGTGATCATATCCGGGACTCCGAACTACCTTCGGTACATCAAAACACAAAACTCATAATACCGATCGTCATCTAACTTTAAGCGTGCGGACCCTACGGGTTCGAGAACTATGTAGACATGACCGAGACACGTCTCCGGTCAATAACCAATTGCGGAACCTGGATGCTCATATTGGCTCCTACATATTCTACGAAGATCTTTATCGGTCAAACCGCATAATAACATATGTTGTTCCCTTTGTCATCGGTATGTTACTTGCCCGAGATTCGATCGTCGGTATCTCAATACCTAGTTCAATCTCGTTACCGGCAAGTCTCTTTACTCGTTCCGTAATACATCATCTCGCAACTAACTCATTAGTCGCAATGCTTGCAAGGCTTATAGTGATGTGCATTACCGAGAGGGCCCAGAGATACCTCTCCGACAATCAGAGTGACAAATCCTAATCTCGAAATACGCCAACCCAACAAGTACCTTCGGAGACACCTGTAGAGCACCTTTATAATCACCCAGTTATGTTGTGACGTTTGGTAGCACAGAAAGTGTTCCTCCGGTAAACGGGAGTTGCATAATCTCATAGTCATAGGAACATGTATAAGTCATGAAGAAAGCAATAGCAACATACTAAACGATCAAGTGCTAAGCTAACGGAATGGGTCAAGTCAATCACATTATTCTCCTAATAATGTGATCGCGTTAATCAAATGACAACTCATGTCCATGGCTAGGAAACTTAACCATCTTCGATTAACGAGCTAGTCAAGTAGAGGCATACTAGTGACACTATGTTTGTCTATGTATTCACACATGTATTATGTTTCCGGTTAATACAATTCTAGCATGAATAATAAACATTTATCATGGAGGAAATAAATAATAACTTTATTATTGCGGTTCTGTTCTCGAAATAGCATAAGTGATCGGGCATATTTCCTTCAGTCTCCCACTTGCACTAGAGTCAATAATCTAGATTACACAGTAATGATTCTAACACCCATGGAGTTTTGGTGCTGATCATGTTTTGCTCGTGAGAGAGGCTTAGTCAACGGGTCTGCAACATTCAGATCTGTATGTATCTTGCAAATCTCTATGTCTCCCACTTGGACTTGGTCCCGGATGGAATTGAAGCGTCTGTTGATGTGCTTGGTCCTCTTGTGAAATCTGGATTCCTTTGCCAAGGCAATTGCACCAGTATTGTCACAAAAGATTTTCATTGGTCCTCTTGTTGCTATGCATCACCATGATCCTGTGTGTGCGTAGAATTTTTTTGAAATTACTACGTTCCCCAACATGGATCGCATCGATGCTAGTGTCCAACCACGCATCACACAACAACTCGTCGCCCCGCATGTCGAAGCTTTCTTCGCTACCACTCTTCTTTGGATCGGCCGCAAAGTCCTTCGGATCAAAGTCGTCGTCGTCCTGCTCTAAAATATTCTCAAATATTCAAAGTACACAACCAAATACTTTGAAATCATTAATTAAGGGGTACCCTTCACAAATGGCACTCCACCTCTCTCCGGTCCTAACAAGTGCGCCACTTGTTGCAACCTGGGATATTTTCTCTTTTTTCGTCGATTTGTTCTTTCAAAGTATTTTATCTCTTGAACCATGTGTCCAAATCACGAACCATATTCATCGTTGGATTTCTCATGTCGACATCTTTGAAACTAGATCCCCTGTTAGTAGGGTTTGATGACCTTTTTTACACGAAAAACCGGAAACCAAAAATATCCAGTAAAACAAAATTAAAACAAGGAAAAACTAAAAAAGAAAGGAAAAACTTTGTTTTGGGGAGCACACTGTGCTTTTCCCTTTTTGGGAAGCACAAGCTATGCCTTTTCATATTTGAGAAGCACATACCATGCTTCTCCCTTTTTTGAGGAATCACAACTACGGTTTTCCTTTTTGGGAAGCATAGTTGTGCATCTTGCGAAAAGTTGCTTCCCTAAGAAACCAAATAAATCATCAAACCCTAGGAAAAACCAAGCAAAAAACCCCAAAACAAACAAAACCCAGAAAAGGAAAGCGCATGCAAAAAAATCCGAGGGTGTGCCCAACGAGCGACACATGGCGGCGGCTGGGCGCACCACTTGGCGTGCTCCCAGGCCCAAGAAAGTGACATTGCGTGAGCCTTACAAGGGGTACTCCTTAATTAATTGATTCCTACCCCCTATCCCCCTCCACACGCACACATTTCGAAGCGTGCGTATGCTTATGGGCTTCTCCTTGTGTCCATAATTATTTGAAAAGGCATGTGTGCTTCATTTTTTTTGGGCCACAAAAGAGCTTTTATCCTGTTCCTTAATTGTACTAGGCTTCTATTATTAAAAAATGCGTTTTGCTGATGGAAATATACAGCGGGGGGCGGAAGAAAAGTTTATAGAAAGCAAACAAATGAAGCATACTTACGAGATAAAAAGAATAGCAAACCTAGTTGCTCTTTTCAAATAGGAGTAGTTACATATTTTTTTAAGGTACATCTACAACATATTGAACATTGAAATTGATTAATCAGGCGGATAAAAAATTATAAATAGCAAACCAAGTGGCCTTTTTCCAAAATATGGTAGTTGGACATTTTAAAAAAGTTCAAGTACTCTTTAGGAAAGTGCAACTCGGAAATAATCAAACTAGATAGTACATACATTCATACATAGAACTCAGATGCACTTTTCCTAAAATGGTAGTTGCACATTTCTGCAAAAAGTGTAAGTAGTTTTGTACAAAAGTGCAACTAGGTATAATCACCTAGAAAATACATACATAGTAGTCCATTTGCACTTTTCTAAAAATGATAATTGCACATTCCAAAAAATGTGAAATTAATCTTATATAAAAGTAAGTCTATAAAATACATACAGAGCAACATAGTTGCACTTTTCTGAAACGACAGCCATACATATCTGAGAAAGTGCAACTAAGATATAATCAGAATAGAAAATGCATACATTGTGCTAGTTGTGCTTTTAGGAAAAAGGGCAACTGCATCCATTTGAAACAAAAGTGTAGCTGAGGTATAATCGGCCTATGAAACACACACATAGCAACCATGTTGTACTGTTTAGAAATGGTGTAAATGTACATCTGTGAGAAATTGCAAGTACTCTCTTCGATTCAAATTAATTGACGCTGCTTTAGTAAAACTTTAGTACAAATTTGTACTAGAGCAACATTAATTAATACGAGTCGAATGGAGTATTATTCTTAGATAAGTCCACGACGTCACCAATAGTAAATAATGACAGCAAAAACAAATGAGTACATTGACACAAAAGGCAGCTCACACGATTTTACGACTGTCATGAAATGTAAAAAAAAGAGTTGTCGAGTTTACGCTATTTTGGGTCTGATAAAAAAAATCTGATCATATTCATGCATGGTTCAACAAGGAACCACATGAAAAAGAATACGAAACACTGCACTCTAAATTGTCCTAAAAATGTTACTGCTACAAAAGTGCTAAGCTACACAACCAAACAAAAAAGAAAGAAAGAGACGAGATAGGCCCAACGAACGGAACAAAAGCCTGTTAGAAGAAGCCCACAAACAGGGCAGGCCCTTGCACCCGCGTAGCTCCACCCCCCCTGTGTGCGCAGCCGCTGTACCTAATGATCCTCAGAAAGAAAAAATGCTGTACCTAGTCTTAGCAATCAATCAAGCGGATCGCACATCGCCTGAGAATCAACAAAACTCTCAGCGACTGCGAATTAGCAATTCCGATATAGGATAAGAAAACAGTTTTGCTAAAGTATTAGATATGTCATAAGTATTGCATATCTAAGTCCTATATCATTGATTTTTAAGAAAATGGCTTGTCTATCCCCATCCTCCCTTGAAAAAAGGGCCTCTCTTAGGGCCCCTAAATCCTAGAGCAGAGTGGCGTGTGACAAAGGTAAATAATATCACTGTTTTCAAATATAAGTCTTTTTATAGATTTCAATACAAACTATATACAGATGTATATAAACATATTTTATAGTGTAGATTCACTCATTTTACTTTGTATGTAGTCTTTTTTAAAAATCTTTAAAAAGACTTATATTTCCTCAACTCTAGTATAACGGAGGAAGTATTTAGGAATAGAGCGAGTAGCATGTAAGGCATCTTTGCACACCAATGTGAGATGAACAAGACGGTCATAAAGGCACTAGTGTTAGCTAGCTAGCTCCCTCCTTTCCATAATGTAAGATATTTTTTAACACTAATATTTAAGTCTAAAGCTGAAGGCCCCTTCCATCCTGGCCGGGTCGTTTCTTCCTAGCTCAGCACATCCGTGGCAAATGGCGGCACAAGGTTTAGAGGCCAGAGGAGTCCGAGGCAGCAGGGGTTATGCGGTTAGCGCCAACAATATGGGCAGACGGACGTCCTACTCTGCTCCATAGCTTATTCCGCCCTTGATGACAACATCTACGTCCGCATGCTAAAGATCGGAGTAGTATAATCAGTTTGTTAACGATCTACTACTACTTACTGTTGTCATTCATTCATGGTGACCTTGACGTTGTCAGAAGGTTCAGGGTCTTCCGAGAGGAAGACATCAAAATTTAGCCGCTAAAACCTTCCTATATAAAGACTTGCAAGTTTCAACAAATTTACTCGAGCTTTGCACTGATCATCCAGTCCATCCATACGCTGGATTTCATGGCTCCTTTACAAGCTCTGAGCTTGCTCCTACTTGCCTCACTGGCCAGCTCGGCGGCGTCCGGCTACCGCTCCACGCTCACCCACATTGACTCCAAACTCGGCTTCACCAAGGCACAGCTGATGCGCCGAGCCGTGCACAGAAGCCGCCTCCGAGCGGCCTCGATGCTACCAGGCTATTCCACAACGCTTTCCAGCTCGAACGCCGGGCCAAGGCTCCGCTCGGGCCAGGCCGAGTACCTTATGGAGCTCGCCATCGGGACGCCGCCGGTGCCGTTCGTCGCCCTCGCCGACACCGGCAGCGACCTCACATGGACGCAGTGCCAGCCGTGCAAGCTCTGCTTCCCGCAGGACACGCCCGTCTACGACCCGACCACCTCCTCCAGCTTCTCCCCCGTGCCCTGCTCCAGCGCTACGTGCCTGTCCATATGGAGCCGCAACTGCACCCCTACCGCGCTCTGCAGGTACCGCTATGGGTACGAGGACGGCGCCTACTCGGCAGGTGGCTTGGGTACGGAGACGATCACGTTCGGCTCTAGCGCGCCCGGCGAAGCACCGGCCGCCTCCGCCGGAGGCGTGGCGTTCGGCTGCGGCACGGACAACGGGGGCGACTCGTACAACTCCACCGGGACGGTTGGCCTGGGCCGTGGGAGCCTGTCCCTCGTGGCGCAGCTAGGGGTCGGCAAGTTCAGCTACTGCCTCACCGACTTCTTCAACACCAGTCTCGGCAGCCCAGTCTTGTTCGGCTCCCTCGCGGAGCTGGCTGCCAGTGGTGGCGCCGCCGTGCAGTCGACGCCACTTGTGCAGAACCCGCAGGGTCGGTCGTGGTACTACGTCTCCCTCGAGGGCATATCGCTCGGTGACGCTCTCCTGCCGATCCCGAATCAAACATTCGCGCTGCAGGCCGACGGCACCGGCGGGATGATCGTGGACTCCGGCACCATCTTCACGGTCCTCGTGGAAAGTGCTTTTAGGGTGGTCGCCAACCACGTCGCCGAGCTGCTCGGCCAGCCAGCGATCAACGCCACGAGCCTGGACAACCCTTGCTTCCCGGCTCCTGCCGGTGAGCGGCAGCTCCCGGCCATGCCGGACATGGTGCTGCACTTCGCCGGCGGTGCGGATATGACGCTGCATAGGGACAACTACATGTCCTTCGACGAAGAGGACTCGTCGTTCTGCTTGAACATTGGTGGGACGACGTGGACTTCGATTCTCGGCAATTTCCAGCAGCAGAATATACAGATGCTGTTTGACATCACCGTAGGGCAAATGTCATTTGTCCCCACCGACTGTAGTAAACTCTGAGGTGTGAAGCTTACTGGTTGACGTGAGTTGTTTTAAGTTATGACCATACGAGTTACCAATGTTCATTGAGCGTTGCTTCAGTGCTCCCCCTAACTGAATTTCGTACCCTTGTCCCTCGCGAGTTTATTTTTCCCTTGGCCCGCTGTAACCCAGATCCAAGCCCTGTTTAACCCGTATAACCCAGACCATATATGTACAGTACCCTTCCCCGAAAAAAATCACACGACCCCACGATCACATACGACCTGCCGAATCCAATCATTCACGCAGCTTCATAATTCACGCATTACTCTAGTTGAGGTTCTTTACGAATATCGGCGGCGGCCATCTCGTCGCCGGTGATATCGTCGGACAGCGCGCGCGGCGCCGTCGTGAATCTCCAGGGCTCGCTGGTACCGCATCCCGCGTCCCCCCATTTGTCTCGCTCGCGGCAGCATCAAACAAACTGCCGCCGTTTTCGTGGTAGTGGTTAACCTAGCGGGGCGGGTAACGTAGCTACCCGGCGGCGCAGGCGATCGTAGATCTTGTTCCGATAGTGGTGCTCCTCGTGATCTAGGTTCTTTGTCTAGGGTTAACATAGCGTCGGTTGTCGTCGGCTGTGTGCACGATGGCTATCGTTATTTGATGTGGCGGCTAACCTAGATATCCGGCAGCACAGGTAATCACATATCTAGATTTGGTAGTGCTGCTCCTCGCGATCCAAAGTGATCAGGAAGGGTGCCGTGGCCATGTTCCTTACTAGGTTTGCACGATCTGAACGCCCTCGGTTGGGGTAGTTTACTTAAAGTTCGTGATCCTGTGCTATGTGTCCTCTATTTCATTATTGATATTGTTTGCACATGTGATAACACTTACTATTTGTTGTAGGAAATGGCAGACAATGAGTTAACTGATATCATGGTAGACATGGAGTTTGGAGAACTGCTGAAGGACTGGATGGATGATTGGTCAGATGATGAAAGTTCAGATAGTGCAGATTGGTCAGAAAATGGGAACGAAGGGGATGATCTTAATGTGAGTGGCATTATCATGTTCTAATTTTTTGGTGGCATCCGACAATATTATATTTTTGTATTGAAAATTTATAGATGGACGAGGATGATGATGGTCAGGAAAACAACTCCGAGGTCTTGAATGAAGATTACATTAGTCAGGTACGGAAGTGGAATTTTTTTGGCATGCATGCAAATTGAATTTTTCTCTTTATATTATATGATAACTAATTATGTATTTGTGTTGTAATTTTTAGCTAATTTCAGGATCTCATAATGCGTACGACTATTACGGTGAATCCGATGCGGAGACAGGCCTTGATGACGAACCGGGGAGTCGCAGTCATTGGTCAACATGAGTGAGGTATGTATGTAATCAATGTTGTATGGAAGTAATGTTAAACCATAGAAAACTATTTTCATGGCTATGTTTTGATTGTGTAGGTGACAGAAGATGGGGGGAAAGAGAATGTCCAAGATATTGCGCATGCAGATGATAAGAGGGATATGTTCATGAAGATAAGAGAGATGACTTTATGTCTCAAGAAGCAGCGTTCGTTTTCTACAACAGCTATGCTAGAGATAATGGTTTCAACATTAGAAAGGATAAGGTCAGGTATAGCAAAACTAAGTCACATCATATGTGTTATAGGTGGTATGTTTGTTCCAGAGAAGGGAAGCATGACAGCAAGTTGCTAACCAAGGAAGGACGCACCCGTAGGCACCGACCCGAGTCACGCTACAACTGTGAAGCGCACCTGACCGTGAAGCTTGATGAAAAGGGTGGGGTTTGGTGTGTTGAAAGTTTTGAGGGCAAGCATATCCATATGTTGGCAAGACCGGACGAAGTACCTTTCCTTTGGTCCCACAGAAAAATCAAAGAGTGCCAGAAAGCCGAGATATTGTCCATGGGAGCCGCAGGGATTAGAATTCACACCATTATGGATTCCTTCGTCAGCAAACATGTATGGTACTGCGGTGTTGGTTTTACGAGGCGTCATATATACAACCTTTGCTCCAGGGAGAAGAGGAAGCTGCTTTCAAAAGGTGATGTTGCCACAGCCATAGGCATCATGGCCAGTAGGAAAGAGAGGGATCCTAGCTTCTTTTGCGAGTACAAGCTAGATAAAGAAGGACATATGAATAGAATGTTCTGTTATGACTCCCAGTCTCGTCATGACTATGAGGACTTCGCCGACGTGGTTGCATTTGACAACACATACAAGATGAACCTCTATGGTATGCCATTCATACCTTTTGCTTGTCTTAACAAACACCGGAAGACCACTGTTTTTGGTTGTGGCATAGTTCCGGACGAGACCGAAGAGACATATGTGTGGGTGCTGCAAACTTTTTTGAGGCCCATGTGTCAGAAGCTACCGAAGACTGTATCACGGACGCCGATGCTGCGATGATCAGGGCGATTCGCGAAGTCTTGCCAGCCGCGTGGCACCGTATATGTACGTGGCATATAGAAAAATATATGAAGATTCACCTCAGTCACAAGTCCTTGAACCAGTTCCGAGCTCTTCTGTACTACAGCATGTCCACGTTTGAGGAGAGATGGCATGCGTTTGCCAAAAGATGGCAGTTGGAAAAAAATAGTAACATGGTTGAGACGGATGTGTAAGAAGAGGAGACTATGGGCCACAGCTTATCTGATAGAGGGGTTTTGGCTTGGCATGAAAAGCAAGCAGAGGAGTGAAAGTTTGAACTCATGCCTTCACCTCCACCAAGACGGTGAAATGACCCTGGTGGATATGATTTTGCACTATGAGAACGTCGTTGTACGTATCCGTGAGAACGAGGCGCGAGATGACTGCACGGCCTCACAGACTTTACTGGTGCCAATTACTATCTCCAGGGAACAATAGTAAAAAACACTATCTCCAGGGAACTTGAGAGCTACTTCTCACGTCTTCACTCCAGCAACGTCATGGAGATTGTAGAAATAATGCTCAGAGACGAATCACAGTAGTACATCGTGGCCTAGAAGAATAACCGGAAGAGACATTTTTGGGTGGAGTATACACCAGTAAATTCGGCAGAAACTATAAGGTGCAGCTGCAGAAGAATGATTTGAAAGGGTCTACCTTGCAAGTACATATTCCATGTACTGAAGTACATGAATATATCTGAAATACCAAAGTGTTTAGTTCTTGTTCGGTTCACGAAAGAAGCAAGGTTGGGACTGCCCGTGAGGCGCACAAGTGATCTGTTGGGATTTGGTTGGACTGGGGTAGGGGAAAGAATGTAATATAGCCATGTCAGTGTGTTAGCGTCAAAAACTATGCATGCGGCATGCAAACACCTAGCTTTGTGGGATTAGTTATAGGAGAGTTTGAAGGCCGTGATAGCTAAGAGACATGAATATGATCTGCTATAGGAAAATTTGAGCAAGAAAACGTGTGATCTCGGCAAGTGCGCAATTGAATATGTAGATGATGGTGAAGGCAACATGGTTGCAGTTCAAAATCCTGTGAAAGTGTCAAGCAAAGGTGCAACAAAGGTAGATGAGAACCGCCCTGTCTCGAAAAATGGTAGACCACTCTCTTATGATGAGTTGAAAACCTGGTGCGAAACTTGCAAATTGCTAGGACACGCTAGACATAGCAAGAAATGCAAACTATATAAGAAGTAAGTGTTTGTATGCATTGTTAATTATTATTATTTTTCCTTATCATTCATTAACTTATCTTGTCTTTTATCATGTGCAGAAATGTGGAGAAGGAAGAAGAGTAGAACACTTGCTTAAGTTATTTACGGATGAATCGAGTGAACTGGCCAGTATATCCTTCACATTATGACATCATGTGTGTTTGACGTTTCGCGTGTTTGGTTCCTATATATTGTAGCAACTTCGTTGGTAGTTTGTTTACTGGGAGTGTGCTTTGGTTGAACTATGTTTGGTTTTATGCATGTAGGATGTTGTGACTTTGATGTGAGGTTCACCTCAATTGTTGGTCTGTCAACCTTTTACATCACTAAAGAAGCAACAAAAGTGAAAGGATCGAGAAGAGGTGTCTAGAGGGGGGTGAATAGACTCTCAACAAGCAAAAGTAGCAGTTTTTAAGTTCTTCAAGTTGAGGTGGAGTTTTAGAACAAGTTTAAGCATTCACAATATATTTCAAGCAAGCATGGCAAGAGTATATGAGCAGCGGAAAGTAAAGCATGCATGTTGCAAGAAAGTAAAGGGATGGGATTGGAGTGTGCAAACGCAATTTGAGACACGTAGATTTTTGGCGTGGTTCCGATAGGTGGTGCTATCGTACATCCGCGTTGGTGGAGACTTCAACCCACGAAGGGTAACTGTTGCGTGAGTCCACGGAGGGCTCCACCCACGAAGGGTCCACGAAGAAGCAACCTTGTCTATCCCACCATGGCCATCGCCCACGAAGGACCTCACTTGGGTAGATCTTCACGAAGTAGGCGATCTCCTTGCCCTTACAAACTCCTTGGTTCAACTCCACAATCTTGACGGAGGCTCCCAAGTGACACCTAACCAATCTAGGAGATACCACTCTCCAAAAGGTAATAGATGGTGTGTTGATGATGAACTCCTTGCTCTTGTGCTTGAAATGATAGTCTCCCTAACACTCAACTCTCTCTCACAGATTTGGCTATGGTGGAAAGATGATTTGAGTGGCAACTTGGGGAAGGCTAGAGATCAAGATTCTTGTGGTTGGATTGGAATGTCTTGGTCTCAACACATGAGTAGGTGGTTCTCTCTCAGAAAATGAGTAGTGGAAGTGTAGGCACGTTCTGATGGCTCTCTCTTGAATAGAGAAGGGGGTGGAGGGGTATATATGGCCTCCACACAAGATCTAACCGTTACACACATTTGACCCAACTCGGTCAGACCGAATAGGTGAACTCGGTGAGACCGATTCAGTTCACAATGTGAACGTCAGAGTTCTCGGTGGGACCCACATGATCAACTCGATAGGACCGATGTGCTATGGTTAAGGAAAAACCTCACCTCGGTGTGACCGATTGCATGAACTGGGTGGGACCGATTTCAGCAATGAGCAAACAGAGAGTTGGTCAGGCAAACTCAGTGGGACCGATTGCTCATTTCGGTGAGCCAAAATAATTGCAACAGACAACAGAGAGTTTGCTAGGCCATCTCAGTGAGACCGAGATCCTATTGGTGAGACCGAATTGATTAGGGTTTCTGGCAGTGGCTATGTCAAAGGAACTCGGTGGCGCCGGATGGATCAAATTGGTGGGGCCGAGTTTGACTTTAGATTTTGGACATATTTGGAATTGAGAAAGTGGTTGAGGGCTTTGGAGCATATCACTAAGCACTTTGAGCAAGTAGACCATTAAGCAACACCTGATCCCCTTTTAATAGAATTGGCCTTTCCTATGGACTCAATGTGATCTTGGATCACTAAAATAGAAATGAAGAGTCTTGAGCTTTTGCCAATAGTTGTCCTTAGCATCTTGAAGGGGTCCCACGTCCTCTTATCCATGCCACGCCTTTGTTGAACTTTCTGAAATATACTTAGATGAAAATATTAGTCCAACAAGGGATATGTTGACATTAATTACCAACACCACCCAGGGAGCACTTGTGCTTTCAATCCCCCTTTTTGGTAATTGATGACAACATACATCAAAGCTTTAGATAAAGATATGAAGAGTAACAAGTAAAGCTTTGGAAAGACATGTAACATGCAGAGGCTCCCCTACATGTATGCAATCATGTAAAGATAGAATATGAGAGCATGTGAGTGCATAGGCATATCAGAGCAAGCAATGAGCTAAATGTATCTTGGCTATAGGCATCAGAGTAAATGATGTTGATGAAATAAGTGTACCTTCATGTTCATGAGTCCTTGCAAAAATATGTACATCAGCAAAAGATCATCATGTACATGAGTGTGATGCATATACTTACCTTGTGGTCTTGAGCTGGCTTTGGTTGAGGTGAACTTGAGAAAACAGGGTTAGATAACACAAGGACACCTGAGGGAGTCCTGGACTAAGGGGTCCTCGGGCGTTCGGTCTATTCGATATGGGCCGGACTAATGGGCTGTCAAGATACAAGGAAGAAGACCACTTTTCATGTCTGGTTGGGACTCCCGTATATGTGAACGGCAAGTTTAGGTGTCCGGGTATATTATTTCCTTTCTGTGTAACCGACTTTGTACAACCCTAGGCCCCTCCGGTATCTATATAAACCGGAGGGTTTAGACCAAAGGCAGGATCATAACATTGACAGGCTAGCCAAGTTAGGGTTTAGCCACTACGATCTCGAGGTAGATCAACTCTTGTAACCCCTATACTCATTGAATATAATCTAGCAGGAGTAGGGTTTTACCTCCATTAAGAGGGCCCGAACCTGGGTAAATACTGTGTCCCTTTGATTATCGTTACCATCAATCTGCAGACATACAGCTTGGGCCCCCTACCCGAGATCGGCCGGTTTTGACACAGACATTGGTGCTTTCATTGAGAGCTCCGCTGTGTTGTCAACAGAAGGATCGATGGCTCGCCTCTTCATCAACGATGATGTTGTGTCTAGGGAAAATTTTCTCCCAGGACAGGTCTTTGTGTTCGGCAGCTTCGTGCTTCGTGCCAACTCGACCGGCCACCTTGAGCAGGTCGACAGTTACGCCCCCGGCCACCAGATCAGGTTCGGAAATCTGAACTACGTCGCCAATATCCGAGGAGATCTGATCTTCGAGGGGTTCGCGGCCTCGAGTGCCACCCCCTACCATCACGAAGGAAGCTCTTCAGATCCGCTCTTAGATCCCCTCCAGGGGCCGACACTCGCACCCGCCTCGGCCTTAGATCCGGAGCAGGTCGTATCGTCCGAAGACGGGAGGATCAGCCCCGCTGGACTCTTTTCTATCATGGAACTTCCGACCGGAGACCCAGACGTGATCTTGGACTCGCCTCTGGACGACGCCTCTGAACTATCGACGTCTGCGTCAATCGGGCCCAACCAGGTGTCTATCAGCGAACTCAGCCCTGCAGATCCGCAGACTCCTACCGAGCTTTCACCCTTGGACGAAGCATTGGGCTTAATGCGGTCTCTCGCCATCATGGAAGCTTTACCTCCGAACTACGCCCAGCATGGGCTGGGGGCTGAGAGCGGGGAATTTTATGACCCGCCCACCACCCACTTAATAGCCACCGTCGAGGATTTAACCGACATGCTAGACTACGCGTCCGAAGACATCGATGGTATGGACAACGATGCCGACACAGAATCAAGCCAAGTCCCACCTATCACAGGGCGCCGGACATCCACTTCTACCTATGACGTATACATGGTGGACACTCCTGATGAAAAGGACGACGAGGATAATCAGAACCCCGATAAGGACAAGCCCGTCAACGAACCACCAAAGCGCCGGCGCCAACAACGCCGCTCACGATCACGTCGGGCAAGGGACAGCAACACCGGCACCGGAGACAATGAGACTCCGGATAATGCCGAGGACCCCGAACACCCCGTTGAGCCCACGTCTAGACAGGATGAGAGGGAGGAGGGTCGGTATAGCCCCGAACACGCTGATCATGAAGATTCGGAAGACATCAACTATATGCCAGTCTCCGAAGAAGATGTTAGCCTTGGTAACGAAGATTTTATCGTACCAGAGGAACCTCTCGAACAAGAATGCTTCAAGCGACAGTTAATCACCACTGTGCGAAGCCTGAAAAAGAAGCAGCAGTAGCTCAAAGCTGAACATGATATGCTCAATGAAAGGTGGACCAAGGTCCTGGCCACCGAGGAGTACAGCCCCGAGCGACCCATAAAAAGTTACCCCAAGCGCAAGCTACTGCCACAATTCGACGATGAAGCCCTTGAGCCAATACCGTCGAAATACAATCAGGCAGATCAACCAGACCGACCACCACATGGACGGGATAAAGCGGCACATCAAGCCGAACGCCAGCCCGCACCCCCTCGCCGAAGAGGCAAGGAAACAACAGTTGCGGGCTATACATATGACTTGCATCAGGACCTAGCCAATAAAGCCGGTCGGACGAGATCAATCTATGGATCAAGGGGCCGTGCCCCGGCACGAGATCACGGCTATGAAGCCCGGCCTGATGAACATTACAATATTCGGGATCAGCACCGAACTCAGATGTCATCCGATCTCCGCCGTGATGTCGCACGGTATAGGGGTGCCGCACACCCCATGTGCTTCACCAATGAGGTAATGCAACACCAGTTTCGGGAAGGGTTCAAACCCGTAAACATCGATCAGTACGATGGTACGACAGATCCGGCCGTCTGGATCGAGGATTTTCTTCTCCACATTCATATGGCTCGTGGAGATGACCTTCAGGCCATTAAATATCTTCCTCTAAAGCTGAAAGACCAGCACGGCACCGGCTGAACAGCCTCCCAGAGAACTCCATTGGAAGCTGGGAAGATTTAGAGGACGCTTTTCGGGCCAACTTCCAGGGCACTTATGACCGGCCACCGGATGCTGATGACCTCAGTCACATAATCCAGCAACCTGGCGAATCAGCTCGCAAGCTTTGGAATCGATTCCTAACTAAAAAGAACCAAATCATGGACTGTCCGGACAGCGAAGCCTTAGCGGCCTTCAAACATAGCGTCCGTGACGAATGGCTCGCCCGACACCTCGGGCAGGAAAAGCCGAAGACCATGGCAGCTTTAACTGCACTCATGCCCCGTTTATGTGCAGGTGAAGATAGTTGGTTGGCTCGTAGAAGCAACAGCTCTGGCGACCCCGGCACTTCTGAGGCCTGGGACGGCAATGGTAAACCACGCCGCAATAAAAACAAACGTCGAAGCAATAACGATGACGCAGATGACACGGCAGTCAATTCCGGGTTCAGTGGTTCTAAACCCGGTCAACGGAAGAAACCCTTTTAAGGCAACAGGGACGATCCATGCAACTTGGACAAAATCCTTGAGAGGCCCTATCAGATTCATGGCACACCCGATAAGCCTGCAAACCACACCAACAGAAACTGTTGGGTTTTCAAACAGGCCGGTAAGATAAACACTGAACACATGGGAAAGGGACCTCCAAGTGAGGACAATGATGAGCCCCGACAACCAAACACCAGGGGCCAAAAGTAGTTTCCCCCCGAAGTGAAAACGGTGAACATGATCTATGTCACTCACATTCCCAAAAGGGATCACAAGCGTGCACTAAGGGACGTCTACGCCGTAGAGCCCGTCGCCCCAAAATTCAATCCATGGGCAGCATGTCCGATCACCTTTGATCGCAAGGACCACCCAACCAGTATCCGTCACGGGGGTTCGGCCGCCCTGGTACTCGATCCAATCATCGATGGATACCATCTCACTAGAGTCCTTATGGACGGCGGTAGCAGTCTCAACTTGATTTATCAAGACACTGTCCGCAAGATGGGCATCGACCCATCAAGAATCAAGCCTAGTAACACCACCATTAAAGGAGTGATACCCGGCGTGGAGGCCCGTTGTACGGGCTCATTAACACTGGAGGTAGTATTTGGCTCCCCAGACAATTTCCGAAGTGAAGAACTGATCTTCGACATCGTCCCCTTTTGCAGTGGTTATCATGCACTGCTCGGATGAACTGCTTTCGCTCGCTTTAATGCAGTCCCACACTATGCTTATTTAAAGCTTAAAATGCCCGGACCTCGTGGTGTTATCACAGTCAATGGAAACATGGAGCGCTTCCTCCGTACCGAAGAGCACACTGCGGCCCTTGCAGCCGAGGTGTACGGCGGCCTTGTGAAGCCGAATAATTCGTCGGATATTAAAACTGATGACATCTCTAAACGAGTCCAGTCCGCACCGCGATGATTTGACGGATCCGGACCTCGATTAGTAGCTTGGCCTCCGCCGATTGCCCTATAAGGTTGCAGCTTACGTACCGCGTGTACATAACTACGCACTCAAAATACCTTGGGCAACGTCAGAGGCACACTGCGTAAACAGTCCACAGTACGGCTTGACGCTATTTGGACATTATACACCTTTTCACTGCAGGTTCATTAAGAGCTCTATCCGCTGTATGGTTGCATCAGGGACCCTTTCAAGGCTGGTTTTCCCCTCCTTTACGGACAACCATCAAATACCCCTGTCAAAGGATTTGTTACTAAGGAGAAACGGCGCAGACATGCGGTAGGGCATCACTGGAGTCTTCGAACCATTACTTTTAGGCCCTGTGCTAGACTTTCCCTTATGTAAATTTTTAGGCATGTAACATGACCTTTATATTTATGGCATTATCTGTCGAAAGACGCCTCAACGTACTGATAAGGATATAAAGGAAGCGGATGATCCCCCTTTTTTGGGTTTTTTGTCTTATCATCCATATTCCCTCCTTGCTTTCGACTGGCGTTCATGCTTCGGCATGGCCTTTATACCAGGGGCTGTATTCGGCCCCGCAAACTCTTAAGTCCGAACACCTATAGGGAACTCTTCGGCGTCCCGGATATTGCACTATATGCATCGGCTCCGAATCATGTCTTTGGTCTATAGTTGGGTTGCCCGGCTCCTGTATTTACCACCTTAGGTTCCGCAAGTTCGGCTAAGGTAGTAAAGGGAGAACTACTGTGATTGTATTTTCGGTTCGTCCGGTCAAGTACCTCAGTAGAGAAAGCCAAAAACTGACTGTCATGATATGCGAGAGCTGGTCAGCGATCCGGTGACTTAGTGTCATACTACGAATCGTTCGCGATTCATGCCGTGTTATACGAGGGGCTGGGATCCGACCAAGCCGTGTTGCAAAGGCACCGCACTCCGGATTGCCGTTCACGCAAGAGGGGCTAGAACTTAGCCCCACCAATGGACTCCTATGGCTAAGTGAGGATAATAAAGCCGCATAGTCTGATTGCCTAGTTCATCTAGCGGACGCTTACTCCACTTACCAAGACGTTGGATAAAGAGCGGACACGCGTTTGTGAACACCCCGGAAATACTTTCACGGGGGCGGAAGCCGACGACTGGCTATCTTCACATACAAAACGGCCGAACAGGAGGATATACTGACCAAATCAGCATGCGCAAGCATAAATATTTAACATCATGAGTTCATTACATGGTCTTTGCAAACCGAACTCTACTACTCAAATATGACATCCTTTGAACATTGGCCTTCCACAATTCGGGCTCCCTCCAGGACCTCGCCAAAGTACCTCTCCGGCCTTCGGTGATCCTTGCCTTCAGCCGGCCCTGCGGTGGCAATTTCGGTGGCCTTCATCTTCGCCCATTGCACCTCACTACTGCAGGATGTTGCTAATGCGACACTACGATCAGAGACCCTTCGACAAAACTGTGTGCGATGCAATAATTGCAAACGGTGGTGGAAAAGAACCGTAAAAAAAGGTGCAAAACTTTTGCGATGGTGGAGCCATCAAACACAGTTCAAATTTTAGTTGCGTGTGCGATGCAAGGCATACGGTTCAGTTCCATGAACTGTTTGCGATGAGGCGGAACAAAAGAAACGGGCAACCAGATGAAGGCGTGTGCGATATACAACATACGGTTCACTCGGATGAACTGTTTGTGATGAGGAGGAACAATAGAAACGAGCAGCTAGATAAAGGTGTGTGCGATTGAGGGCATATGCTATAGAATGATTAACTGTTTGCGATTAGGCAACAGAACAGAAACAGGTCAGCCAGATCAAAGTGTCTGTGATTATTAGCAACAAAAAAGTGTCTGCCATTGATGGCATACACTTCACATGGATGAACTATTTGCGATTAGCCACAACAAACTGAAACAGTTAGATAGATCAAAGCGTGTGCAATAGATGGGCACACACATTCTAATTAAAAGAAGCGTGCGTGATTTTAATAACGAGCGCACATGGTTGTTGGAACAAGATGTGTGCTGACATTGCCTATTGCGGTGCACCCTATGGTGCAAATGCCACGTACGCGGCCGAGAAGGCGTACGTGCCCACGTTACGCCTTTCGGGAATAGTGCCGCACTTATAACCGTCAATAAATTTTGAGCCCGCGTCCCGTCACATTCCAAATTGCAAACCCGTTCACACCGATCAAAACCTAAATGGTTTCCCACTTAGGAGCGTATTAGTACTGGGTTATAAATACTACTACTCCAAGATGACTGCACATTCCTCCTCAACTCCTCAGCCACAAAAACAAACAAGTCATTCATCATCGTTCCCTTGCATCTGCCATGGCCAGCGTGAGTTCTGGGTCGAGAGATTGGCACCAGGGAGATGCGAGCATGGAAACGGAAGCACGAGAGATGTCCCGCCTCACCGCGAAAGCAGCCGGCATGTCCCGCCGCGCGGCCGTAGCAGCACAGAGGTCCCGCTGCATCGCTGAAGCAGCACGAAGGTCCCGCCGCACCGTCGATGCAGTAAACTGGTCCGTCCGCGTCGTGGAAGTAGAAGAGATGTCCCGCCGCGCCGCGAATGCTGCAGAGATGTCCTCCCACACCGCGGTGGCCTGGGAAAATGTCTCGTGGGCAGGCGAGGACTCATACAGGCGCATGCATGCGATCGTCCATAGCCAGATGGATCAGATCTCCGGCTGGGCCAGGTTGCAGGACGACATGAAAGCCTCTTTTGAACAGGCTACCGACGTCATCCGACAACTAAATGAGAGCAATGCGAAGCTCTGGGCCGAGCGCGACCTGCTGAGGGCAAAGATCATCGGAAGTGCGGAGCAGCAAGAGGAGACCACTGCCTTGTTGAAGAGGACCGGCGTCATCATCGAGAAACTTATGGACGAGAATGCCATGCTGCGTATCGAGCCCAGAAGGCTGGTGGAGGAATCCTTTGATGCTCTCAAGCAGCATCTTGAGGACAAGAAAGAGCTCATCGCCGCTCGCCGCGGAGACTAGTTCCCGCGGCCTGCAGTAACACATCAAGAAAGTAGAGATCAGCGAGCCAGATCATTGTCTTCCTTCTTCTTTTGCCCTTGTGTATTTCGGGCGTTGCCGCATGTGGCTTTTTTTAATTATGTTCCTAAATATGTAAGACAATTATTATCCACTATCATTGTCCTTATATTCGTCATGCTTGCTATAAGTCGCAGTCGATGCTATATAGGTCCGTCGGATCTTACATCAAGATCCGTGCAAAAATTTCTTTTCAGATTTTCATTTTTCTCTCTCTTAAATCTCAGTCTAGTGAGACATATAGTCATGCCGTAGAACAGGGGCTCGGGCGCCATTATGGAGACATTGGGAGGGAGGTGCACGGCGGGTAGAGGTCAAAGGGCTCTCCTCCCGATGAGCACGCGCAGGGGTCTGATCGCACGCCTCCCGTACTCAAATAGCTACCCCGCACGACACCTCCTAGCCAAGAAAAAAGGGGATGCGTGGCGACACGTAATTGGTAAGTAGAATGCCCACAGTTTCAATAATACTTGTGTTTCCAATTTGTAACGTGACATCACTTGTTCCAAAATGACTTTGTTGATTGTTAATGTGTGCGCCTTCGTAAATCGGACAGAAAAACTACCACAGCATGTTGGTGCCATGTCATGACACCATGCCAAGTTTCATGATTTTCAGGCGTGTTTTGGATTTACAGGAATTAAAAAACCAAGTTTCTCAATCTTTCCGGCCGAGCCACGACGCCCAGTTTGAATTTCATTTCCATTTCTTGCATGGGACCTAGAAATTCATGCAAGGACACACATGTGATTTTTCAACCAACTTTGGTGCACTGGAGCATGTGCTTGTAGTTCAAATTTGAATTATGCACAACACTCCTGTTGTTCTATGTTGATACCTTAAATGCCCAGAAACTCAATTAATGTAAAAAAGGCCAAATGAACCCCGAAAAATTCAAAAATTAAACACAACACTCCTGTTGTTCTATGTTGACACTAGAATTTTTTTGAAAGCAATAAGATGCAACGAATATCGTTTCGTCCCCGAAGGTGGCATGTTCCCTACCGAAACCATCACGCTTGTTGTGAGAAGCTTATACCCAAACCTGCCCCAAATGGGACAAAATTTTTACCACGGCATGTTGATGCCGATCCATGATAGCATGCCAAGTTTCATGAATTTCAGACGAGTTTTGGATTTACTAGAATTTGAAAACCAGGTATCTCAATGTTTTCCCGGCAATCAACAGTGCCCTGGTGTTTGAATTTCATTCCCATTTCTTGCATGGGACCTAGAAATTCACCCAAGGACACACATGTGATTTTTCAACCAACTTTGGTGCACTGGAGCATGTGCTTGTAGTTCAAATTTGAATTATGCACATTAAATGCCCAGAAACTCAATTAATGTATAAAAAAGGCCAAACGAACCCCGAAAAATTCAAAAATTAAACACAACACTCCTGTTGTTCTATGTTGACACTAGAATTTTTTTGAAAGCAATAAGAGGCAACGGATACCGTTTTGTCCCCAAAGGTGGCACGTTCCCTACCGAAACCATCACGCTTGTTGTGAGAAGCTCTGGTTTGTGAGAAGCTTATACCCAAACCTGCCCCAATTGGGACAAATTTTTTACCACGGCATGTTGAGGCCGCTCCATGATAGCATGCCAAGTTTCATGAATTTTAGATGAGTTTTAGATTTACTAGAATTTAAAAACCAGGTATCTCAACGTTTTCCCGGCAATCAATAGTGCCCTGGTGTTTGAATTTCATTCCCATTTCTTGCATGGGACCTAGAAATTCACCCAAGGACACACATGTGTTTTTTCAACCAACTTTGGTGCACTGGAGCATGTGCTTGTAGTTCAAATATGAATTATGCACATTAAATGCCCAGAAACCCAATTAATGTATAAAAAAGGCCAAACGAACCCCGAAAAATTCCAAAATTAAACACAACACTCATGTTGTTGTATGTTGACACTAGAAATTTTTTGAAAGCAATAAGAGGCAACGGATATCATTTCGTCCCCAAAGGTGGCACGTTCCCTATCGAAACCATCACACTTGTTGTGAGAAGCTCTCGATTGTGAGAAGCTTATACCCAAACCTGGCCCAAATGGGACAAATTTTTTACCACGGCATGTTGATGCCACTCCATGATAGCATGCCAAGTTTCATGAATTTCAGACGAGTTTTGGATCAAGTAGATCCCACACAGCTTATTATCACCAACCGTGTGAGATGTAGTACAAAATATCCTGGAGCACCGTCGGTGTATAGTACGCCTATGGCTTACGCGAGAAGGTGCATCGGCTACAGTCCACAGCCGGCATGTCAAGCACACTAGCTCGCTCCCCAAATACTCCCGCCTCTGCATCCCTCGCAATCTCAAAAATATTACTGCCTCGTAATCTCGAAAATATCTATCGCCTGGAAGGTTTTAATGTTTGATAGCACACGATTAGTATGTGCGGACCGTGTGCGATGTCTGTTACTCCCGCTCTGCTTCAGTCCCTTGATTCAAATTTTCAGTAGCCCCAGCATTTTACTCTCGCCTCTGCATCCCTTGCAATCTCAAAAATATCTGCTCGCCCTTGATCCAAATTTTCAGTAGCCTCCCCTTGTTACTCCCGCCTAGTAAAATTTTCAGTTGCCGTAGTATTTCCTCAAACACCACCCTGCTCCCCCACCCCCGCCCCCTCAACACACACCACACACTCCCCAAAACCTCCGCTCACACAGACACACACAACCCTCGAAACCATTGGTAGGTCGCCGCCATCGCTGGCGCCTCCATCCTCAACCTATGCCTGTGTGGCGGGGAGCTGGAGGAGCCAATGGCCAAAAAGAGGTTTATCGCGGCCTTTTCGCCCGACGCCGGCGAGGTGGCCGTCGAGGTGTCCCTGTCATCCTCTGCAGGCTCGATCCACCGTCGCCGGTCCCCCGATCCGCCCGCCGCCGCACCCCTACGCCGGTTCGAGGACTTCCCCATCCTCCCTCAGACCCGACAGCCGATGAGGTCCTACCTCGGGGTCCGGCAGGGGTGGTGGGGGATGTGGGTCGCCGAGATTACAGATCAGGAGACCCACACCCGCCGCTGGCAAGTCCGCTACCACGGGTGTGGCAAGTCCACCGAAAGTAGTTTAGCTTAGTTTAAATTTATGTTTTATGCTCAGTTATGCAAAACTATCTATGTTTATGTTTGAATGCATGATACTTTCGGTTGAACCTGCTTTGAACTTGATCAAATTGAAGCTTACAACGTTAAGTTTAGGGGATCGACTAGAAAAGGCCAAAAATTACTGGAGTGTATATATATATATATCCACTAAGGGTTTTAGTCCTTTAACTTTTAAAGGATCGGCTAGAGATGACCTTATGACTTGTTTATTTCAGCTCTTCACAATGTGATACTCTATATGTGCAGCTATTTGCCGTGCAGTTCAATTTCGTTAATAATAGTTTCAACAATACCACTATGAATTACGATATTTGGTTGCTGTTAAGGATATTGCAGTTAACATGCCTTTTCGTTTTTTAACAATACTAGTGTACTTTAGACCTGCACAATACCAGTTTGAATGACTATTTGCTTGTTTTTAAATGTTATGCCTGATGCAGTTAACATACCTTTCCACTTCTTGTTTTGCTTAACTAGCGTGCTTAAGCCTGCACACTGAAGCTATCATTTGTAGATTATGTTGTCTACCATGGATATATTTGGTTGATGTTTAGCCTGTTGTGCTTAACATGCCTTTATATGTACTCATGCAGGACAATATTGAGAACAGTGTTGTTTTCCATCGAGGTTAGTTTCATCGCATTGCTTATATGTACTCACTGTTCAGGATATAGGTAGTTGGTACCATATAGCTTGGGGCTAATACGGGATTAATCATCGAATCAAACATTTCACTGAATATATATGTAACCCATTTATCAGTAGGTTAACTAGGGCCATATTTAATATATCTGAGGCTACATAGCAACATACATTGTACTGAATGACTAAATATGCAATCGCAGGCTACATAGCAACAAGGAAGAGTGTTACCTTAATGTTCTAATGATGTCTAGATATACATGTAATAAAATCTTATATAATGGGATGGAGGGAGTGTTGTACTACTGTCACAGCCCTAGAATTGTTTGTAACTCTTTGCATTAAAGCATCCATGCATCGTGTTTAAATTCAAAGGAAATTTGAATTGGGGATGACCAAGCCCTGGCACTAAATAAATTCAAATAGGTTCAACTCAAAATATTTTCAATGAACCTACAATGCCCTCCAAAAATGTTCATTATTTATGGAAAAGGGTGAAAACCTTAACCAGTGATGATTCACATTTTTCTATGGCATTTATGGTCTTTGAATTAATCCAATAAGTATTTGCATTGGAGTTATAAATTCCTATAATTATATTTTAGCTCCAATAATTCTGAAACATTTTGTGGGTCTCCAGAATAATCCATCTAGCTCCCACAATATTTTTCAGAAGCAACAAAATTGAATTGGTTTCAAAACCAAATTCAAACACATATGCAAAATAGAAAAACAAAAACAAAAATGCTAAAAGAGGGAACTAACCTAGCGGCCCGCTGCTGTACCTGCTGGCCCAGCCCACCTGGCCCTCCTGCCAGTCATCTTCCTCCTCTGCTAGTAGGCAGAGGCAGGACAAAGCGCGCACGCGCCCGAGCACGCCACGCCTCCACCTACTTGCCTGCCTCCCCGCCAGCGCAACACCGCGAGCCCTCTCCGCGGTGCCGTCCGGATCGAACCCTCCCTCTCTTTCGTCCTCTCTCTCTCATCCTCATCCTCATCCTCTTCCCTGGATCCCTCTCTCTCACCATCCGAGCGACCTCGTCGCCGCCGCTCGCCGTTGCCGTAGCCACCGTCATCGTCTCGCCTCGCCGTTGATTCCAGTCGCTCCGCCGTCGTCCGCATCATCTCAAGCCGATGAACGCAAGCCAAGGATCACCACGCCGTCGTCTTCGAGCTCGTCACCGCCACATCTGCTCGCCGGACTTCGCCGGTCAATTCACCGTCTCCAACGCCTCCCCGAGCCCGCTGATCTACTCTACGTGTCCACTGTGAGCCCCTGCGTTGAACCCCTCTCTCCCCTCGCTCGTTTGCTTCCTGCAACCGCAACGGCCATCATGGCCGAGAGCTTGGCTCCGCCGGCCATGCCGCCGCCGTGACCACGGCCACGCAAGCTCGCAGCCGAGCACCGTAACATGTTCAGGGCGACCCTAGGATCCAAACTCGACCAACCGCTGCTCCATTCGTCCACCGTAGCGCCGATCTCGTCGTTGTACGAACTCCGGCCGCCGCACTAGTCGCCGCCGCCGCTGTTTTGGTGCACGCCGGCTCGAACCGATGGCACCGCTGGACGCGCACGAGCGCCAGCGTCACGTAGGTGGTCTCTGCTGGCCATTTGGTCGTCGGAGCAAGAAACCCGAGCCGCTGCTGCGTGACTCCGCCGCGTTTCTGGTCGCCACCGGCATAGCTCCGGTGACGCTGACGTGGTTTAGGCTAATCCCGAATTAGTTAGCCACTAACCACTACCCCAACCCACTGACAGACGGGCCCCACCATTTAATTAACCACAGGGTTATTCCCTATTTAATTTAAGCTAATGCCCGTGACCCCACGAGTCAGTTTGACCTTGCCACCTCAGCATTGACCTGGCCCCACTGGTCAGCCTCTACTGCTCACGCTGTTACACTGACATGCGGGGCTCACTGTCAGGTTTGACCCGGGTCAGCCATGGTTGACCTGGTGATGTCATGCCGTTGTCATGGTGACGCAGAAATGATTTTCTGGACTAAAAATAATCAGAAAATTCCAGAAAATGTCCAAAACTTCTAAAATTCATAGAAATGAAACTATAGCTCAGAATGAAATAAATTATATATGAAAAATGATCAAAAAATCCAAAGAATCTGAATATGGCATTTTCATGCATGTTTCAACAAGTTAACCTCACTGAAAAGGAGAATTCATGATTATGCAATAAATAGTAATTAGTTTTGGAGTTGGAATTTGCTATAGGTTTGAATTCCACTTCAATGAATATGACTAACTGTTGCACTAGGTCAATTCAGTACCTTAATATGACATATCATTCATATGAATGTGCATTGCATTGATTGTGGTTCCTCTTGTGTTTGCCGGTGGTTGTTCCCTCTCTGTAGATGTGGTTCCGACGACGTGTTCGATGACACCGATGAAGAACTATATTATCTTCAGAAGTGCCAGGCAAGCAAAACCCCCTTGTTCATTCTCCCACTCTCTTGCTCCTGCTCTCTTTGACTGCATTAGGACAACAACGATTCATCTGTTACTTGCTGCGGTAGTTGAACCCCTTTTCCTCTGCATGACCTGTCATTGCCACAGTAAATAGATGAAACCCACTAGCATGAGTAGGAGTTGTTTGAGCCCTGATGTGCCTACTCATTCATGCTTGTTTGTCATGCCTGCTACTGCTTAGAGTTGAGTCAGGTCTGATTCATCGGGAATGAATTGGAATGGTGATGAACATGTCCTACCGTGTGTGAGCTAAGTGTGTCAACACGATTTGGTAAAGGTAGCGATGAGAGGCCATGTAGGAGTACATGGTGGGTTGTCTCATTGTAGCCGTCCTCAGGAACTGAGTTCTGTGTTTGTGATCCATGAACAACTACTACCATGCATTGGGCCCGAAACCAATGGACCGTCTCGGCTTCTTAACCACCCCTGTCCTTTGTCCAGGAGTTGCAAGTAGTTTCTGGTGTTTGTAGTATGCTGGAGGCCGTGCGCAGCGCTGCTCCTCGGGGTGGGCTGTGATGCGGTAGGCAAGTGGCACGGTGTACCGGGCGCCAGTTTGGTGTCTCGGGAACCCTGCACACATCGTTTGGGGTTGTGAGCGAAACCCCGGCCGGATCTCCTCATGGATGGAACCCGAATAGGCGATAAACATGGACTAGAGACTTGTGTGGTTAGTCAGGTCATGGCCGACTCCCTCGCCAGGCTTCCGCTTGAAGGTTGCCGAGATACACGACGTGTACATGGTGGTAAGTGGCGAGAGCGTGTGTGAAGAAGTACACCCCTGCAGGGTTATAAATGATCTATTCGAATAGCCGTGTCCGCGGTAAAGGACTCCTGGGTTGCCTATACAGTTCATAGACAAGTGAAAGTGGATACTCTAAAATGCGCAAGATAAGCGTGAGTGCTATGGATGGCGTTCTCGTAGGGAGACGGGAGCGGATCCATAGTGGTGTATTGAAATGGTGAATATGTGGACTCGTGTGCGCCACCCCAAAAGAGTTACTTGCAGTAGTAGTTTAGGTTAGCCACTGAGTCAAAGCTGGCTTGCTGCAGTTAAACCCCACCATCCCTTTGTTGACAATGATGCATATGTAGTTAGTTCTGATGTAAGTCTTGCTGGGTACATTTGTACTCACGTTTGCTTAATTTATGTTTTTGCAGAGAGACTTCAGTCTCGCTAGTAATTCCGTGTGGACTTCGACGTTTAGCTTGATACCTCAGCTACGATCTTGTGCCCCCGGCAGGATCTGATAGATAGTCAGGCTTCTCAGCCTTTTTCATTTGTAGATGTGTGTACTCAGACATGTTAAGCTTCCGCATGTGCTTTGACTTGTATGCTCTGAATGTTGGGTCATGAGACCCATGTTTGTAATATCTCGCTCCTCAGAGCCTATTGAATAATACTTGAGTCGTAGAGTTATGTTGTGATGCCATGTTGTATTTACCTATATCGAGCATATTGTGTGTATGATTGAAATGCTTGGTATGTGTGGGATCCGACAACCTAGTTGTTTATCCTTGGTAGCCTCTCTTATGGGGAAATGTAGTCTTGTGCTTCCATGAGCCATAGTAGTCCGCTACAGCCCGGTTCAACGGAGTCCTGCTAGCCCAGCACTATTGCTCCGGAACACTTGAATGGCCGGCATGTGATTCACTTCGTTCTTGTGTCTGTCCCTTCGGGGAAATGTCACGCGGTGACATCCAGAGTCCTGCATAGCCTGCTACAGCCCGGTTCACCGGAGTCCTGTTAGCCCAGTGCTACAGCCCGGATTCGCACGCTGCTGACCGACATGCTCGATGTTGATTCATGTATGCCTGTCCCCGTAAGTTAGTGCCACTTGGGTTTCACGACTAGTCATGTCGGCTCGGGTTCTCTGTCATATGGATGCTAGCGACACTATCATATACGTGAGCCAAAAGGTGCAAACGGTCCCGGGCCATGGTAAGGCGACACCCGTGGGAATACCGTGCGTGAGGGCGCAAAGTGATATGAGGTGTTACCGGCTAGATCGATGTGACTTGGAATCGGGGTCCTCACAGCTTTGGTATCAGAGCCTGACTGCCTGTAGGATTACCAAGCCAAACTGGTCGAAGTTGAGTCTAGAAATGCTTTAGTTATATGTAGGGGTATTGATTGTGGGATGGAACGTAAGGCTCTTTTTACTCCTTTACCTTATGCCCTTCTGATCCGAGTCATCCTCTTCTCTTCTACGGGGATTTAGAACTAGGCCTTCTCATCTATCTCTCAGGATGACGTGTTACTAAACCGTAGACTCTTAGGATTGTTGGTCTCAAGCCCCAGTTCAGTTTCTACTACTCCAGTGTGTTGTTAGTTGGACTTGGAACCTTGAGATGATGTTGTTGAGTGGTTATGCCACCATTTTGCATGATGTCTCAAATCATTTTGAGCATTTACAGCCGTTATGCTGTCTGAGTCATCCCAGGTTTCTAGATAGTCTGATGCACTTGCAATCATTCCTCCATGTTCCTGATGTCCATTTGGGCCAGATTAATCACACTAATCGGTGAGTTGAGGTACTCTGTTGCCTCGACATATATGTTGGAGCTATTATTATGACCCTAGGTGCTTTAGGGAGTCACCTAGTAATCTAGCCATGTTTTGTGTTCCCGGTGTGATGATTCCGGCCATCACTCTTGAAAGCATCCCGTGATGCCATTTAGTAGTAGGTATTCTATTCCTGGGTTCTTGAACTCGAGATTCACCCTACTTACCTCCTGTTGATAGTGTTGCTAGTCCTTTAGGATATTAGTAACCTTTGCGATAGTCCTCGAGGTTCATGGTACATCCTTCTTCCAATTACCATGAACCATTCTTGGGAGGAGTTCTTTTGAACCAAAAGGTCACGACCAGAGTGCTCTTGATGAGTTCTCCTTTCTATATTGTGAATCTGCCAGTTCTACCCTTTTCGCATGGGTTATCCGGAAGAAATGTTGAGCTTCGCTCGACATACTAATCTATGCATACACAACTCAGAAAAAGATATGTTCCTTTGAGTTGTCCCTCTTTAGTTGTATCCCGACCTCCGTCTATCAGGTGATAGTCAGGAATAGTTGTGCCATCATGTTCGTCAGTGTCTATTATCTTTGTGATCCGTCGAGCCGTTCTATTTCAGAATGGCTAGGAGAAACAAACTCCAGTACCTTATCCATTTCTAGGATTGGGTCAAAGTAGTTGTATTCCGCAGATCAAAATGCCAAACTAGCTTTTGTTCTGTTCTACCTTGGAGTATTACCCTATCATGTCAAGAATATCATAGGAATTGCACCATCTCTTATGAATTCTTGATGCAGTGATACTTCTCACCATCATCATTCATTCCTCGGTCCTCGTGTTGTTGTAACCGGAATGCCAACAAGTGAATTGTAATGTGTGAAATCAATACTCTGGGCAACTCGTTTCTTGGTAGTAAATGGACAATATTCTCATTCTTAGCATGTTGGTTATTGAGTCATCATTCTAAGGTAGATTGTGCTACCTAGTCCTTATTTCTGGTGCACTCTTCGATCAATGAGTTAGGATTATTCAATCCCTTGCTTATTTGATCACATCGTCTTGCCCTGAAAAGCAAGATTGTTCTCGAGCTTAATAACATATCGGTGGTTCGTGATTTTCCGAATATCTTCTCGGAAGTATTACCAGGTTGTTCCCTGACCGCTATGTTGAGCTCGAGATCACGTTGGTTTTTCTCTAAACCAGCCATTCTCTAAGAATCGGTGTTGGATACCCCTGAGCTAGTTGGTTAAGCTAAACAACAACTTGGAGAGTTGGAAGATAAAAAGCTTTGCCGAATTTGGTTCTTTCTGAAGGGATATCTTTGTGTTTGTGTGTGTGTTGAAGAAAGATGATATCTTCACGAATTGGTCCTCGTGATCAGTTGTTGGATCTATTGTCTTGTCAAAACTTTGACTTGAGTATGGGCTATCGTCAAGTCAAATCAGAACCATCGATGTTCGTAATGTTGTCTTACTCGTGGTTGATCCCTCGAGCATAGACCATTAGATCTTTTGGTCTGACCAATGCTATCACCGTGTTCACATAATGGTGGGAGTCCAGTGATATGGAAATTCCGATGAGTTGCTATTGAGTCCATCAGCAGCATTTTGTCTCCTCCATGAATCATGTTGAACATTAAGCTAGTGTTGGAAACTTTTATAAGCATTATCTTCATGTCCCGTTCGTGAAGCATATGTTGGATGAAAGAAGTGACTCCCTCTCATTCATGTGCATTCGATGCAAGTTGCCGCAGTGAATTTGAGAAAGTTAGTTTTGCTTCCCCTGTAATCGTCCCAAGGCAGTCATGCATGTGCGAAGTATTCTGTGGTTTGGTAGATTAATTACCTCCATTCCATATGTATTCCCTAGCACACCAAGCCACTGGCTGATTTTTTCAAGGAAAAGAAGTTTCTTCATAAGAGCTAATCATATGACTTATGCAAGGACTTCGATATCCTTGATGATGGTTCCCAACTAGGACTCAGTAGTGTTTCATTGTAAGACTACTATGTGGTCATGCTTGTCTGGGACAGCGTGTTCACATGTGTTTAGCAGAACCAGCTCATGTTTTGGAGCATGCTACCATAATTCATTTCCCGAGAATCTCGCAATGTCATCTCGTCGGTTTGTGTTGCAAACTTTATTTTCCAGACATGCTGTCTAAAATATCCTGTTACCAACCAGATCTGAATCTCAAGCAGATATGATGGTTGGAACTTCTCCAAGACCTATGATGTAGGCCCCGACAAGGTTGATGTTCTGGCCGACACACCTAGCCGGAAGATCTATCATTGTAGTATCTTGATTGAGCGATTTGACTATCTTCTCCATCAGGATTTCGTGCGACTCATTCTAGAAGTTGCTCCTTAGGGATCCTTGTGCTCTCGGTTTCCTCGGTTATGTTATAACCTTTCTAAACAGTGGGCTCACTCTCTACTGTTGGGTTTCTCCCTAGTTACTAGAATCATTCCCAACATTTGCCTTTTATTCCCATCTTGCACCTCCGTTGTGCCATCCTACCACGGGTTCCATCCATTTCCGAAGATAAGTAGAGATCATCCATTACGTTGTCTTCAACAAGGTAGTCCACATCATCCATTCTAGTCAGGGTATGTCATTCTTTAGAGCTTCTTCAAACGATTGCTCGAGATTTGCCCTAGGCTGGTATAGAGAATTTTATTTATCTCTGAATCAAAAGTAATTCTTTTTGCCATTTAAGGGAATAACTCTACGAGTCACCTCCCCCAAGGTGCCCTGTTATGGGATCATGGTAATTGCCTCCTTGCTACTTTGAAACCCTCGTCAAATTGTTTCTTCTATCCCTCTTGATACATGTTTTGCCTATCAGCTCCAGAGATGTTTCTACGTCTCATTCCGTGAGTTGATCTTGAGTGATTGATCTTCGAGGAGATTGTTTCCTGTAGAGTTTCCCTCTGTCATCATCGTGTTGGATGAAGATCACGAAAGCAAAGACGTCAAGATCAATTGGAGCAATGAATCAACATCTTCGAGAAGGGAAATTGGATCATGAAGATCGTGTTAGCTTTCTGTCCCCTCTGTCTTCTTGCCTCACGTCTTGAATCTCGGGACGAGATTCTTGTTTAGTGGGGGGTGAGTTTTCACAACCCTAGAATTGTTTGTAACTATTTGCATTAAAGCATCCATGCATCGTGTTTAAATTCAAAGGAAATTTGAATTGGGGATGACCAAGCCCTGGCACTAAATCAATTCAAATAGGTTCAACTCAAAATATTTTCAATGAACCTAGAATGCCCTCCAAAAATGTTCATTATTTATGGAAAAGGGTGAAAACCTTAACCAGTGATGATTCACATTTTTCTATGTCATTTATGGTCTCTGAATTAATCCAATAAGTATTTGCATTGGAGTTATAAATTCCTATAATTATATTTTAGCTCCAATAATTCTGAAACATTTTGTCGGTCTCCAGAATAATCCATCTAGCTCCCACAATATTTTTCAGAAGCAACAAAATTGAATTGGTTTCAAAACCAAATTCAAAACACATATGCAAAATAGAAAAACAGAAACAGAAATGGAAAAGGAGGGAACTAACCTGGCGGCCCGCTGCTGTACCTGCTGGCCCAGCCCACCTGGCCCTCCTGCCAGTCTTCTTCCTCCTCTGCCAGTAGGCAGAGGCAGGACAAAGCGCGCACGCCTCCACCTGCTTGCCTGCCTCCCCGCCAGCGCAACACCGCGAGCCCTCTCCGCGGTGCCGTCCGGATCGAACCCTCCCTCTCTTTCGTCCTCTCTCTCTCTCATCCTCATCCTCTTCCCTGGATCCCTCTCTCTCACCATCCGAGCGACCTCGTCGCCGCCACTCGCCATTGCCGTAGCCACATCATCGTCTCGCCTCGCCGTTGATTCCAGTCGCTCCGCCGTCGTCCGCATCATCTCAAACCGACGAACGCAATCCAAGGATCACCACGCCGTCGTCTTCGAGCTCGTCACCGCCGCATCTGCTCGCCGGACTTCGCTGGTCGATTCACCATCTCCAACGCCTCCCCGAGTCTGCTGATCTACTCTACGTGTCCACTGTGAGCCCCTGCGTCGAACCCCTCTCTCCCCTCGCTCGTTTGCTTCCTGCAACCGCAATGGCCATCATGGCCGAGAGCTTGGCTCCGCCGGCCATGCCGCCGCCGTGACCACGGCCACGCAAGCTCGCAGCCGAGCACCCTAACATGTTCAGGGTGACCCTAGGATCCTAACTCGACCAACCGCTGCTCCATTCGTCCACCGTAGCGCCGATCTCGTCGTTGTACAAACTCCGGCCGCCGCACTAGTCGTCGCCGCCGCACTAGTCGTCGCCGCCGCTGTTTTGGTCCACGCCGGCTCGAACCGATGGCACCGCTGGACGCGCACGAGCGCCAGCATCACGTAGGTGGTCTCCGCCGGCCATTTGGTCGCCGGAGCAAGAAACCCGAGCCGCTGCTGTGTGACTCCGCCGCGTTTCTGGTCGCCGCCGGCGTAGCTCCGGTGACGCTGACATGGTTTAGGCTAATCCCAGATTAGTTAGCCACTAACCACTACCCCAACTCACTGACAGACGGGCCCCACCATTTAATTAACCACAGGGTTATTCCCTATTTAATTTAAGCTAATGCCCGTGACCCCACCAGTCAGTTTGACCTTGCCACCTCAGCATTGACCTGGCACCACTGGTCAGCCTCTGCTGCTCACGCTGTTACACCGACATGCGGGGCCCACTGTCAGGTTTGACCCAGGTCAGCCACGGTTGACCTGGTGACGTCATGCCGTTGTCATGCTGACACATAAATGATTTTCTGGACTAAAAATAATCAGAAAATGTCCAAAACTTCTAAAATTCATAGAAATGAAACTATAGCTCAGAATGAAATAAATTATATATGAAAAATGATCAAAAAATCCAAAGAATCTGAATATGGCATTTTCATGCATGTTTCAACAAGTTAACCTCACTGAAAAGGAGAATTCATGATTATGCAATAAATAGTAATTAGTTTTGGAGTTGGAATTTGCTATAGGTTTGAATTCCACTTCAATGAATATGACTAACTATTGCACTAGGTCAATTCAGTACCTTAATATGACATATCATTCATATGAATGTGCATTGCATTGATTGTGGTTCCTCTTGTGTTTGCCGGTGGTTGTTCCCTCTCCGTAGATGTGGTTCCGACGACGTGTTCGATGACACCGATGAAGAACTATATTATCTTCAGAAGTGCCAGGCAAGCAAAACCCCCTTGTTCATTCTCCCACTCTCTTGCTCCTGCTCTCTTTGACTGCATTAGGACAACAACGATTCATCTGTTACTTGCTGTGGTAGTTGAACCCCTTTTCCTCTGCATGACCTGTCATTGCCACAGTAAATAGATGAAACCCACTAGCATGAGTAGTTGTTGTTTGAGCCCTGATGTGCCTACTCATTCATGCTTTTTTGTCATGCCTGCTACTGCTTAGAGTTGAGTCAGGTCTGATTCATCGGGAATGAATTGGAATGGTGATGAACATGTCCTACCGTGTGTGAGCTAAGTGTGTCAACACGATTTGGTAAAGGTAGCGGTGAGAGGCCATGTAGGAGTACATGGTGGGTTGTCTCATTGTAGCCGTCCTCAGGAACTGAGTTCTGTGTTTGTGATCCATGAACAACTACTACCATGCATTGGGCCCGAAACCAATGGACCCTCTCGGCTTCTTAACCACCCCTGTCCTTTGTCCAGGAGTTGCAAGTAGTTTCTGGTGTTTGTAGTATGCTGGAGGCCGTGCGCAGCGCTGCTCCGCGGGGTGGGCTGTGATGCGGTAGGCACGTGGCACGGTGTACCGGGCGCCAGTTTGGTGTCTCGGGAACCCTGCACACATCGTTTGGGGTTGTGAGCGAAACCCCGGCCGGATCTCCTCATGGATGGAACCCGAATAGGCGATAAACATGGACTAGAGACTTGTGTGGTTAGTCAGGTCATGGCCGACTCCCTCGCCAGGCTTCCGCTTGAAGGTTGCCGAGATACACGACGTGTACATGGTGGTAAGTGGCGAGAGCGTGTGTGAAGAAGTACACCCCTGCAGGGTTATAAATGATCTATTTGAATAGCCATGTCCGCGGTAAAGGACTCCTGGGTTGCCTATACAGTTCATAGACAAGTGAAAGTGGATACTCTAAAATGCGCAAGATAAGCGTGAGTGCTATGGATGGCGTTCTCGTAGGGAGACGGGAGCGGATCCATAGTGGTGTATTGAAATGGTGAATATGTGGACTCGTGTGCACCACCCCAAAAGAGTTACTTGCAGTAGTAGTTTAGGTTAGCCACTGAGTCAAAGCTGGCTTGCTGCAGTTAAACCCCACCATCCCTTTGTTGATAATGATGCATATGTAGTTAGTTCTGATGTAAGTCTTGCTGGGTACATTTGTACTCACGTTTGCTTAATTTATGTTTTTGCAGAGAGACTTCAGTCTCGCTAGTAATTCCGTGTGGACTTCGACATTTAGCTTGATACCTCAGCTACGATCTTGTGCCCCCGGCAGGATCTGATAGATAGTCAGGCTTCTCAGCCTTTTTCATTTGTAGATGTCTGTACTCAGACATGTTAAGCTTCCTCATGTGCTTTGACTTGTATGCTCTGAATGTTGGGTCATGAGACCCATGTTTGTAATATCTCGCTCCTCAGAGCCTATTGAATAATACTTGAGTCGTAGAGTTATGTTGTGATGCCATGTTGTATTTACCTATATCGAGCATATTGTGTGTATGATTGAAATGCTTGGTATGTGTGGGATCCGACAACCTAGTTGTTTATCCTTGGTAGCCTCTCTTATGGGGAAATGTAGTCTTGTGCTTCCATGAGCCATAGTAGTCCGCTACAGCCCGGTTCAGCGGATTCCTGCTAGCCCAGCACTACTGCTCCGGAACACTTGAATGGCCGGCATGTGATTCACTTCGTTCTTGTGTCTGTCCCTTCGGGGAAATGTCACGCGGTGACATCCAGAGTCCTGCATAGCCTGCTACAGCCCGGTTCACCGGAGTCCTGTTAGCCCAGTGCTACAGCCCGGATTCGCACGCTGCTGACCGACATGCTCGATGTTGATTCATGTATGCCTGTCCCCGTAAGTTAGTGCCACTTGGGTTTCACGACTAGTCATGTCGGCCCGGGTTCTCTGTCATATGGATGCTAGCGACACTATCATATACGTGAGCCAAAAGGCGCAAACGGTCCCAGGCCATGGTAAGGCGACACCCGTGGGAATACCGTGCATGAGGCCACAAAGTGATATGAGGTGTTACCTCTCAAACTACATGATTGGCGGTCGGCCATCACAAGGGGTTGAACTAGAGTCCTGCATGCCTTCTGCATCTAGGAGAGAACAATAGGGCCATTCCGCTTCACCTTGTTCAGCAACCGGAATGTCGGTCGCCTCTTTCTTTACCATATGTAATACTACAAGTATAGAACCCTGGTTCATCATTCTTTATTTGGTGCTTATGTAATTCTTAAACATATGGACCTATGAATCGAATAATGCATTGGGTGTTTGAACCTGATGGATATGAATAAAGCTAAAGCCTACTTTCAAGTTTAAATTTGGTACAATTTTAAATAGCAACAATTAAATTAGGGCGAAATTACGGTGTTGTCGGAGTAAATGACCACGGGGAGCCTCATGAGCTCCCCATGGTATTTCAAGACATCGGGGCCGGCTGCGCCCGTAAAGCATCAAAGACAAATGACAGCTGGCCCAAGCGGCCGACTGCCAGAAGGCGGCGGAATCAAGAAGGCGCCCAGGAAGTGGGCCGGCTCCTAGCAGGCGGCCTCCAGGGAGGCCGACTCCTAGCAGGTGGCCCCTCGTGCCCTCAAAGTTTGCACCCACATAAACACGACAAGATGGGGCGTGGCTATAGTGCAGCCTACCACCCCCGAATCCAGGGTGGAACGTGGCCACAGTGCAGCGTACCAGGCGGACATCCCACGCCCGGCGCAACACTGTTGCCACGCTGCTCATGACATCATCCATGGCAGAGGAAGCCATGCTCCCACGACGGGCTGTCGGTATGGCCCGCAGGCGGCGGGCCCTACCTGTCCATGAGAAGCTAGAAGGCGGCGAGCCCTGACCAGTCGGCTCAGGGGGAGGCCGGCTCCTAGCAGGCGGCCCTCCCCCTTTCTTGGAGTCTGTGCGCCATTAACGAGATAAGACGGGATGTGGCTACAGTGAGCGCCCGCCAGGCGGCGGGACTGTAGCCACGCTCCCCCAACAAAGCCCCCGTCATTAGAGGCGAGGCTACAGTATAGAGTAGCCGACAGGACCCGCAGGCGACGGGCCCAACCTGTCGGCCGAGAGACCGGCAGCCGGCGGGACCCACCAGGCGGCGTGCCCCAACAGCCGGCGGAGAAGCCGACACCCAGAGACACTGACGGCCGGGCCCCACACCCGACCGGATTACCATTGTAACCCTGGGGGGTAGGCCTATATCAACCCCCCAGGGCACGCATGCAAAGGGTTCAACACCATAGATAACACATGCACATAGAGAGAGGAGTAGAGCTATCCTTGCCCTTCTTCCTCCTCTAGCCAAACAGCTCAAGGAGCAACCTTCTAGCCACTCTATTGACATAGTGATCATGCGGAGACCTCGCAGAGCAGGACTAGGGGTGTTATCTCCTAGGAGAGCCCCGAACCTAGGTAAGATGCGTCGGTGTACGTGTTTACGCCTCATCCCGTGTCTAGGCACCGACGACGTTCTCTTGTCCTCCTCCATGAAAATCCACCCCCTGGCATATGTCGCTAGATTTCCCCGACATTTGTCGCCCACCGTGGGGCTAGGTGCACCGTCGTCCGGAGATCTGTTCTGGACGGGAACCCTATTCCTTCCTGGCGAGCGCAGCCGGCCCGGCACGCCCGATGGCGTTTGTGCCGACGCGCTGCATGGCGCGGAAGCCGCTTGCGCAGCGAGCTGCCTCGTCGATTTCATCGGCAGGATCCGCCTCTCTGACAAACCCGCACCCGACGCGGGAGCAGCCAACTCTGGGAGCTGCCTCGTTGACCTCCTTGGCAAGCTCCATGATACGTCTCCGTCGTATCTATAATTTTTGATCGTTCCATGCCAATATTATACAACTTTCATATACTTTTGGCAACTTTTTATACTATTTTTGGGACTAACATATTGATCCAGTGCCCAGTGCCAGTTCCTGTTTGTTGCATGTTTTATGTTTCGCAGAAAACCCATATCAAACGGAATCCAAACGGGATAAAAACAGACGGAGAATATTTTTGGAATATTTGGAAAATATGGGAAGAAGAATCCACGCGAGACGGTGCCCGAGGGGGGCACGAGGCAGGGGCGCGCCTCTGACCCTCGTGGGCCCCCGTAAGGCGGTTGCTGCTCTACTTTGGCCGCAAGAAAGCTAATTTTCGGAGAAAAATCTGGGCGAAGGTTTCAATCCAATCGGAGTTACGGATCTCCATATATATACGAAACGGTGAAAGGGCAGAAGAGGAGAACGCAGAAACAGAGAGAGATAGAGAAACATATCCAATCACGGAGGGGCTCTCGCCCCTCCCATGCCATGGAGGCCAAGGACCAAAGGGGAAACCCTTCTCCCATCTAGGGAGGAGGTCAAGGAATAAGAAGAAGATGGGGCCCCCTCTCCCCTTCTCTTCCGGTGGCGCCGGAACGCTGCCGTGGCCACCATCATCATCACCGCGATCTTCACCAACACCTCCGCGATCTTCACCAACATCTCCATCACCTTCCCCCCTCTATCTATAGTGGTCCACTCTCCCGCAACCCGCTGTACCCTCTACTTGAACATGGTGCTTTATGCTTCATATTATTATCCAATGATGTGTTGCCATCCTATGATGTCTGAGTGGATTTTTATTGTCCTATCGGTGGTTGATGAATTGCTATGATTGATTTAATTTGCTTGTGGTTATGTTGCTGTCCTTTGGTGCCCATCATATGAGCGCGCGCGTGGATCACACCATAGGGTTAGTTGTATGTTGATAGGACTATGTATTGGAGGGCAAGAGTGACAGAAGCTTCTACCTAGCATAGAAATTGATGCATACGGGATTGAAGGGGGACCAATATATCTTAATGCTATGGTTGTGTTTTAACTTAATGAACGTTAGTAGTTGCGGATGCTTGCTAATAGTTCCAATCATAAGTGCATAGAATTCCAAGTCAGGGATGTCATGCTAGCAGTGGCCTCTCCCACATAAAACTTGCTATCGGTCTAGTAAAGTAGTCAATTGCTTAGGGACAATTTCACAACTCCTACCACCACTTTTTCACACTCGCTATATTTACTTTATTGTGTCTTTACTTAAACAGCCCCTACTTTTTATTTACGCGCTCTTTATTATCTTGCAAACCTATCTAAAAACACCCACTAAGTACTTCTAGTTTCATACTTGTTCTAGGTAAAGCGAACGTTAAGTGTGCGTAGAGTTGTATCGGTGGTTGATAGAACTTGAGGGAATATTTGTTCTAAATTTAGCTCCTCGTTGGGTTCGACACTCTTACTTATCAAAAGAGGCTACAATTGATCCCCTATACTTGTGGGTTATCACTCCACATCGCTAACGAGCCGGCCTCCGACCTGGAGTCGATTGGCTCTACCGACCCGATGCTTGTCGACTCCGACACGACATCCCTCGACACTTTCCCACCAATGTGGTGGTCATCGACGACCCACTTCCTCGTGCAGACAGCGGCGGCAGCACCATCACGGAGGTGCTCGTCATCAGCCACGATGAAGCCTCTAGCGGAGCCGGCCAGGATCCGCTGCAAGCGATGCTGCGGGACCTGTCCGCGCCCATCGCGGCAGACGCAAACGCCGAAACACTAGAGGCCTGCCGCGTCGTGCTCGTCGAGAGTGCCAAGAAGTTGGCCACCATGAGACGCGTCTCGGAAGCCTACCAACGCGAGATCGACCGCGCCGTGGGCGGCAGGCCGGCTGCTGGCGAGCCGAGCCATGTGGGCACGGTTCGACAACGCGGCGCGGCCATCGCCAGCATGCTGGGAGCCAACCGCCCAGTCTACGCCACGCCCATGGAGAACCTAGGCGCTGCCCAGGCGGCAGCAGACAAGCTGGATCACCTGGAGGGTGACGAGCAGCGTTGCATGACGGTGCGAATCGAGTACCTCCTCGACGCGGCAACAGCGCAGCAAGAAGCTGACCGCGATGTGATGGAACCCGACGCGCATGCTCAGAATCCCCCTCCCCCCCCCCCCGCCGAGACCAAGGCACAACCTCCCGGACGCTGACAGGCGGTGCCCGCGACCGAAGAGATCGAGAGTCGGCTGCTAGCCGCAGTCGGACACGTCTCACCATTGAGCGCAACCAAGACGGCCGCCCACGAGCAGTGGAACAACGGGACGATCGCCTGCCTCCCCCGTGCAAGGAGAGGCGCGCCTCCCCGCCGCCTGTTGAGCACCCGACTCTCGGTGGCCGGCTGGGCCCCCGTGAAGGAGTCGGAGAAAACGACACCCGCCACCGGATCGACCGACTGGCTCGGTCCCTGGCGGTAGAAGAAGAAGAAGCAATCGGTCCGCCTTGTTTCGGCCCCCGCATTCGCGACGAGCCCTTCCTAAAGGGTTCTCGCTTCCTCGAGACACGCCCAAGTACAACGGCTCCGTGAAGCCAGAGGATTGGCTGGTGGACTACTCCACCGTGGTCAACATAGAAAATGGCAACAAGCACGTTGCCGTGAAGTACGTTCCGCTCATGCTCCAGGGCACGGCCTGGACATGGCTGAACAGCCTCAAGCCCTACAGCATCAACGGCTGGCTGGACTTCACCGAAGTCTTCATCCGTAACTTCACTAGCACCTACAAGCGGCCGCCCAAGCCTCGCCAGCTTTCTCTATGCGTCCAGGGCCCCACCAAGCCCACCCGCGACTACTTGACACGGTGGGCCGAACTGCACAACTCCTGCGAAGGGATGCACGAGGTACAAGCCATAGAGTACTTCACCGCCGGGTGCAGAGAAGGCACCCTACTCAAGCACCAACTCCTATGCGATGAGCCGACCACACTCGACGAACTACTGATCATAGCAGACAAATACACCACTGCCGAGTCCTCCATGAAGTCAGAGCTCCAGGTGGACGTGTCTGGGAAGGTGCTCCCTCCGGCTCCTCAGACGCCGGCTGGTGACAACAGTCGGCGCCAACAACAGAACAACAACAAGCGCAAGGCCCTGCAGCCGTCTTCCACCAGCCGGCAGGTGGCAATAGTTGAGGATCAGCAGCCGGAGGGACAACCCAGCCCCAAGTGTTAGAAGGGCGGCAAGCCTGCCTGGTTGGCCGCCTTGTCCTATGAGCAAACCCTCGGTGCTCCTTGCAAGTTCCACAGCGGCGCGAAGCCATCCAACCACACCACCTGGAAGTGCCACTGGCTCACCCGAATCTCCAAGGGCGAAGGACTGCTGCCTCCTCCGCCTACCGGCCAGCCGGTGCCGCCTCCTGCTCAGCAGCAGCCGGCCCGTCCAGTCGTCGCCATCCAAGACGAATTCCCTGAAACATGGAGCCTACATCGTCTTCACCAGCATGGCCGATGATAAGCAAAGCCGACGTCAGCAGCACCGAGAGGTGAATGCTGTCGTTTCAGAAGCCATAGAGTTCATGCACTGGTCTGAGAAGCCCATCAGTTGGAGCCGAGCTGACCACCCGGAGGTGATGCCTTCTCCGGGTTCCTATGCCTTGGTGTTGGATGCCACCTTTGCCACAGAGAGGCGAGCAATTTAGTTTGAGGTGGTTGACCTGGAGAGCCCCTACCACGCACTGCTTGGCCGGCCTGCTCTGGCGAAGTTCATGGTAGTACCACATTATGCCTACCTCAAGATGAAGATGCCGGAAACCAAGGGCATCAACATCATAGCTGGAGACTACAAGAAGTCGGCCGCCTGTGCGGCAGCTAGCAGTCGGCTGGCCGACTCCCTTGTGATTGCCGTCGAGAAGAAGCTCCTTGACCGGGTTGTGGCCATGGCCATTAAGCAACCGGGCCTGTCACCAGATCCCAAGGAGTCGGAGACCCAGGGCTCCTTCCAGCCGGCCAAAGAAATCAAGAAGATTCCCTTGGACCCGAACCACCCGGAGAGGTTTGCTATTGTGGGGACCAACCTCGATAGCAAATAGGAAAGCGAGCTCGTCGATTTCCTCCGTGAGAATCGGGACATCTTCGCATGGTCTCCCAAAGACATGCCAGGTGTTCCGACGGATTTCGCCGAGCACAAGCTACATGTCAGAGCAGATGCAACCCAGTCCTTGTACCGAAAAAGAAGAATTGTTGGTGAAGAGATAGCCTGGCTTCTAGCAGCCGGCTTCATTATGGAAGTGTTCTTTCCAGAATGGCTTGCCAACCCAGTCCTTGTACCGAAAAAGAACAACAAATGGCGCATGTGTATTGATTATACCAGCCTCAACAAAGCCTGCCCCAAAGATCCGTTTGCCTTGCCCCGGATAGATCAAGTGATAGACTCCACAGCTGGATGCGAGTTGTTGTCTTTCCTTGATGCCTATTCCGGCTACCACCAGATCAAGCTGAACTCGGCCGATCGGCTGAAGACCGCCTTCATCACACCATTTGGAGCCTTCTTCTACCTGACCATGACATTCGACTTGAGAAATGCCGGTGCCACTTTTCAGCGTTGCATGCAGAAGTGCCTCCTCAAGCAACTCGGCAGAAATGCCCATGTCTATGTAGACGATATTGTGGTGAAGACGAAGAAGCGCGACATCCTCTTGGAAGATCTCAAGGAGACTTTTGATAATCTGCGCCGTTTTCAAATCAAGCTCAACCAAGAGAAGTGTGTCTTCGGAGTACCAGCCGGCTAGCTCCTTGGTTTCCTTGTCTCAGAGCGTGGCATCGAGTGCAACCCTGTCAAGATCAAGGCCATCGAGAGGATGGAGAGACTTGCCTGACTACGAGATGTCCAGAAGTTCACCGGGTGCTTGGCATCCATCAGCCGCTTCATTAGTCGGCTGGGAGAGAAGGCTCTTCCCCTGTACCAGTTAATGAAGAAAACCACTCACTTCGAGTGGAACGACAAGGCGGGCGAGGCCTTTCTCCAGCTGAAGAAGATGCTGACCACGCCGCCTGTCCTGGCGGCTCTGACTGCTAAGGAGCCCATGCTCCTCTACATGGCCACCACCAGCCGGGTGGTCAGCACTTTCATTGTGGTAGAGCGCCCAGAAGACGACAAGGCACAGCCGGTCCAGAGGCCTGTATACTACTTGAGTGAGGTGCTATCGACCTCAAAGCAGAACTACCCCCACTACTAGAAAATGTGCTACGGCGTGCACTTTGCCGCCAAGAAGCTCAAGCCATACTTTCAAGAGCACCCCATCACGATTGTCTGCACTGCCCTGCTTGCTGAGATCATAGGCAGTACAGATGCATCATGCCGGGTGGCCAAGTGGGCCATCGAGCTGCCCCCCTACACCATCTTCTACCAGCCTCGCACCGCCATCAAGTCCCAAGCGCTGGCCGACTTCCTCGTCGACTGGGCCGAGGCCCAGTACCTGCCGCCAGCGCTGGATTCTAGCTCAGATACACACTACAAATCCACTTTGCCACCTCCAACAACGTGGCCGAGTATGAGGCACTTACATGGACTCCGGCTGGCCAAAGAGATCGGCATCCGCCAGATCCTGTGCTACGACGACTCGGAGTTGGTGGTCCAACAGTCATCTGGCGACTGGGATGCCAAGGATGCAAACATGGTGAGCTACCACTTCCTCGTCCAGCAAATCAGCGGATATTTCGACGGGTGCGAGTTCCTTCACGTGCCACGGGCCGACAACGAGCAAGTAGATGCCCTGGCACGGATCGGCTCCACCCGGCAAGCCATACCAGCCTGCGTCTCCCTTCAGCGCCTCCTCAAGCCATCTATCAAGCCTTCGCCGGAATCAGAGTCTATCTTCGTGCCGGCCGCCCCCGGAGCAGTCGGATCCGACTCGGGGGCTGCAGCAGTCGGCTCGGGGACTTCCGCAGGCGGCTCGGGGACTGTAGTAGCCACCCCCGGCCCAGGGACTTCAGAACCCGGCCCGGGGGCTGCGGCAGTCGGCCCGGGGACTTCGGCAGGTGGCTCGGGGACTGCAGCAGTTGCACCCGGCTCGTGGGCTGCGGCAGTCGGCCCGGGAACTTCAACAACGCACCAAGCGGCGACCGACTCCACCCCGTCGCCTCCCAACCCAACTGCCCTAGTTGCAGTGGCCACAATGATAGTGGATGAAGTACAAGCACCATCATGGGCGTAGCCCATCCTCAACTTCCTGGTGAGCAGAGAGCTACCAGCCGACGAGATTTTGGCCCGACAAGTGCATCATCGGGTAGCAGCATACACCATCGTCAACAGAGAGCTTGTCAGGCGCAGCGTCACTGGTGTGTTCCAGCGCTGCATAGAGCCAGAGAAGGGCAATGCAATCCTCAGAGACATCCACCAAGGTGAGTGCGGCCACCACGCGGCCTCCAGATCCCTTGTCGCCAAAGCCTTCCACCACGGCTTCTTCTGGCCGACTGCTTTGGAGGAAGCCAAGGATTTGGTCAAGAAGTGCAAGGGGTGCCAGAAATTCAGCTCCAAGCAACATCTGCCGGCCTCCGCACTCAAGACCATCCCCCTTACTTGGCCTTTTGCCATCTGGGGGCTGGATATGGTGGGCCCATTCAAGAAAGCACGCGGCAGCATGACTCATCTGCTTGTCGCCGTGGACAAATTCACCAAGTGGATTGAAGCAAAGCCAATCAAGCAGCTGAATGGTCCGACTATTGGGACCTTCAACGCTGATATCACCGTCCGGTACGGTGCACCACACAACATCATCATCGACAATGGCACCAACTTTGCCAAAGGCGCCTTGGCTCATTTCTGCACGACGCAGGGCATCCGACTGGACTTAGCGTCCGTTGCCCATCCGCAGTCAAACGTCCAAGTCGAGCGAGCAAATGGCCTCATCCTCTTGATACGTCTCCAACGTATCTATAATTTTTGATTGCTCCATGCTATATTATCTTCTGTTTTGGACATTATTGGGCTTTATTATACACTTTTATATTATTTTTGAGACTAACCTATTAACTGGAGGCCCAACCCAGAATTGTTGTTTTTTTGCCTATTTCAGAGTTTCGCAGAAAAAGAATATCAAACGGAGTCCAAACGGAATGAAACTTCCGGGAACATGATTTTCGGAACGAATGTGATCCAGAGGACTTGGACCCTACGTCAAGAAAGCTACCAGGAAGCCACGAGGTAGGGGGGCGCGCCTACCCCCCTGGGCGCGCCCTCCACCCTCGTGGGCCCCATGTTGCTCCGCCGACATACTCCTTCCTCCTATATATACCTAGGTACCCTCAAACTACCAGATACGGAGCCAAAAACCTAATTCCATCGCCGCAACCTTCTGTACCCATGAGATCCCATCTTGGGGCCTGTTCCGGAGCTCCGCCGGAGGGGGCATCGATCACAGAGGGCTTCTACATCAACACCATAGCCTCTCCGATGATGTGTGAGTAGTTTACCTCAGACCTTCGGGTCCATAGTTATTAGCTAGATGGCTTCCTCTCTCTTTTTGGATCTCAATACAATGTTCTCGCCCTCTCTTGTGGAGATCTATTCAATGTAATATTCTTTTGCGGTGTGTTTGTTGAGACCGATGAATTGTGGGTTTATGATCAAGTTTATCTATGAACAATATTTGAATCTTCTGAATTCTTTTATGTATGATTGGTTATCTTTGCAAGTCTCTTCGAATTATCAGTTTGGTTTGGCCTACTAGATTGATCTTTCTTGCAATGGGAGAAGTGCTTAGCTTTGGGTTCAATCTTGCGGTGTCCTTTCCCAGTGACAGTAGGGGCAGCAAGGCACGTATTGCATTGTTACCATCGAGGATAACAAGATGAGGTTTTTATCATATTGCATGAATTTATCCCTCTACATCATGTCATCTTGCTTAAGGCGTTACTCTGTTCTTATGAACTTAATACTCTAGATGCATGCTGGATAGCGGTCGATGTGTGGAGTAATAGTAGTAGAATTGGTCTACTTGTCCTGGATGTGATGCCTATATACATGATCATACCTAGATATTCTCATAACTATGCTCAATTCTGTCAATTGCTCAACAGTAATTTGTTCACCCACCGTAAAATACTTATGCTCTTGAGAGAATCCACTAGTGAAACCTATGGCCCCCGGGTCTATTTTCCATCATATTAATCTTCCAACAACAAGCTATTTCTTTTGCCGTTTTTATTTTACTTTCTTTACTTTGCATCTTTATCACAAAAATACCAAAAATATTATCTTATCATATCTATCAGATCTCACTCTCGTAAGTGACCGTGTAGGGATTGACAACCCCTTATCGCGTTGGTCGCGAGGATTTATTTGCTTGTGTAGGTGCGAGGGACTCGTGCGTGGCCTCCTACTGGATTGATACCTTGGTTCTCAAAAACTGAGGGAAATACTTACGCTACTTTGCTGCATCACCCTTTCCTCTTCAAGGAAAAACCAACACAGTGCTCAAGAGGTAGCAAGAAGGATTTCTGGCGCCGTTGCAGGGGAGTCTACGCAAAAGTCTACATACCAAGTACCCATCACAAACCCTTATCTCCCGCATTACATTATTTGCCATTTGCCTCTCATTTTCCTCTCCCCCACTTCACCCTTGCCGTTTTATTCGCCCTCTCTTTTCCGTTCGTCTTTTCGTTTGCCTTGATGTCTTACTTCGCTCGTTTGCTCGTTTGGTTGAAATAGTTGAGTATTTATTCCTAAACAGAGAAGCTAATATCTATGGATCCTCATCCGCTTGCCAATCTTTTTAAGAGATCCAATTATGATGAACCAATTCCTAGTGATTTGGATGCACTAGATTATCTTTATAAGGTTTTGCTTGAAATCCGTGAATCTGAAAATTGTGATGAAGTGCTTTATGAAGTGATTCACGATAGATCTTTGAATAAAAAGCATGATTGCAATGATTTTATTATAAATTCTATTGATGTAAATTATGCAAATAATATGCAAAACCCTAAGCTTGGGGATGCTAGTTTTGCTATGTCGTCCTCTTGTTGCAACGATCATGATTGGGGTGATTCTTCTTATGGTCTTGAAAATTTATTTAAGCCCCATGATGAATATGAGATTGATAATAGTTTTTGCAATAATATTGAAAGTGGGTTTGCAAGAGTGTCAACTTTAGATCCCACGTATTTGGATAATGTTCAATCTTATGAAGATTTTGATAAAAGTGGGTTTGGAGAGGTCATGACTTTAGCTAATGTTAATCCCACTATTTTGGAAGAGTGTCAACTTTGCATGCATGTGGATGGTGTTGAAAATATTTTATGTGATAGCTATTTTGTTGAATTTGCTTATGATCCCACATGTAATTATTATGAGAGAGGAAAATATGATTGTAGAAATTTTCATGTTACTAAATTACCTCTCGTTATGTTGAGATTGCTATTGTTTCTTTCCTCTTCCTTGCATATGCTAGTTTTTGCTTGCTCTGATCATTTGTTTGCCTATAAGATGCCTATGCATAGGAAGTATGTTAGACTTAGATTTGTTTGCCACGTATTTTATGATGCTCTCTTTGTGCTTCAATTCTTGTCTTTCATGTGAGCATCATTGAAATCTCAATGCCTAGCGAGGGGCGTTCAACGATAGCGCTTGTTGGGAGGCAACCCAATTTTATTTTTAGTTTTTTGCCTTCTGGTTCTGTTTAGGAATAAATATTTGTTCTAGCCTCTGGTTAGATGTGTTTTTATGTTTTAATTAGTGTTTGTGCCAAGTTAAACCAATAGGATCTTCTTGGATGATAGTTATTTGATCTTGCAGAAAATTCCAGAAACTTTCTGTTCACGAAAATAATTGTTAAAAATCACCAGAACGTGATAAAATATTGATTCCAATTGCTGCTGATCAATAAATAAATTCTCTAGGTCGTCCTATTTTTTCTGAATTTTTGGAGTTCCAGAAGTTTTCGTTAGTTACAGATTACTACAGACTGTTCTGTTTTTGACAGATTCTGTTTTTCGTGTGTTGTTTGCTTATTTTGATGAATATATGGCTAGTAAATAGTTTATAAACCATAGAGAAGTTGGAATACAGTATGTTTAACACGAATATAAATAAATAATGAGTTTATTACAGTACCTTGAAGTGGTCTTTTGTTTTCTTTCGCTAACGGAGCTCACGAGATTTTCTGCTGAGTTTTGTGTTGTGAAGTTTTCAAGTTTTGGGTGAAAGATTTGATAGATTATGGAACAAGGAGTGGCAAGAGCCTAAGCTTGGGGATGCCCATGGCACCCCCAAGATAATCTAAGGACACCTAAAAGCCAAAGCTTGGGGATGCCCCGGAAGGCATCCCCTCTTTCATCTACTTCCATCGGTAACTTTACTTGGAGCTATATTTTTATTCACCACATGATATGTGTTTTGCTTGGAGTGTCTTGTATGATTTGAGTCTTTATTTTTTAGTTTACCACAATCATCTTTGCTGTACACACCTTTGGAGAGATACACACATGATTCGGAAATTATTAGAATACTCTATGTGCTTCACTTATACCTTGTGAGTTATATAGTTTTTGCTCTAGTACTTCACTTATATCTTTTAGAGCACGGTGGTGGATTTGTTTTATAGAAACTATTGATCTCTCATGCTTCACTTAGACTATTTTGAGAGTCTTAAATAGCATGGTAATTTGCTTAAATAATCCTAATATTCTAGGTATTCAAGATTAGTAAAAACTTTCTTATGAGTGTGTTGAATACTAAGAGAAGTTTGACGCTTGATGATTGTTTTGAGACATGGAGGTAGTGATATCAAAGTTGTGCTAGTTGAGTAGTTGTGAATTTGAGAAATACTTGTGTTGATTGCAAGTCCCGTAGCATGCACGTATGGTAAACGTTATGTAACAAATTTGAAACATGAGGTGTTCTTTGATTGTCCTCCTTATGAGTGGCGGTCGGGGACGAGCGATTGTCTTTTCCTACCAATCTATCCCCCTAGGAGCATGCGCGTAGTGCTTGGTTTTTGATGACCTGTAGATTTTTGCAATAAGTATGTGAGTTCTTTATGACTAATGTTGAGTCCATGGATTATACGCACTCTCACCTTTCTACCATTGCTAGCCTCTTCGGTACCGTGCATTGCCCTTTCTCACATTGAGAGTTGGTGCAAACTTCACCGGTGCATCCAAACCCCGTGATATTATACGTTCTTTCACACATAAACCTCCTTATATCTTCCTCAAAACAGCCACCATACCTACCTATTATGGCATTTCCATAGCCATTCCGAGATATATTGCCATGCAACTTGCCACCATTCCGTTTATCATGACACGTTCATCATTGTCATATTGCTTTGCATGATCATGTAGTTGACATAGTATTTGTGGCAAAGCCACCGTTCGTAATTCTTTCATACATGTCACTCTTGGTTCATTGCATATCCCGGTACACCGCCGGAGGCATTCATATAGAGTCATACTCTGTTCTAGTATCGAGTTGTAATCATTGAGTTGTAAATAAATAGAAGTGTGATGATCATCATTTTCTAGAGCATTGTCCCAAGTGAGGAATACAAAAAAGAGAAAGGCCATAAAAAAAGAGAAGGCCCAAAAAATGAGAGAAAAAGAGAGAAGGGACAATGTTACTATCCTTTTACCACACTTGTGCTTCAAAGTAGCACCATAATCTTCATGATAGAGAGTCTCTTGTTTTGTCACTTTCATATACTAGTTCGAATTTTTCATTATCGCACTTGGCTTGTATATTCCAACAATGGGCCTCCTCAAGTGCCCTAGGTCTTCGTGAGCAAGCAAGTTGGATGCACACCCACTTAGTTTCTTTTGTTAAGCTTTCATATTATAGCTCTAGTGCATCCGTTGCGTGGCAATCCCAACTCCTTGCATTAACAACAATCAATGGGAATCTCCATAGATCATTGATTAGCCTCGTTGATGTGAGACTTTCTCCTTTTTTGTCTTCTCCACATAACCCCCATCATTATATTCTATTCCACCCATAGTGCTATATCCATGGCTCACGCTCATGTATTGCGTGAAGGTTGAAAAAGTTTGAGATTACTAAAGTATGAAGCAATTGCTTGGCTTGTCATCGGGGTTGTGCATGATGAGAGCATTCTTGTGTGACGAAAATGGAGCATGACTAAACTATATGATTTTGTCGGGATGAACTTTCTTTGGCCATGTTATTTTGAGAGGACATAATTGCTTAGTTAGTATGCTTGAAGTATTATTATTTTTATGTCAATATTGAACTTTTATCTTGAATCCTTCGGATCCGAATATTCATTCCATAATTAAGAAGAATTACATTGAAATTATGCCAAGTAGCATTCTACATCAAAAATTCTGTTTTTATCATTTACCTACTCGAGGACGAGCAGGAATTAAGCTTGGGGATGCTTGATACGTCTCCAACATATCTATAATTTTTGATTGCATCATGCTATATTATCTTCTGTTTTGGACATTATTGGGCTTTATTATACACTTTCATATTATTTTTGGGACTAACCTATTAACCGGAGGCCCAGCCCAGAATTGCTGTTTTTTTGCCTATTTTAGAGTTTCGCAGAAAAAGAATATCAAATGGAGTCCAAACGGAATGAGACCTTCAGGAACGTGATTTTCGGAACGAATGTGATCCAGAGGACTTGGACCCTACGTCAAGAAAGCTACCAGGAAGCCACGAGGTAGGTGGGCGCGCCTACCCCCCTGGGCGCGCCCTCCACCCTCGTGGGCCCCATGTTGCTCCACCGACGTACTCCTTCCTCCTATATACACCTTTGTACCCCCAAACTACCAGATACGGAGCCAAAAACCTAATTTCACCGCGTCAACCTTCTGTACCCGTGAGATCCCATCTTGGGGCCTGTTCCGGAGCTCCGCCAGAGGGGGCATCGATCACGGAGGGCTTCTACATCAACACCATAGCCTCTCCGATGATGTGTGAGTAGTTTACCTCAGACCTTCGGGTCCATAGTTATTAGCTGGATGGCTTCCTCTCTCTTTTTGGATCTCAATACAATGTTCTCCCCCTCTCTTGTGGAGATCTATTCGATGTAATCTTCTTTTGCGGTGTGTTTGTTGAGACCGATGAATTGTGGGTTTACGATCAAGTTTATCTATGAACAATATTTGAATCTTCTGAATTCTTTTATGTATGATTGGTTATCTTTGCAAGTCTCTTCGAATTATCAGTTTGGTTTGGCCTACTAGATTGATCTTTCTTGCAATGGGAGAAGTGCTTAGCTTTGGGTTCAATCTTGCGGTGTCCTTTCCTAGTGACAGTAGGGGCAGCAAGGCACGTATTGTATTGTTGCCATCGAGGATAACAAGATGGGGTTTTATCATATTGCATGAATTTATCCCTCTACATCATGTCATCTTGCTTAAGGCGTTACTCTGTTCTTATGAACTTAATACTCTAGATGCATGCTGGATAGCGGTCGATGTGTGGAGTAATAGTAGTAGATGCAGGCAGGAGTCGGTCTACTTGTCTCGGACATGATGCCTATACACATGATCATACCTAGATATTCTCATAACTATGCTCAATGCTGTCAATTGATCAACAGTAATTTGTTCACCCACCGTAAAATACTTATGCTCTTGAGAGAAGCCACTAGTGAAACCTATGGCCCCCGGGTCTATTTTCCATCATATTAATCTTCCAACGACAGCTATTTCTTTTGCCGTTTTTATTTTACTTTCTTTACTTTGCATCTTTATCACAAAAATACCAAAAATATTATCTTATCATATCTATCAGATCTCACTCTCGCAAGTGACCGTGTAGGGATTGACAACCCCTTATCGCGTTGGTTGCGAGGATTTATTTGTTTGTGTAGGTGCGAGGGACTCGTGCGTGTCCTCCTACTGGATTGATACCTTGGTTCTCAAAAACTAAGGGAAATACTTATGCTACTTTGCTGCATCACCCTTTCCTCTTCAAGGGAAACCAACGCAGTGCACAAGAGGTAGCACCTCTCCGGCATCAAGCCCCAACTGGTCGAGCCACTGGAGCGCTCGGCCGGCTGCTGGATCAAAGAGCTGCCGGCCGTCCTCTGGAGCCTCCGCACCACGCCAAACAAAGCAACCGGTTTCACTCCCTTCTTCCTCGTGTACGGGGCCGAGATCGTCATCCCAACTGACATTGAGTTCGACTCACCTCGCGTCACCATGTACATGGAGGCGGCGAAGGAAGCACGAGAAGACGGTGCCGATCTGCTGGAAGAGGGCCGGCTGTTGGCACTCAGCTGGTCCGCCATCTACCAGCAGAGCCTGCGCCGCTACCACAGTCAGAAGGTCAAGCCAAGGTCCTTCCAAGAGGGGGACCTTGTGCTCCGGCTGATCCAGCGAACAGCCGGCCAGCACAAGCTCTCAGCCCCTTGGGAAAGCCCCTTCATCATCAGCAAAGCCTTGGGCAACGACTCCTACTACCTGATCGATGCACATAAGCCCATAGCACACAAGAGGGACGATTCCGGCAAGGAAACAGAGCGCCCATGGAACGCAAATCTCCTCCGAAGAATTTACAGTTAAATGCAGTATGTACCACGCTACCTTTTGTATTAAGCACAAAGACATCGGGACCCTTGAGGAGCACTCGGGGGCTACCCTTTTATCTATATGATAAGTTTTATGCCTATGAATGTGTTATTTCATTCTTCTGCCTGGCACCGGGTTCGACCAGTCGGTTCGGGGGCTTGCCGCCTTATATTACGTTGGTGCTACCTGCAGTCGGACAAGTAGTGTGCCGGCATCTAAGCCCTCTCTTGCCATAAACCGCAGCTCGCAGAGCGACTGTCCGGCTGGCGCGAGTTAAAGGCAGGAAATGGTGCCCACATGAAAAATGGCTAAGGACAAAAGCACTCACATAGGCCAAGCCGGCTCCTCGCCTCACCGTCCGGCTGCTGAGCAGCTGGCAGGCCGGCTTCTTACTTAACTTGCTACATTCTAAACGGCCAAAAGTACTTGACCCAGCCACAGACCGCAGAGCGGCTGCCTGGCTGGCAGGGCGGCAGCCAAGAGAAGGCGGCAAAGGAAAAAGCCAAAAGAACAGACAAGCAAGACAAGTTAGAACCCGACAAAGCACAACTTGTGCGAATAAAGTTAATTTACATAGCAAGGCTCTTAGCCAGAATTCAACAAGTTTTGAATACACCCCCAGCAGGTGGAATTGCGCAAGTTTAACAAAGCTTGTTTGAGAGATTACAAAAGCAAGAAAGGATAAGATAAAAATGGCCGCCTAGGCCAGAGGAGCAGCGGGCGGGTCCGGCAGGTTGGTGGAGTCGGCGGCGCCGGCTGGTGGAGTGGCCGTCTGGCGAGTCTCGGCTTGGTCAGCATCAGTAGCAGTCGGCGCACTCGCACGCAGCTCGTTGCTTGAGGTTCGATCAGGCTGGGGCTGGCCGTCTGCTCCGCTCTCCGGTGCGTCGTCTTCACCATCCTCGCCCTCTTGGTCCTCGCCCTCATCGCTGGAGGCGATCTCCTCCGCCGAATATTCCCCGAACTCCAGGTTCAGCCCAAACCAGTTGGGTGGCACCTCAGCGCCCTCCTCGTTCAGCTCAGGGATGAACTCAGTGGTGTCGGTGTAGTCGGCGATCACCGCCGCACGTTGGGTAAGGTCGCGGCTCGCCGCCGCCAGATCTGGTGCGGCCTCCTGCCGGAAGGTGGCCAGCTGGGCCAAGTCCAGGCCTGGATACCACGCCATGACAAACTCCAGGGCCCTTCAAGCACCGGCACGAGCCGTGGAGCCCTTCCAAGCCTCAAAGCAGCCAACTGCCACCTCCATCCACTCGGTAGTCCGGCTGGGGGTGCGTGGGATTTGAGCAGCCGGCCAGAGGGCGGTCAGCACCTGGGCCCCGACACGCTGAAGGCGGCGGAGCATCCGAGGAGCCGGCTGGAGGCGAGCATGGATAGCGACGAGCTGCTCGTTGAGGGTCCGGGGCGCATTGGGCGCGATTTCTGCACCAGCCTGTCTTCGCTCGTCGCGGCGATCCTCGATGGTTTGGCTGGCGGCAACAGCGTGACCAGGAAAGAAGTCTGTGCAAGAGGAAAAAAGAAGTCTGAAGCCAGAAGCCGGTTCTGTTGGGTTCTACGGTAGGGTGCATCGACTGCAAATTAAAATGTTCCTACGAGCAGAACAAACAGGAACATGCTACAGGAGATCGATCACAGTTCGTTACCACTAGACGCGCAGTGCCATGCAGCGGAAGAAGAGTTGGGCAGCGCGTCCGTGTGGTTCGTCTCCTCCTCGTCCGATCTCCCTCGAACAGCCGGTCGTCTGATCCCACGTACAAGTTCGCCGGAGCGGTGTAGGTGCACCGCCTCTAACGGTATCCGCGCGTGCAGGAGGAACACCGTGCGGCGGACTGCTAGGTCCGATCACACAGTCGGTGGCGAGTGCAGGTGTTTATTCGCAACACATGCAAAAACCTAGTGACAACGCCGAAGCGATCAACTCCTGAGTGTGCTGCACCTCCACTTTATATAGGCGTCCGTCGCGGGCTCAACACTTGGGCCTCGCATGAACCCTAAAGCCCATAAGTCTACTCGGCCACAATCCGAATACAGCTCGGATCATATCCGACCAGTGTCCTCGGATCCGACCTCGTAGGTTCCTTCCCTTAAGCGCGCGACCCCTTAGGTTCAAGCCGGCTTGGTCGCAGTTCGGATCACCTCCGAACTGCACGGTTGGTAGCAGCCTCTAGCAAGGCATGCCGAACACCAAGCAGACTATGAAGCTGGTTAGCGAACCTGTACATCACACTTCCATTCCTTTTGCCTCACGATATATGTTGTCGGGCTCAAGGCGAGCGTGTCATCCTTGTGCTAGCCCGACCTCTTTCTCGTTCTAGTGATGCCGACCATAATCCGGATCATCTCATAATCCTTGTCGCATGGCCATGCTTATCCTGGTCGGATCACACGAGGGGCCTAGAGTATATCTCTCCTAATCGGAGGGGCAAATCCCATCTTGCTCGACCATGTCTCGCAACATGGGTCTGGACAAGCCCGAAACCTACCTTTGTAACTACCCAGTCACAGAGTAGCGTTTGGTCGGCCCAAAGCAAGTTTGTCACCATCCCGAGTACATGCATCAACTCAGGTCTTAGGACATAGAACGTATGTTGCACTAGAGACTCACAGATGACATATCACTGCGTCTCATAGTTGGGTCTGTCCGACTCGGACCTTATCTCGACTCGGATCCGACTACGTCGAATCCGACCAGACCTTTCCAAGTCCATATTATCCGGTTAGCATCCAATGCTCCATGGCTAGTGAGACCAAGCCATCGACCATGTCATATGCTAGTCTAGTCGGCTGCGTGTCCACACAGCCCTTTCGACTAGGGACCTTTTAGGATAGTCATCATACAATGCATAGTCCCACAAACAAGTCACGTACTTGCTGATACACATCATTGCTAATGTCCAAGGACTATCTTTATTCATAAACACATAGGAAATATCATCATACATGATTGCCTCTAGGGCATATCTCGAACAGGTACATGCAACAATCGGCGGCTGAAAGAAAGGAAAGATAACTCACCATCGATCATATCTTCGATCTCGCCATAGCCGTCGTTCAGCGCTTTCTCCTTCTCGGCCCAGGCCGAGCGTTCAGTCTCGAACTCGGCCTGGAGGTTGGCCTCGCTGTCCTTCACCTTCTGGAGCTCCGTCTTGTGCCGATCCGCCTGGTCCGCCGGCTCCTTGACTAGGCGGTCGCGCTCCTGGGCCGCCTTGCTGCGCTCGTCCTCCTTTGCGCATAGCTCGGTTTGAGCCTCGCCCAGGCGCTGCTGCAGGTCGGCAGCTGCTCCTGCAGAAGACAAGAAACAGAAGACAATCAACAATCAACAGAGAAGAAAAGTGGTTGCCGGAAATCCGGCCCGACTGCTCAGCAGTCGGCCCGAATCTCGGGGGCTACACCCAGCGGGTGCGCTGACGCGCCCACGCGAGAAAGAGAACGGAGTGCTTACTCCGGCTTTCGGCCAAATTAGTGGTCCGCTTGGCTAGCTCCCAGGCATGGGAGTTGAAGGCGGCCGCGCGGATGTTGTGGTAATCCTGCAACGAAAACAACAGAAGAAAAGAAAAAAGTTTGCACTCAGAACTTACCTTTAAGTTCCGAGCCGCCTGCTCAGCAGCCGGCCCGGAACTCGGGGGCTACACCCAGTGGGTGCGCTGGCGCGCCCCACGGAAGATTACAAGAATCAAAAAGCAAAGCACAAGAAACATACCCGGACGGCCGCTCGCGTCGCCAAGAACGCCTTTGTGTACTGTTGGAGGGCGGCGCCTAGGGCCTGAAGTTGGGCCTGAACGTCCTGTGTGGCCTTGTTCAGGACGCCCGTTCCGCCCCCAGGAGTCCACTCCGGTGGGGCGGCACTGCTGGCCTCGGCGTCAGGGGCCGATGAGCTTGCGGTCCCGATCTCCACAACCCGTGGTGCTGAAGCCGCCTTCGCCGCACGACGGCGCACCGGATTATGGACCGCGGGAGTTGGGCCCACCACTAGCTCGCCACCGACTGGCGGCACTTGCGGCGCCTCAGGCCGACTGTCTGGGCGTCGGCAGTCGGCGTGGGCACTTTCGCCCCCATGATGACGGGGTCGCCCCCTCCCCTCTCCATGACCGGCTGGTCGTCCCCGGCTCCTCCAGTTGGCGCCTGGATCTCCGGCGCCGTTGGCATGGCACGCAACAGGACGACGAGCAACGGAGCCCGGCTGCGGCCCGCCTCCGCCTCCTGCGCCTTGGCGGCTGCGTCCGCCTGATCCTTGGCCGCGGTGTCGGCCTGAGCCTTGGCGGCGGCATCGACTTTCGCCTGAGCCGCCTTGGCCGCATCCGCCTTCTCCCGCTCCGCCTTCTCCCGCTCCTCGCGCGCCTCCCGCGCGTTCCGCTCCATCGCATCCTGGAACTCGGTGCGCGGGTCCACACGGCGGGGCTGTCCAGAACCATCCACCGCCCCAATCACTGAGGCGGCCGGGTCCCATAAAAGAGAGAGCGGGGTCCTATGAAGGCACCGCGACATGAACCAGTAAGAAGACTAGAAGAAAGAAGAAAAGCAAACGCGAAAGCAACAATGGAAAAGTCAAAGTACTCACCCAGACACTAGCGGGAGCCGCTTCGGGGCCCTCTGGAATTGGACCGCCTTCGCGGCGGCCTCCTGCCGTTTGGTCGCAGCGGCCGTGTTCCTCGGCTTCTTCGGCCGGCTGCCGAACAACAACTAGTCGGCCCGACGCTTTGGTGCGCCGCCTGGTGCAGACGGTGTAGCTGACGAGCTCACGCTGCCTTGTCAATGCCGTGCGCGCGGTGCGGCTCGTTCTCCTCTTCATCGTTATCCGGCCAGTCCTCCAGGCCACCTACTCCAGAGCCGGTTGCTCCACCACCGCCACCTGTGGTGTCGTCCTCTTCCATGGAGGCCGCCCCCAAGTCGGGGTCGTCCACGTCGCTTCTCGACCGGTCCGGCATGTACTGATGACCTGGCGCGAGAGCGTCGACGACCAACTGGGTGGAGAAGACCTATGCCATGGCCGACTGATCAGTCGGCTGACAAAAACTCGGACAAGCAAAGAAGAAAAAGGATTACAAGACTCACCGCAGGTGGCGGGTGTGCGTGGTCGTACGGCCGCTTGCCGAATTGCCACTCCTTCTCCGACAACTTGCAGTTGGAGAAGTAGTTGACCAGCCGGACCACCTCCACATCCGGAAGCTCCCATGTGCGCAACCGGCATGGGTCCCAGTGCCCGCTCATGCTGCTGATGATGTGGGGCCGGGCTTGGAGGGGAAGCACTTGGCGTGCCACATAGGGGGCCAGCAGGTCCGAGCCCTTGAGGTCCTCTGACTCTATCATCACCTGAAGTCGGGCGAGGGCGGCGAAGGAGGCGGCCGACAGGGTGCTCGGCTTATACCGCCAGTTGGCGCGCGGCTCAACAGGCGGGCTGGCTACGTAGGCCGGCAGGCTGATGTAGTCCAGCGTCAGGTGGATGTTCTTGATATAAAAATAGGACTTCTGCCACAGTTTGGCCGACTGCAGCAGGGAGACGGCCGGGAAGCGGTTATCGGCACCCGGACGCCGCACCGCCACGCAAGCTCTGCACTGAGCCACCGTGCCCTTGGCGGCAGTGCCGAGCTTGAGGTAGAAGCACTCTCCCCAGAGCTTGAGGGTGGGGAGAGTACCAAGGTAAGCTTCACAGAGGGTGACAAAGGCGGCCAGCAGCACCACCGTGTTTGGCGTGAGGTGGTGCGGCTGTACTCGGTAGAAGTTGAGGAGGGAGGGCAGGAAGCTGCTCGCCGGAAGGCCGAAGCCGCGAAGAAAATGGGACTGGAAGACGATGCGTTTGCCGTCCTCCGGCACCGGCAAGATTTTAGCCGCGCGGGGGGGGGGGGGGAGCGCGTACCTTCACGTGCGCCTCGCGAGGCAGCCGCCGCGTCTTGTGAAGAAAGGAGAGGTGATCCTCATGAACGTTGGAGCCGTCCCAGTCGATGGCCCGTAAGCGCGCCATGGACGTAGGAGCTTGTCGAAGGCGCGGCGCGGTGACGAGCGCTCGAGTCTTCGGCGGAGCGACGAAGCCGCGGCAAGGAGAGGCCCGGCGACAGTGAGCTGCGGCAGTGCCTCAGCAGGAAGAAGGGGCGCTGCGGCAGCAAAGAGAAAGAAGAGAAAAATGGCGGAGGCACAGGGAGAGGAGGGCGCGCGTGCGTCTGCCGCCCCCCTCATCGCCCTACTTATAGCCCCAGGCGGCGAAGCCGAGGGGGTGAGACATGGGGGTCGTGGGATTAACTGCGCCCACTCCCCTCATGATCCCATGATTACTGCACCAGTTAAGGTGTGTATTAATGGTAGCGGAAGCCCAACTGCCCGCCTCGGCCGCAGCGGATCCGCGCGCGTGCCGAGGCCTTGTAGTGGCGGGCTCGGGCCTGCAGCGACGTCCCGTCACGCACGTGGGCTGGTAGGCTGGCCTAGCCTGCTGACGTCGCGTGGCGGGCGAGCAACGGGCGGCAGGCCACCCATCCGGCCGTCATGCCGCCTGGCCTCGCGCGACGTTTCAAATTTGCCAGGCGACCGACCTAGCCATGGCCGACTCCTACAAGTCGGCACTTCATAAGATGGACGAAGCAAAGCAACCAGACCACTCAGAGTAGGAAGCTGCTAAGGCTTCTTGCTTCTTCAGCCGCGGCGCCCCACCAGCTTCGGGGACTACTGTCGGAGTAAATGACCACGGGTAGCCTCATCAGCCCCCCATGGCATTTCAAGACATCGGGGCCGGCTACGCCCCTCAAGCATCCAAGACAAAGGAACGCCCTCTTGGGGCCGGCTGGTCCAAGCGGCCAGCTGCCAGAAGGTGGCGGAATCCAGAAGGCGGCAGGAAGTGGGCGGCTCCTAGCAGGCGGCCCCTCGAGGCCTCTAAGTTTGCACCCACATAAACAAGACAAGATGGGGCGTGGCTATAGTGCAGCCTGCCACCCCCGAATCCAGGGTGGAATGTAGCCACCGTGCAGCGTACCAGGCGGACATCCCACGCCCGGTGCAGCACTATTGCCATGCTGCTCGTGACATCATCCATGGCAGAGGGAGCCATGCTCCCACGACGGGCTGTCGGTATAGCCCGCAGGCGGCGGGCCCTACCTGTCCGTGATTAGCCAGAAGGCGGCGAGCCCTGACCAGTCGACTCAGGGGGAGGCCGGCTCTTAGCAGGCGGCCCTCCCCCTTCCTTGGAGTGTCTGCGCCATTAACGAGATAAGACGGGATGTGGCTACAGTGAGCACCCGCCAGGCGGCAGGACTGTAGCCACGCTCCCCCCGACAAAGCCCCCGTCATGAGAGGCGAGGCTACAGTACAGAGCAGCTGACAGGACCCGCAGGCGGCGGGCCCCACCTGTCGCCGAGAGACCGGCAGCCGGCGGGACCCACCAGGCGGCGGGCCTCAGCAGCCGACGGAGAAGCTGGCACCCAGAGACACTGACGGCCGGGTCCCACACCTGCCCAGATTACCATTGTACCCCTGGGGGGTAGGCCTATATAAACCCCCAGGGCACCCATGCAAAGGGCACAACACCATAGATAAAACACACACATAGAGAGAGGAGTAGAGCTAGCCTTGCCCTTCTTCCTCCTCTAGCCAAATAGCTCAAGGAGCAACCTTGTAGCCACTCTATTGACATAGTGATCATGCGGAGACCCTGCAGAGCAGGACTAGGGGTGTTATCTCTTAGGAGAGCCCTGAACCTGGGTAAGATGCGTCGCCGTACGTGTTTACGCCTCATCCCATTTCCAGGCACCGGCGACGTTCTCTTGTCCCCCTCCATGATAATCCACCCCCTGGCATATGTCGCCAGATTTCCCCGAAAGGTGTGCAGGTCATTAATTATAGCACACACGGTTAATAAAGCACAGCGTGTGTGATATACATCATAATCCGACACGGTTCACGGAGAGGAAACATGTGTAACAATGCACACAGTTGCCGTTTGCAAAGCGTGTGTGATGTCAGATACTATTGCATACGGTGCAGGAAAACTAAATGTGTGTGATTGTCTACCTATCGTACACAGTTTATAATCATGAACTGTTTGTGATGTGCCAGGCATCGTAAAAATCCCATGCCTGGAATCTGCGTGGAAAACTCCCGTGCCTGGAATCTGCCTGGTTTTAGGTAAAACCACAAAAATCCGACTGCGATGGCAATGTGAGCACAAACGAGTAGCAATGATGAAGCGTTTGGGATATTCAAGATATCAGAAACGATTATATAGGGACAACGGTATGCATCAAGGCTCCCTATCCCCGACGGTTTCTGGGTTGTGTGGGAAGGACCCCCTATCGCCGTCACTCACTAGGCGACGGTTCCAAATGCCGTCGCGGAAAGAGGTTAAAAACCGTTTGTATAGCACCAACGCGTACCAGTGCCTTGACGCGGGCGAAGGCCATCCGGGCACCTTCTATGGAGGCTGACCGCTTTATGGCGTCGATCCGGGGACACGCATTGACTAGCCGCCTCACGAGTCCGAAGTAGCTGCTGGGTATGGGCTCGGCCGGCCAAAGACGGACTATTACATCCTTCATGGCCAACCCGGCCACCCTATCCAGCTCGGTCAGCTACTTTAGCTGATCACTGAGGGGCACCGGATGCTCTGGCGGAAGGTACTGCGACCAGAACAGCTTCTCTGTCGAGCTCCCCTCTTCGGCTTGGAAGAACTCCGCGGCGTCAGCGACGCTCCTCGGCAGATCTGCAAATGCGCCTGGAGAAATCCAAACTCGGGTCAGCAAGATGTATCTCCTACTTACAAATTTGCTCTGCAGAAGAAAGGCCTTACCAGCAGCTATCTGCCTCGCCTCCTGGATCTCCTGGCAAGCACCCTGGGCTTCAACCCGGGCCTCCTTCACACTCTGGAGAGCTTTGGCGAGTTCGGAGGCTTGATCCTCATTCTTCTGCTCCAAGGACTCGCACTTAGTTATGGCGTCCTTGAGCTCTTGTTCGACCTCGTCCACCCGCGCCTCATGTTTTCGGCGGGCAGTTTGCTCCGCCTCCAACTCCTTCGCCGCGTTGTCAGTGGCCGCCCTGCTCACCTCCGCCTCCATGTCGGCTTGGGCATGCACGCTCTTGAGGGACTCGACCTCGGCTACGCCAACTATGAGTATAATCATAAAACTCAGTCAGTTAAAAGAATTAGCAAACATAGCACTTCGGGTATGTAAAAGTGTCGCATACCTTGCGTTTCGTCAAACTGCTTGTTGACACGGACGAGCTCCTCATCGTCTAGTCGAAGCTTTCGATTGAGCTCGGAAACTTCTGCAGCTTGGACAGCAGCCGATAGCTTAGATGCCTGCCTCACACATTAACACAATATGTTAATAATTTGACTGGGGATCCTCTGTCTGGTTTGTTTAATCCGAACAGAGTCTCAGGGGCTACTGTCTATACATAGGTTTAACCTTTCACACGAAAAACTAGTCAGAGCATTACATCGCATACGTCAAAGCCCGTCAGTAGGCTATTGAAGGCTTCGTTTAGTCCGCTTTTTGCAGACTGAACCTTCTTCATAACCGCACCCATCAAGGTGCGGTGCTCTTCCACAATGGAAGCACGTTGCAGCGCTTCCTCCAGAGCAGGAGCGGCCTCCGGATTAACAAAGGCCGCTGATGGAGCTGCTGCTCCGCCCCCTCCGTCGAAGGGCGATGCTGATCCGAACCCGGAGCCACATTGGTGTCCGGGACAGTGTTCGGCAGGGGCCCAAACTATAGAGACCCTCCACCCTTGGTGGTCATGGGGGTCACCGTCCTCTGGTCTACGGCATCTGAGGTATTAACCTCGGGCGCCTTTTGGACGAGCTCGTCCACCCCTGCTCGGCCAGGAGAGGTCCTTTGGGACGACACCTCGGTGTCCTCCATGGTAGTGGGAGATGGGGCCTGCGGTGGCCCGTCGCTCTCTGCCTCTTCAGGCGGAAGGAGTTTCCCGACAAGGTCGAGGTGTTCGGGATATTGCGTGGAGGGCTGAAATGCGAGCAAAGATACAATTTATATAACGGAGATGGGTAAGCGGAAACTGAACAAGATTTTTGATACTTACGATTCGGCCAGGGGCTTCACCCTGGAAGCTCTCCTCGGGCTATGTTCGGACTCCGAGTCTGAACTGACCGAGAGGGTAATCTTCTTCCTCTTCGGCGTCGCCCCCTCCGGGTTCTCGGAGGCCGTCCTCTTCTTCCTCCTTGTCTTGCGAGGAGAGTCGCTCTCCACCTCCTCCTCCTCCTCTTCGTCCTTGTATTCCCCGTGAGAGGAGACGACTTCGGTCCCTCCGGACATAGCATCCGAAGGACCTCTACGGCGGGGCCCGCCCTTGGGCTCCTTGCCCTTCTTCTCCGGCGCCTGGTAGGGCGCCAGGACCAGCATCTCTGTCAGCTGGGGAGTGACTGGGTCTTCGGGTAACGGAGTCGGACTCTTGATCCGCTCCGCCTTCTTGGTCCATCCATGTAAAGAGATGGGCTGATAAGATTCATATCGATCAAAAATATAGATTGGACATATCTTTGAAAAGCTAATACTTACCGGCTAGGCCAGATTCTGGGTGTCGAGTCCGACGTCTTCGGTCTCCATAGGCCAGCTCTTCTGGGCCTTGAAGAGCCGCTTCCATATTCCTTCGCGCATCGTGCCGAAGAAGTGCTTCACGGTCTGCGGCTCCTCCGGATTGAACTCCCACATGGGGGAGGCCCGGCGCTGGCAGGGGAGGATGCGGCGGAAGAGCATGATCTGCACCACATTGGTGAGACCAACATTCTTGCCCAGCAGATTGGTGATGCGCGTCTGCAGCGTCTGCACCTTCGTCTGGGACCCCCAGTCAAGGCCCTTAGCGGTCCACGAAGTGAGCCTCGTGGGGGTCCGGATCAGAACTACGGAATTGCCGCCCACTTGGTATGTCGTGGCTCGGTGATGTAGAACCACTCTTGTTGCCAGACCTTGACTGTCTCAATGAAGGCCCCCTTGGGCCATGTGGCGTTGGGCAGTTTGCTAATCATGGCCCCGCCGCACTCCGCATGCTGCCCGTCGACCACCTTCGGCTTCACATTGAAGTTTTTTAGCCATAGGCAGAAGTGTGGGCGATGCGGAGTAAAGCCTCACACACGACGATAAACGCCTAGATGTGGAGGAAAGAGTTCGGGGCTAGATCATGGAAATCTAGCCCGTAATAGAACATGAGTCCCCAGACGAAGGGGTGGAGTGGAAAACCTAACCCTCTAAGGAAATGGGGGAGGAAAACGACCCTTTCGCCGGCCGCCGGAGTAGGGATGGTTTGGCCCTCATCGGGGAGCCTGCGCGCAATGTTTGCGGCCAGGTACCCCGCGCTCTGGAGATCCTTTATCTCCTTCTCCATGACGGAGGAGGCCTCCCACTTGCCCTTGGAACCAGATCCGGCCATGGTCGGACAAGGTGGCGGAGGTGAGGAAGACGAAAGCTTTCTCCCGGGCGCTAGAGCTTGGGAGATTGGAAGGCTGAGGCTGGAAGAAGGCGTGGGGAAGAATGGAGGAACCTATTGCCCTCTTATAGGTGGTAAAAATGCCAAGCGTCCCCCCACTTATGCCTTGAAACTCGCCTGTTCCCAACGTGTGCGTGCGCCGTAACCAGTTGGATTACCCAAATCTTATTGATGAGCAATCCCGTAATAAGTGGGCACGATCTCTATTTTGACAAGACGGGCCAAGGGGGCTCGACCTCGAAACACGAAATGTGGAGTATGAAAACGGTTCAAAACACTGAAGGGTCAAGTCTGACGCTTCGCCGAAAAAAGTTGTCAGTAAAGACACTATTCTTATTTTTCATCCCGCCTTCGCGGCTAAGGGTTGTGTTAATTATACAAAGCCGAATGTAGTCCTTTTGTGAAAAAGAAGCTGATATATGTTATTCAAGGAGAGGAACCGACCTCGCAATGCCGAAGACAATCTGCGCGCCGAACACGTCGTCATTGAAGACTGGTTCAGGGGCTACTGAGGGAGTCCTGGACTAAGGGGTCCTCGGGCGTTCGGTCTATTCGATATGGGCCGGACTAATGGGCTGTCAAGATACAAGGAAGTAGACCACTTCTTGTGTCCGGTTGGGACCCCCGTATACGTGAACGACAAGTTTAGGTGTCCGGGTATATTATTTCCTTTCAATGTAAGCGACTTTGTACAACCCTAGGCCCCTCCGGTATCTATATGAACCGGAGGGTTTAGACCGAAGGCAGGATCAGAACATTGACATGCTAGCCAAGTTAGGGTTTAGCCACTACGATCTCGAGGTAGATCAACTCTTGTAACCCCTATACTCATCGAATATAATCAAGCAGGAGTAGGGTTTTACCTCCATTAAGAGGGCCCGAACCTGGGTAAATACTGTGTCCCTTTGATTATCGTTACCATCAATCCGCAGACATACAGCTTGGGCCCCCCTACCAGAGATCTGCCGGTTTTGACACCGACAACACCTACTAATCAAAGCAAGTTAAGGGAACACAAGGGTACCAAGACTGGGATGACATGTAGAGTGAGTACTTTGTACTCTATTTAGATATAGGCATGTCCCCAAAGATTAAAGATATGCAATGAATTCCAATGATTTTGTTCCCTTAGAAATGAGCTCTTTCTCCCCCTGAATCTGATATTGGATAATGGGAGAAGATAGGGTAAGACAAAATCAGAGCAAAAACATAATCAGAGCAAGAGTTGGTACAACCATACATTAACATGTCTTTCCCCTCTTAAAGACATGTGACTTCTCTCCTCTTTTGTTAATAAGCATTTGGAGAAGCTAAGATGTGCTTTCTCTCCCATGTGATAAGCTTTGATGTGCTCTCTCTCCCCCTTTGACATCAATTTCCAAGAAGGGACCTTCTGGAGCATGATTCAGATAGGTTTCGTCCTTGAGTCACATTACAAAGCAGCATGTAGTTTAAGATGCAAGTAGAGGATAAGAATCATTGAGTGGAGCTGGAGAAGAAATGGCAATTGCAATGACAAAATGTTTTCTCAGTAGTGAAATCGGTAACGCCGATTCTTTTTCATCGGTGACACCAAGTTGGCATTGTCATAGATGATGCATATCGGCCAGACCGGGTTCGTCCTTGCCAGTTGTACTGATGAACAGTATGCAACGTATTATTGCAGTTCGGTCTAGCCGACAGGCAGAAATGGGTGAGGCCGAGTTCAATGTAGAGAAAAAATTTGTCAACTCAGCTCACTAGGCAAATAAGATCTCACAAATATTTGCAAAGAATTTACTAAAGGATTTGCGATGAGTTAGATGCAGAGAATGCAGAGAAAACAAAAAGAAAGAGAAATGAAATCTAGATGAAGTTTTTTTGAAAGGGGAACAAACAGGCAAGAAACAAATGCAAGAACACAGAGAAACACTAGAGAACTTCATCTAGAATTTGTCGGCGAAAAATTCACCTATGTTAGAGTATATTGATTTAGGAGTCAAGTGATAACACTTGATCGTAGGTCATACTCATCGTTTAAGATCAAAATGGGGTTACCGTTTTTCGTTTAACCATTTTAATGTATTCACATCTTGTTGAGCTGCTTTGACCCATATCTTGGGGTAAAGCTTCTCTAAGATGGAATAACATACCTTGGGTGGTGGTATTGATCTTGGTCATGTAGTTGAACTTGTGTTGAATGCTCAAGGTTGATGTGGTTCATCAAGAGTTGGGAGCATCGCTTGTAGTTTGTGTTCATCTTCCTACATGGGTTAGTTTTGCAAGGAAGAGCACTTCTGTATCCAAAATGACAATCATGAAACTTGATATCAAATGAAATTTGATATATAGAAATTGTCAAAGGATATGTTGAGTTGATTTATGCTTCCTTGTCTTCATCCACCTTATTGTAGAGACTTGGTGATGTAATGATTGCTCAGGATGTGAGTGAGTTGCAATCTCATAGATTTGGGCTCATCCAAGTACCTACAAGGGTTAGATAGCAGGCAAGGGTACAAGTATAGATCCAAGACATATGATCATCATCATAAGGGAAATATCAAGTTTGAGGCATCAATGATATTCAATTCACCTCTCAAACGGCAAAATACTTTCTCATCAAGTGGTTTGGTGAATATATCCGCCAATTGCTTATCGGTACGAACATGCTTAAGATTGATGTCTCCTTTAGCAACATGATCTCGAATGAAATGATGACGAACTTTAATATGCTTAGTTCAAGAATGTTGCACGGGATTGTGAGCAATCTTAATAACACTTTCATTATCACAAAGCAATGGAACATGTTTCACATATATCCCATAATCTTTAAGAGTTTGGGTCATCCAAAGTAATTGAGCACAACATGAACCGGCGGCAATGTATTCCGCTTCGGCGGTGGATAAGGATACCGAGTTTTGTTTCTTGGAGGACCAAGACACAAGTGATCTACCAAGAAATTGAAAACTACCCGATATCAACCTTGTCACCGGCATAGTCCGAATCGGAGTAGCCAACAAGATCAAAAGAAGACCTCTTAGGATACCAAATGCCAAAGTTTGGTGTATGAATTAAGTATCTCACTATCCTTTTCACAGCCTTAAGATGACATTCTTTAGGGGCCGCTTGATATCGTGCACACACGCATACACTTAGCAAAATATCGGGACGGCAGGCACATAGATATAACAATGAACCAATCATAGAGCGGTAAACCTTTTGGTCAACCGGTTTTCCATCCTTAGTCAAGTCAAGATGTCCACTAGTAGGCATGGGTGTTTTCCTACCTTCGCTTTCTTGCATATTGAACTTCTTGAATAAGTCCTTGGTATACTTTGTTTGGGAAACAAAGGTACCCTCCTTAGTTTGCTTGATTTGCAAACCAAGAAAGAACTTGAGTTCACTCATCATAGACATCTCAAACTTTTCCGACATTAGCCTTCCAAACTTTTCACTAAAATGGGGGTTAGTTAAACCAAATATGATATCATCCACATAAATTTGGCACACAAATAATTCACCATTAACCCTTTTAGTAAAAAGTGTAGAATCAATTTTTCCAATCTCAAAGCCTTTTTCAATAAGGAACTTGGTCAAACATTTATACCATGCTCTAGGAGCTTGTTTGAGACCATAAAGAGCTTTGTGAAGTTTGTAAACATGATCGGGCTTCTTGGGGTTAACAAAGCCGGCAGCTTGTTTAACATAAACTTCCTCCTCAATTTCACCATTTAGAAAAGCACTTTTAATGTCCATTTGGTACAAAGTAATATCATGGTGATTGGCATAAGCAAGTAAGATGCGTATGGACTCAAGTCTAGCAACGGGGGCATATGTCTCACCATAGTCCATACCTTCGACTTGAGTGTAGCCTTGGGCGACGAGACGGGCCTTGTTGCGTACAACTTGTCCATCTTCATCTTGCTTATTCCGAAACACCCATTTGGTTCCAATGACATTTTGGCTGTCGTCCGGCTTTTCTACCAATGTCCACACTTGGTTCCTCCCGAAATTGTGTAGCTCTTCATGCATGGCGTTCACCAAATCGGGATCATCAAGGGCCTCTGCAACCGTCATAGGTTCAATACTAGAGATGAATGAATAATGTTCACAAAAGTTAGCCAAACAAGTTTTAGAGCGAGTAATTCTCCCGGTTTGAATATCATCAAAGATTTGTTTGACGAGATGATCTCTTGAGACTCTTACTCTAACTCGTGAGAGCTTTTGTTTGGGTCGGGGTGGAACATCCTCTTCATCATCTTGTTCTTCCTCTTGGCCTTTGATACGTCTCCAACGTATCTATAATTTTTGATTGTTCCATGCTATTATATTATCTGTTTTGGACGTTTAATGGGCTTTATTATACACTTTTATATTATTTTTCGGACTAACCTATTAACCGGAGGCCCAGGCCAAATTGTTGTTTTTTTGCCTATTTCAGTGTTTCGAAGGAAAGGAATATCAAACGGAGTCCAAACGGAATGAAACCTTCAGGAACGTGATTTTCTGAACAAACGTGATCCAGAGGACTTGGAGTGGACGTCAAGCAATCAACGAGGAGGCCACAACACAGGGGGGTGCGCCTACCCCCCTGGGCGCGCCCTCCACCCTCGTGGGCCCCTCGTGGCTCCACCGACCTACTTCTTCCTCCTATATATACCTACATACCCCTAAAACATCAGGGGAGGAGCCAAAACCCTATTTCCACCGCCGCAACCTTCTGTACCCGTGAGATCCCATCTTGGGGCCTTTTCCGGCGCTCCGCCAGAGGGGGCATCGATCACGGAGGGCTTCTACATCAACACCATAGCCTCTCCGATGATGTGTGAGTAGTTTACCTCAGACCTTCGGGTCCATAGTTATTAGCTAGATGGCTTCTTCTCTCTCTTTGGATCTCAATACAAAGTTCTCCTCGATTCTCTTGGAGATCTATTCAATGTAATCTTCTTTTGCGGTGTGTTTGTCGAGATCCGATGAATTGTGGGTTTATGATCAAGATTATCTATGAACAATATTTGAATATCCTCTGAATTATTTTATGTATGATTGGTTATCTTTGCAAGTCTCCTCGAATTATCAGTTTGGTTTGGCCTACTAGATTGATCTTTCTTGCAATGGGAGAAGTGCTTAGCTTTGGGTGCAATCTTGCGGTGCTCGATCCCAGTGATAGTAGGGGAAACAACACGTATTGTATTGTTGCCATAGAGGATAAAAAGATGGGGTTTATATCGTATTGCATGAGTTTATCCCTCTACATCATGTCATCTTGCTTAAAGCGTTACTCCGTTCTTATGAACTTAATACTCTAGATGCATGCTGGATAGCGGTCGATGTGTGGAGTAAGAGTAGTAGATGCAGGCAGGAGTCGGTCTACTTGTCACAGACGTGATGCCTATATACATGATCATAACTAGATATTCTCATAACTATGCTCAATTCTATCAATTTTTAGACAGTAATTTGTTTACCCACCGTAATACTAATGCTCTTGAGAGAAGCCACTAGTGAAACTTATGGCCCCCGAGTTTATTCTCTGTCATATTAATCTCCCGTCAACTAGCTATTTCCGGCGCCGTTTATTTTTCTTTCTTTACTTTTAGTCTTTATCATAAAAAACAACAAAAATATTATCTTATCATCTCTATCAGATCTCACTTTTGCAAGTGGCCGTGAAGGGATTAACAACCCATTTATCGCGTTGGTTGCAAGGTTCTTATTTGTTTGTGTAGGTGCGTGTGACTTGAGCGTGGTCTCCTAATGGATTGATACCTTGGTTCTCAAAAACTGAGGGAAATACTTACGCTACTTTACTGCATCACCCTTTCCTCTTCAAGGGAAAACCAGCGCAGTGCTCAAAAGGTAGCAAGAAGGATTTCTGGCGCCGTTGTCGGGGAGTCTACGCACAAGTCAAGACATACCAAGTACCCATCACAAACTCTTACCCCTCGCATTACATTATTTGCCATTTGCCTCTCGTTTTCCTCTCCCCCACTTCACCCTTGCCGCTTTATTCGCCCTTCTTCTGTTCGTCTTTTCGTTTGCTTTGATGTCTTACTTGCCTCGTTTGCTCGTTTGGTTGGAATAGTTGTTTATTTATTGCTAAACAAAGAACCTAAGATCTATGGATCCTCATCCCCTTGCTAATCTTTTTAAGAGATCCAATTATGATGAACCAATTGCTAGTGTGTTTTGTGCACTAGATTATCTTTATGAAGTTTTGCTTGAAATCCGTGAATCTGAAAATTGTGATTAAGTGATTTATGAAGCGATTCATGATAGATCTTTGAATAAAAAGCATGATTGCAATGATGTTATTGTAAATTCTATTAATGTCAATTGTGTCAATGATATGCACAACCCTAAGCTTGGGGATGCTAAGTTTGCTATGTCTACTACTTGTTGTAATGATCATGATTGGGGTGATTTTTCTTATGATCTACAAAATTTGTTTAAGCCCCATGATGAAAATGAGATTGATAATAATGTTTGAAATAGTATTGAAAGTGGGTTTGGAAGAGTGTCAACTTTAGATCCCACATATTTGGATTTTGATCAATCTTATGAAGTTTTAGATAAAAGTGGGTTTGGAGAGGTCATGACTTTAGCTATTGTTAATCCCACTATTTTGGAAGAGTGTCAACTTCGCATACATGTGGATCGTGTTAAGCAATGTTTTGTGATAGCTATATTGTTGAATTTTCTTATGATCCTACATATAATTATTATGAGAGAGGAAAATATGGTTGTAGAAATTTTCATGTTGTTAAATTACCTCTCGTTATGTTGAGATTGCTATTGTTTCTTTCCGCCTCCTTGCATATGCTAGTTTTTGCTTACCTTGATAATTTGTTTGCCTATAATTTGCCTATGCATAGGAAGTATGTTAGAATTAGATGTGTTTGTCACGTGTTTTATGATGCTCTCTTTGTGCTTCAATTCTTGTCTTTCTTGTGAGCATCATTCAAATCTCAATGCCTAGCTAAAAAAGCTTTAAAGAAAAGCGCTTGTTGGGAGACAACCCAATATTTTTACTTTATCTTATTCAATAAATATTTGATCTAGCCTCTGGTTAGATGTGTTTTTATGTTTTAATTATTGTTTGTGCCAAGTTAAACCTATAAGATCTTCTTGGATGATAGTTATTTGATCTTGCTGAAAATTCCAGAAACTTTCTGTTCACGAAAACAATTGTTTAAAATCACCAGAACGTGGTAAAATACTGATTGCAATTGCAGTAGATCAATAAAAAAATTATCTAGGTCGTCCTATTTTGGTAGATGTTTCTGAGTTCCAGAAGTTTGCGTTTGATACAGATTACTACAGACTGTTCTGTTTTTGACAGATTCTGTTTTTTGTGTGTTGTTTGCTTATTTTGATGAATCTATGGCTAGTAAAATAGTTAATAAACCATATAGAAGTTGGAATACAGTAGGTTTAACACCAATATAAATAAAGAATGAGTTCATTACAGTACCTTGAAGTGGTGTTTTGTTTTCTTCCGCTAACGGAGCTCACGAGATTTTCTGTTAAGTTTTGTGTTGTGAAGTTTTCAAGTTTTGGGTAAAGATTTGATGGATTATGGAACAAGGATTGGCAAGAGCCTAAGCTTGGGGATGCCCAAGGCACCCCAAGGTAAATTTCAAGGACAACCAAAAGCTTAAGCTTGGGGATGCCCCGGAAGGCATCCCCTCTTTCGTCTCCGTCTATCGGTAACTGTACTTGGGGCTATATTTTTATTCACCACATGATATGTGTTTTGCTTGGAGTGTCTTGTATGATTTGAGTCTTTGCTTTTTAGTTTACCACAATCATCCTTTCTGTACACACCTTTTGAGAGAGACACACATGATTCGGAATTTGTTAGAATACTCTATGTGCCTCGCTTATATCTCTTGAGCTATATAGTTTTTGCTCTAGTGTTTCACTTATATCTTTTAGAGCACGGTGGTGGTTTTATTTTATAGAAATTATGGATCTCTAATGCTTCACTTATATTATTTTGAGAGTCTTAAACAACATGGTAATTTGCTTTAATTTTGAAATTAATCCGAATGTGATAGGCATCCAAGATGAGCATAATAAAAACTTCCATATTGAGTTCATTGAATATCATGAGAAGTTTGATACTTGATAAGTGTTTTGAGATATAAAGGTGGTAATATTAGAGTGTGCTAGTTGAGTAATTGTGAAATTGAGAAATACTTGTGTTAAGGTTGGCAAGTCCCGTAGCATGCACGTATGGTAAAAGTTGTGTGACAATTTTGACACATAAGGTGTTCTTTTATTGCTTTCCTTATGAGTGGCGGTCGGGGACGAGCGATGGTCTTTTCCTACAAATCTATCCCTCTATGGGCATGTGTAGTAGTACTTTGCTTCGAGGGCTAATAAACTTTTGCAATAAGTATATGAGTTCTTTATGACTAATGTGAGTCCATGGATTATGCGCACTCTCAACCTTCCACAATTTTCTAGCCTCTACGGTACCGTGCATTGCCCTTTCTCACCTTGAGAGTTGGTGCAAAGTTCACCGGTGCATCCAAACCCCGTGATATGATACGCTCTATCACACATAAACCTCCTTATATCTTCCTCAAAACAGCCACCATACGTACCTATTATGGCATTTCCATAGCCATTCAGAGATATATTGCCATGCAACTTACCACCGTTCCGTTTATTATGACACGCTCCATCATTGTCATATTGCTTTGCATGATCATGTAGTTGACATCGTATTTGTGGCAAAGCCACCTTTCATAATTTTTTATACATGTCACTCTTGATTCATTGCATATCCCAGTACACCGCCGGAGGCATTCACATAGAGTCATATTTTGTTCTAAGTATTGAGTTGTAATTCTTGAGTTGTAAGTAATAAAAGTGTGATGATCATCATTATTAGAGCATTGTCCCATGTGAGGAAAGGATGATGGAGACTATGATTCCCCCACAAGTCGGGATGAGATTCCGGACTAAAAAAGAAGGCCCAACACAAAAAAAGAAAAAAATGAGAGAAAAAGAGAGAAGGGACAATGTTACTATCCTTTTTCCACACTTGTGCTTCAAAGTAGCACCATGATCTTCATGATAGAGAGTCTCCTATGTTGTCACTTTCATATACTAGCGGTAATTTTTCATTATAGAACTTGGCTTGTATATTCCAATGATGGGCTTCCTCAAAATGCCCTAGGTCTTCGTGAGCAAGCAAGTTGGATGCACACCCACTTAGTTTCTTTTGTTGAGCTTTCATATATATATTTATAGATCTAGTGCATCTGTTGCATGGCAATCCCTGCTCCTCTCATTGACATCAATTGATGGGCATCTCCATAGCCTATTGATTAGCCGCGTTAGTGTGAGACTTTCTACCTTTTTGTCTTCTCACATAACCCCCATCATTATACTTTATTCCACCCATAGTGCTATATACATGGCTTGCGCTCATGTATTGTGTAAGGGTTGAAAAGGCTGAAGCACGTTAAAAAGTATGACCCAATTGCTCGGCTTGTCATCGGGGTTATGCATGATGAGAACATTTTGTGTGACGGAATTGTAGCATTGCCTAACTATATGATTTTGTAGGGATGAGCTTTCTTTGGCTATGTTATTTTGATAAGACATAATTGCTTGGTTAGTATGTTTGAAGTATTATTGTTTTTATGTCAACATTAAACTTTTATCTTGAATATTTCGGATCTAAATATTCATGCCACAATAAAAAGAATTACATTGAAAATTATGCTAAGAAGCATTCCACATCAATAATTCTGTTTTTATCATTTACCTACTTGAGGACGAGCAGGAATTAAGCGTGGGGATGCTTGATACGTCTCCAACGTATCTATAATTTTTGATTGTTCCACGCTATTATATTATTTGTTTTGGATGTTCAATGGGCTTTATTATACACTTTTGTATTATTTTTGGGACTAACCTATAAACTGGAGGCCCAGGCCAAATTGCTGTTTTTTTTGCCTATTTCAGTGTTTCGAAGGAAAGGAATATCAAACGGAGTCCAAACGGAATGAAACCTTCTGGAACGTGATTTTCTGAAAAAACGTGATCCAGAGGACGTGGAGTGGACGTCAAGCAATCAACGAGGAGGCCACGAGGCAGGGGGGCGCGCCTACCCCTTGGGCGCGCCCTCCACCCTCGTGGGCTCCTCGTGGCTCCACCGACCTACTTCTTCCTCCTATATATACCTACGTACCCCGAAAACATCAGGGGAGGAGCCAAAACCCTATTTCCACCACCGCAACCTTCTGTACCCGTGAGATCCCATCTTGGGGCCTTTTCCGGCGCTCTGCCGGAGGGGGCATCGATCACGGAGGGCTTCTACATCAACACCATAGCCCCCGATGATGTGTGAGTAGTTTACCTCAGACCTTCAGGTCCATAGTTATTAGCTAGATGGCTTCTTCTCTCTCTTTGGATCTCAATACAAAGTTCTCCTCGATTCTCTTGGAGATCTATTCGATGTAATCTTCTTTTACGGTGTGTTTGTCGAGATCCGATGAATTGTGGGTTTATGATCAAGATTATCTATGAACAATACTTGAATCTCCTCTGAATTCTTTTATGTATGATTGGTTTTTTTTGCAAGTCTCTATGATTTATCAGTTTGCTCTGGCCTACTAGATTGATCTCTCTTGCAATGGGAGAAGTGCTTAGCTTTGGGTTCAATCTTGCGGTGCTCGATCCCAGTGACAGTAGGGGAAACGACACGTATTGTATTGTTGCCATCGAGTATAAAAAGATGGGGTTTATTTCATATTGCATGAGTTTAGCCCTCTACATCATGTCATCTTGCTTAAAGCGTTACTCCGTTCTTATGAACTTAATACTCTAGATGCATGCTGCATAGCGATCGATGTGTGGAGTAATAGTAGTAGATGCAGGCAGGAGTCGGTCTACTTGTCACGGACGCGATGCCTATATACATGATCATACCTGGATATTCTCATAACTATGCTCTATTCTATCAATTGCTCGACAGTAATTTGTTTACCCATCGTAATACTTATGCTCTTGAGAGAAGCCACTAGTGAAACCTATGGCCCCGGGTCTATTCTCTATCATATTAAACTCCCGTCAACTAGCTATTTCTGGCGCCGTTTCTTTTGCTTTCTTTACTTTTAGTCTTTATCATAAAAATACCAAAAAAATTATCTTATCATCTCTATCAGATCTCACTTTTGCAAGTGGCCATGAAGGGATTGACAACCCCTTTATCGCGTTGGTTTCAAGGTTCTTATTTGTTTATGTAGGTGCATGGGACTTGAGCATGGTCTGCTACTGGATTGATACCTTGGTTCTCAAAAACTGAGGGAAATACTTACGCTACTTTACTGCATCACCCTTTCCTCTTCAAGGGAAAACCAACGCAGTGCTCAAGAGGTAGCAGCCTTCTTCATTGTTGGTGTTGTTGTTCTCTTGTGGAGGTGGAGAGTTAGGTCGGTGAGGTTCATCTTGATGTACTTCCTCGTTTCCTTCATCTTGGCGTGTTCCACTTGTGGAAGCCTCCAGGTCAACTTGTGGTTCACCTTGTCATGAAGTTGAGGCTTCCACTCGAACGGACGAGGTACTCTCCTTCACCTCCGTTGGGTGAATCTTGCCAATAGACAAGTCTTGGATTGCTTCCGAGGGATCTTTATCTCCTACATCAATTGGCAATTGCTCTACTTGCGAGCCGTTAGATTCATCAAACTTCACATCTACCGTCTCTTCAACCTTTCAGGTGAAATTGTTATAGACACGGTAAGTGTGAGAGTTTGAGCCATAACCGAGTAGGAATCCTTCATGAGTTTTAGGGGCAAATTTCGAACGACGATGCTTATCAAGAATGTAACACTTTGAGCCAAATACTCGATAGTATCCAACTTGGGGTTTGTTACCGGTGAGAAGCTCGTATGCCATCTTGCCAAGAAGCTTGTGAAGATATAGACGATTAGTTGCATGAGAAGCTGTCTCAACCGCTTTCGCCCAAAAGTGTTTTGGCGTCGTGTATTCATCAAGCATCATTCTTTCCATCTCAATGAGTGTCCGGTTCTTCCTCTCAACAACTCCATTTTGTTGAGGTATGTACGTAGCCGAGAACTCATGTGAAATCCCTTCTTCGTCAAGAAAGGTATCCACATTGGCGTTCTTGAACTCCGTTCTATTGTCGCTGCGAACCTTCTCGATCATCACTTCAAATTGATTTTGGGCCTTCCTAGCAACTTCTTGAAGATCTTTTGGACCCACGATTTGTCATCAAGAAAGAACACCCACGTAAATCTTGAAAAATCATCAACAATGAACAAACAAACGAGTTACCACCGAGACTTTTGTAGGCATTGGGACCAAAAAGATCCATATGAAGTAGCTCGAGCGGTCTTCTCGTGGTCATAATGTTTTTCACGGGATGACTTCCTCCAACTTGTTTTCCTACTTGACAAGCACTGCAAATTCTATCCCTGTCAAATATAATATCTTTAACTCCTAGGATATGATCACCTTTAATAAGCTTATCAAGATTTCGCATGCCCAGGTGACCTAACCTTCTATGCCACAACCAACCTTTAGATGATTTAGCAATTAAGCAAGTTCTAGGTTGAGCCTTTTTAGTGAAATCAACAATGTACAGATCACCTCTACGAATGCCAGTACAGACCATATTTTGATTATCTCTTTGAAACACTTGGCAATCTACTTCAGTAAATAAGACATTGAAACCGAAATCGGCTAGTCTAGATACGGAAAGTAAGTTATTGTTACGTCCATTTTGCATCATGCTTTTATATCGATATTTATTGCATTATGGGCTGTTATTACACATTATGTCACAATACCTATGCCTATTCTCTCTTATTTTACAAGGTTTACATAAAGAGGGAGAATGCCGGCAGTTGGAATTCTGGGCTGGAAAAGGAGCAAATATTACAGACCTATTCTGCACAACTCCAAAAGTCCTGAAACTCCACGGAAGTTGTTTTTGGAAATAATTCAAAATACCGAGCAAAGAAAATACCAGAGGGGGCCCACACCCTGGCCACGAGGGTGGGGGCGCGCCCTACCCACCTGGGCGCGCCCCCTGCCTCGTGGGCCCCCTGGTGGCCCCCCGGTGCCCATCTTCTACTATATGAAGTCTTTCGTCCAAAGAAAAATCATAAGCAAGCTTTCGGGACGAGACTCCGCCGCCACAAGGCGGAACCTTGGCGGAACCAATCTAGGGCTCCGGCAGAGCTGTTCTGCCAAGGACACTTCCCTCCGGGAGGGGGAAATCATCACCAGCGCTCCTCTCATCGGGAGGGGGCAAATCTCCATCAACATCTTCACCAGCACCATCTCCTCTCAAACCCTAGTTCATCTCTTGTATCCAATTCTTGTCTCTAAGTCTGGGATTGGTACCTGTAGGTTGCTAGTAGTGTTGATTACCCCTTGTAGTTGATGCTAGTTGGTTTATTTTGTGGAAGATCATATGTTCAGATCCTATATGCATATTAATACTCCTCTGATTATGAACATGAATATGCTTTCTGAGTAGTTACGTTTATTCCTGAGGACATGGGAGAAGTCTTGCTATTAGTAGTCATGTGAATTTGGTATTCGTTTGATATTTTGATGAGATGTATGTTGTCTCTCCTCTAGTGGTTTCAAGTGAACGTCGACTACATGACACTTCACCATTATTTGGGCCTAGAGGAAGGCATTGGGAAGTAATAAGTAGATGATGGGTTGCTAGAGTGACAGAAGCTTAAACCCTAGTTTACGCGTTGCTTCGTAAGGGGCTGATTTGGATCCATATGTCTCATGCTATGGTTAGGTTTACCTTAATACTTCTTTTGTAGTTGCGGATGCTTGCAATAGGAGTTAATCATAAGTGGGATGCTTGTCCAAGTAAGGAAAACACCCAAGCACTGGTCCACCCACATATCAAATTATCAAAGTACCGAACGCGAATCATATGAATGTGATGAAAACTAGCTTGACGATATTTCCCATGTGTCCTCGGGAGCGCTTTTCTCTATATAAGAGTTTTGTCCAGGCTTGTCCTTTGCTACAAAAAGGATTGGGCCACCTTGCTGCACTTTATTTAATTTTGTTACTTGTTGCTCGTTACAAATTATCTTATCATAAAACTATCTATTACCTATAATTTCAGTGCTTGCAGAGAATACCTTCCTGAAAACCGCTTATCATTTCCTTCTTCTCCTCATTGGGTTCGACACTCTTACTTATCGAAAGGACTATGATAGATCCCCTATACTTGTGGGTCATCAAGACTCTTTTCTAGCGCCATTGCCGAGGAGTGAAGCGCCTTTGATAGGTGGAATTTGGTAAGGAAAAATTTATATAATGTGCTGAAATTTAATGTCACTTGTTACTATGGAAAGTAATCCTCTGAGGGGCTTGTTCGGGGTATCTTCACCCCGACCAGTAGAGCAAAGAGTTGCTCCTCAACCTACTTAACCTACTGAAAATGAAAATGACTACTTTGAAATTCCTTCGGGTATGATAGAAAAACTGCTAGCTAATCCTTTTGCAGGAGACGGAACATTACATCCTGATGAGCACCTAATATATGTGGATGAAGTTTGTGGATTATTTAAGGTTGCAGGTATGCCCGATGATGTTATCAACAACAAGGTCTTCCCTTTATCTTTGAAGGGAGATGCATTGACATGGTATAGGCTATGTGATGATATGGGATCATGGAACTACAAACGATTGAAATTGGAATTTCGTCAGAAGTTTTATCCTATGCATCTTGTTCATCGTGATCATAATTATATATATAATTTTTTGCCTCGCGAAGGAGAAAGCATCGCTCAAGCTTGGGGGAGGCTTAAGTCAATGTTATATTCATGCCCCAATCATGAGCTCTCAATAGAAATGATTATTCAAAAAAATTTATGCTCGGCTTTCTGACAACAGTCGCACCATGCTCGATACTTCTTGTACTAGTTCTTTTATGATGAAGACTATTGAATTCAAATGGGATTTATTGGAAATAATTAAATGCAACTCTGAAGATTGGGACCTCAACGAAGGTAAGGAGTCAGGTATAACACCTAAGTTTGATTGTGTTAAATCTTTTATGGATACCGATGTTTTCTGTAAATTTAGCACTAAATATGGACTTGACTCTGAGATAGTAGCTTCTTTCTGTGAATCTTTTGCTGCTCATGTTGATCTCCCTAAGGAGAAGTGGTTTAAATATCATCCTCCCATAGAAGTAAAATTAGTTGCACCTATTAAAGTTGAAGAAAAGACTATCACTTATAATGATCCTATTGTTCCTACTGCTTATGTTGAGAAACCACCTTTCCCTATTAGAATAAAGGATCATGCTAAAGCTTCAACTGTGGTTCATAATAGCAATATTAGAACTTATACACCTCCTGAGCAAGTTAAACTTGAACCTAATATTGCTATTGTTAAAGATCTCTTTGGCTGATAATATTGATGGGCATGCTATTTATTTCTGTGATGAGACTGCTAGAATTGCTAAACCTTGTGCTAAAGATAAACATAGACCTGTGGTATGTATGCCTGTTATTTCTGTTAAGATAGGAGATCATTGTTATCATGGCTTGTGTGATATGTGCTACTGCTAGTGCAATACCTATTGATTTATACAAAGAAATTATGCATGATATTGCACCCGTTGAGTTAGAGGAAATTGATGCTACCATTAAGCTTGCCAATAGAGATACTATATCACCAATTGGAATTGTTAGAGATGTTCAAGTCTTGTGTGGGAAAACTAAATATCCTGCTGATTTTCTTGTTCTTGGTTCCCCACAAGATAGCTTTTGTCCCATTATATTTGGTAGACTGTCGGGTGGTAGGTGCGACATATGCCAACGGGTGGCTTATCATTGTGGGAGCCAGTAAAACATCGCCGGTGCCTGGAAACGGGATGAGGCGAAGACATGGACGCCGGCGGATCTTACCCAGGTTCGGGGCTCTCCGTGGAGATAACACCCCTAGTCCTGCTCTGCGGGGTCTCCGCATGATCACTAGATCAATACAAGTAGCTACAAGTGCTCCTTGAGCTGTTTGGCTAGAGGAAGAAGAAGGGCAAGGCTAGCTCTCCTTTTCTCTCTATGTGGTGTGTGGAATTCTCTCAGATCCCCCCTTTGCATGGATGCCCCGGGGGGTTTATATAGGCCTACCCCCAGGGGTACAATGGTAATCCGGCTGGGCGCGGGTCCCAGCAGTCAGTGTCTATGCTCGCTGGCTTCTCCGCCGGTCATTGGGGCCCGCCGATTGGTGGGTCCCGCCGGCTGCCGGCCTCTTGGGCGGCAGGCCGGCCCCACCGCTTGGGGGCTTTGTCGGCGGCTGGTTACTGTTGCCTCGTCTCTGATGACGAGGGCTTTGTCGAGGTAAGCGTGGCTACAGTGTCACCGCCTCGCGAGCTCTCACTGTAGCCTCACCTCGTCTTGTCTCCTTAATGAGGCACATGCTTCGAGGGAGGGAGGTAGCCGGCTATTGGGAGCCGGCCACACCCCTGGCCGACTAGAGGAGGCCAGGCCGCCTTCAGATGTCTCTCTGGCAAAGGGGCGCGCCGCCCACGGGCCGTACTGGCACCTGCCGTGGGTGACATCAGGGCCAACACGGCTACAGTGCCGCGCCGGAGGGGGGATGGATGGCCCGTACGGCACCCTGTGGCCATGCCTGTTCCGGGATTCGGGGGTAGTGGGCTGTACTGCGGCCACGCCCCATCCTATCGCCGTTACGTGGGTACAGTCTTAGTGGGTGCGGTCTTGGCCGGCTCCTGGGGGCCGGCTTTCTTCATGGCCGGCTTCTGGGAGTCGGTCCTCTCAGGGCCGGCTTCTGGGAGTCGGTCCTCTCATGGCCGGCTCCCTGGAGTCGGCTATCTCGTATCTTTCTTGGAGAAGGTTTCTGAGGCTGGGTCGCCTTCTGGGAGTCGGCCCCGGGAATAGCCGGCCGGGGGAAGGCGGCCCTACGCTTTATATGCTTGAAGGCTTGAATGGCCTGATAATTTTTCGAAGAGCCAGGGGAGTCGGTTAGGCTACCCGTGGCCATTTCCTCTGACATAGACCCTTCTTGAACACTGTTAATGCTAAGATAGACTGCGAAAAGGATGTTGTTACCATTGGTCTAGGTGATATGTCTCATGAGTTTAACTTTTCTAAATTTCGTAGACAACACCGTGAAGAGGAATTACCTAGTAAGGATGAAATTATTGGTCTTGCTTCAATTGTCGTGCCTCCTAGTGATCCTTTAGAACAATACTTGCTAGACCATGAAAATGATATGTTTATGAATGAAAGAAGGGAAATAGATGAAGTGTTCTTTAAACAGGGACCTATTCTGAAACACAACTTGCCTGTTGAAATCCTAGGGGATCCTCCTCCACCCAAGGGTGATCCCGTGTTTGAGCTTAAACCATTGCCTAATACTCTTAAATATGCTTATCTCGATGAAAAGAAGATATATCCTGTTATTATTAGTGCTAACCTTTCAAAGAAGGAGGAAGAAAAATTATTGAAAACTCTGAAGAAGCACCGTGCTACTATTGGATATACTCTTGATGATCTTAAGGGCATTAGGCCCACTCTATGTCAACATAAGATAAATTTGGAGAAAGATGCCAAACCAGCTATTGATCACCAACGACGGTTAAATCCTAAGATGAAAGAAGTGGTAAGAAAGGAAATATTAAAGCTACTTGAGGCAGGTATAATTTATCCCGTTGCTGATAGTCAGTGGGTAAGTCCTGTCCATTGTGTCCCTAAGAAGGGGGGTATTACTGTCGTTCCTAATGATAAAGATGAATTGATTCCTCAAAGAATTATTACAGGTTATGGATCGTAATTGATTTCCGCAAATTAAATAAAGATACTAAAAAAGATCATTACCCCTTGCCATTCGCTGATCAAATACTAGAAAGATTATCCAAACACACACATTTTTGCTTTCTAGATGGTTATTCTGGTTTCTCTCAAATACCTGTGTCAGCTCATGATCAAGCAAGGACCACTTTTACTTGCCCTTTCAGTACTTTTGCTTATAGACGTATGCCTTTTGGTTTATGCAATGCACCTGCTACCTTTCAAAGATGCATGATGGCTATATTCTCTGACTTTTGTGAAAAGATTTGTGAGGTTTTCATGGACGATTTCTCCGTTTATGGATCCTCTTTTGATGATTGCTTGAGCAACCTTGATCGAGTTTTGCAGAGATGTGAAGAAACTAATCTTGTCTTGAATAGGGAGAAGTAACACTTTATGGTTAATGAAGGTATTGTCTTGGGGCATAAAATTTCTGAAAGAGGTATCGAAGTTGATAAAGCCAAGGTCGATGCTATTGAAAAGATGCCATGTCCCAAGGACATCAAAGGTATAAGAAGTTTCCTTGGTCATGCCGGTTTTTATAGGAGGTTCATTAAGGACTTCTCCAAAATTTCTCGGCCTCTGACTAATCTATTACAAAAAGATATTCCATTTGTCTTTGATGATGATTGTGCAGAAGCATTTGAAATACTTAAGAAAGCATTGATTTCTGCACCTATTTGTTCAGCCACCTGATTGGAATTTACCCTTTGAGATTATGTGTGATGCTAGTGATTATGCTGTAGGTGTTGTTCTAGGACAAAGAGTTGATAAGAAATTAAATGTCATTCAATATGCTAGTAAAACTCTAGACAGCGCTCAGAGAAATTATGCTACTACTAAAAAGAATTTTTAGCAGTTGTATTTGCTTGTGATAAGTTCAGAACTTATATTGTTGATTCTAAAGTAACTATTCACACTGATCATGCTGCTATTAAATATCTTATGGAAAAGAAAGATGCTAAACCTAGACTTATTAGATGGGTTCTCTTGTCACAAGAATTTGATTTGCATATTATTGATAGAAAGGGAGCTGAGAACCCCGTTGCACACAACTTGTCTAGGTTAGAAAATGTTCTTGATGACCCACTACCTATTGATGATCACTTTCCTGATGAACAATTAAATGTCATAAATGCTTCTCGTACTGCTCCATGGTATGCTGATTATGCTAATTACATTGTTGCTAAATTTGTACCACCTAGTTTCACATACCAGCAAAAGAAAAAGTTTTTCTATGATTTGAGACATTACTTTTGGGATGACCCACATCTTTATAAATAAGGAGTAGATGGTGTTATTAGACGTTGTGTAACTGAGCATGAACAGGAACAGATCCTACGCAAGTGTCACTCCGAGGCCTATGGAGGACACCACGCTGGAGATAGAACTGCGCATAAGGTATTGCAATCCAGTTTTTATTGGCCTACTCTCTTCAAGGATGCCCGTAAGTTTGTCTTATCTTGTGATGAATGTCAAAGGATTGGTAATATTAGTAGACGTCAAGAAATGCCTATGAATTATTCACTTGTTATTGAACCATTTGATGTCTGGGGCTTTGATTATATGGGACTGTTTCCTGCCTCTAATGGATATACACATATTTTAGTTGCTGTTGATTACGTTACTAAGTGGGTAGAAGCTATTCCAACTAGTAGTGCTGATCATAACACCTCTATTAAGATGCTTAAAGAAGTTATTTTTCCGGGGTTTGGAGTCCCTAGATATTTAATGACTAATGGTGGTTCACATTTTATTCATGGTGCCTTTCGTAAAATGCTTGCCAAGTATGATGTTAATCATAGAATTGCATCTCCTTATCACCCACAGTCTAGTGGTCAAGTAGAATTGAGTAATAGAGAACTCAAATTAATTTTGCAAAAGACTGTTAATAGATCTAGAAAGAATTGGTCCAAGAAACTTGATGATGCATTATGGGCCTATAGAACTGCATATAAAAATCCTATGGGTATGTCTCCTTATAAAATGGTTTATGGAAAAGCATGTCACTTACCTCTCGAACTAGAACATAAGGCATATTGGGCCATTAAAGAGCTCAACTATGATTTCAAACTTGCCGGTGAGAAGAGGTTATTTGACATCAGCTCACTTGATGAATGGAGAACCCAAGCCTATGAGAATGCCAAGTTGTTTAAAGAAAAAGTTAAAAGATGGCATGACAAAAGAATACAAAAGCGTGAGTTTAATGTAGGTGATTATGTATTATTATACAACTCTCGTTTAAGATTTTTTGCAGGAAAACTTCTCTCTAAATGGGAAGGTCCTTACGTTATTGAGGAGGTCTATCGTTCCGGTGCCATAAAAATCAACAACTTCTAAGGCACAAATCCGAAGGTGGTGAACGGTCAAGGAATCAAACATTACATCTCAGGTAATCCCATAAATGTTGAAACCAATATTATTGAAACCGTAACCCCGGAGGAATACATAAGGGACACTTTCCAGAACGTTTCAGACTCCGAAAAGGAATAGGTATGTGGTACGGTAAGTAAACCGACTCCAAAACAGTTCTAATGGCAATTTTTCTCCGTTTTCGAATATTTAGAAAAATAGAAAAATAAGAAGCAGTCCGGGAAGGACATGAGGCCTCCACGAGGGTGGAGGGCGCGCCCCCCTACCTCGCGGGCACCTCGTGCGCTCTCCGGACTACGTTTTCTTGCACAATACGTACTTTGGTCGGTAAAAATTCATTATATAATCTCCCGAAGGTTTTGACCACCGTATCACGCAATTATCCTCTGTTTTTGATTCGGGCTGTTCTGCTGCAGATTAGAGCAACATGTCTTCTCAAGAGTCTGTCGGGGAGAGCCGGGTGTCTCATCCGGCACCGAGATCAAGGACAAACAGCGATGCTGACCACTTTGGGCTAGCAACGGAGGAAGAGATGAAGGCTGATTTAAAGAGGATAGATGCCATGGAGGAGGATCAAGAAGTCACTTCTCGCTTCCGAGCTGGATTCACGATGGGGGAACTACAGAGCTCGGCTATTCCAAACTGGGTTATCCCTTCCAATGTTAGATTTATTTCGTACAAGAATATGAAAACGAGTGTTACTTGTTCCCCCGTAGCTATGCAACATCCATGGGTGCAAGGAGCTTTAACTATCACGGGTAAGCTCCGTAAGGAGATAATGGATCTCAAGCAGCAACTCAATAAGCTCAAGAAAGAGATATAATCACATGGGTATGGGCACTCCCTTTGGCAACTGCCAAGCTTGGGGGAGGTACCCCGGTATCGTATCACCATCACACTCCTTTTTTTCCTTTTTCTTAGTTCGATCCTTTTAGTAGTATCTTGATCTAGTAGAATAAAAGTTTTAGTATGATTTAGTTTTGAGTTCTGCTTCATGATCCTTCTATGTAATCGAGTCCGTGAGCTATATAAAAGATTAGTGTTGAGTCAAGGGCTTGATTATTTTGCTATGATCCTGAGGGAATAAAAGAAAAGAGAAAAAATAAAAAGAAACAAAGAGATCATATTGATCTTATGGAGAGTATGACTTCACATAGGAAGAGTATGATGATTAAAAATTGTTGAGAGTTGACAAACATAGCTTTGGTCATCGTTGCAATTAATATGAAGTAATAAGGAAAGAGAGGTTTCACATATAAATATACTATCTTGGACATCTTTTATAATTGTGAGCACTCATTAAAATATGACATGCTAAAGAGTTGATGTTGGACAAGGAAGACAACGTAATGGGTTATGTTTTCTTATATCTGAGATAAAGTATATTGTCATGGATCATCCAACATGTTGAGCATGCCTTTCTGCCTCATGCTAGCCAATTCTTAGCACCAAGTAGAGATACTACTTGTGCTTCCAAATACCCTTAAACCCAGTTTTGCCATGAGAGTCCACCATATCTACCTATGGATTTAGTAAGATCCTTCAAGTAAGTTGTCATCGGTGCAAGCAATAAAAATTGCTCTCTAAATATGTATGACTTATTAGTGTGGGAGAAAATAAGCTTTATACGATCTTGTGATGTGGAAGAAATAAAAGCGACAGACTGCATAATAAAGGTCCACATCACATGTGGCAATGTAAAGTGACGTTCTTTTGCATTAAGATTTCGTGCATCCAACTCCGAAAGCGCATGGCAACCTCTGCTTCCCTCTGCGAAGGGCCTATCTTTTACTTTTATCTCTTACCCTTATGCAAGAGTCATGTTGATTTTCACCTTTCCTTTTTACATTTTATCCTTTGGCAAGCACAGTGTGTTGGAAAGATCCTGATATATATATCCAATTGGATGTAAGTTAGCATGAACTATTATTGTTGATTTACCCTTGAGGTAAAAGGTTGGTAGGCGGAACAATAAGCCCCTATCTTTCTCTGTGTCCGATTAAAACTCCGTAACCACAAGTATTGCGGGAGTTTTAGCAATTGTGAAAGACTAAATGATAGTTGAGTATGTGGACTTGCTGAAAAGCTCTTACATAGACTCTTTCCGATGTTATGATAAAATTACAATTGCCTCAATGACTGAGACTATAGTTTGTTAGTTCTCAATGAAGTTTCTAATTCATACTTGACATTGTGAATAGATTATTACTTGAGCATAAGAAATCATATGACAATATCTATATATGTTGCTGTTATAAGAATAATCATGATGCCCTCATGTCCGTATTTTATTTTATCAACACCTCTACCTCTAAACATGTGGTCATATTTATCATTATCAGCTTCCGCTTGAGGACAAGCGAGGTCTAAGCTTGGGGGAGTTGATACGTCCATTTTGCATCATGCTTTTATATCGATATTTATTGCATTATGGGCTGTTATGCCTATTCTCTCTTATTTTACAAGGTTTACATAAAGAGGGAGAATTCCGGCAGCTAGAATTCTGGGATGGAAAAGGAGCAAATATTAGAGACCTATTCTGCACAACTCCAAAAGTCCTGAAACTCCACGGAAGTTGTTTTTGGAAATAATAAAAAATACTGAGCGAAGAAAATACCAGAGGGGGCCCACACCCTGGCCACGAGGGTGGGGGTGCGCCCTACCCCCCTGGGCGCACCCCCCTGCGTCGTGGGCCCCCTGGTGCCCATCTTCTACTATATGAAGTCTTTCGTCCGAAGAAAAATCATAAGCAAGCTTTCGTGACGAGACTCCGCCGCCACGAGGCGGAACCTTGGTGGAACCAATCTAGGGCTCCGGCAGAGCTGTTCTACCGGGGACACCCCCCTCCGGGAGGGGGAAATCATCGCCATCGTCATCACCAATGCTCCTCTCATCAGGAGGGGGCCAATCTCCATCAACCTCTTGACCAGCACCATCTCCTCTCAAACCCTAGTTCATCTCTTGTATCCAATTCTTGTCTCTAAGTCTGGGATTGGTACCTGTAGGTTGCTAGTAGTGTTGATTACTCCTTGTAGTTGATGCTAGTTGGTTTATTTGGTGGAATATCATATGTTCAGATCCTATATTCATATTAATACTCCTATGATTATGAACATGACTATGCTTTGTGAGTAGTTACGTTTGTTCCTGAGGACATGGGAGAAGTCTTGCTATTAGTAGTCATGTGAATTTGGTATTCGTTTGATATTTTGATGAGATGTATGTTGTCTCTCCTCTAGTGGTGTCAAGTGAACATCGACTACATGACACTTCACCATTATTTGGGCCTAGAGGAAGGCATTGGGAAGTAATAAGTAGATGATGGGTTGCTAGAGTGACAGAAGCTTAAACCCTAGTTTATGCATTGCTTCGTAAGGGGCTGATTTGGATCCATATGTCTCATGCTATGGTTAGGTTTACCTTAATACTTCTTTTGTAGTTGCGGATGCTTGCAATAGGAGTTAATCATAAGTGGGATGCTTGTCCAAGTAAGGACAGCACCCAAGCACCGGTCCACCCACATATCAAATTATCAAAGTACCGAACGCGAATCATATGAATGTGATGAAAACTAGCTTGACGATAATTACCATGTGTCCTCGGGAGCGCTTTTCTCTATATAAGAGTTTTGTCCAGGCTTGTCCTTTGCTACAAAAAGGATTGGGCCACCTTGCTGCACTTTATTTACTTTTGTTACTTGTTGCTCGTTACAAATTATCTTATCATAAAACTATCTGTTACCTATAATTTCAGTGCTTGCAGAGAATACCTTGCTGAAAACCGCTTATCATTTCCTTCTGCTCCTCGTTGGGTTCGGCACTCTTACTTATCGAAAGGACTACGATAGATGCCCTATACTTGTGGGTCATCAGTTATAGCCAAGGGATTCAATGAGCATAACATTTTTTATGGAGCTGTCATGTGAGATGGCCACCTTACCAAGGCCAACCACCTTACCCTTTGAGTTATCAGCAAAACTGACATACTTTCGGGGACCGTTATTTTCAGCAAGCTCACGAAACATATCCTTATCTCCGGTCATGTGATCAGTACATCCACTATCAAGAACCCATTCCTTTCCTCCATCCATGTAGCCGCGAAGGTTAGCCATAAGACCAACGTGTCCCATAGACTCATCAAGATCAAAGTCACTATCATCATCCTCATCATAGTACCCATGTTCAACACCGTCTTGTGATTGATCATCACCTAGAGAGAGTGATTCATTAGATGTATGACCATGGCAATGTGCATCTCCTTGAGAACTCATGTGAATTCTAATGACTTGAGAGATGATGCTACTAATGACTCCAACATCTCCTTTGGCACGCATAAGGTCACGAAGCTCAAATAGGCAATCATCAAATTTAGGACCACTAGGTTTCATTTTATGAAAAGCTATGGACTTTTGAAGAATCTCATTTAAGTTTTTCAAAGAATAGTTTGGAAAGCGTTCCTCCAGATATCTCCATATGGTGTAAGCACATTCAAGAGTAGGCAAACAAACAATCAAATTTCTAGGCAATCCTCTTATGATAAGATTAATAGTTCGAAGATTGCGGATCATGTCGAGAGACTCATCGGGGGTAGGATGCAAAGGATCAATACACTACAAAAAAAATACACATCCGTGACATTTTGGGCCGAACAATTTTTTTTCTATCATGCTTATGACAATTCTATGATGATAATTGTGACAAAACCCGGTATCGTCATAGATGTGGTGGGCTCCTTCTTCTATGACAAAAAATCATGACAAAAATGGGATTTTCGTCCTGGGTGGGCCGTAGACGCAGCTGCATGACATTCTTTGGGCCGTCCATGATGGAAAAAACTGTGGTAGAAGCGAGGGCGAGGAAAATATCGGGGAGTTCCCGATTACGGTGGGTGTCGGGGGCCGAGCGATGCACGTTTCTCTCGTACATGTACGCGCGTGGGTGCGAGGCGTTGCGCTCTAACCGAACCCGAGCGAGGCATTCGCCTACTGAACCCGAGCGATCGCACTGCAGGCTACGCGTTACTGAACCCGAGCGACCGATCGATGGTTGTTAACTGAACCCGATCGAGCGATTCCTTCGCTACTGCTGCTAACTGAAGCCAATCGAACCTGCTGTCTCTGGATGAACAGTGAGCATTGTTGGGGGGTTGGATGAACAGTTCCCGGTGGGGGGTTGGATGAACAGGACCCCGTGGTAGTAGAGGCCGTTGCAGCTGGATGAACAGTACCCCGATCGATGTAGCCGGTTGGGGGGTGGATGAGCAGGACCCCGTGGAGGGCTTGATGAACAGGACGACCCCGTGGAGGGCTGGTTGAACAGTAGCAGGTGGAGGGCTAGATGACAGTAGCCCGTGGAGGGGTGGTTAGCATTACACCCCATATTGTCGCCACGGTTAAGAATTATACGAAATTTTGCATATTTCGGTGCGGTCAACTATTCTTAATCCCGAAATATCGAGTCACATTCAAACTATTTTGAAATATAATTTATATAAATATAAAATCCAAGTAATTGTCTACGCATAAAAATCAATGGAATTTAAAATCTTGTAATGAAAAAAATAATTGAAACTAATTCCCGGTTTGATGTATTTAAAAAATGTACAACCCATTTCTGGGAAAACCGAATAAAACTCTCCTTGTCTTGAAAGATTTGCAGCCTAGTAGGGCTAATAAAGCAAGTGGCCTTGTTTGGGTATTTCTTAAAAAAATAGAACTCGGCTAGCCATTTTCAGCAAGAAAAAAACACAACTGGGCTCATGATGTGGTAAACATAAATAAAACCCTGGCTAGACGGGCCATAGCCCCCGCACATCCCCGTTGTTACCCTGATCCGTCGCTAAAACTAGTATAAATAACAACTGCTTGTTCGTAAAAAAAGTAAATAACAACTGCGCGACCTGCTGGGTCCCTGGTTTCAGCCGCTCGTTGTGTAATTCTCCCGTTTATTGACTACGTTGACAATGGCGTGAGCCCCAGATGTCCAACCATTAGGAGGAACCATTTTTTTGGGCTTGTAATAACGAGGCACTTGCTTGCGTACTGCCATGACGCTGGTGGGTCCCTACTGTCATCCTCTCCACGTACAGTCATCTCCTTGTTCCTCTTGGTTGTTGACGACGTTGACAATGCAAGAGGGCGGCGCACCGCGCACGACGAGCGAACCAAGGCCGGGGACGACGGCGAGGCCTCGGACGGAATGAACAGGACCGTGGAAGATGCACCGGTCCAGTCGTAGGCGGAGGGGAGTACGAGGGTTGACTGGTTCAGGTGCGGGTGCGTGTTGGGGCTGACGTCGCCGGAGAATAACAGGACGTGTGGGGGAATAGAGGGAGGGACTGGCCTACGTTGGAGGGTACGGTAGGGCGGTGGAGGCGCAGCCAACCATGGGAGGCGGGAGTAGGCGGATCCGATGGGGTGGTTAGGTTTGGGCAGCTGGAGGAAGAAGACACGAGAAATAAGATACACGACAGATGTTGGATGTCAATCCAAGGGCTGGTAGGCAGAATCGTTTGTTGACTAGCTAGTAAGTTGACACCACCTTGGATAGGCTATTCCCTCGTGGGTCCCAAATGTCAGAATCCAAATCTGTCACGGTCATGCAGCCTTTCGTATGAAAATTTACAGCCCATTTGGTGTCCTAGTTCGAAATAAGTTTGTGGGGGCTGGTGGGGGCTAATCACTTGGCTTTTGTAATGCACAGTGAGCTCAAGCAGCCTGCAAGAGTGATGTTATTTCCCTTGGTTGGGATTTGTTACAATATTTCACTCTAAATTAAACAAATGGCAAGCCATTTGCCTTGTTTCAAAGAAAATATGATAGTCACAGCCGAGTTGAAAAGGGCAAGAACATCTAACTCCAGCTTACAAACTGTACAAAAGCACGAGGGTTAATTGTTCATCAGGTTTAGACAAAAGCCAGGTTGAAAAGGGCAACAACATCTAACTCCAGCACTGTTTTTGGTAGTCACAGTCAAATGGATCGGTCAGGTCCATAGAATGAACATCCTGGGTCATAAAATTTACTGGATTATGACCACAATATGTTGTAAATAGAAGCCCGACACGTTCAGAAGCTCTTTTGCCCACCTGAAACTCTTTTTTTTGCTCTTCGACATACCCATCCGTCAAAACCATGCTGCTGATAAACTTAAGCCTGATGGACAATAGTAACCTCGCATTCAGCAGGAAGAATGTGACAAATCTAGTGTTTGCATGGTTGGCTACATATCGTTGTAGCGTTATTGTCTTTAATCGAATGTCATGAGAAGTGAGAAAATCCCGGTGCTTACGAATCCACCGATTGGTTATAACTTTCTTACCCCGTCCTGTTGCCTAAATAGACATGAAGATTGAAAACAGTTAAGGTCTAAAAAAAGAGTGTCGAAAGAGCAACAGCTGAACGGTTAATTCTAGTACACTATATGCGGGCTTCCAATGTGCGTGAAATTATCACCTTTATATACAACTTCTCCAGACATGGAAAGCATTGCAGCAAGCCAATAATCTTGTTCAGATCAAAACTATTCATTTGGATATATAAGATCTTGACAGAATCCAGCACCATTGATAGGCTATCCATGGAGAAACTCTTCATTCAGCATAGAACATAATATTAGTACAAAATGTGTACTCCGAGATGATATATAACTTATGCGCAGAAATTTAAAATGCAGCTTATGGTTACAAGTGTAGATGATAATATAAAGTACCTGAAGAACTGTGGAGCCAAACACCATATTGAAATGAGCAAAGAGATCATGTATTACACCCAAGGTCTCCAGTTTAGGTGCAGAGAGGTCGGTTATTTGCGAAAGTGAATAACTAGAATCAAGGGTCAACCTTTGAAGTGAAGGGGCATCTTGGATGATGAGCTACCTTCCGTCAAAAGAAATTCCAATTCTTACAAGGTTAGGCGACTTTATTTGGAGACAACCGATTCTAACTGTGAAAACAAGCACCAAGCACTCCAGGGCAGGGCAACTGGAGTGGATGATGCTGTGCAATGAGGCCTCCGATATACGAACCCGCACAAGTGAAAGTTTCTTGAGAAATGGGAGTCGAAGGTTTAGTACCAGATTGTTTGGTAGGTAGCACATCGCAAAGGTGTCGGTGTGGAGAGAGGAGGAAAACCGCGAGATGGACATCATTGCTGAGGGCACAGGTAGATGGCGTTCGGTATCTGGTAGGTGATTTCCAGGGGAATAGTAGAACTCAAGCAGTTGTAGTTCTATGAATTCAGGGGATTTCAGCCAGGCGTCCACCATGCAGGGCATGGTATGCTTGCTCAGGTAGCATGACGGGATGCAGAGGCTTTGAACGGAGCCCTGGTGGGAGGAGATGATGGCTCTGGGAATTTCAAAATCATTGAAGAGAGATAGCTGACGATAGTCGAAATTAAGGGGCACGGCGCACCATAGAGGGCGCCACCGAATTGAGAGGACTTGGGTGCGGCAGCAATCCTGGGTAGGGAGAAGCGAGATGATCTCCCCAAGGACGGCGTTCGGGAGATCGCTGATGCGGTCCACCTGAGATTCTACGGGTTCCTGGGATCCGGTGGGGGCGGGGTCGTCGCTTCTCCCCACGCTGCCGGGTGCGGGATCTACAAGAGGCGTCGCCGCTGGCAGGAGCCTCATCTCCTTGGCGCCGGGGTCAGCCGACTCTATTTTCCTCGAGGGCGTCGTGTCGCGCTCACGGATTTGAGCAGAGTGAAGAAGAAGGAGAGCTGGGGTTTTTCTGTAGTAGTGAGGAAGAAGGGGAGCTAGTTTTTTTGTAGGAGTGAGGTGAGGAATTTGGGGGTACGAGTGGAGTGAGTTGACGTGAGGTGGGTGGGAGTGAGGAGGAAGAAGAGCACCCAAATTTTGTGGGGGGCGTTGTGCTGGGTGTGGGTAGCGCCTCTCATTAAGTAAATATATGGGCTTTTGAATTGATTTTATTATTTACTAGGGTGGATGGGCTATTTTGTCTTGGGCCCAGAGAAACAATTACTACTAGTACAGTGGAGACACTATACAACTATGAGAAAAACAATTACTACTAGTAAAGTGGATACACTACCGCTTCTGGCTCCTCCTAGGTCATCGAAACGTCTCCCTCTACTGAATGTCGTTTTACTTTTGTTCACCTACATGCGGGTCATGCCGCGCGCGGGCCCAAATGCCGTACACCAAATTAGAAGGCAGTTTGCAGGCGGAGAGTCACCCCGGTCGTAGCGCGGTAGTAACGAGCCATCGTATCACAAAACCCCACCATTCCGCAGTCTAAGTTTGACGGATGAAGCAATCATCATTTCACTCTTCGCTGAATCCCCTTCTCCCTCACCGTCTTCAAGAAAGCCAACACTCGCATCTACCATAGTTCTTCTCTCCCAACGAAGGGAAGGTAAGCGGATCCGTGATATTGGTATATTTTCGTTCAGAGAAAAAAAGAACTTTTGCAAAGCAGTAACCGATCCTCACTCTCTTTTTTGTTTCATTGTCATTGCGATTGTGTTTTCCTTTCAGTGGTCTCCTAGTATTCATCAGTTTCATGATGGACCAAGGAGAACCAGGCAAAGATCTGCTGATATTGGAGCAGACGCGGGAGGCTGATCCCCACGAGACAGAGAGCTCCAAGAAGATGGAGGCAGCCACCGAGCCGACCCCAGATACGCTCACGGCCACTACTGAGATGGTCAATTCCCCATTTGAGGTTACAGCCCCCGTGGCACTGCAGGAGCAGTTTTCCCCTTCGAGGATGTGTCCCCCCCCTCGCTGAGCTGCCCAAGGTGATTTTGTTCTTTGCCCATCTCGATTGTGGTTTTTCATCTAAGTATGTGGTGATGAATAATGCAAAATTTTATTAGCTTCGATGCCATGCTATACATTGTGGTTTAAATAACTTGTGTTTCTTATACTGGAAAGTAATTCAGAATTTGTTTTTGTTTCAATTAGAGCCCTGATGCAACAAGGATTTTGTGGTTGTACATGTCACTCGCTATGAGGCGGATGACCTGAATATACGCACTCGGAAAACAGAGTTCTTAGGCTGTTGGATCCTGGAAGCCATTTGCACTTATACCAATGCCGAGATGTATTCCAGCATCACTGTTGTCAGGCGTGTTGTCCAGGGTGTACTGAAGCATAAGAAGTTCAAAGCTACTCCTTCGTTTGTGAGGCATACTGTTCTTGTCAAGCTTACACAGGAAGATGACGTGGCATGCCTCCACAAACAAGTTTATTACTGGCAAGGCCACAAGGTTATCTTCATGAAGGTTCACAGGATTGAGCTGCTGCCGGACGTCCTCGATGATGTTCATGGCAACGTCCGTCTTGTGTCCAGCCCAAATTAGATCGAGGCATGAAATAGTTTCCCCAGCTAGGGTTTAATAGTAGTTTGTATTGTGTCTAATTATCCAAACCTTGCCTATTATCGAGCCCTCTCGGGCTAGTACTCTGTTTGAATCTATCTATGGGAACTGCTGCTACTTTTGTGTGCCCGTGAATGATGTGAGAACCATTGTAATTGTTGCTGAAACAGATGCGTCCTCACTAGTTTTTTCATGAATATGGAATGGTAAGGCATAAGTTGTCACGGTTTATCATACGAGCAGTGTGTGTTTGATGAAATAGAGTACTCGTTCGAGAACTATGCGCCGACGTATACATAAGTACTTGTAAACACTAATGGTGCTACCCCACTTGTAAGTAGTTGTGCAAAACACGGCACATTGGCTCAGCTTGCTTCAACACTAGGATATCGACTAGCTAACAATCAATAATCTGATGTCTGACTTATAAGCAACTACTCCTACGTATCTTCTTAGAGTGGTTCATGTAGTTAACTGAGGCCACAATGTAAATTTTAAACGTTCACACGCTAGTCCAGCGTTCATGTGTAACACTCACATTAAACTCGGCTTCATACAAAACTTGAAAAGCATAAGCTAAGCAATTTTATACATCTCAATGATTCATAGAACATAACAAACATATACTAGTTCACATCAAAAGACAAAGTTGTGAGAAGGTTTACAAATCAGGAAAAGAGAAGCAAGGCTTCTCTGAGCAGCAAAGGGCCTCCCGGCAGGCTTAAATTTCCTGGAGTTCACTCTGGTTTTTTCTTGTTTCCACCATCCAGGGTTAGGTTCTCTCATTCCAGAATAACCAATTATAATTGTGTTCTCAGCTGGAAAGCTGAACTAAACCATGTAGTGTACTGACCAGCTGAAATTCTTGTGCATTCCACTAAATTTAAGCACTGCTATTTGCAGAAATAAGCAGACCGCAATGCCTCTTGTCGGCGCACCTGTCCCAAAAACCTCCGTGCAGCCGTGCCAGCTAGTCCTCGGTCCATGGATCACCTCGTAGAAAGTGCATTCCGGACTAGGATGCAATTGTTTTCGCTCATCCCTGCACTGCAATCAGGAAGTAAAATGTACGAATCAGCTTCTTTTCGATTACGTTGGTCATTCTACCTAGTTACTACCAATGTAGGAATACTTGGAACACTGGTGGTTAGAGGACGGCAGCTAGGAATAGCCATCTCATTTTGTGCAGTTGTACTAAAACTGAGGTGTGTACTTTTGATTGCGCAGATAGAAACGATATGGAGACAGACATCCTGTTTGCACAAATATGAAATACAATTATTTAAATAGTGTCAAATATATGCAGTGGCGTATGATTAACAACAGCATCTATTGTGTTATAATTGGCACTAGATTGACAGTATGAAAGTGCCCTTAAGGAAGTAGCATCACATCACATCAACACTGCCACTAGATTAACATGCAGAACAATAGCATTAGTATTACTGTCACGAGAGTAGCACATGGTCAGTAAATGTGCAATCAAATTTGTGCAGTTCCACTAGGATGAAGCAATGTTAGCGGTGTGAGATTTAAGTGTAACTGCAAAAACACAATTCATGGGAAATGAAGCAAGACGGAAGCACTTCATAAAATGGTGGTGGCATTGCTTCAATGTATCGACGGCACTAGACCATTACTTATAGTGACATTAGGTGGCATTGCTTAATGCTTCATGTGATTTTACATTAACGGTAGCGATGTGGGCATAGGGAGAGCATGGGCATAAAGTGGTGAAGCAGATGTGGTTGCTGAGAGCGGCAAACACTCAAGCAGCATGTCTGCATTTGTCCCATTTTTTATCTCCTTGGCAACATTTTCGTATGTAAGCACAGGAAATCTAGACCTGCTCATTCTCATTTGCATTGTCCCCCAACACCCTCACTTTCTTTCCTTTTTCAACCAAGAGACAGGTCCACTTCCCCCACCCTTCGCCATCCACCATGCTTTCTTCGCCTTTTCAACCAAGAGACCAGTTGGGTAGCCAGTATCTACTACTTTCCCCCGTTTCCTCTTAGAACCAAGTCCTAGATTCATGCTACAACTTTCCCACTTTCTTCCATGTTTGAACCAACTCTTAGATTCGACTGTATGAACTAGCTTTACCTCTAATAATAGTAAAAGTCTAGGTGGCTTTGGAACAGTCGATGGAAGTAGAAAAAGATCCACACGCAGCCACGTGGGGAGCTGGGGCAGTAGAGCAAGGCAGGTTTCGAAGGAATATATACCTGAGGGTCATCGACATGTGGCAAAGACAGCGTCGGGAGGCCGCATCTTGACCACAATACCGCAGGGAGGAAGAAGGGGTTGGAGGCCCTCCCGAGCCAGCGCTCTCTCGGAGACAACGACACGACCGCCGATCGGGACGCGCGGGCAGCCATTGGTCTCCTCCATCGCTGCCGACGACAGCATGAACGATGCACCTACACCCCTGCCCCGGTCGAGGTGGTCCGGCTGGTATTGTGACCAGCCATGAGCAGAGAGAGAGTGTGGCCACCTATGTCTTGCTTAGATCTGGAGAGCATGAGAGAGAGAAAGAGAGGAACCCTAGTAAAGCAAGCGCTAAGGCTCCTGCTTATATATATAGTGGAGTGATTTTGTTGTACGAGCTTCAAAAAATGCGCTCCTACGTGTACCCGCGAGTGGGTGTGAGAGAACTAGTGCGTGCGTGCACCGCTTCTCTTCATGAGAGTACAATATACTATGCCCAAAGAACGTTCTCCACAAGAGTAATAGTATAAGTGTGTGACGTGTGAGTTAAAATAAAAGGTGCGCGACGTCTTTTGTTTTTTAGAAGTTCTGAGGTTAGGGTGTGAAGAGCACATATGTGTGTGACATCTACCTGTAGATAGACGGTGTGTGCGGGAGGACTCGGGAGAGTCTTGACTCGTGAGGGTGCGTGTGTGTGAGAGAGAGGGGGGGCATGTATCAATGCAATGCATGTGTCCGTAACTCATTATCCGACAAACGTTCGCCACAAGCCGTTTCCTGATGAACGCCGTAAGAACCGTTAGATCGGCATCCGACGGTGTAAGTTTTGCCATGACATTTAACATAGCAGCCACTCCTCCTACACACAAATCTTGCACGTGAGTGTTAGCAACTGTCGTATGCTCCTCCCTCCGTTCCAAAATGCAGTGCATATAGCTTTATTGAAATTTCGAACCTCGCAAACTTTTACTGAGTTTTCGTGTACCAAAATGCACATATAGTATACCCAGTATATATCATTTCATTCATCTTCGAGAGGTAACTATAAAGATGGGGGAGGAGTCTACAAAGAAAGACTGTCGTATCACCTTTAGCAATTTCAACCATCCTTTGGTGTGGAGGAATATCATAGGAACTCTATATGATATGATTTTTATAGGATTTTTTTTCCTTTAGAGCCAATTGGTTCATAGGAATATATTCATATACTCCACATTTCAAAGGAAATAAACATGATATCTTTTTTATAGCTTTAGAGCCACTTGGTTTATATGAATGGATTCCTATACTCCCATAATTTCAAAGGAAAATAAACATTAGCGTATATTCAATAGAAAAGTTCCTATGATGTGAACCAAATGACATCTCTTTTTCTAATCCCCCCTCATAGGAATTGAGATACATGTCATCTCTAGATTCAATAGAAAAGTTCCTATGATGTGAACCAAATGACATCTCTTTTCCAATCCCTACTCATAGGAATTGAGATACATGTCATCTCTTTCCCTACAACTTCCATGTATACATCTTCTTCCTAAATAGCTAGTACAACCCACTAGTAGCTTTTTTCCTAGACATGCAACTATGGCACAAGAACACGTCATGCATGCAAGTCATAAATCACATTGTTTTTCTACTCTATGCATGCAAGCACCACATCATCAATTCGTGAATGTTACCCATAAGTTATTTCTTGCATTAAATTTTGTATTGACAATGTATGTGCTGGTCACGTGCACACATATGTAGTTCACATTCACATTCACATTTTTGTTAGAAATGTCACAATTCATTTTTTCTCTTTGTACTCCCTCCGTCTAGGTGTGTAAGTCATCTTCCGAAAACCAAATAATCCCAAAACACTTTGGCACGGTACATTAACTCCCTCCTTGTTTCTTGTTTCGTGACATATCAACCAATAAGAGATGTGGGCCGTGCATGCTTTCAATGGCTTGAGACTTTCAAACATGACATGCAGTGGTTAACTAATTGCATGGAATGCTATTAACTAGCAAAAAACCCTAAGATGACTTATACACCTAGACGGAGGGAGTATTACATTTTTTCATTCTAAGCATACATTCACTTCCCATTAGTTATAGATGTTTTTGGAGGAACTTTTATGCATTATCTATACCTATACCCCTATATAGTGTGCGAATAACTTTGAAAGATGGTCGTTGGATGAAGCTAATCCGACAGTGCAGAGATGGCAAATCCGAGCACTACTGGCCGTTGGATATCATCAACATTCCACTAGATTCTGCCACATGTACAATCTAGAAGACTCCATGGTTGAACTTAAGCATAATGCACAAACCTCAAAACACAAGCACTTCTCCTTTGTTCTAGAATCTTCCGTATCATAATTGCCCAAACTTTTTTTCTAAATGAATTGCCAATATTTGTTTTTTACTTTATGCTTTACAATGCAGAATCCCATGAATCTTAACCTTTTTATAAAACTAATTGATTTTGAATGAGATGAACTATAAGAACTAAACGAACATCTACATCATGCATATATGACTCAAAGCTTTACATGCTATAGTGTGTATTTATTCATAATTTGGTTTCCAAATCTCATGCGTTCAATGGATGTGTACCTTACTAGTTTTGAGTAGAGTAGCAAATTTCACGGGGCCGCGGGTATATCAAAATGCAGGGCCCTTGCATCATTGCCTTTCGGTCAAACTTACGTCCACAATTTTTTGTACGTATATTTCCACTGGTCCCCGAACCCAAAATGCTGCCTCATTCCCGTAAAACCAAGTGGCCCACACATATTAAGGCGTCGACTTGAACTCAATCCCTCTCCCGTTTACTACGACGTGGCACCACACGCCGTAGTACTCCTACAAACCCTACCGCCGCACGCATCATTAGTTTTCTTCAAGAGGACGAGGGAGAAGCGGATTTGTAGTGGAGGCGCTTTAAAAAATGGATTTGTAGTGGAGGCCCCTACCCTAGGGTGCCCTAGGTAGCTGTCGCACGCATAATTGGTTTTCTCTTTTCTTTATGCTCATGCACCCTAGAGTGAAATGATGGTTGCTTCGTCCGTCCAGCTTAATGCAGGTAAGGTGGGGCTTTGTGATTTGACCCCTCATCGCTCATTTACTACTACTGCAGTGCTATGACCGGGGTGCCTCCAAGTCCAACCGCTGCTCCGAACTGTAATTTGGTGCATCGCACGTGGAACAAGACAGTGGATGAGCCACATGTCGGCCAAAGGGGTCCTATTAAGTGTGTCACCATTTCGTGTGCGGACTGACCCTGCTTGAGTTGCTACGCCAACACGACAGGAGCAGCCTACCACTTGTTTTTGCTCCTTGGTGAATCCTGACTATATTGATCTAAAAAGATACGTACTGTACTACCCTCTCCGTCTCGGTTTACAGGGCGCGCACGTAGTTCTCGGTCATCCATTTGACTAACTAAATATGAGTTACTATGTCACAAAAAGTATATCATTGGATTCTTAAGCGGATGTAGTTTCTAAATATATACTGTTCATCACATATATAGGCAGTTAAATTCTCAACCTAGAACGACGTGCATGCCCTATAAACCGATACAGAGGAAGTAGTAGAAATGAGGTGATTTTATCGAGCGATGGGCGAGGGAGCATGGCCTGTCATGCGGCCCCACGTGTCATGATGCACCAAGGCGATGCGCGTGTCCCTCTTGAGGCAGAACAATGGTAGAAGAAATACTACATGGTTTTATCGAAGGAGATGATGGCGAAGCGAAGTGTGAAATAATGGTTGCTTCGTCGGTCTGGGAAGGTGCGGCATTGTGATTTGACGTCTCATTGCTCATTACTACTACTGGGGCGGTACGACTGGGGTGCGTCCCCCTGCTGTTCTGCACTATTATTTGGTGCATGACACGTCGACCCGGTTGCTATATGTCCCACATGTCGGTGAGAGGAAATACAGAATTCATGAAAGCGAGCATCGACGGAGGAGTACAAGACATGACTTGGTTTTTGCTGCTTCGCGCGATCCATCGATACAAACCCAGACTAAAAAAGGCGAGGGCAGGTCTTTTCCCGCGCGGCAGGCTGGGGAGTTTGGCATAGTCTGTTCGAGGCAACGAGGCAGGAAGGAAACAATCGAATAACGGTTGAGCGACTTAGTTTTGGAAAATCTGATTTTACGGAGTACGTACCCACTATGCACGTAGTATACTACTTACTACTCCCTCCTTTCCGGTTTATAGGGCTCGTCTAAAAGAATTCGTTTTTCCGTTTTGTAAGTCTCAATTCTACTAGTAGTTGTAGTAGCATCACATGTTGGATTTCGAGGTGCGTTAAATCACCCGATGCAAGCATTGTTAAGAGAAAACTCACCAATGCATGTAGAAGTTCATGGAAATTTAGTGGTCATGCATGCATTCGTTCTAATTAATTCCTCGGTAAACATAACTTCTTGAGAAAAATGAACGTACATTACTTGTGCAAACTACAAAATTAATTCCACCACTCACCGTCTACCTTGGTTGGAGAGATTTTGAAATTGCGCCATAAACTGGAAAGGAGGGAGTAGTAACATAGCCTAGGGTAGCTTGATGCACCACGGTCTCCAAGGAAATTGTTGTAGTAGTACTACTCCTATATACCACGGTACTACTCCTACTACTACTAAAAGACATATATTCTAAACAATATGATAATCTCTCTAACCAAGGTAGGGACGAGGAGTAAACGGAGGGAGTAGTAAAATTTTCTCCTCGTCCCGCGAGCCACCGCGCGCGTGGGCAAGGGAGCGGGCGTAAGGCGTAGTACTAGTAAGCAAGCTTCACCTCGTCCTGCGAGCCACCGCGCCCGTGGGCAGGGAAGACGGCGTAGTAAGCAAGCTTCTCCTTGTTCTGCGAGTTGACGGGACACATCAAAAGTAATACGTACAGAGCATCTCGAGTGTATGGAGCCTTGCCTCTAAGGTAGGCCCCACATGGTTTGCCTCTTTTTTTAACATAAGGCGTCAAGTCACAATTTGTTTGTTCACCCGTGGTAGATGATCCTCCATCAAGTGGACAACCAGTACACGTGTAAATTTACCACGTGGGCTGCCTTTTCGTATAGAAATGAGCTCCATCGTGTACCCGCGCCGGTGTGGTTGGGAAAGAGATGGGAGTACGTGTGCCATGCGTGCACCTCTTCTCTTCGTGCACGTCCCCCACCTACATGGGTGTGTGTGAGAGAGATACAAACCTAGACATAATGCGCTGTCCATCCCCATGCCTCCGCCCAGTCCGACCACCAGTCACCACCACACCCCACTCCTCCTCACCTTATCTCTCATCTTTCTCAAGATATCATTTTTTCGATGAAATTCTTGAGATACCATTTTTCTGATAAAATTCTCCAGATATCATTAGTTTTTACACACGGGATTACTCCTGCATGGGTCAATCACAACAGGTGTTTTGTAAAAAAATGCATCTTGATGTTCCATGCAATGCACGGGCATCTTGCTAGTCCATGAAAACAACACATGGCAATATTTCACGGCGAACGAGGGATTTGAATCTACTGTGAGGGGCTGTTTGGATCTTGCCCGGGGTAGCCAAAATATTGGCGACCCTTTTGTCCACTGGTTGTCGGTGTCAAAATCGGCGGATCTCGGGTAGGGGGTCCCGAAACTGTGCGTCTAAGGTCGATGGTAACAGGAGACGGGCGACACGATGTTTACCCAGGTTCGGGCCCTCTTGATGGAGGTAATAACCTACTTCCTGCTTGATAGATCTTGATGAATATGAGGATTACAAGGGTTGATCTACCACGAGATCGTAATGGCTAAACCCTAGATGTCTAGCCTGTATGATTATGATTGCCTCTACAGACTAAACCCTCTGGTTTATATAGACACCGGAGGGGCCTAGGGTTGTACATAGTCGGTTTACAAAGGAAGGAATCTACATATCCGAACGCCAAGCTTGCCATCCACGCAAAGGAGAGTCCCATCCGGACACGAGAAGAAGTCTTCTGCCTTGTATATTCATAGCCCATTAGTCCGGCCCATGTTACATAGTCTGGACGCCTGAGGACCCCTTAATCCAGGACTCCCTCAGTAGCCCCTGAACCAGGCTTCAATGACGATGTGTCCGGCGCGCAGATTGTCTTCGGCATTGCAAGGTGGGTTCCTCCTCCGAATACTCCAAAGCAGCTTTGGAACACCGAAAACGTGTCCAGCTCTACAAAACAAGTACCACACACAACCGTAGAGAGCATAATATTTCACGAGTCCAAACTACTGACAACTTCTGCAACATGACATCACGTCCCTGCCCGGTCCTTATTTGAAACCGTTTTTAGCCTCCCGCTCCATGTTTCAAGATGCGATTTTATTGGCACATCTCGTCGAAGCAGAGATCGTGTCCCCTTATTGCGGGATTCTCATCAATACGAGCGTGGGTAATCCAACCGCGCCGCCTGCACGACCCTTGTGGAATAGGCGAGTTTTAAGGCGAATGGGGAGGCGCTTGATATTCGCTGCCTTTATAAAGAGATAAGGATTCACCCTTTCACCCACGCCTTCTCTCTCTCTGCCCACTCATTCTCGAGCTCCAGCACCCAAGGTTCCATCCTTTCCGCCTCAAAAAAGCACTCCGACCATGTCTGGATCCGGAGCGCAGGGCAAGTGGATGGCCTCCTCCGTCACGGAGAAGGAAATTACGAAGCTACGAGAGGCGGGGTACTTGGCCCAGGAAATCGCCCACCGGCTTCCGACAAAGGGGTAGATCGTCCCCACCCCAAAGCCTCATGAGAGGGTGGTGTTCATTCCCCACTTTGTCCATGGGTTAGGGTTTCCTCTCCACCCATTCATCCGCGGACTCATGTTCTACTACGGGCTAGATTTCCATGATCTGGCCCCAAATTCCTTCCTCAACATCTCGCCATTCATCGTCGTGTGCGAGGCCTTCCTCTGCATCTCACCCCACTTCGGACTGTGGCTGAAGACCTTCAATGTGAAGCCGAAGGTGGTGGGCGGTCAACACGCAGAGTGCGGAGGCGCTATGGTGAGCAAGCTATCCAATGTCCCATGGCCCAAAGGTACCTTCGTGGAGACCGTCAAGGGGTGGAAAAAAGCAGTGGTTCTACATCACAGAGCCCCGCGACACCACCTGGGCTGCGGCTCCCAAATTCAAATCCGGGGCCCCCATGCAGCTTACCTCCTGGCAAGAAAAGGGCCTAGACTGGGCATCGTCGGACGAGCTGGTTGCGCTACAGATGCGCATCCAGAGCATGGTGGACAAGAACATCAAGCTCGTCAATGTGATTCAGGTGATGCTTTTTCGCCGGATACTTCCTTGCCAAAGTCGGACTTGCAATCTGTGGGAGTTCGATCCGGCCAAGCACCAGACCCTGCAACAGTTCTTTGGTGTTACACACGAAGGCATCTGGAAGGTGTTTTTTAAGGCCAATGAGACATGGCCAAAGACGACCGAGGACCGTGGGTACAACCTGGCCCATCCCGCCAGTCCGGTAAGGTTTTCATATTGCAAGGTGTATTCTTCACCTATGTACTCAAGGAAGATGTCTAAGCTTCCATATCTGTCTTTCCAGGGCTGGACAGAGAAGGCGGAGCGGATCTAGTGTCCGGCCCCGCTGCCCGAAAACCCAGCTATCCCGCTTCTAATGAAGATGCTGGTTCCGGCGCCCTACCAGGCGACGGAGAAGAAGGACAAGAAGAAGGCCAAGGGGGCCAGAAGTGGCCTCCGCTATAAAGGCGTCTTCGGACGTCACGCTTCGGACATGACGTCCGAAGACGCCGAGACCCACTCCTCCCCCACCGAGGACGAGGAGGAGGAGGAGGAAAGCAACTCTCCCCCGGAGGGGGGAAGGAAGAAAAGGGTGGCCTCCATGCACCTGGAGGCAGAAGCGTCCAAGAAGGGTGAAAGGATCGAGAAGAGGTGTCTAGAGGGGGGTGAATAGACTCTAATCAAGAAAAGTTGCAGTTTTTAATTCTTTAGGTTTATGTGGAGTTTTAGCACAAGTTTAGACATTCACAATACATATCAAGCAAGCATGCCAAGAGTATATGAGCAGCGGAAAGTAAAGCATGCAAGTTGCAAGAATGTAACGAGACGGGATTGGAGTGTGCAAACGCAATTTGGAGACACAAAGATTTTTATCCGTGGTTCCAATAGGTGGTGCTATCGTACATCCACGTTGAGGGAGACTTCAACCCACGAAGGGTAACGGTTGCGCGAGTCCACGGAGGGATCCACCCACGAAGGGTCCACGAAGAAGCAACCTTGTCTATCCCACCATGGCCATCGCCCACGAAGGACTTGCCTCACTAGGGTAGATCTTCACGAAGTAGGCGATCTCCTTGCCCTTACAAACTCCTTGGTTCAACTCCACAATCTTGACGGAGGCTCCCAAGTGACACATAGCCGATCTAGGAGACACCACTCTCCAAGAAGTAACAAATGGTGTGTTGATGATGAACTCCTTGCTCTTGTGCTTCAAATGATAGTCTCCCCAACACTCAACTCTCTCTCATGGGATTGGATTTGGTGGAAAGAAGATTTGAGTGGAAAGCAACTTGGGAAGGCTAGAGATCAAGATTTATGTGGTTGGAATGGAATATCTTGACCTCTACACAAGTGTACGTGGTTCTCTCTCAGAAAATATGTGTTGGAAGTGTAGGCATGTTCTGATGGCTCTCTCCACGAATGAAGAGTGGGTGGAGGGGTATATATAGCCTCCACTCAAAATCTAACCGTTACACACAAATCACCAAACTTGATGGGACCGATTCAAAGAACTCGGTTAGACCGATTTGGTTCATAATGTGACCGTTAGGTATTTCGGTGGGACCGACATGTCAACTCGGTGGGACCGATATCATTAGGGTTAGGGCATAACGTAATCTTGGTGAGACCGATTACACGAACTCGGTGGGACCGATTTTTGTAATAGACTAACAGAGAGTTGGTCAGGCAAACTCGGTGAGACCGATTCGCTCATCTCGGTTAGACCGAGACGTTATGAAGGGGTGATAGAGAGTTTGCATTGCAATCTCGGTGGGACTGATTGCATATTTCGGTGAGACCGAAATTATTGCAATAGGAAACAGAGATTTTGCAATCCCATCTCGGTGAGACCGAGATCCCTATCGGTGAGACCGAAAAGACTAGGGTTTCTGGCAGTGGCTATGTCAATTAAACTCGGTGACGCCGGATAGAAAGAATCGGTGGGGCCGAGTTTGACCTTTTGGTCTGGGACATATGTGGATGTGAGAAAGTGGTTGAGGGCTTTGGAGCATATCACTAAGCACATTGAGCAAGCAAGCCATTAAGCAACACCTCATCCCCTCTTAATAGTATTGGCTTTCCTATGGACTCAATGTGATCTTGGACCACTAAAATAGAAAATGTAGAGTCCTGGGCTTTGATCTTGAGCCAATCCTTTGTCCTTAGCATTTTGAAGGGGTTCCACATCCTCTAGTCCATGCCACTCGATTGTTGAACTTATCTGAAACATACTAGGTAGAAGCATTAGTCCAACAAGAGATATGTTGACATTAATTACCAAAATCACCCAGGGAGCACTTGTGCTTTCAATCTCCCCCTTTTGTGGTAATTGATGACAACATACATCAAAGCTTTAGATAAAGATATAGAGAGCAACAAGTAAAACTTTGGAAAGACATATAACATGCATAGGCTCCCCCTACATGTATGCAATCATATAAATATGGAACATAGGAGCATGTGAATGCATAAGCATGATAGAGTAAAGCATGTGTTACATGTATCTTGGCTATATGCATCAGAGCAAATGATGTAAATATAGGAAATGTACCTTCATGCTCATGAGTCCTTCTTGCAAACAGTATGTACATTAGCAAGAAGTTCTCATGCACATGACTGAGATGCATATACTTACCTTGTGATCTTGAGTTGGCTTAGGAAAGAATGAAACTGAGTAAACAAGGTTAGATAACACAGATACATCTAATAGCCAGTGCAAACAAAAGAGACCACAAGAGTACCAAGACTAGGATGACATGTAGAGAGTGAGTACTGAGTACTCTAAAGGATATAGACATGTCCCCAAAGGTAAAGATGTGCAATGAATTCGACGATTTCCTTCCCTTAGATGTCTTGCTCCCCCTGAATCTTGCATGGGATATTGGGAGAAGATAGGGAACAGAAAATCAGAGCAAAGAAAATAAATAGGGCTAATGCAAACAATCAAATATGAACATGTCTTTCCCCTCTTAAAGACATGTGACTTCTCTCCTCTTGAACACCAAGCATCTGTGGTTTCTTACACTCTCCCCCTGAGTATTCTCTCCCCCTATAGGAATGATTAAGCTTAAGCTATGATGTAATCTCTCTCTCCCCCTTTGACATCAATTTCCAAGAAGGGCTCTTCTGGATCTTTATTACAAATGGGTTTGGTCCTTGAGTCACAAAGCAAGTCGAATGTGATGCTGGTAGAGGACAAGAATCATTGAGTGGAGTTGGAGCAGAAAGAATGCAGAAACAAGTGGCAAGCTGTCTTTTCTGCAGCGAAATCGGTAGCACTGAGTTGTGTGCTTTGGTGGCACCGAAGGAATTCGGTTGGGCCGAAGAAAACAAACCGGTGGGACCGAGTTCATCACAGTGAAAACACTTGTCACCTTAGCTCACTAGGCAATTAAGATCTCACAAGGATTTGCAAGGAATTTAGCTGAAATATTTGCAATGAATTGGATGCAGAGAATGCAGAACAGAACAAAGAAAAGAAAAGAAAAGATATAGATGAAGTTTTTTTTGAAAGGGGAAACAAATATGCATGAGACAAATTTAAGAGCACGGAGAAACACAAGAGAAATTCATCTAGAATTGGTCGGTGACAAAGTCACCTATGTTGGAGTATATTGACTTAGGAGTCAAGTGAGGTCACTTGATCATTGGTCATACTCATCGTTTAAGCTCAAAATGGGGTAACCATTTTTCGTTTAAGCATCTTGATGTATTCACATCTCGTTGAATTGCTTTGCCCCATGATTTGGAGTGAAGCTTCTCTAAGATGGAATAACGTACCTTGGGTGGTGGTGTTGATCTTGATCATGTAGTTGAACTTGTGTGGGTTGCTCAAGGTTGATGTAGCTCATCAAGAGTTGGGAGCACCACTTGGAATTTGAGTTCATCTACCTACATGGGTTAGTTTTGCAAGGAAGAGCACTTGTGTATCAGAAGTGACAATCATAAGATTTAACATAGAATTTGTCAAAGGATATATTTGAAGGGTTTTGTGCTTCCTTGTCTTCAACCACCATTGTGTAGAGACTTGGTGATGTAGAAATTGCTTAAGATATGAGTGAGTTGCAATTTCGTGGATTTAGATTCATCCAAGTACCTACAAGGGTTAGATAGCATGCAAGGGTGCAAGAGTATCCAAGACATATAGATAGCATCATGAAAGGTATATCAAGGATTAGTCAAAGGCTCATGCCTTGCATGTATCCAAATGGAGTTCCTACTCCAAGTTTGAAGCATCAATGATATTCAATTCACCTCCCAAACGGCAAAAGACTTTCTCATCAAGCAGTTTGATGAATATATCCGCTAATTGCTTACCGGTGCGAACATGCTTAAGATCAATGTCCCCTTTGGCAACGTGATCTCGAATGAAATGATGACGAACTTCAATATGCTTAGTTCGAGAATGTTGCACGGGATTGTGAGCAATCTTGATAGCACTTTCATTGTCACAAAGCAATGGAACATGTTTCAAATATATCCCATAATCTTTAAGAGTTTGAGTCATCCAAAGTAATTGAGCACAACATGATCCAACGGCAATGTATTCCGCTTCGGCGGTGGATAAGAATACCGAGTTTTGTTTCTTGGAGGACCAAGACACAAGAGATCTACCAAGAAATTGACAAGTACCCGAAGTAGACTTTCTATCAACCTTGTCTCCGGCATAGTCCAAATCGGAGTAACCAACAAGATCGAAAGAAGACCTCTTAGGATACCAAATGCCAAAATTTGGTGTGTGGATTAAGTATCTCGCTGTCCTTTCCACAGCCTTAAGATGACACTCCTTAGCGGCTGCTTGATATCGTGCACACATGCACACACTTAGCATAATATCAGGACAAGAGGCACATATATATAACAATGAACCTATCATAGAGCGGTAGACCTTTTGATCAACCGATTCACCGTCCTTAGTCAAGTCAAGATGTCCACTAGTAGGCATGGGTGTAGACATACCTTTGCATTCTTGCATATTGAACTTCTTGAATAAGTCCTTGGTGTACTTTGTTTGAGAAACAAAGTACCTTCCTTAGTTTGCTTGATTTGCAAACCAAGAAAGAATTTGAGTTCACTCATCATTGACATCTCAAACTTCTCCGACATTAGCTTTCCAAACTTCTCACTAAAATGAGGGTTAGTCGAACCAAATATGATATCATCAACATAAATTTGGCACACAAATAGTTCTCCATTAACCCTTTTGGTTAGAAGAGTAGAATCATTTTTTCCAATTTCAAAGCCTTTTTCAATAAGGAACTTGGTCAAGCATTTATACCACGCTCTAGGAGTTTGTTTAAGACCATAAAGGGCTTTGTGAAGTTTGTAAACATGATTGGGTTTCTTAGGATTGACAAAGCTGGGAGGTTGCTTAACATAAACTTCCTCCTCAATTTCACCATTTAGAAAAGCACTTTTAATGTCCATTTGGTACAAGGTGATATCATGGTGATTAGCATAAGCAAGTAAGATGCGAATGGACTCAAGTCTAGCAACGGGAGCATATGTCTCACCATAGTCCATACCTTTGACTTGAGTGTAGCCTTGGGCGACTAGACGTGCTTTGTTGCGGACGACTTGACCATCTTCATCTTGCTTGTTGCGAAACACCCATTTGGTACCAATGATGTTGTGGTTGTTGTCGGGCTTCTCGACCAATGTCCACACCTGGTTTCTCTCAAAGTTGTGTAGCTCTTCATGCATAGCGTTTATCCAATCCGGATCTTCCAATGCTTCTTCAACCTTCATAGGTTCAATGCTAGAGATGAACGAGTAATGTTCACAAAAGTTAGCCAAACGAGTTTTAGAGCGAGTGATTCTCCCGGTTTGGATATCATTGTAGATTTGTTCGACGGGATGGTCTTCGGCGATTCTTGCTCGAACTCGTGGAAGCTTTGGCTTGGCTCGGGGTGGAACATCCTCTTCATCTTGTTCTTCTTCTTGGTCTTCTTCATTGTTGACGTTGTCATTCTCTTGTCGTGGTGGAGAAGGAGGTTGTTGATGTTCATCTTGGTGTACTTCCTCGTTTTCTTTGTCTTGGTGTGTCCCACTTGTGGATGCTTCCGTATCAACTCTTGCTTCACCTTGTCGTGAGGTAGAAGCTTCCACTTGGACGGACGAGGTACTCTCCTTCACCTCCGTTGGACGAATCTTGCCAATAGACAAGTCTTGGATAGCTTCCGAAGGGTCTTTGTCTCCTACATCAATTGCAATTGCTCTACTTGCGAGCCGTTAGATTTATCAAACTACACATCTAACGTCTCTTCAACCTTTCGGGTGAAATTTTTGTAGACACGGTAAGTGTGAGAGTTTGAGCCATAACCAAGTAGGAAACCTTCATGAGATTTAGGAGAAAATTTAGAACGACTATGCTTATCAAGAATGTAGCACTTTGAGCCAAATACTCGAAAGTATCCAACTTGGGGTTTGTTATCGGTGAGGAGCTTGTATGCCGTCTTGCCGAGTAGCTTGTGAAGATACAAGCGATTTGTTGCATGACAAGTTGTCTCAACCGCTTCCACCCAAAAGTGTTTTGGAGTCTTGTACTCATCAAGCATCGTTCTTGCCATCTCAATAAGAGTCCGGTTCTTTCTCTCAACAACTCCATTTTGTTGAGGCGTGTACGTCGCCGAGAACTCATGTGAAATCCCTTCTTCGTCAAGAAAGGTATCCACATTTGCATTCTTGAACTCCGTTCCATTGTCGCTCCAAACCTTTTTGATCTTCATGTCAAATTGATTTTGGGCCTTCCTAGCGAAGTTTTTGAAGATCTTTTGGACCTGCGATTAGTCATCAAGAAAGAACACCCACGTAAATCTTGAAAAATCATCAACTATGACTAGACCAAATGAGTTACCACCGAGACTCTTGTAGGCATTGGGACCAAAGAGATCCATGTGAAGTAGCTCAAGTGGTCTTCTCGTGGTCATGATGTTCTTTGCGCGATGACTTCCTCCAACCTGTTTTCCTATCTGACAAGAACTACAAAGTCTATCCTTGTCAAATATGACATCTTTTATTCCAAGGATATGATCACCTTTAATAAGCTTATCAAGATTTCGCATGCCCACATGACCTAGCCTTCTATGCCACGACCAACCCTTAGAAGATTTAGCAATTACGCAAGTTCTAGGTTGAGCCTTTTTAGTGAAATCAACAATGTAGAGATCACCTCTACGTATACCGGTAAAGACCATTTTATAATTGTCTCTTCGAAACACTTGGCAATCTACCTCAGTAAATAGGACATTGAAACCGAAATCAGCAAGTCTATATTGAAAGTAAATTGTACCCAAGAGATTCAACGAGCATGACATTTTGTATGGAGCTATCATGTGAGATGGCCACCTTACCGAGGCCAACCACCTTACCCTTTGAGTTATCACCAAAGGTGACAAACTTTCGAGGGCCTTCGTTTTCAGCAAGCTCACGGAACATAACTTTATCTCCGGTCATATGATCAGTACATCCACTATCAAGGACCCATTCCTTTCCTCCAGCCATGTAGCCGCGAAGATTTGCCATAAGACCAAAGTGTCTCATCGCATCATCAAGATCATAGTCACTATCATCATCCTCATCATAGTATCCATGTTCAACATCATCTTGTGATTGATCAACCCCTAGAGAGGGTAATTCATTAGATAAATGATCATTTCTATGGTTATCTTTATGAGTTCTAATAGCTTCGGAAATGATATTGCTAATGATCCCAACATCTCCTTTGGCACGCATGAGATTGGTAAGCTCAAATAGACAATCACCAAAGCTAGGATCACTAGAATTCATCTTACTCAAGGCAATAGATTTATGGAGAATTTCGTCCAAATTTTTCAAGGAATAATCTGGAAATCGTTCCTCAAGAAATCTCCAAATAGTATAGGCACAATCAAGAGTAGGCAAACTAGCAATCAAATTTTTGGGCAATCCTCTAATGATATGATTGATGGTTCTAAGATTGCGAATCATGTCAAGATCCTCTTCGGGTGTAGGATGCAAAGGATCAATATGAGGTGCACAAGGGCTAGTAATGTACTTGTTCAAATGATATTCATTGAAAATCTCAAGCATTTCATTTTTCCACTCATAGAAAAACTCTCCATCAAGAATAGGCACTCTACATCTAAGACTCCCCAAAGTAGACACATCCATCTTCCTCCAAAGGTGTTTAAACCAAGGCAATGGAGACCAAAGCTCTGATACCAATTGAAAGGATCGAGAAGAGGTGTCTAGAGGGGGGGGGTGAATAGACTCTAATCAAGAAAAGTTGCAGTTTTTAATTCTTTAGGTTTATGTGGAGTTTTAGCACAAGTTTAAACATTCACAATACATATCAAGCAAGCATGCCAAGAGTATATGAGCAGCGGAAAGTAAAGCATGCAAGTTGCAAGAATGTAAAAAGAAGGGATTGGAGTGTGCAAACGCAATTTGGAGACACGAAGATTTTTATCCGTGGTTCCAATAGGTGGTGCTATCGTACATCCAGGTTGATGGAGACTTGAACCCATGAAGGGTAACGGTTGTGCGAGTCCACAGAGGGCTCCACCCACGAAGGGTCCATGAAGAAGCAACCTTGTCTACCCCACCATGGCCGTCGCCCACGAAGGACTTGCCTCACTAGGGTAGATCTTCACGAAGTAGACGATCTCCTTGCCCGTACAAACTCCTTGGTTCAACTCCACAATCTTGACGGAGGCTGTCGGCGTTCTGGGAACGGGGGTCCCCAGACATGCCTGCCTGCGGCCCACGACGTGGCTAAGCTAGCGGGCCGTACGACCCATCTTCATCAACAAGGCAATCAAGACCTTCGCGAGGGGCCAAGCCTCGCGAGGCGAACGACGCAAGACCTCCTCAGGAGCGGCCTAGCCAGGCAAGCTCATGAGGAGCGGAGATATCAAGGCGAGGCAAACCTCACAAGGCTCTCGTGACGTGAGCCATGATGATCGACACCAGGCGGGCGCCAGGCGGGCGCCAGGGCGTGCAGCGTCCTTGTTTCCTCTTTGGTGCTAAAGAGGCAGGCGCAGACACGGAGTACCGAGGCATCAAGCAAAGGTTTCCATATCGGTGCAACGAGACCAAGACTAGCAGGACGGCAAGACGGAGGTCACCATGGAGCCCAAGACAGCGTCATCACCAGAGCCTTTTGCAGGCGAAGACCACTTTTGTCAGGATAGCTTGTACTAGCTGTCCCCTTTCAAATTTGCCCGCCGTTGTTGGCTCCCTTCCCGCTAAATATTTGGGGAGAGGACCAGGGCCTATATAAGTAGAGCTAGCCACCATAGTAGAGGGGGGGAAGTCACGCTCTCACCACACAAGTTCACCAAGCACAAGAACACCTCAAACTCAGGAGGTTGTTCTTCCCCTTGTACTGCTCATCATCAGCCCAAGAGGCAATCCACCACCACACACTGGAGTAGGGTATTACACCACAACGGTGGCCCGAACCAGTATAAATCTCATGTCTTTCTGTGTTGCGAGTTCATTGAGTTCGTCCGTGAGATCTTAGCAAGCTAGGGCGTGGATCGGTAGGAGGGAAAGAACTTCGCGCGCACCCCAGAGTTCGAACCTTAAGGGTTTTGCCGGAACCCGAGATCCGCCATTTGGCGCGCCAGGTAGCGGTGCGCCCGAGCTCCTCTCCCTCGGCCTACGCCCCGCGCCATCGCACTTTGCTCCCATGGCAGGCGACCCGCCATCCGTTCCCGCGGCCAGCATCGACGACGGGGCCACGGGGTTCCGAGCCCTAGCCCCCACCCTGCGGCGATTGCGGTGGCCGACCAAGTTCAGGCCGGAGATGCCGCCGCGCTATGACGGCGCGGCGGACCCAACGGCTTTCCTGCTAGCGTATGAGGAAGCCGTCCTTGAGGCCGGGGGTGACGACAAGATCATGGCCAACTGGTTTCCCATGGCCCTCGCCGGCGAGCCGCGCACCTGGCTGCTCAACCTCCCCGGATGCACGGTGGCGTCTTGAGGGGAACTCCGCGGCCTCTTCACTGCTCGCTATGCGGTGCCGGCGCACCACGCAGTCGCGGCCCTGCTGGGCGGCTCTCAAGCACCGCCTTCAGATCGCCACGTCAAGCCATTCCTCTGTCAGATTGGGGCCGCTTCCAAGTGCCCAGGGGCTCCGCCGGGTTGGGCTACGCTGGTGGCCGACCTCACTTTCGGCCCAGAGGACCATCCCGAGTCCACCGCCGGCTCGGGCATGCTCCCAATTCTCTGCACGCCTACCATCCGCAACGTGGCTGTCACCAAGACCCTCATCGACGGCGTTGCCGGCCTCAACTTACTCTCCGTAGAGGCCTTCAGCCTTCTTCACGTGCCGCTCGAGCGGCTCAGTCACACCAAGCCTTTCTCAGGGGTGACCGACGGTTCCACCACACCGATTGGGCAGGTCTGCCTCCCTATCACCTTCGGGGAACGCAAGAACTACCGCACCGAGCTCATCGACTTTGACGTCGCCCACATCCGTCTGCCATACAATGCCATCCTCGGGTATCCAGCCCTGGCCAAGTTCATGGCCGTCACCCACCATGGCTACAACGTCCTCAAGATGCCAGGAAGCGGCAGAATCATCACGGTCCCATGTGAAGAAAGAGATGCGGTGTGCTCCGTCGAGCGCGCCTTCCAAGCAGCAGCAATCGACGACCCCGACAACAGAAGTGAGGGCCCTCCGGAGGCCATCCCCAAGAAGGAGCAGTTGCGCCGTGCCGGGCCTCAGGAGGGTGGCATCACAGCTGGAACCTCGTCAGGATCAGCGCCCGCTCCAGGGGCACCTCCCTCCGTTGCATAGGAAGGCGCGCCCGGCATCCTCCGCGCAGGGCTCGGGGGCTTTCTTCTGGAAGGCCTCGAACCTTGCCCACATCACGAGGGAGGCGCTTGGGCACCACTTGGAGGCGTGCTTCGCGGCATGTTTCCCTCAGGATATCACAGGAAAGGGAGCGCCCACCGCTCAGGAGTTCGTCACCAAGACCACTCAGGAACTGCAAGACGCAAGGGTCATGCGCGGCGACCGCCACTCATGAGGCACAGCCCCCATCCAGGCGAGGATGCCGGGCTGCATGTCTGCATCGACGTCCCAGGGCTCAACAGGGCCGCATCACAGGAGCTTTTCTGGCCTTCGCGCGTGGGACCCTGCGAGGGTCCACCGCACATGTACGTTCGCATGCCCTTTGGCCTGCCGAGTGCGGCGCATCATGGCAGCTCAAGAGGCCAGGCACTACGCCGTCCTGGCGGAGATGGAGATGGTCCTCAGGGAACCACCTGAGCCCCCAGAGCCTCCTGAGGCTCAGGGCCCCGGTGGCTCGTGAAGAGCCATTCCTTCGACGCACGCCTTCAGCTGCACCAACTCTTCTTCGTCGACAGAACCAGGTGACATTTTCGAAGTTCATTTAGCCGGGAGCGCCCCTCGGGCTGCATTATTCCCAGGCCGCGTGGGTCCGTCCCTGTGGCATGTATCCTTTGCTTATGTCTTTAGCTAACCTTGCTGGGGCGCCCCTCGGGCTGCATCATCCCCAAGCCGCTCGGGGCTAACCCAGTGGCATGTATCTTTCTGCATTTACTTAAGCTGGTTTGCCTTCCATGCTGAACCTGCCTGATTGCTACCTGCTTGGTCTTCGCCCCCACGGGGCCTCCTCACACTGGCACGACGCTGGTCCATGGGTCCGTCCCTGCCACGTCGACAAACCTGAGCGGTCGAGCTGTGGCTCGCGGCACGCCTCGCGCACGTCACCTCACCAGGCCATCAGTGCATTCGTCTCCTCACCAAGCGACCAGCGGCAGGCTGGCAACCATAACGGCAAAACCGTGTCTCCCTTTGTGATGGATTACAGGAACCTCATGAAGAAGACATCGGGCGGCACCCCGAGCTTCCTTTACCTTCGTGCAATTCGCTTGCGCGTTAAAAGGGGGGTCCTGAGCATCGCGACTCAGGAGCTCTTACTGGCTCTCCAGCCCTCACCCCCTTGGCCTTGACCACGGCATCGCGACCTGGCATACCAGCGGCAGCTGAGCTCGCTCGAGGGCCGGGACCTGAGGACGTAGAGCACTAAGGAGAGCATGAGGAGGGGAAGACTGGTGCGGGCCTAACCTAGCTACGCTACGGGGATCTGCACACAGGTCTGGCGCATCGTGAAGAATCGACCCCGCGCCACTGAGATAAGTCCCGCGCTCGGATCGGCTGATCTTTGGAACCCTAGGGTCGCGGTCATCGCAGCTCTGCCGCGGCCACGTCGCCTCCCTTTCTTATCTTGCCGTAGCTGCTTGAGCGCTAAAGGGGACCTCCTGAGCATCGCGCCTCAGGGGCTGTTACCGGACCTCAGGCCGCACACCTCCTGGCCTTGAACACGGCACGCGACCTGGCATCCAGCGACGGCTGTATCCTGCCGGGGGACTGGGACCTGTCAACGTAGAGCAACAAGCTATCGCGGGGTTGGAAAGGGGAGACCGAGCCTTGACAGGACATGCGCTCGCAAATTTTCATAATAGGGAATATATACACAAAAGGGCATCACGGATCCTTACACACCCCCATGGGGTACCTCATGATTCTCCGCAGGAAACGGAAACGAGAACTAAGAGGAATCCTATCTACACCCCCCCCCGTGGCGGACGCCATCTTCAACAGTGGGCCACGGGAGGCCGGCGCCAACCTCATCCAGATCGGCGGTGTCGGCGGCTGGACGCCGCAGCCCTGTTCCGAGCCCAGCGAGAGCTCGGGGGAACGTAGCTGTCGTAGCTCGTCTCCGGAGTCTCGTAAGGCTCAGGAGAGCTACTGGACTCCCGGGGGCTGCTGCTGGAGTAGCCACGAGCGGAGCGCGCGTCAGCCTAGCGCTCCCCTCCAGGGCAACACTCTAGGCGGCGGCCCTCCGCATCGAAGACCTTGAAGAAGAGTGTGGTGGCGCCGTCGTACACGAAGTGGATCGCAAGGGCACCCCTCCCACGGCAAACCCGCGCGGCCTCGCCCCAGCCGCGGGTCATGAAGATCTTGCTGGCGGGGACCGCTTCGATCTCTGCTCCAGTCGCCGGAGCGTCGCAGTCGGCGTGCTGCAACCAAAGCTCAAGGGGCCCTCTCGGCGGCATCACGTCGGAGAAGAACCGCGGGAAGCGGATCCAAGAGCTTGGGGGCATCGGTGCCCATAGCACAAGCTCGCGCGAGGAGTCCGCAGCGTGGACTCCCGGAGCGACCGCACGCGTTGCCGCCGCACGGCAACCACCGGCGCGGCGCGGGCGGCGCCGCTCGTCGCTCCGCCCTCCTGAGCCCTCGGCTCGGGCGTACACAGGTAGCGGATACCCAGGGGGAGGCCGCTCGCACCAAGGCCTCGTCACCACCTGCATCGCCATTTCGTCGCGGCGATGGACCGGCCTCTTCTTCGGCGGGGGCGGCCCCGGATCGTTGTGGGCAGCCTTTCCTTTCTCGTCCGCGGAAAACCTTCGGATGGGCGCCATTGTTGCAAGTGGAGAAACAAGGAGGAAGAACCAAGTGAACCGGGAAGATATGGGCGACGGGGGCTCTGCCCCTCCCTCCCCATTTATAGCGGGAGGCCAACCGGCACCTCCCACGATCACAGGTAATGATGGTTTTCCTTGCATGTCGCAGGGACTTGTCAAGTCAAGCAGTTGCCGAGGTAGCGTGGGGAAGTGGAGACGCCCATGTCCAATCAACCGCCACGCGTCAACCAAGGCCACATGCTTTTGGGGCCCGCGGCGCTCCGTACTTGACCCTTGGCTTCGCCTCGAAGCCAAGCCCGAGCGCGCCTTGGGCCCTGGGGCTACTGTCGGCGTTCTGGGAACGGGGGTCCCCAGACTTGCCTGCCTGCGGCGCACAACGTGGCTAAGCTAGCGGGCCGTACGGCCCATCTTCATCAACAAGGCAATCAAGATCTTCACGAGGGGCCAAGCCTCGCGAGGCGGACGATGCAAGACCTCCTCAGGAGCGGCCTAGCCAGGCAAGCTCACGAGGAGCGGAGATATCAAGGTGAGGCAAACCTCACGAGGCTCTCGTGACGTGAGCCATGACGATCGACACCAGGCGGGTGCCAGGCGGGCGCCAGGGCGCACAGCGTCCTTGTTTCCTCTTTGGTGCTAAAGAGGCAGGCGCAGGCGTAGAGTACCGAGGCATCAAGCAAAGGTTTCCATATCTGTGCAACGAGACCAAGACCAGCAGGACGGCAAGACGGAGGTCACCATGGAGCCCAAGACGGCGTCATCACCAGAGCCTTTTGTAGGCGAAGACCACTTTTGTCAGGATAGCTTGTACTAGCTGTCCCCTTTCAAATTTGCCCGCCCTTGTTGGCTCCCTTCCCGCTCAATATTTGGGGAGAGGACCAGGGCCTATATAAGTAGATCTAGCGACCACAGTAGAGGGGGGGAAGTCATGCTCTCACCGCACAAGTTCACCAAGCACAAGAACACCTCAACCTCAGGAGGTTGTTCTTCCCCTTGTACTGCTCATCATCAGCCCAAGAGGCAATCCACCACCACACACTGGAGTAGGGTATTACACCACAACGGTGGCCCGAACCAGTATAAATCTCGTGTCTTTCTGTGTTGCGAGTTCGTCGAGTTCGTCCGTGAGATCTTAGCAAGCTAGGGCGTGGATCGGTAATAGTATTGGCTTTCTTATGGACTCAATGTGATCTTGGACCACTAAAATAGAAAATGTAGAGTCCTGGGCTTTGAGCTTGAGCCAATCCTTTGTCCTTAGCATTTTGAAGGGGTTCCACATCCTCTAGTCCATGCCACTCCATTGTTGAACTTATCTGAAACATACTAGGTAGAAGCATTAGTCCAACAAGAGATATGTTGACATTAATTACCAAAATCACCCAGGGAGCACTTGTGCTTTAAAAGGGGAAGGTCTCCCTTGCGGACAACTCTGCGTTGGACACCGACAGCAGCTCCGAGTGGCGCCCCAGGGAGAAGCCCCTGGCCGAATCGTAAGTACTCAAAGGCACTAACGCACACACATATCCGGTTCATTTACTTCATAGTTTCAACATGTTGAATCATGCACTATAGTCCGGCTCATTCCCACCTCCAGCGATCCTCATCTTCAGGGAATTTGCTGGATCCGAAGGTGATGGATAGCGGGTCGCTGTCGGCGGCCTCCTCTCCCAAGGCCACGAATGGCGCCGAGGTACTGTTCCGAAGGACCTTCCCAGGCCAGGGAGAGATGCAGGAGGCCGTCATGGTGGCGCCAGAGGTTGATACCTCGGCCGCCGGACACATGGGGGAGCAAATCCCCCTAGAGACTGGCGATGGGGGCCATATTCAATTCGGCCCCCAGCCGAATACAATTACGGAGACCTATACGGCTCCGGAATCAGGCAAGCAGCCTCCTTCAAAAGAAGGAGGCGCACCGATTCCGCCGGCAACCTCTGTCCATCCAGAGGTACCGGATACTCTACTGGAAGCGCTGCAAAGTGTTTCCATCATTGAGGAACACTGTATCCTCATGGGTACGGTGGTTGAAAGGGTTCAGTCCGTTAAGAGCGGACTGACCGAAGCCTGCACTAGCCTTCTAACAGGCTTTGAGGTATGCGGCGTATTTATGCAAAAAGAATTTCATAGTATAGACAGTAGCCCCTGAGACTCTGTCCGGTGTTCAAAAAGAAAAGTCGAACAGAGGATCAAATAATTTTCGCAGGAGACTAACCGTACATGTCTATATGAATAAGCAGGCATCAATGTTGGCTGCGACTCCCATTCTACCGAAGTCTCTGAACTGAAGCAGAGTCTGGAGCGGACCAAGGAAGAGCTCGACCGTGTGAGAAAACAACTGGAGGACAATCAAGGTATGCAATGACCTTGTGTAGATTCAGAAAGGATGAATGATTTGTGTTGACCATAGTGCCATGATATTTGTAGGAGCAGCGACCGAGGTGGAGACCCTCAAGAAGGCGATGGCCGAAGCCCAGGAGAGAGCGGCAAAGGAACAAGCCGCCCACAAAAAACACGAGGCCAGGTTCGGTGAGATCCAGCAGGAGCTCCAGGACACCGTGAAGAAATACGAGTCCTTGTAGCGCAATATTGCGGATCATGAGTCCGAACTTGCCAAGGCCCGCCAAAGCGCACAAGATGCCCGGGTTGAAGCCCAGGGCGCCCTCCAGGAAATCCAGGAGGCCAGAAAAATTGCGGCGGGTAAGGCCTTTATTATGCAGAGCAAGTATGTGAAGAAAAGGTACCTCTTACTGACCCGGATTTGGAGTTCTCCAGGACCGTTTGCGGATCTGCCGCACAGTGTTGCAGATGCTGCGGATTTCTTCCGAGCCAAAGAAGGGAGCTTAACAGAGAAGCTGTTCTGGTCGCAATACCTTGCGTCAGAGCATCCAATGCCCTTTAGCGATGAGCTGAAACAGCTGACCGAACTGCATAGGGCGGCCGAATTGGCCATGAAGGATTTTATAATCCATCTATGGCTTGCCGAAGCCATACCCAGCAGCTACTTCGGGCTCGTGAAGCGGCTGGTCAATGCCTGCCCTCGGCTTGATGCCATCAAGAGGTCGGTCTGCATCGAAGGTGCGCGGATGGCCTTCGCCCGCGTCAAGGTGCAGTGGGCGAAGATGGACACCGTCAAGCTCGCGACCGAGGGACCGCCCACGGACAAGGAGCACCGCACGCCCGAGCGGTATTTTGATGATGTCCTAAAGGGATCCCGCATTGTAGAGGGCCAGTGCTCCAAAGACATTATCTTTGAATGAAGTCATTCATGTTATCCCTTCCTGTATTATGGAACAAAGCCGTTATGTAATATGATGTTTGTTTTTTTAAATTACCTCCCGTGCGGCCGTTTATGTTAAATCTGAGAGTTGGCCAGTCGTCGGCTTCAGCCCCCACGTAGGTAGTACGGGGGTGTTCGGGATGGAATCTGAACACTCTTGATCCAAAAGTTTGGTCCTTGAAGGAGGTGTTTAGCGCAACGAACCAGGCAACTGGACTATGTGGCTTTATAACTCTCACTTAGCCGTAGGAGTTTGACAATAGAAATGTAGGTGCAGCCCCTAGTATTCGTTAGTCCGGACTAGGGTGATGTAGACACCTGATCGGGTGGAGGCCGATCCATCGCATAATACAGAAAAAATTGCAAGAGATTGTGACCTCCAAATAGCTGACCGGCTCACGCCGCATCATGACAGTCAGTTTTCGGCTTTCTCTACTGAGGTGCTCATCTGGATAAACCAGGACACAATCGCAGTAGTTCTCCCTTTACTACCCTAGCCGATATAGCGGAACGTAAGGTAGTAAGCAAAGGAGCCGGGCAACCCAACTATTGACCAAAGACATGATTCAGAGCCGATGCATATAATGCTAAATTTGGGGTGCCAAACTATGCTGTAAAAGTGTTTGGACTTGTTGTCGTAGTATGGAGCGCAATGAGGCTCCTGGCAAATCAAGGCGTACCAAGGTGTACGGATGCAATCGATAAGAATAGCAAAATAAAATGAAGTAGTAAGCCAATGCCACATAAGTTGGGCCACGAACTGTTTCCATTATAATTTGATTAATATGTCAAAGTGTATTTTTACAAATAGTGCGATAGGCAACAGGGCTATTTAACATGCCGAGACTAAGGGGGAGCTGTGTGCGGGTCCAGAAAACAAGTAGAGTGATCGTCAAGAAGACCACCTAGAGATTCCCCCACACGTCTATGCTGCTTGCCGCCTTAGTATATCCATCCTTCGAAAGGGTCGATGATAAGGCCATCGTGAGGGGCCTGTGGAAAAGAAATAGAAAAATGATAAAAAGAAAACAGAAAGTAAGTGTGTCCGAGGAAGGTCGAGCCGTATTATGGACCACAATTAAGTTGTGCCTCCGTCTTTGCCCACGATATTTTGAGTGCGTAGTTATGTACGTGCGGTATGTACGCCAATGTTTGGTCGGGACTGAGATGGAGGCCGAATTGCTAGTCAAGCTCCTGATGAGCTGAACTGTCAAGATGCGGGGTAGTCCGGACTCGTTTGACTGTGTCCGGGAGATTGGCCGCCGAATTAAAATTCTGCTTGATAAGGCCGCTCTGTACTTCTGCTGCCAGAGCCGTGTGTGCTCCTCGGTACGGAGGGAGCATTCCGTGTTTCCATTGACTGCTATGACACCGCGTGGTCCAGGCATCTTGAGTTTGAAATAAGCATAGTGTGGCACCGTGTTGAATCAAGCAAATGCAGTTCGTCCGAGCAGTGCATGATAGCCACTGCGGAAGGGGACGATATCGAAGATCAAGTCCTCGCTTCTAAAGTTGTCCGGAGATCCGAAGACGACTTCCAATGTAATTGAGCCTGTGTAGTGGGCCTCTACACCTGGTATTACTCCTTTAAAGGTAGTTTTTGTGGGCTTAATACTTGAAGGATCGATGCCCATCTTGCCGACTGTATCCTGATAAAGCAGGTTGAGGCTGCTGCCACCGTCCATGAGGACGCGCGTGAGGTGGAATCCATCAATGATTGGGTCGAGGACTAGTGCGGCTGAACCTCCATGACGGATACTGGTCGGATGATCCCTGCGATTGAAGGTGATCGGACATGATGACCATGGGTTGAATTTTGGGGCGACTGGCTCTATCGCGTAGACGTCCCTGAGCGCTCGCTTGCGCTCCCTCTTGGGGATATGGGTAACATATATCATGCTCACCGTTTTAACTTGGAGGGGAGAACATCTTCTGTCCTCCTGTGTTCGGCGGACGAGGCTCCTCGTCGTCGTCCTCACTTTGCGACCCCTTCTCCTTGTCTTCGGTATTTACCTTACCGGCCTATTTAAAGACCCAACTGCTTCTGTGGGTATGATTGGCTGGTTTATCGGGGGTGCCGTGGATCTGACATGGACGATCCAGTATTCGGTCCAAGCTGGATGGGCCCGAATTGTTTCTTTTATATGGCTTCTTCCGCTGGCCGGACTTGGAGCCACTGAATTCGGCGTTGACCGCCATGTCATCGGTATTGTTACCATTGCTTCGACGCTTGTGTCTGCTGCGTCGGGCCTTACCGTTGCTATTTCTGGCTGAAGTGCTAGGTTCGCCTGCATTATTATTGCTACGGGCTAGCCAGCTATCTTCGCCCGCGCAGAAGCGGGTCATAAGTGTTGTGAGGGCCGCCATGGACTTCGGGCTTTTCTTGGCCGACGTGTCGGGCGAGCCATTCGTTGCGGATGCTATGCTTAAAGGCCGCTAGGGCTTCGGCATCCGGACAGTCGATGGTCTGGTTCTTTTTAGTTAGGAACCGAGTCCAGAATTTCCTGGCTGACTCTCGGGGCTGTTGAACTATGTGACTTAAGTCATCGGCATCCGGAGGTATGACGTACGTACCTTGGAAATTGTCGCGGAAGGCATCTTCCAAGTCCTCCCAGCTGCAAATGGAGTTTTCAGGCAGGCTATTTAACCAATGCCGAGCCGGTCCCTTGAGCTTAAGAGGGAGGTATTTGATGGCACGGAGATCATCACCGCGGTCCATATGAATATGGAGAAGGAAGTCCTCAATCCAAACTGTGGGATCTGTTGTTCCATCGTATGATTCGATATTCATGGGTTTAAACCCTTCTGGGAATTCGTGCTCCATTACTTCATCAGTGAAGCAGAGGGGGTGTGCGGCGCCTCTATACTGGGCCAAGTTGCGACATAGCTCGGATGGAGTCTGTCTGCGGTTTTCGGCCCGGACATGGTTATGTTTGTCATGTTCGGCTGGATAGCCGTCATCGCGCGCCGGGGGACGCCCCCACAATCCGTAGATCGATCTGATCAGACCTGCTCTGTTCTCCAGGTCCTGCCACAAGTCATATGTGTATCCCCGAGCTGTTGTGTCTCTACCTTTACGGCGAGATAGTATGGGCTGGTGTTCGGCTTGAGTTGCCATTTTGTCCCGGCCACGTGGTGGTCGGTCAGCCGCATTACATGCTGATGGTACGGGCTCAAGTGCCTCGTCGTCGAATTGAGGTAGAAGTTTACGCTTCGGGTAACTTTTAGTTGGGCGCTCGAGGCCGTACTCCTCGGCTGCGAGGACATTAGTCCACCTGTCGTTGAGTAGATCTTGATCAGCTTGAAGCTGCTGTTGTTTCTTTTCAGGCTCCTCGCAGTGGCTATTAGCCGGCGCTTAAAGCGCTCCTGCTCGAGAGGTTCCTCAGGTACGAGAAAATCTTCGTCACCAAGGCTCACCTTGTCCTCGGGGAGTGGGAGCTAATTACAGTCCTCTGAGTATTCGTTTATGGCATGTTCATCAGGGCTAACTTGCCCATCCTCCCGATCATCCTGTTCGGAGGTTGGCTCGACGGGGTTTTCTTGATCTTCGGCATCGTTCGGAGTGTTGTTGTCTCTCGTGCCGGTATCGTTGTGTTTTTCACTGCGTGATTTAGAGCGGCGCCGCTGACGTCGGCGCTTTGGCTATATCTCAGGAGGTTTATCCTCGACTGGATCTTTATCATTATCGCCGTTACCCTCCCTGGGTGTGTCCACCATGTACACGTCATACGAAGAGGTGGCCGTCCAACGTCCGGTAAACAGCGGGTTTTGGGCCTGCTCTTCTCCGGCATCGTCGTCCATATCGTCGATGTCCTCGGAGCCATAATCGAGCATGTTAGTTAAGTCCTCGACGGTGGCTGTGAAGTGGGTGGTGGGTGGGACGTAAAATTCCCCGCTCTCAGCCCCTAGTCCGGGCTGGGCGTAGTTCGGACGTTTCTCCTCCGTAGGACGAGGGGTCGCATCAAGTCCAGAGCCTCGCTTAAAGGCGAGGTTTGTACAGTGAGAAGAGAGTTCGTGGAGTATGGCGGGAAGGAGATTCTTTGGCCGAGCTCACACGATGCTGAATCCATGGGTTCGAAGATAGTGTCTGGAGAAGGGTCCGGCTTCGTGATGGTTGCCAGCGACACTACTTCTTCCGGATCTCCCGTACTGGGTTTGATGGCCGTGGATAGTCCGGCGGGCTCAAGAATCCCGTCTTCAGACCCAACGATGTGCTCCGGATCTAAGGCCGGAGCGGAGGTTGGGATCGTGAACCCTTGGAAGATCAAGTCTCCTCGGATATCAGTGACATAGTCCAGATTTCCAAAGCTAATCTGGTGACCTGGGCGGTAGCTGTCGATCTGCTCTAGATGGCGTAGCGAGTTGGCCCGCAGTGCGAAGCCGCCGAATACGAAGATCTGGCCAGGGAGAAAAACCTCTCCCATGGCGACATTGTTGTAGATGACTGACGGAGCCATCGAACCTTCTGATGACGACATAGTGGAACTCTCAATGAAAGCACCAACGTCAGTGTCAAAACCGGCGGATCTCGGGTAGGGGTCCCGAACTGTGCGTCTAAGGTCGATGGTAACAAGAGACGGGGGACGCGATGTTTACCCAGGTTTGGGCCCTCTTGATGGAGGTAATACCCTACTTCCTGCTTGATTGATCTTGCTGAATATGAGGATTACAAGAGTTGATCTACAACGAGATCATAATGGCTAAACCCAAGATGTCTAGCCTGTATGATTATGATTGCCTCTATGGACTAAATCCTCCGGTTTATATAGACACCGGAGGGGCTAGGGTTGTATAGTGTCGGTTTACAAAGGAAGGAATCTACATATCCGAACGCCAAGCTTGCCATCCACGCAAAGGAGAGTCCCATCTGGACACGGGAAGAAGTCTTCTGTCTTGTATCTTCATAGCCCATTAGTCTGGCCCATGTTACATAGTCCGGACGCCCGAGGACCCCCTTAATCCAGGACTCCCTCACCGGTGCCTTTGCCACTGATGAACGAGGAATGGCTCGGGTGCTCATGCATCCTCTAGCGCGCACGTTGGAGACGAGCTCGCACGAGCTATGCTTTTTTTGTCCCACCACGCCGCCCAAGCCGGCCGCAGACGGAATGAGATCCAGTGCCTTGCTGTGAGCAAGGCACCGATGAACAGTACGGTGACTGGCCCCAGTCTCCAAACCGTCCGATCCAGGATCGACGGCCAGATCTGCGTGAAAAGTGGCAGTTCTATGGTGTTCGATCTACAGTAACCCACCTATAGTGATCTGCGCTACAGTACCCCGTCAACAGTGATCTGCGCTACAGTTTTCGATCTGAGCCGCCCCCTGATAACCCACAAGTATAGGGGAGCACAACAGTTTTTGAGGGTAGAGTATTCACCCCAAATTTATTGATTCGACACAAGGGGAGCCAAAGAATATTCTCAAGTATTAGCAGTTGAGTTGTCAATTCAACCACACCTGGATAACTTAGTATCTGCAGCAAAGTATTTAGTAGCAAAGTAGTATGGAAGTAACAGCAACGGTAACAAAAGTAATATTTTTAGGGTTTTGTAGTGATTGTAACAATTGCAACAGTAAAGTAAATAAGCTAAAAACAATATGTGAAAAGCTTAGGCATTGGATTGGTGATGGAGAATTATGCCGGATGCGGTTCATCATGTAACAGTCATAACATAGGGTGACACAGAACTAGCTCCAATTCATCAATGTAATGTAGGCATGTATTCCGAATATAGTCATACGTGCTTATGGAAAAGAACTTGCATGACATCTTTTGTCCTACCCTCCCGTGGCAGCGGGGTCCTAATGGAAACTAAGGGATATTAAGGCCTCCTTTTAATAGAGTATCGGACCAAAGCATTAACACATAGTGAATACATGAAATCCTCAAACTACGGTCATCACCGGGAGTGGTCCCGATTATTATCACTTCAGGGTTGCCGGATCATAACACATAGTAGGTGACTATAGACTTGCAAGATAGGATCAAGAACTCACATATATTCATGAAAACATAATAGGTTCAGATCTGAAATCATGGCACTCGGGCCCTAGTGACAAGCATTACGCATAGCAAAGTCATAGCAACATCAATCTCAGAACATAGTGGATACTAGGGATCAAACCGTAACAAATCTAACTCGATTACATGATAAATCTCATCCAACCCATCACCGTCCAGCAAGCCTACGATGGAATTACTCACGCACGGCGGTGAGCATCATGAAATTGGTGATGGAGGATGGTTGATGATGATGATGGCGACGGATTCCCCTCTCCGGAGCCCCGAACAGACTCCAGATCAGCCCTCCCGAGAGAGTTTAGGGCTTGGCGGCGGCTCCGTATCGTAAAACGCGATGAATCTTTCACCCTGATTTTTTATCCCTGAACACGAATATATGGTGTTGGAGTTGAGGTCGGTGGAGCTCCAGGGGGCCCACGAGGTAGGGGGCGCACCCAGGGGGCAGGCGCGCCCCCACCCTCGTGGAAAGGGTGTGGGCCCCCTGACCTTGATTCTTTCACCAGTATTTTTTATTATTTCCAAAAATAATCTCCGTGGAGTTTCAGGTCATTCCGAGAACTTTTGTTTCTGCACATAAATAACACCATGGCAATTCTGCTAAAAACAGTGTCAGTCCGGGTTAGTTCCATTCAAATCATGCAAGTTAGAGTCCGAAACAAGGGCGAAAGTGTTTGGAAAAGTAGATATGACGGAGACGTATCAACTCCCCCAAGCTTAAACCTTTGCTTGTCCTCAAGCAATTCAGTTGATAAACTGAAAATGATAAAGAAAAACTTTTACAAACTCTGTTTGCTCTTGTTATTGTAAATATGTAAAGCCATCATTCAAGTTTTCAGCTTAGATTATGAACTAACCATATTCAGAATAACTCTTAGGTCTCATGTTTACTCATATCAATGTCATAATCAACTAGTGAGCAATAATAATAAATCTCAGATGACAACACTTTCTCAAAACAATCATGATATGATATAACAAGATGGTTTCTCGCTAGCCCTTTCTAAGACCGCAAAACATAAATGCAGAGCACCTTGTAATTCATGGTAAAAGAGATCCAATCATAGTCATACCCAATATAAATTAATAGTAATGGATGCAAATGACAGCGGTGCTCTCCAGCTGGTGCTTTTTAATACGAGGGTGATGACTCAACATAAAAGTAAATAGATAGGCCCTTCGCAGAGGGAAGCAGGGATTTGTAGAGGTGCCAGAGCTCGGTTTTAAAGCAGAGATAAATAATATTTTGAGCGGCATACTTTCATTGTCAACATAACAACCAAGAGATGGCGATATCTTCCATGCTACACACATTATAGGCGGTTCCCAAACATAATGGTAAAGTTTGTACTCCCCCTCCACCAACAAGCATCAGACCATGGCTTGCTCAAAACAACGAGTGCCTCCAACTAACAACAGTCCCGGGGGAGTTTTGTTTGCAATTATTTTGATTTGGTTTGGATAAAGCATGGGACTGGGCATCCCGGTGACCAGCCATTTTCTCGTGAGTGAGGAGCGCAGTCCACTCCTCTTGAGAATAACCCGCCTAACATGGAAGATACGGATAGCCCTAGTTGATACATGAGCTATTCGAGCATACAAAACAGAATTTCATTTGAAGGTTTAGAGTTTGGCACATACAAATTTACTTGGAATTGCGGGTAGATACCGCATATAGGAAGGTATGGTGGACTTATATGGAATAACTTTGGGGTTTAAGGGATTGGATGCACAAGCAGTATTCCCGCTTAGTACAAGTGAAGGCTAGAAAAAGACTAGGAAGCGACCAACTAGAGAGCGACAACAGTCATGAGCATGCATTAAAATTAATGAACATTGAGTGCAAGCATGAGTAGGATATAATCCACCATGAACATAAATATTGTGAAGGCTATGTTGATTTGTTTCAACTACATGTGTGAACATGTGCCAAGTCAAGTCACTTGAATCATTCAAAGGAGGATACCACCCTATCATACCACATCACAACCATTTTAATAGCATGTTGGCACGCAAGGTAAACCATTATAAACTCCTAGCTAATTAAGCATGGCATAAGCAACTATAATCTCTAATTGTCATTGCAAACATGTTTATTCATAATAGGCTGAATCAGGAACGATGAACTAATCATATTTACAAAAACAAGAGAGGTCGAGTTCATACCATCTTCTCTCATCTGAATCAGTCCATCATATATCGTCATTATTGCCTTTCACTTGCACGACCGAACGATGTGAATAATAATAATAGTGCACGTGCATTGGACTAAGCTGGAATCTGCGAGCATTCAATAAACAAGAGAAGACAAGGCAATACGGGCTCTTGGTTAAATCAACAATAATGCATGTAAGAGCCACTTCAACATTTTCATCATGGTCTTCTCCTACCGACCCCCAAAGAAAAGAAAAGAAATAAAACTATTTACACAGGAAAGCTCCCAACAAGCAAAAGAAGAACAGGAAATCTTTTTTGGGTTTTCTTTTTAATTAATACTACTACAGCAAGAAAGTAAACTAGCTAAAAGCTACAACTAATATTTTTTTAGTTTTTCTTAAGGTTTATCAAACACACAAGAAGAAAGCAAGAAAAAGGAAATAAACTAGCATGGATATTACAATGAAAAAGTATGAGCACCGACATCTAGCAATGAGTGTGCGAACATGAATGTAATGTCGGTGAGAAATACGTACTCCCCCAAGCTTAGGTTTTGGCCTAAGTTGGTCTATTGCCATGGATGGCCTGGCGGATATCCAAAGTTGTAGTTGGGGTCGTACTGAGATGCAGCAGTCATTGCATCGTGGGCTGCAGCTTGGAGGCGAGCTATCTCAGCCTTCCTCTTATACTCATCCTCCTCCTCTCTGGTTATGTAATATCTCCCCTTTGCCTGAAAGTCAAAGAAAGTAGAAGCAAGGAGAGCGACGTGATAGGTGTGTCGTCTGTCAAAGATTAGAAGGTACTGGAGGAACTGATCGTTCCTCTCAACAAAACGATGACGCACCATAGCCTCATAATCTAAATAAGACGGAGGCAACTCAATATCATCCTCATGTATGGTTACACCAAGAAGATTAGCTATACGGGTTGCATAAATTCCACCAAAGAAATATCCATTAAATCTATTATGATGCAACCTACATGCAACAATGGCTCCCAAATTATAATGTTTATCTCCTAACACAGCACTCATGAGAATACTGAGGTCAGGGACAGACATGTGACATGCTTCATCCTTACCATTTATGCACCTACCTATGAAGAGAGCAAAATAATGTATAGCAGGAAAATGAATGCTCCCTATGGTAGCTTGTGCTATGTCTCTAGATTCCCCCACAGTTATACTAGCAAGAAAATCTCTAAATTCAGATTTGCGAGGTTCACTAGTACTACCCCATTGTGGAAGTTTGCAAGCAGTGGTAAAATCCTCTAAGTCCATAGTATAAGAATTTTCATAAAGATCAAACAGGACAGTTTGAGAATTGCGTGAAGATGAAAATTCAAACCTCCTCACAAAGGAACTAGTGAGATAGTGGTACTGATGGCACTTGTCTGCCTCAAAGCTCACAAGATCAGCGTTATGCAAATACACGTTAAATTCTTCCTTGATTCCTGCTCGATCCATGAAGTCCTCGGAAGGCCATTCACAAGGCCACACTGGAGCGTCCCTTGGTGGTTCTTCATTAGCATCACGCATTGCAAGCCTGGGTCCTTGGTTCCTGTAGCGACCAGACCTCAAATGGTCTGTGCTGCTGTGCACCAGTGTCATCCCTGGATCAGTAATGCTGACACGCACAGTACAAATGGAGGATTTATAACAGAGTAGCAATCACACACTTATTACATCGAATATCTCCAAAGAGAATAAGTATGATAAATATGGCTTAAGGCCATCTAAAACGATAACAGCGGAAGACTTGGAAGATAAGTGAGTCCATCAACTCCAACGGCATCACTGAGTATAAGACCACGACCTAAGGCACCTTACTCGTCGTCTGAAAAGTCTGCAACATGAAACGTTGCAGCCCGAAAAACGGGTCAGCACATGGAAATATGCTGGCAAAATAACACATGGAGAAATAATGAACATAATAATGCTATACTACATGCATATATGGCTGGTGGAAAGCTCTATGGTTAAAGTTTTGCGGAGAACACACCGCAAAAGAAGATTACATCGAATAAATCTCCAAGAGAATTGAGGAGAACTTTGTATTGAGATCCAAAGAGAGAGAAGAAGCCATCTAGCTAATAACTATGGACCCGAAGTTCTGAGGTAAACTACTCACACATCATCGGAGAGGCTATGGTGTTGATGTAGAAGCCCTCCATGATCAATGCCCCCTCCGGCGGAGCGCCGGAAAAGGCCCCAAGATGGGATCTCACGGGTACAGAAGGTTGCGGCGGTGGAAATAGGGTTTTTGGCTCCTCCTCTCATGTTTTCGGGGTACGTAGGTATATATAGGAGGAAGAAGTAGGTCGGTGGAGCTACGAGGGGCCCACGAGGGTGGAGGGCGCGCCGAGGGGGGTAGGGGCGCCCCCTGCCTCGTGGACTCCTTGTTGATTGCTTGACGTCCACTCCAAGTCCTCTGGATCACGTTTTTCAGAAAATCACATTCCCGAAGGTTTCATTCCATTTGGACTCCGTTTGATATTCCTTACCTTCGAAACACTGCAAGAGGCAAAAAACAGCAATTTGGGCTGGGCCTCCGGTTAATAGGTTAGTCCCAAAAATAATATAAAAGTGTATAATAAAGCCAATTGAACATCCAAAACAGATAATATAATAGCATGGAACAATCAAAAATTATAGACACGTTGGAGACGTATCAAGCATCCCCAAGCTTAATTCCTGCTCGTCCTCGAGTAGGTAAATGATAAAAACAGAATTTTTGATGTGGAATGCTTCTTAGCATAATTTTCAATGTAATTATTTTTATTGTGACATGAATATTTAGATCCGAAAGATTCAAGATAAAAGTTTAATGTTGACATAAAAACAATAATACTTCAAACAAACTAACCAAGCAATTATGTCTTATCAAAATAACATAGTCAAAGAAAGCTCATCCCTACAAAATCATATAGTTAGGCCATGCTTCAATTTCATCACACAAAACGTTCTCATCATGCATAACCCCGATGACAAGCCGAGCAATTGGTTCATATTTTTTAACGCGTTTCAGCATTTTCAACCCTTACGCAATACATGAGCGCAAGCCATGGATATAGCACTATGGGTGGAATAAAGTATAATGATGGGGGTTATGTGAGAAGACAAAAAGGTAGAAAGTCTCACACTGACAGGGCTAATCAATAGGCTATGGAGATGCCCATCAATTGATGTCAATGAGAGTAGTAGGGATTGCCATGCAACGCATGCACTAGAGCTATAAATATATATGAAAGCTCAACAAAAGAAACTAAGTGGGTGTGCATCCAACTTGCTTGCTCACGAAGACCTAGGGCATTTTGAGGAAGCCCATCATTGTAATATACAAGACAAGTTCTATAATGAAAAATTCCCACTAGCATATGAAAGTGACAACATAGGAGACTCTCTATCATGAAGATCACGGTGCTACTTTGAAGCACAAGTGTGGAAAAAGGATAGTAACATTATCCCTTCTCTCTTTTTCTCTCATTTTTTTCTTTTTTTTGTTGGGCTTTCTTTTTTTCTTTGGCCTCTTTTTTTAGTCCGGAATCTCATCCCGACTTGTGGGGGAATCATAGTCTCCATCATCCTTTCCTCACATGGGACAATGCTCTAAAAATGATGATCATCACACTTTTGTTACTTACGACTCAAGAATACTTAGAACAAAATATGACTCTATGTGAATGCCTCCGGCGGTGTACCGGGATATGCAATGAATCAAGAGTGACATGTATAAAAAATTATGAATGGTGGCTTTGCCACAAATACGATGTCAACTACATGATCATGCAAAGCAATATGACAATGATGGAGTGTGTCATAGTAAACGGAACGGTGGTAAGTTGCATGGCAATATATCTCGGAATGGCTATAGAAATGCCATGATAGGTAGGTATGGTGGCTGTTTTGAGGAAGATATAAGGAGGTTTATGTGTGATAGAGCGTATCATATCACGGGGTTTGGATGCACCGGCGAAGTTTGCACCAACTCTCAAGGCGAGAAAGGGCAATGCACGGTACCATAGAGGCTAGAAAATTGTGGAAGGTTGAGAGTGCGTATAATCCATGGACTCACATTAGTCATAAAGAACTCATATACTTATTGCAAAAGTTTAGTAGCCCTCGAAGCAAAGTACTACTACGCATGCCCCTAGAGGGATAGATTGGTAGGAAAAGACCATCGCTCGTCCCCGACTGCCACTCATAAGGAAAGCAATAAAAGAACACCTTATGTGTCAAAATTGTCACACAACTTTTACCATACGTGCATGCTACGGGACTTGCCAACCTTAACACAAGTATTTCTCAATTTCACAATTACTCAACTAGCACACTCTAATATTACCACCTTTATATCTCAAAACACTTATCTAGTATCAAACTTCTCATGATATTCAATGAACTCAATATGGAAGTTTTTATTATGCTCATCTTGGATGCCTATCACATTCGCATTAATTTCACAATTAAAGAAAATTACCATGCTGTTTAAGACTCTCAAAATAATATAAGTGAAGAATGAGAGATCCATAATTTCTATAAAATAAAACCACCAACGTGCTCTAAAAGATATAAGTGAAGCACTAGAGCAAAAACTATATAGCTCCAAAGATATAAGTGAAGCACATAGAGTATTCTAACAAATTCCGAATCATGTGTGTCTCTCTCAAAAGGTGTGTACAGCAAGGATGATTGTGGTAAACTAAAAATAAAAGACTCAAATCATACAAGACGCTCCAAGCAAAACACATATCATGTGGTGAATAAAAAAATAGCCCCAAGTAAAGTTATCGATAGACGAAGACGAAAGAGGGGATGCCTTCCGGGGCATCCCCAAGCTTAAGCTTTTGGTTGTCCTTGAATTTTACCTTGGGGTGCCTTGGGCATCCCCAAGGTTAGGCTCTTGCCAATCCTTGTTCCATAATCCATCAAATCTTTACCCAAAACTTGAAAACTTCACAACGCAAAACTTAACAGAAAATCTCATGAGCTCCGTTAGCGGAAGAAAACAAAACACCACTTCAAGGTAATGTAATGAACTCATTCTTTATTTATATTGGTGTTAAACCTACTGTATTCCAACTTCTCTATGGTTTATAAACTCTTTTACTAGCCATAGATTCGTCAAAATAAGCAAACAACACATGAAAAAGAGAATCTGTCAAAAACAGAAGAGTCTGTATTAATCTGTATCAAACGCAAACTTCTAGAACTTAGAAAAATCTACCAAAATAGGACGACCTAGATAATTTGTTTATTGATATACTTCAATTGGAATCAGTATCTTATCACGTTCTGGTGATTTTAAACAATTGTTTTCGTGAACAGAAAGTTTCTGGAATTTTCAGCAAGATCAAATAACTATCATCCAAGAAGATCCTATAGGTTTAACTTGGCACAAACACTAATTAAAACATAAAAACACATCTAACCAGAGGCTAGATCAAATATTTATTACTAAACAGAACCAAAAAGCAAGAAAATAAAATAAAATTTGGTTGCCTCCCAACAAGCGCTATCGTTTAACGCCCCTAGCTAGGCATAAAAGCAAGGATAGATCTAGGTATTGCCATAATAATGGTAAGGCAAGTCATGAAAACTTCTCTCATACTCTCTACGTTCAGCAGCAAGTTTTCTTTGTGGCAAGCAAAAATAATCAAAAGGGCTAAATTTAATGGGACAAAAGTCCCCAACATCAAGCTCGGGAGGTATGGGTTCCTCCTTTGGCCTCTTATATTGCACAACCAATTCATCATTACAAGCGTTCTTCTGACAAAAGGTCACAAGCCTTTGCTCGAGAGAAAAACCTAACCCATTATTCTGAATAGCAAAATCATTATTAAGTTCAGAAATTCTATCAACTAGAACATCGGCAGGAACCTTTTTTCCAAGATTTTCATTGTAAGCAACATGATCTAAAGATTGTAAACGCATTATGTCTTCATGGTTAAAAATGATAGCTTTTATGGGAGGATGACCAGCATCAACCCTATAATGCGCAAAAATTTCTTTAGCCTCTTTCATTATAAATCTGAACTCATGAGCCAAAAAGATAGTAGCGGCGTGCTTAACAGAAGAGTGTTCAATATTAGAGAATTCTAGGAAAATTCTTTGTATGCAAGGATGCATATGAAGAAATTGTCTTTCAAGTTCAACTACGAGCAAAGATATTGCATCCGCAAGGCTACTAGTTCTATGAAGAATAGAGCCACCCATAATGGACAAAGCACCAACACAAGTAAAGAAATCTTGAATAACTCCTTTCCCAATAATATTACCACTACCAACTCGAAACCTTTTAGTATGCAAGATGGTAGGTTCCTCAGGAGGATCATCAAAAGCATCAAAGTTTCCCATGTTATTATAGGCGATAACCTCCCCAGTTTCAGACATAATGATAGCAAATATCTCAAGGAACAAGCAAGAAAAAGGCGAAGGGAAAAGAGGGCGAATAAAACGATAAGGGTGAAGTGGGGGAGAGGAAAACGAGAGGCAAATGGCAAATAATGTAATGCGAGGGGTAAGAGTTTGTGATGGGTACTTGCTATGTCTTGACTTGTGCGTAGACTACCCGGCAACGGCGCCAGAAATCCTTCTTGCCACCTCTTGAGCACTGCGTTGGTTTTCCCTTGAAGAGGAAAGGGTGACGCAGTAAAGTAGCGTAAGTATTTCCCTCAGTTTTTGAGAACCAAGGTATCAATCCAGTAGGAGACCACGCTCAAGTCCCACGCACCTACACAAACAAATAAGAACCTTGAAACCAACGCGATAAAGGGGTTGTCAATCCCTTCACGGGCACTTGCAAAAGTGAGATCGGACAGAGATGACAAGATAATATTTTTGGTATTTTTATGATAAAGACTAAAAGTAAAGAAAGCAAAATAAACGGCTCCATAAATAGCTAGTTGACGGGAGATTAATATGATAGAGAATAGACCCGGGGGCCATAGGTTTAACTAGTGGCTTCTCTCAAGAGCATAAGTATTATGGTGGGTAAACAAATTACTGTCGAGCAATTGATAGAATTGAGCATAGTTATGAGAATATCTAGGTATGATCATGTATATAGGCATCACGTCCGTGACAAGTAGACCAACTCCTGCCTGCATCTACTACTATTACTCCACACATCGACCGCTATCCAGCATGCATCTAGAGTATTAAATTCATAAGAACGGAGTAACGCTTTAAGCAAGATGACATGATGTTGAGGGATAAACTCATGCAATATGATATAAACGCCATCTTTTTATCCTCGATAGCAATAATACAATACGTGTCATTTCCCCTACTGTCACTAGGATCGAGCACCGCAAGATTGAACCCAAAGCTAAGCACTTCTCCCATTGCAAGAAAGATCAATCTAGTAGGCTAAACCAAACTGATAATTCGAAGAGAGTTGCAAAGATAACCAATCACACATAAAAGAATTCAGAGGAGATTCAAATATTGTTCATAGATAATCTTGATCATAAACCCACCATTCATCGGATCTCGACAAACACACTGCAAAATAAGATTACATCGAATAGATCTCCAAGAGAATCGAGGAGAACTTTGTATTGAGATCCAAAGAGAGAGAAGAAGCCATCTAGCTAATAACTATGGACCCGAAGGTCTGAGGTAAACTACTCACACATCATCGGAGAGGCTATGGTGTTGATGTAGAAGCCCTCCGTGATCAATGCCCCATCCGGCGGAGCGCCGAAATAGGCCCCAAGGTGGGATCTCACGGGTACAGAAGGTTGCGGCGGTGGAAATAGGGTTTTTGGCTCCTCTGATGTTTTTGGGGTACGTACGTATATATAGGAGGAAGAAGTAGGTCGGTGGAGCTACGAGGGGCCCACGAGGGTGGAGGGTGCGCCCAGGGGGGTAGGCGCGCCGCTTGCCTCGTGGCCTCCTCGTTGATTGCTTGACGTCCACTCCAAGTCCTCTGGATCACGTTTGTTCAGAAAATCACGTTCCTGAGGGTTTCATTCCGTTTGGACTGCGTTTGATATTCCTTTCCTTCGAAACAATGAAATAGGTAAAAAAAATAGCAATTTGGGCTGGGCCTCCGGTTAATAGGTTAGTCCCAAAAATAATATAAAAGTGTATAATAAAGCCCATTGAACATCTAAAACAGATAATATAATAGCATGGAACATTCAAAAATTATAGATACGTTGGAGACGTATCAGTACATAGTAGTCAGAAAGAGAGAGGGAGATATACAGAGAGAGTGTGTGCGTGAGACACCCCGACACCCCGCGAGAGATTGTGAGCATGTGTGAAAGAGATATGCCGATGTATACAAAGTGTGTGCACTTATGCGTTAGATAGAGAGATATATAGCGCGTTTGTGAGAATGGGCTGAGGCATAGTGCATCTACGTGTAAACGGCGGTTCTACGCATTAAATTAAAATATAAATGCCATTATTATTTTCGGATGAGATCATGAATTTTGCAATTTGCGTATGAACGAAAATCAGTCTATCAGACACCCATACTCTATTGAATTCTAGCATGTGCATGTGTTTATTTCATATTATCGATCCATAGAGTGAGAGCGCTTTGAAATACAGGCAATGCATTGCTTTTGCAATTCATATATAAACATTAATTAGTGCATCCCATGTTGTTAGTGTGAAGCACTTTATACATTTGTCTCTTACATGGATACATTCCAAATTGCTAGCTACGAAATAGAATACATGTTGAATTCAACATAAAGGGGGTTTTGAAGATTCGAATTCATAGGAAGTGCATTCATCTATTTGAACCCGAGATAATGGCATTTGTAAATCAGATCTAAAAGGGGGCATCAATCTTTGTTGTGCTTTTGAACTTCCTATATATTCATACACATGTCTAACTATTTTTTTGCAACCAAGGCGATTATATCTGGAACCATGCATGAACTAAGGTAAGTTGCATATTTTTTAATATATACTCGTGTACAAGGTATATTCAAATGTACCCCCTCCATTCCAAAATAGTCATAGTTTTAGGATTTTCAAGAGTAAAGATTTGTGAAGTTTGACAAATCCTGAAAGTTCAATTCAAGAGAACCAAAAACGTTAATGCTTCTGCTCCCAAATATTGAACGAAGCACCAAATAAGCCTCTGGTCACCCGAAACCGCGCGAGACTAATGTTTGGTGGTAGGAAATTACTGTCCTGACTCTGGCACGTGTAGCCTATCAGCCCGATGTCCAAAGGTCTAAACCGGGGTAGGTTTGTATCTTCACCAAGACGCCAGTCTCAACCGCCTCCGAGAAGCATTCATACGCCGTGGGCGCCTAAACACCCATGCGCTCAGCCGAAATCTATCCCGCCCACCATTTGGGACACCTGAGATTACTGTCCTACCCCCAACCCGCAATATGTCCGAAATTTTAGGTGGGGGCAAAGTTTGTAACTTTCCCCAAATTTCAAAGAAGCGCGTCCCAAACCGAAACATTGTTCACCCTTAGTTCCCCCTCCCTCCGTTTCCCCATTCATACTCGATGGGCGCCAAAACGCCCTCTCCACCAGCCGCAAAACCCCAGCTTCGTCCGTCCTCCACCCCATCGCGCCCAATCCACCGCCGCCCTCCTCCATCACGCCGGAGCCGGTACCCTGACGTCGTCGTCCAATGCAACCGCAACCGCAACACCCTCAAGGACTTAGCAGCTGAAGCCGAGGCAGAGCTGCCTCCATGACGCCGACGTCGACGTGCGCCATACCTGAACCACTTCGACCACGCTGTCCTGCGCCTCACCGCTGCCGCTCCACTGTTGCAACCGTCCACCGCACCGGAGCTGTTCCCGCTACGTCGTCGTTCGCTGCCTCGGATCTGGTTCCCCACCGCCGACAGAGGGCCACCACCACACTCAACAACTTGGCCATGGGTTCGTCCAAGGCTCCACCATCCTCCACAACTTCTCGTTTCCAGTGAACCACAAGAAGATCGTTGGAAAAATAGAAGGAGGACACAACACTGCCAGCAGAAATAGGTACTCCTCTTCCCTTATTCGTGCAAATCTTACGTCTCTGCTCACACCGTATTCATACCACGAAAGAAACTAGTTGAGCGTTTCGTACTGCATCTTCTTTGTGATACTAAATGCACAAGGTTTCCTCCCATTTACTATTTCACCTTTGCTAGAGGTTAGTAGCCCGCCTGGATTTAAATTCAGGGTCAGTCGAATCGCAATTAAAAGAAGCAGCACCCGCTTAGGTGCGCGGAGCACATCGGTGTCTATCATAGGGGTGTGGGGCGCAGGAGCTGCTTGCGCCCGATCTGGAGGTCGGCGGGGCTTGAAGGGATGGCCGGGGGGCGATGCCAAGCACGGCGGTGCGGTGAGGTCGAGGGGAGGGCGGAGGCAGGGGAATGGGCCAGTGGTCGCTGACGTTTCGAGGAGGATTGTAACACTGACTGGTTGGAGGTAGATGAAGGCGATCTGCCCGTTCTTTGTACATCGGACGGTGCAGAAAAATGGACTGACCTATTTGTTTTCAATCGACTGTTATTTTCATAGGACCACACCTTGTGGTGTGCTGGAGGAGCATCTACATTTCCCATCCATCCCTGTGCTCATATTTCAAAATCCTAGAATCTAGTAATTTCGTGTGACATGCATGTTGTAGAGCTATCATATGTCTCCCGTCATTTATTTCTCACCGACCTGCTATCTGCTACCTTTACACTGTACTACTTGTGCACACACTTCACCCATACTCACACTATTGTTTTTTTATGCATGGGTATTTCAGACTCTGACGCAGTGTCGATGAATACAAAAAAGAAAAGACAGAAGTCACTCCAGTGTAATTCGAAGATAAGCACTAAGCGTCTCAGCGCTCTAAAGGGTGCAGTGCCAGCAGATGGAGACAGTAAATGTAGTTGTGCAGTTGATCATCTCAATTGCCACACACAACCATCCCAGGTGCTTGCTTTAACTTCGCGTTGTCAAATGTGGTTGCATGTTGCATATGGTGTCTAGCTTGTATTGCTTCCAATTTGGTTAAATTACATCAGCTTACTTTACACATTATACCTTTGATAATGACATGCCTTCCTGTTTTTGATACATACTACATATGTCTATTAACCATGTTCGTACATGAAACTAATGCTCTTTTGTATCCCTCATCAATCACTTATGATGAGACAGTCACCCCAGTGGGTTATTGTGAGACGCGCTACTCGTTTAAAGAGTGCAGTGTCATCCTCCCCACATGATTCTCAAGAAACAGCAAGGCTAAATGAAGATAGTCAACGTAGCTCTCTAGTTGATGACCGCAATTCCCCCACACCACCATCGCAGGTTCTTGCTCATACTTGGCAGTGTGATATGTGGTTGCATGTTGCATATGGTGTCTACCTTGTAATGCTTCTAATTAGGGTAAATTGCATCTGCTTAGTTAGCACATTATACCTGTGAATATGACATGCCTTCCTGTTTTTGGTACATATTACGTGTTTCTATTAACCATGTTCTTACATCAAACTACTTTTCTTGTGTATCCCTCATCAATCACTTGATAGTGTAATATTGGTTGCATCTTGCATATCATTTCAAACATGTATTGCCTCTAATTTGTTGAAGTGCCACTTATAATGAGACACATCTAACTTGGTAGAGTGATGTTGGTTGGATCTTTCATATGGTGTCTAGATTGCATTGCTTCCAATTTGTTGAAATGCCTTCTGCTTAGCGTTTTTCGTACATATTCCATCCTCCTACAATGTGGTTGCCATACATAAAAGTTGTGTTCGTCAGTATCATGCATCAACAAATTTGGAAGTGCGAATTTCATTCCTTTTTCTTGTGTGTTTACTTGACAAGGCAAAATCTAAAAGGACGAAGGCACGCAATGATGGTGGTCCTCTGGAGCAACCAAAACAGATGATCTCTGCAGATTCACCTGCTACTCCTACTGCAGTGCAAGTTCCAAATCTCATCTCCCCTACTCCTCAACCCCAGGTGCTTGCTCTAACGTGGTAGTGTGATATGTGGTTGCATGTTGCATATGGTGCCTAGCTTGTATTGCTCCTAATTTGTTAAATTGCATCTCCTTAGCTTACACATTATACATGTGAATATGACATGCCTTCCTGTTTTTGGTACATACTACATTTGCCTATCACACCATGTTCTTACATCAAACTACTGTTCTTCTGTATCCTGCATCTATCGCTTATGATGAGACAGTCACTCCCGTGGGTTAGCATGAGACGCGCTACTCTTATAAAGAGTGCAGTTTCATCCTCTCCACATGATTCTCAAGAAACAGCAAGCCTAAATGAAGATATTGAACGTAGCTCTGTACTTGAAGACCGCACTTCCCCTACACCAGCATCGCAGGTGCTTGCTCTAACTTCAAAGTATGATATGTGGTTGCATGTTGCATACGGTGTCTAGCTTGTAATGCTTCTAATTAGGATAAATTGCATCTGCTTAGTTTACACATTATACCTGTCAATATGACATGCCTTCCTATTTTTGGTACACACTACATCTATGTGTTAACCATGTTACATGAAACTACCTCTCTTCTGTATCCTGCATCAATCACTTACGATGATACAAATTTATTCGTTGCATATTGCGTATTATTTCTAGCCTGTTACTATGTATTGCTTCTAATTTGGTCAAATACATTTGTTAGGCCACCCTTTTAATTTGGCAGAGTGATATTGGTTTCATCTTTCATATGGTTTCTAGCTTGCATTGCTTCTAACTAGTTCAAATACCTTGTGCTTAGTTTACACTTTATACATCATACATGTCAATATATCATGCCGTCCTGTTTTTCATAAATATTCCATCCTCCTATCATGCGGCTGTCTTACACAAAAGTAGTGTTCGTTAGTATCATGCATCAATGAGTTCTGAAGAGCAAATTTTATTCCTTTTTTCTTGTGGGTTTGACTTGACAAGGCAAAATCAAAAAAGAGGAAGGAAAAGAGTAAGGAAGGCGATGATGGTGGTCCTCTGCAGCAACGTAAACAGAGCATCTGTACGGATTCTCCTTGTACTGCTAGTGCATCACAAGTTCCAAGTCTCCGCTCCCCTACTCCACCATTCAAGGTGCTTGCTCTAACTTGGCAGTGTGATATCTAGTTGCATGTTGCATATGGTGTCTAGCTTGTATTGCTCCTAATTAGTGTAAACTGCATCTGCTTATCTTACACATGATACATGTGAATATGACACGCTTTCCTGTTTTTGGTACATACTATATCTGTCTATCACACAATGTTCTTACATGAAACTACTTTTCTTGTGTATCCTGCATCAGTCACATATGATGGGACACCTTTAAGTTGGCAGTGTGATATTGGTTTGCGTCTTGAATATGATTTCTAGCATGTAGTGCTTCTAGTTTGATGAACGCCACCAATGACGAGACAGTTTTAACTTGGCAGAGTGATATTGATTGCACCTTCCATATGGTGTCTAGCTTGAAGTGCTTCTAATTTGTTGAAGTGCCTACTACTTAGTTACCACATCATAGGTGTGAATATGTCAAGCCGTCCAGTTTTTCGTACATATTCCATCCTCGTATCATGTGTTTGCCTTTCATCCGAGTAGTGTTCGTCGGTATCATGCACGAATGAGTTCTGAAGAGTGAATTTTATTGCTTTTTCTTATCGGTTTGACTTCACAATGCAAAATCAATACAACTGAAGGAAATTAGTCTGGCAGTGGATGATGGTGGTCCTTCGGAGCAATTCAAACAGAGGGTCTCTACAGATTCTACTCCACCATCCTACCAACAAGATTCGCAAGACAACACAAGGCTGGACAGTCAACGTAGCTGTGTAGATGATGAGCACATCTCCCCTACTCCACCATCATAGGTGCTTGCTCTAACTTGGCACTATTATATGTGGTTGCATGTTGTGTATGATGTCTAGATTGCATTGCTTCTAACTTTTTTGAATTGCATCTGCTTACTTTACACATAATGCCTGTGAATATGACACATGTTCCTGTTTCTAGAACATACGTGTAGATAATGAGCACATCTCCCCTACTCCACCATCACAGGTGCTTGCTCTAACTTGGAATTGTTATATGTGGTTGCGTGTTCTGTATGATGTCTAGTTTGTATTGCTTCTAATTTTGTTGAATTGCATCTGTGTAGCTTATAACTTATACCTGCAACGATCACTTACCCATAAGACACATTTAACTTGGGAGTGTGATGTAGGTTGCATCTTGCATTGTCTTCTAGCTTGTACTGCTTCTAATTTCTTGAAATGGCACTTATGACGAGACACTTTTTACCTGATAAAGTGATATTGGTTGCATGTTCATATGGTGCCTAGATTTCATTTCTTCTAATTTTGTTGAAATGCCTTATGCTTACTGTTTTTCATACATATTCCATCCTCCTATCGTACGTCTGAATATGCAATGCTATCTTTTTTTGTATATATTCCATCCTCCTATCCTGCGCTTGCCTTACATCAAAGTAGTGTTCATCTGTATCATGCATCAACCAGTTATGCAGAGCTAATTTTATTCATCTTCTTTTGGTTTTGACTTCATAAGGCAATATCAGAAAATAGGAAGGAAAAGAGTAAGTGAGGGGATGTTGGTGGTCCTCTGGACCGACGCAAACGGAGACTCTCTAGATTTGCCACTGCTACTGCTAATGAAGTTGAAGTCCCAAGTCTACATGATGAGTTCATCTCCCGTACTCAACCATCGCAGGTGCTTTCTCTAAGTTAACAGCGTGATGATTGGTTTCATGTTGCATATGTTGTCTAGCTTGTATTTCTTCTATTTTGATTAAATTGCACCAGCTGAGTTTCTACGTTATACATGTGCATATGACATGCCTTTCTGTGTCTAGAATACACTACATCTATCAATCATACCATGTTCTTACATGAAAGTACTGCTGTTGTGTATTCCGCATCAGTCACTCATGATTGGACGCTTTTAACATGGCAGTTTGATAGTGGTTGCATCTTACATTGATTTCTACGTTGTATTGCTTCTAATTTTTTGAAATGGCACTTATGACACGACACTTTTAACTAGGCAGAGTGATATTGGTTGCACCTTTCATATGGTGTCTAGCTTGCATTACTTCTATTTTTTTGAAAATCCTTCTGCTTAGTTCACACATCGTAGCTATGAACATGTCATGCCGTCCTATTTTTTCTTACATATTCCATCCTCATACGGTTGTCTTACATCAAAGTATTGCTTGTCTGTATCATGCATCAATGAGTTCTGAAGAGCGATTTTATTCTTTTGTGTTGTGGGTACGGCTTGACATGGCAAAGTCAAAAAAGAGCAAGGAAAAGAATATAGTAGGGAATGGTGTTACTCGTCGGGTGAAACGGAAAAGGATCTGCCCTCGAGATTTTGCTGGTACTTATAGTGCAGTAGAAGGTCCAAGTCCACCGGCTAAATCTACAAACACAGTATCACCTGCTCCACCAGCTGTAGCATCCGATTCAACTGTACCAGCATCTCAACGAGTTACTCGTTCGTTTGCTCCGGAACTGGCCAGCTCCCACTAGACAACCCTTGTTAAACATTGTTCTGATCCAAAGTATCAGGTAGGGTATATGTATTTGATCAGACCATATATTGAACTTGTATTTATGTATGTGCCTTACAAGTGTATCTTCTTCTAGGTTAACTGTTTGAAGAACAAGACCAACCATTCTAAAGTGAAATTCCAACAGACAACAGGATCTCGTAGCTATATTGCACACTGCGAGGCTCTTGTAAATAGCTGCTAGTTTCTTCTTTTTTCTGTGCCATATTATCGTATTTATATTGACTTGTTCCAAATACAGAGGAAAACCCGTGCGGACCAAAAAGAACCTGAACCGAATGCAGTGCAAATCTTCAAGGATTGCCACACCAGCATGATGAAGGGCATGAGCACACCAGTTCAAGCCGCTATTGTAAGTCCTTACTCCTCCTGCCTTTGAACTGATTGGTACTATGATGTGTTCATTTAACTGCTTGGTTTGTAGCCAATGTCAGTTACACTATTCACTTTTATACACAGTTGTCTTAACGTATCATTTCACCTTACATGGTTTAAAAGAGATGAAGGATATTCTTTTGGTCTTCATCTGTAATCTAGTTGTGATGTTCACATGCGCACACAATGATGCAATAGCCTATTTGTTTTATATCTGTTTGCCCATGATATGAATGATGTCATACTATGTTCATCCTACTTTAAACCATGTCTCTTTATCCTTAGATGTCAACGAATGTGAGGAAATAGACAATACAATAGTCATGCTACATGGACATATGTTCCGAAAGTGATTTTATTATGTAGTTGGCACTACAATACAGACTAATGTATTACAGTAGTTCACCAAAATAAGTTATGTATAAACGTGAAACCAACTTTGTTTGTTTTTGTCTCATTAGTAACTTGTCTGGTACACTAATCTACAAGTTCAAACTTTCAACAAGCTATGGAAAAAATGATTGAACAGCCACAACCACCTGAAGGTGACGAGGCTACCACAGGCACAATGTCACCTCTTGTTGCAGTGCGTCAGTATCTCTCCACTAACAGTGCAAAGAGCACCTTCTTGCGTAATTCTGGGTTGGTTGTCAAGGTAACCTCGTCCAAATCGCCTACTGACCAAAATCTTCTGGCTAGACAGAGTGATATATCTGTGCTCCAGACACAAGTCCAATCCCTAATGGACGTTTTGTCGGAAACAAGAATAGTGGTTGACAAATGTCGTGAAGATATGAATGGTTTTGAAACCAGATTATCAGACATTTGCTTCGTTGTTCAAGAGCAATGGCGGAAAAAGGGGAAGATCGTGCTGCTCCATCAGATTCTACAGCCTGAAACATTAGCACTCAGGTCAAATGATATGTGCTTCTATACATCGGATGGTGCTTTTATCTGCAAGGACTGTAAACTTTATGCCAACAGGCCTTTTTTTGTATGGTTGGAATTTATTTTGTTGTGATACATCATTTATGATGCTGCCAAAGGCTGCAGTAATTACGACGCTATTTTTGTATAGTGTAGGTTTATCTTAGTAATGTATTTGGCCGAAAGCTTCCTAGGATCCCAACATGCCAACATTCGTCGGGCCCATTCCAATTGGGCTAAAAACGATTCTGGGCCGAAATTTGCATGTAGCCCACTAAAAATATCTGGGCCTAAATCAACATAAGCTTTCATATTTTTCTGGTAGGCCTGTGCCCATAGTGGGCCTTTAACAGGCCTCAACATAATTTGGGCCCTCAGTAATAATAGGCCGTTTACACGTGTAAATATCTCAAGCCCATAAAAACATGGGCCTTTAATAGGCCGAAAGTAAGATTGGGTCCTGATTGTGCCAAATAACCCACTGGTCTTAGGAGGCCCAAATGGTGGCCCATTTACAATGCAGATCATCCACAGGCCAAAATTCAGATGAGTCGTAAATGCGTCGACCTACTACACGGGCCTTTAACAGGCCAGAAGTTCGGTCGGGCTTGATTAGTGTCATTTTTATATGGGTCGTTAGTAGGCCCGATGTGGCGTTGGGCCACATATGGCCCATGGATTTCGTCCGACGTTAACATGCCAAAAGTCCCAACAGGCTGAAAGTGGCCCAAATCTATAGTGGGCCTCTAACAGGCCGAATGTCAGACATGGCCGAATATGACCCATATCCTTCACGGTCGTTTATGGGCCGAAAGTTTCAATGGCCTATAAATGGGCCCAAATGAAGCAGGACCTTTAACAAGCCAGAAACACACTGGGCCGTAATTCGGCCCAAATACTTAGCGGATTGTTAACGGGCCAGAAGTGACCATGGGCCACGATGATGACAAGTTTAGGACGGGTCGTTAACGGGCCGATTTGACAGTAGCCGTACGGGCCTTAACTGAGAATGTTGGGCCTTTAGCTGGGCCGGCCCATTATGGTCTACAAAATCTTGTGGGCCTTTAGCTGGGCCGGCCCATTATGGTCCACTAAATCTTGTGGGCCTTTAGTTGGGCCAGCCCATTTAATATTTATGGGCCACTTTTGGGCCGGCTCATGTGTCAACGTATCATAGGCGCATCTTGCCCATTGGATGAGTGACACCTGTGCCAACGCGGAGCTGACATGTGGTTCCATCAGCCAATGAGAATTTTACACATGGAAAATCGGCATTGGTCATGGCTGTTAGTGGGTTATCGGATCCAAAATCGGACCCAATAGCTTAACGGTAACCCGTTATGGTGGATGCCACGTGTCGGTCACCCTTGACGAAAGCACTTCTATGACGCGCGATTTATCGTCATGGAAGTGGACACCTCCGTGATAATAATTTTGGTAATGTCATGGAACACTTCTACGACAGCACAGGTATGACTACCTTGATTCTGTCATAAAATCGTCATGGATGTACCTGCATGATCGAAAACGTGACCTACTGTGACAAACACGTATCATCACGGAAGTGTAATTTTTTTGTAGTGATAGGAGGCGCCCAAGGGCTAGTAATATACTTGTTCAAGTGATATTCATTGAAAATATCAAGCATCTCATTTTTCCAAGCATTAAAGAACTCTCCATCAAGCATAGGCACTCTACGTCTAAAACTCCCCATCGTAGACTCATCCATCTTCCTCCAATGGTGATTAAACCAAGGCAATGGAGACCAATGCTCTGATACCAATTGAAAGGATCGAGAAGAGGTGTCTAGAAGGGGGTGAATAGACTCTCAACAAGCAAAAGTAGCTGTTTTTAAGTTCTTCAAGGTGAGGTGGAGTTTTAGAACAAGTTTAAGCATTCACAATATATTTCAAGCAAGCATGGCAAGATAATATGAGCAGCGGAAAGTAAAGCATGCATGTTGCAAGAAAGTAAAGGGATGGGATTGGAGTGTGCAAACGCAATTTGAGACACAGAGATTTTTGGTGTGGTTCAGATAGTTGGTACTATCGTACATCCACGTTGGTGGAGACTTCAACCCACGAAGGGTAACGGTTGCGCGAGTCCACGGAGGGATCCACCTACGAAGGGTCCACGAAGATGCAACCTTGTCTATCCCACCATAGCCATCGCCCACGAAGGACTTGCCTCACTTAGGTTGCTCTTCACGAAGTAGGCGATCTCCTTGCCCTTACAAACTCCTTGGTTCAACTCCACAATCTTGACGGAGGCTCCCAAGTGACACCTAACCAATCTAGGAGGCACCACTCTCCAAAAGGTAATAGATGGTGGGTTGATGATGAACTCCTTGCTCTTGTGCTTCAAATGATAGTCTCCCCAACACTCAGCTCTCTCTCATAGATTTGGCTATGGTGGAAAGATGATTTGAGTGGAAAGCAACATGGGCAAGGCTAGAGATCAAGATTATTGTGGTTGGATTGGAATATCTTGGTCTCAACACATGAGTAGGTGGTTCTCTCTCAGAAAATGAGTAGTGGAAGTGTAGGCACATTCTGATGGCTCTCTCTTGAATAGAGAAGGAGGTGGAGGGGTATATATAGCCTCCACACAAAATCTAACCATTACACACATTTGACCCAACTAGGTCAGACCGAATAGGTGAACTCGGTGAGACCGATTCAGTTCAAAATGTGAACGTTAGAGTTCTCGGTGGGACCGACATGATCAACTCGGTAGGACCGATGTGCTATGGTTAAGGCAAAACCTCACCTCGGTGTGACCGATTGCATGAACTGGGTGGGACCGATTTCAGCAATGAGCAAACAGAGAGTTGGTCAGGCAAACTCAGTGGGACCGATTGCTCATTTCGGTGAGCCAAAATAATTGCAACAGACAACAGAGAGTTTGCTAGGCCATCTCAGTGAGAACGAGATCCTATCAGTGAGACCGAATTGATTAGGGTTCCTGGCAGTGGCTATGTCAAAGGAACTCAGTGGCGCCGGATGGATCAAATCAGTGGGGCTGGGTTTGACTTTAGATTTTGAAAATATTTGGAATTGAGAAAGTGTTTGAGGGCTTTGGAGCATATCACTAAGCACTTTGAGCAAGTAGACCATTAAGCAACACCTCATCCCCTTTTAATAGTATTGGCTTTTCCTATGGACTCAATGTGATCTTGGATCACTAAAATAGAAATGAAGAGTCTTGAGCTTTTGCCAATAGTTGTCCTTAGCATCTTGAAGGGGTTCCACATCCTCTTATCCATGCCACGCCTTTGTTGAACTTTTTGAAATATACTTAGATGGAAATATTAGTCCAACAAGAGATATGTTGACATTAATTACCAAAACCACCCAGGGAGCACTTGTGAGAACCGTAGATTGCAATGCTAGTGTGTTATGACTAGGGCAGGAGGTACAAAGCTTCTTGTACATTTCCCCTCCCCACGTCCTAGCTAACTGCCATTGAATACGTAAGTACCACTCCCCACCACCCACTCACCACCTCCCACACGTGTCGCTTCAAACTCCCTTCTTATCCCCACCTACAGTAGATTGAGAAACCCTCGCCGGGCACCGCTGCAGCCGCCTCCATGGAGAGAAGCCTGGGCTGGCAGCAATCTATGGAGGACCTCGCCGGCAGGGACGAGGCGTGGCGTGCGCAATTGATGGATGTGTGCAGGTGGTTCCCCAGCACGACAATGTTAGTCAACCACGCGCGTGGCCTCGTCAAAGTCATCACCGACGCCGAGAAGAAGCGTGCCTTCCCCAATGGCCGCGGTGTCCTATCGGCCCTCCTCCTTGTCTGGGCAATGCGAGACGCCACGCTGAGCGACGACCCTATTCAGCGTGCAAGGTGGTGGATGTACTGCTCCACCACCATGCCGCAGCGGGCGGATCCTACGCGCGTCACGTCGAGGGTAGAGAGTGTCGACGTCCAGCTCGCTCTCCCAGCACCCGTCAGCCCGGACTACCAGGTCTGCCAAGTGCCTACGCCAGTCCAGCTGGTGGGCTCTGATGACATGGAGTACGATGTGGATGAGGTACTGGTCATCCCTGATGACGATGAAGAGGGCGAAGAGGATGTCGTGCAGATGGTTGTGCCGGTCGCCGTCCAGGGTGACAAGACACTGCCCATCAACGTCGAGCTCCTTCCAGATGTCCCTGACATAGTGAAGGTGGAAGACGAGGAGGTGGCTCAGGATCAGGTGGCGCAGGTGTTGGAGAGGATGGCGGTGAAGAAGATGACTTCTCCTGGTTTGTTGCGCCGCTCACACCGCCTTAAATTTCTTAAGAAGTGAAGATGGGGACAGTTGCTGAAGAAGGAGGAAGCTGCTGGAGTTATATGTAGTTAGGTATGTTGTTATATGTTTCAACATATAAGTTAAAAATATCTTGGGATTGATGTTGGTTTGGTATGCTTGTATTTGTAAGCATATAAGTTATGTAATCGGTATAGTTTGGTCTGGTTCATTGTCACTGAAGAACTGAATATCTAGTGTTCACCCTATGTGTCAAGTTCAGTTAAAATTTAGAATATTGAATATCTATTGTTGCTTTGCTTCAGTGTTGCTTCGATGGTGTAGGTGCTGCTAGATGTTGCTCCTATGTTGTAAGAGGACAATGAAATGTGCTGTTGCACAAATCAGTAGTGCTGCTAGGTGATGTGCCCATGTGCACCACTTACCAAATATAGAAAATGCCAAATCTGCATTGTCTGCCAAATATAGAACATGGCAACATGATGCCCCCATGTTATTTTTGCTGCAATCTCTGCTACAATGTGCCCATATTACCAATACTACTATATGGCAAATATAAATTTCCTCATGTTATTTTCAGTGTGTACTGAATACTTTCAACTCAATTTCGGTCAACAGCAATGGCTAACAACACAGCAAATAATTAAAAGAAGAAATATTATTTTGTTCCAAGTTATGCTCCATGAACCGAATAGCAAATATTTCATCATCATTTTATCATGTCAATAACAAGGATGGCAAGTACATGACTGCCCAGTACATCAAACTTTGTGAACAATCTACTTGCTAACTATGATAGCAATCATAGTGGCAAATAGGACAAGATACAACAGACCTCCAAATCCTAAAATCCTTTCCCTATGAGCAATGTTTCCTTCTGCATCTTAACCATTGCTCTCTTTTCTTTCTTATTCCTTTTAATTTCTACTTCAAATTTTGTAATCTTAGTCTCTAGTTTCTTCTTCTTCATGGAAAGATACTTAATGACTGACTTTTCTTTGCTATCCCACTCCCCATCAACCCATTCAACATAATCACAAGTGCTAGCATCCTAAATAAATCATGAGCAATTCAAGTCAATTTAAAACTAAACTTGACACTTCAAAAAGTTGAAACTGAACTTTTTGTAGCTTGACCACAATAGCAGTATTACTTTGAAGTTCAGGCACAGTAGACTAACCTCAAACCCACATCCCAAGAATCGCCTGCCAAATTCTCTGCATCTATGCACACACGGCGAGCAGGAGTTTCTTGATGACCACAAAGATGGAGCTTCTTAGGGCCACAGTACTCATGATCGTGCTCATATTTTGGAAGCCCAAAATCAAATCCCGGCAGCGGACCATCCTATGCAAATGGCAGTTTACAGAACACGCAACAGTGAAGAGATGTACGAAAAAAACAGGTCATGAATTCTGGGCAAAAATGCTAGGATGTAAATAACTTACCTTATTGCACCGAAGTGAAGCACTGAAGAGACCCTAGCGGTCGGTTCTCCCGGCCCGCCGCCGCCTAGGAAACCCTCGTCCCCTGTTCCACTGGATCCGCCGCTGCCTCCTATGCCACTGAATCCGCCGCCCTACTTCTAGCACCCAGGGTACCACCAAACATGTGGTCACCACCGCTCTTCTTGCCGCGGCCGCCGTCGCCGGACGCCCACCTCGCTGTCATTATTTCACCGTCGAGATTTGGAGGGGCAAAGGGAAAGAGAGAGCTAGGGATTTGGAAACAGAAACGAGAAAAGGGGAAAGATATATGTCAACCTGTCAAAATGGGCCTGTGTAGCCGTGTCGGCACGATAGGCCGCGTGGAGGGCCCCTCACGTGGTTAGATGGGGCATGCCTGGCATCACGATGACTAAACAAAATGGTCTTCAAAACTATAAAAAGCTAGGGATTTCTCAAACAAAATAAAAAAACAAAAGGCAGAGATCACGTGATAGAGCCAACGAGTGCTTTGTTTCTATAATATGTGAAATATTACATTTTGACTCGATATATTTTCTTCGCTGACATGAGATTGAAAAGGTTAAATTTTATTATTAATAATGTGATGAGGGGGAATTACCATGAGATTATGCAAGCTGATGATATACAGATAGCTCTAGCTCAAGGCCAACAAGACAAGGCTAAGCTTCATTCAGATTAAAAAAGGTTGAGAATGTGAAAAATACAATATGAAACTTAGGACAGCACTTGAAGTGAAAAATATAATGTGATAAATATAATGTGAATAATATTAATGTGAAAATAGAATTTTTAAAAAAATTGGAGAATGTGAAAAATATGAAGCAAGAACAATTGTTAAGTGAAGCAAAAAAGTTATTGGTACGAGCGAATTGTCTGACAAACACATACACACGTATGTGTAAGCATCGAAAAGTCACAATATTCGAGATGCCCTATTTATTACATAAATGATAGAAACCCTAAGATAATAATGCCGTGGAAACCTTCTTTCAGACTAGATCCAATCACTAAAACTTTAACCTTGCATGATGTATGAAGTCTTCACGCACGCCTTTTCTTTGCGATTTCACGAATTTTATTTTTCACACACTCCAGCGTGTTGGAAGGGGACAAAATCAACTTGGCAATGAAACGTCTCCTCCTAGCGTTAAAAGAGTCCTGCAAAATTTCACATAAAGGTTGCATGAATAGAAGTTGCTACATGACCATACTACCAAGTGTACAAACATAAATAACATCATACCTGGTTAAAATCGCGGGTCATTCGGTCCTCGTCCCAATGTTCTGGACATTCTGTGACAAAAAGGCCACAAGAGTTCCTGGTATATATGCAAACATTAGCCGTGGGCAATACGAACATGTGTGTCGTTGTTTGGATATGATGTAGTATTAACTCACCCATCCTCTTATTGTGGCATGTCATACTCATTGATAGGCCACTTACTGACGTCTGGATATTTCCCTAGTGTAATAAGATTTGCCTCTCGCATATCATGTGCTATAGCCAATCTCTATAAAGAGGGTAATGTTAATGAAGGACCATACAACAATATGTAAGAACAATGCTATAAATGTTGGTTGGATTACAAGTGATTTAACAGTCTTCAAAGTCAGCTCCAGAGGATAGAGGGAATCGAGAACTTGGAATTCTTGCTTGACCATGTGCATTACCATGGTCATCCAGTGGGTATTGCCTATATTCAATGGGATATACATCTATAGTGCAACAAAACATTATGGTTCAAACAAAATACTTCATAAAATGTCATGTAGTGAACAAGTACGAGCAGAGCGTACCTTATCACGCACAGTATACTCTTCCCTGGCTCTACTAACTGCTCCAGATTTGGACAGAGCACTATCCATGTTGCAGCTAGACGGCAATGGATCGTCTCATGCGAAAACACGATCTATGAAATTTGGACCTCCACGCTAGACAGTGGTAATGATCACCAACACGCGGCCCAAATGTCCTAGATAAGCATCAATAACCTTCATACAATATAAGGGCATTACATATTTAAAGTTGACACATAGATTATTCAGCAATTTAATAACAGGACATACAAGTAGTACTTACATTGTCCTACAGCCATGTATGAATTAGTAACAGTCGAAGCCTTTCCGAAGTCAGAGATATGCCACGCCCTTCACTGTAGTAAACTCCTTTCCCCTTATTCTTCTCAGACCGAGAAGCTATCTCCACAAATGTAACAGTTGCATCAATTAGTTTTGGTGTCAACTCGTCTGCCACAACCTCCGGCATGTCAATGTCAGAAAACAGAGTTGCATGAAATAATATGAACGTCAACAATGGTGATTAAATGCATTAGTAGTAAATAACAAAGTAAGAAAGTTAGTTATGATACCTCTACTAGTGGTAGTAGTACCAGAGGGTCTGTTACCATGGTTGGTACGCCTGTTGGGCTTGTCAAGTGTGTAGGGGGATTCAAATTTCTTGGGAACGGTCCGCTTCCGCTTCCCGGATATAACTTCCTCATCCTTATCGATTGTTGCACCCTATTTTCCATTCTCCTTAATTAGCCATGAACTTGCTGACGGAAGATGGACAAATGTCTTTGTCTGATGAAGGTTCTTGAGTAGAATTACCAATGATCCAAGGGTTTTTCGGTGCTGCACCACATTCATCATTAGGCTTAATAGGTGAAGCACCCTTGTGGCCATTCATCTTAGCTGGGGTTTTCTGTTTGACAAAAAAATCATGTGAACATTTCATATTGCCAAACTAAAAAACGTTTAACGAGAAAATATTAGACAAAAATATAAATACATACTTCCTCAGCTTCGATTTTATGGTTGGCAACCACTTCATCAGGCTACCACAATGACTGGCTCTCTGATACGTCTCCAATGTATCTATAATTTTTGATTGCTCCATGCTATATTATCTTCTGTTTTGGACATTATTGGGCTTTATTATTCACTTTTATATTATTTTTGGGACTAACCTATTAACCGGAGGCCCAGCCCAGAATTGCTGTTTTTTGCCTATTTCAGAGTTTCACAGAAAAAGAATATGAAACGGAGTCCAAAAGGAATGAAACCTTCGGGAGCGTGATTTTTGGAACGAACAAGATCCAGGAGACTTGGACCCTATGTAAGAGAAGCTTCCAGGAGGCCAAGAGGTAGGGGGCGCGCCTACCCACTCAGGGCGCGCCCTCCACCCTCGTGGGCCCCCTGTTGCTCCAACGACGTACTCCTTCCTCCTATATGTACCTACGTACCCCCAAACGATCAGAACATGAGCCAAAAACCTAATTCCACCGCTGCAACCTTCTGTACCCACGAGATCCCATCTTGGGGCCTGTTCCGGAGCTCCGCCGGAGGGGGCATCCATCACGGAGGGCTTCTACATCATCACCATAGCCCCTCCGATGAAGTGTGAGTAGTTTACCTCAGACCTTCGGGTCCATAGTTATTAGCTAGATGGATTCTTCTCTCTTTTTGGATCTCAATACAATGAAATCCCCCTCTCTCGTGGAGATCTATTCGATGTAATCTTCTTTTTGCGGTGTGTTTGTTGAGACCGATGAATTGTGGGTTTATGATCAAGATTATCTATGAACAATATTTGAATCTTCTCTGAATTCTTTTATGTATGATTGGTTATCTTTGCAAGTCTCTTCGAATTATCAGTTTGGTTTGGCCTACTAGATTGATCTTTCTTGCAATGGGAGAAGTGCTTAGCTTTGGGTTCAATCTTGCGGTGTCCTTTCCCAGTGATAGTAGGGGCAGCAAGGCACGTATTGTATTGTTGCCATCGAGGATAACAAGATGGGGTTTTTATCATATTGCATGAATTTCTCCCTCTACATCATGTCATCTTGCTTAAGGCGTTACTCTGTTTTCATTAACTTAATACTCTAGATGCATGCTGGATAGCGGTCGACGAGTGGAGTAATAGTAGTAGATGCAGGCAGGAGTCGGTCTACTTGTCTCGGACGTGATGCCTATATACATGATCATACCTAGATATTCTCATAACTATGCTCAATTCTGTCAATTGCTCAACTGTAATTCGTTCACCCACCGTAAAATATTTATGCTCTTGAGAGAAGCCACTAGTGAAACCTATGGCCCCCGGGTCTATCTTCATCATATTAATCTTCCAACACTTATTTATTTCCTTTGCTTTTTACTTTGCTTTTATTTTACTTTGCATCTTATCATAAAAATACCAATAATATTATCCCTATCATATCTATCAGATCTCACTCTCGTAAGTGACGGTGAAGGGATTGACAACCCCTTATCGCGTTGGTTGCGAGGATTTATTTGTTTTGTGTAGGTACGAGGGACTCGCGCGTAGCCTCCTACAGGATTGATACCTTGGTTCTCAAAAACTGAGGGAAATACTTACGCTACTTTGTTGCATCACCCTTTCCTCTTCAAGGGAAAACCAACGCAGTGCTCAAGAGGTAGCAAGAAGGATTTCTGGCGCCGTTGCCGGGGAGATTTTCTGTTGAGTTTTGTATTGTGAAGTTGTCAAGTTTTGGGTGGAAGATTTGATGAATTATGGAACAAGGAGTGGCAAGAGCCTAAGCTTGGGGATGCCCATAGCACCCCCAAGATAATCTAAGGACACCAAAAAGCCAAAGCTTGGGGATGCCCCGGAAGGCATCCCCTCTTTCGTCTACTTCCATCGGTAACTTTACTTGGAGCTATATTTTTATTCACCACATGATATGTGTTTTGCTTGGAGCGTCTTGTATGATTTGAGTCTTTGCTTTTTAGTTTACCACAATCATCCTTGCTGTACACACCTTTTGAGAGAGCCATACATGATTTGGAAATTATTAGAATACTCTATGTGCTTCACTTATATCTTTTGAGTTATATAGTTTTGCTCTAGTACTTCACTTATATCTTTTAGAGCACGGTGGTGGATTTGTTTTATAGAAACTATTGATCTCTCATGATTCACTTAGATTATTTTGAGAGTCTTAAATAGCATGGTAATTTGCCTAAATAATCCTAATATGCTAGGTATTCAAGTTTAGTAAAAACTTTCTTATGAGTGTGTTGAATACTAAGGGAAGTTTGATGCTTGATGATTGTTTTGAGATATGGAGGTAATAATATCAAAGTCGTGCTAGTTGAGTAGTTGTGAATTTGAGAAATTCTTGTGTTGAAGTTTGCAAGTCCCGTAGCATGCACGTATGGTAAACGTTATGTAACAGATTTGAAACATGAGGTGTTCTTTGATTGTCCTCCTTATGAGTGGCGGTCGGGGACGAGCGATGGTATTTTCCTACCAATCTATCCCCCTAGGAGCATGCGCGTAGTGCTTGGTTTTTGATGACTTGTAGATTTTTGCAATAAGTATGTGAGTTCTTTATGACTAATGTTGAGTCCATGGATTATACGCACTCTCACCCTTCCATCATTGCTAGCCTCTTCGGTACCGTGCATTGCCCTTTCTCACATTGAGAGTTGGTGCAAACTTCGCCGGTGCATCCAAACCCCGTGATATGATACGCTCTTTCACACATAAACCTCCTTATATCTTCCTCAAAACAACCACCATACCTACCTATTATGGCATTTCCATAGCCATTCTGAGATATATTGCCATGCAACTTTCCACCATTCCGTTTATCATGACACATCAATCATTGTCATATTGCTTAGCATGATCATGTAGTTGACATAGTATTTGTGCAAAGCCACCATTCATAATTCTTTCATACATGTCACTCTTGGTTCATTTCATATCCCGGTACACCGCCGGAGGCATTCATATAGAGTCATACTTTGTTCTAGTATCGAGTTGTAATCATTGAGTTGTAAATAAATAGAAGTGTGATGATCATCATTTTCTAGAGCATTGTCCCAAGTGAGGAAAAAAAAGAAAAAGACCATAAAAAAGAGAGGCCCAAAAAAATGAGAGAAAAATAGAGAAGGGACAATGTTACTATCCTTTGCCACACTTGTGCTTCAAAGTAGCACCATAATCTTCATGATAGAGAGTCTCTTGTTTTGTCACTTTCATATACTAGTGGGAATTTTTCATTATAGAACTTGGCTTGTATATTCCAACAATGGGCCTAGGTCTTCGTGAGCAAGCAAGTTGGATGCACACCCACTTAGTTTCTTTTGTTGAGCTTTCATACATTTATAGCTCTAGTGCATCCGTTGCATGGCAATCCCTACTCCTTGCATTAACATCAATCGATGGGCATCTCCATAGCTCATTGATTAGCCTCCTTGATGTGAGACTTTCTCCTTTTTTGTATTCTCCACATAACCCCCATCATCATATTCTATTCCACCCATAGTGCTATGTCCATGGCTCGCGCTCATATATTGCGTGAAGGTTTATAAGTTTGAGATTACTAAAGTATGAAACAATTGCTTGTCTTGTCATCGGGGTTGTGCATGATGAGAGCATTCTTGTGTGACGAAAATGGAGCATGACTAAACTATATGATTTTGTAGGGATGAACTTTCTTTGGCCATGTTATTTTGAGAAGACATAATTGCTTAGTTAGTATGCTTGAAGTATTATTATTTTTATGTCAATATGTACTTTTATCTTGAATCTTTCGGATCTGATTATTCATACCACAATTAAGAAGAATTACATTGAAATTATGCCTAGTAGCACTCCGCATCAAAAATTCTGTTTTTATCATTTACCTACTCGAGGACGAGCAGGAATTAAGCTTGGGGATGCTTGATACGTCTCCAACGTATCTACAATTTTTTATTGCTCCATGCTATATTATCTTCTGTTTTGGACATTATTGGGCTTTATTATTCACTTTTATATTATTTTTGGGACTAACCTATTAACTAGAGGCCCAGCCCAGAATTGCTGTTTTTTTTGCCTATTTCAGAGTTTCGCAGAAAAAGAATATCAAACGGAGTCCAAACGGAATGAAACCTTTGGGAGCATGATTTTTGGAACGAACAAGATCCAGGAGACTTGGACCCTACGTAAGAGAAGCTTCCTGGAGGCGACGAGGTAGGGGGGCGCGCCTACCCCCCCCCCCCTAGGGCGCGCCCTCCACCCTCGTTGGCCCCCTGTTGCTCCACCGACGTACTCCTTCCTCCTATATATACCTACGTACCCCCAAACGATCAGAACAGGAGCCAAAAACCTAATTCCACCGCCGCAACCTTCTCTACCCACGAGATCCCATCTTGGGGCCTGTTCCGGAGCTCCGCCGGAGGGGGCATCCATCACGGAGGGCTTCTACATCATCACCATAACCCCTCCGATGAAGTGTGAGTAGTTTACCTCAGACCTTCGGGTCCATAGTTATTAGCTAGATGACTTCTTCTCTCTTTTTGGATCTCAATACAATGATATCCCCCTCTCTCGTGGAGATCTATTCGATGTAATCTTCATTTTGCGGTGTGTTTGTTGAGACCGATGAATTGTGGGTTTATGATCAAGATTATCTATGAACAATATTTGAATCTTCTCTGAATTCTTTTATGTATGATTGGTTATCTTTGCAAGTCTCTTCGAATTATCAGTTTGGTTTGGCCTACTAGATTGATCTTTCTCGCAATGGGATAAGTGCTTAGCTTTGAGTTCAATCTTGCGGTGTCCTTTCCCAGTGACAGTAGGGGCAGCAAGGCACGTATTGTATTGTTGCCATCGAGGATAACAAGATGGTTTTTTTTATCATATTGCATGAATTTATCCCTCTACATCATGTCATCTTGCTTAAGGCGTTACTCTGTTTTCATTAACTTAATACTCTAGATGCATGCTGGATAGCGGTCAATGAGTGGAGTAATAGTAGTAGATGCAGGCAGGAGTCGGTCTACTTGTCTCGGACGTGATGCCTATATACATCATCATACCTAGATATTCTCATAACTATGCTCAATTCTGTCAATTGCTCAACAGTAATTCGTTCACCCACCGTAAAATACTTATGCTCTTGAGAGAAGCCACTAGTGAAACCTATGGCCCCCGGGTCTATCTTCATCATATTAATCTTCCAACACTTATTTATTTCCTTTGCTTTTTACTTTGCTTTTATTTTACTTTGCATCTTATCGTAAAAATACCAAAAATATTATCCTATCATATCTATCAGATCTCACTCTCGTAAGTGACCGTGAAGGGATTGACAACCCCTTATCGCGTTGGTTGCGAGGATTTATTTGTTTTGTGTAGGTACGAGGGACTCGCGCATAGCCTCCTACTGGATTGATACCTTGGTTCTCAAAAACTGAGGGAAATACTTACGCTACTTTGCTGCATCACCCTTTCCTCTTCAAGGGAAAACCAACATAGTGCTCAATAGGTAGCACTCTCCTTCAGAGTCATTGTCTTCCTTGTACATGAATTCCTTTTTTTTCATGCAGACCATTCTCAAATGGATCCACTTCTTTAACCGCATCATTGTTCGCGGATGGCATGGCAGCAGCCGGCTTGTACATAACACCCGCTTTGTTTAACTTCTCCAACAATCTCTGCAATACAAATAAAAATTTAGTAATGTGTGCATGGTTTTCAAACAAAAAACATATTGTAAACTTTAAAGTTAGGGTGTGACACGTCAGCAACTTGATCAAGGATTTGTCTCATCTTGTGGTGTATGTAGTCCATACTGAAAGGATCAATGGTTGACTAGAGGTGTTGAATAGGCAACTACCAACATTTAGCTTTTCTTACCAAATTAGGTCTAGCAACAAATAATTTTTCTAGAAATGCAACTAGGTGAGCAACCTATATTATGCTAGCAACACAAGCAACATAAGCAAGCAAAGGATACAACAAAAGTAAAGCTTGCACAAAGTAAAGGTAAGAGATAACCACAAGTGGAGACGGTGAAGACGAGGATGTGTTACTGAAGTTCCTTCCCTTTGAGAGGAAGTACGTCTCCGTTGGAGCGGTGTGGAGGCACAATGCTCCCCAAGAAGCCACTAGGGCCACTGTATTCTCCTCACGCCCTCACACAATGTGAGAAGCCGTGATTGCACTAGTGGTGCCCTTGAAGGTGGCAACTGAACCTTTACAAACATGGTTGGGGTAATCTCTACAACTTAATTTAAGGCTCCCAACAACACCACGAAGCTTCACCACAATGGAATGTGGCTCCAAGGTGACCTCAACCGTCTAATGTGCTCAAACATGCAAGAGTAACAAGATTCGCAAGGGATTAGTGGGGGGTCAAATTTCTCTTGGTGGAAGTGTAGATCTAGGCCTTATAAACCAATCCCTGAAGAATCAACAAGTTTGATTGGATAGGGAGAGAGATCGGGCAAGAATGAGCTTGTGAGCAACAATGGAGCTTGGGGGAGGAAGATTTAAGTCAACTAGGGGAAGATGACTCCCTTGTATTGTGGGATAAGAAATCCAACCGTTATGCACCCACACCACGTACACAGGCGGTAGTACCACTTGGGTGAGCGGTACTTCCGCTGGCACGGAAGTTCTAGCTGCTGCGTATAACTGAACAAGTCAGGGAGGCGGTAGTTTCGCCGGAGCGGTGCTACCGCTCACATCAGTGGTACTTCCGCTTGGTGTTGTACAACAGTAGCAAACCGTAGTAGTAGAGGAAGGCAGGGCGGTAGTGCCGCCAGGGGCAGTAGTACCGCTAGGAACTGCCGCTCAACTTCCGCCCATGGAATAGACTAGTCTAGAACCTAATAAATAAGCGGTACTCCCTGTGGCAGTAGCAAGCGGTAGTTCTGCCGAAGCGTTACTACCGAAGTAGGGGGCGGTACTTTCGCTTATCCTTATGAACCTCAGTAAACCCCCGGTAGTAGGGTGGTAGTTATGCCTGCAGTACGGCTGGAGCCATACTACCGCGCATAACTGCCGCTCTACTACCGCTCACTCACAGAACCCTCAAAACAAGCGGAAGTGGGAGCTACACTGCACAGTGGTAGTTCCGCGGGTGGGGTACTACCGCGGAACAGAGCGGTACTACCACTTAAGAGGCTCTGACAGGGTCTGGGCAAGAAGGGAGGAACAAGCTCAAATGCCAGGAAGGAAATAGGGTGCAAGGAAAGTGTACATGATGATTCCACCCAGACCTTTCCGAAGCGGACCCCCTCTTAATAGTACAGTGTTACTACAACTCAAGTCCACTGAAAAAGAAACGCAAGAAAACACCATTTTTTAAATCTTCAGAGGGCTTTAAATCGTCTTGTGCCATGAGGTAGAATTTTCTGAAATGCTCAACGCACACGACTAGTCCGCAAAAGCATTGTCATCAATCACCAAAACCACTAAGGGAGAAATATGCCTTAACCATCTCCCCCTTTTTGGTGGATTGATGACAATATTGGATTTGCACAAATATGAGATAAGATAACATGCAAACCCAACATCTACAAAATATAGGCGGGCTCCCCCTAGATGTGTGCACTATATGGGTATGCCTTTGGAATGCAAAGCCCACAAACTAGGATCAACACTCCCCCTATATTTTATAGAATGGCAATACATGCAAAATAACATGTGAAGATAAAGCACAGATGCGAGTAATTAGCATGTGAGCATAAAGATAGGGCACAAGATAGATAACATCTCACAAGCGAAAATGTAGACATAAAGATAAGATAAGATAAGGTAGCATATGTCTCACAGCATATGATAGGTTCCATACACGAACAAAAAGCAAACCAAACGACAATAAAGAGTCCACGAGAGAACGAAATCGACAACAAAGAAGACACACTCGTGACTCGGCAAATCCCTAAACTCTCTCCCCCTTTGTCATTGAGACACCAAAAGGGCAAAGAGTGCTAGACACGACCCAGGTGATGGAAGAGCTCCACATCATCAATAGTCCTCGTCATTATGCCCCTCAAACTCCTCATGCTCCTCAGACTCCTCATTCCCCTTAGGCTCCTCATGCTCCTGAGACTCTGTAGCAGCAGGGGGCTGCTCCATCTCAGAATCTAACCACTTGCAGTGTTGGGAGACCCAAGCCTCCTCATCTGTGACCCGCTCCTCAGAGCCACTAGTGATCTCCTGACCAAGAGCCCTCATCATGCGCTTGAGGCGAGTGCGAGCGACCTTCCCAGCCACATGAGCCCTATACTGACCCTGAGCCTCCAATGCAGAATAGCTTCTTCATCTTTGACTTGAGCTTAGATGCCCAAGATGGCAGCTTCTTTGGAGAGGGAACAAACTCATAATTAGGCTCCTCCTCATCATCTGAGTCAGTGGGAGAAATCTCCTCTCAGGTGCCAGCAGGCACAGTCCCCCAGTTCTCCGTTTGGCGCAGATTCAGAACCGGATGAGAGACCATGCACTCAGTAGGAAGTGCCTCTCCTGGATACTCAGCAGCCCACTTCACCTCAATCAACTTGAAAAGATAAGGGCCATAGATGGGTACCTTCCGGTCAAGGATGGTGGACCTAAGCTCACGCCACATGATGTGGGAGATGTCCAAAATAGAGTTCTTGCCCTGCTCCTTGATGCACATCAATAGAAGATCCACCAGGCAAGAGTGCACCATATCCAAGTTCCCAATGCGAGGGAAAAGTGTGTTGCAGAAGATACGGTGCATGATGTCCAGAAAGGGAATAAGCTCCGTGCGATTAGCCCCCTTGGGTGTCCAGAAAGGGAAGATACCGGATTAGCTTGGACTTGTGAGTGGGAGGCCCTTTTTTGTGAGGCTGGAGACCAACCGGGTTTTCTTCTCCCTCATCAACAACACCCAAGCATGCCGTGAATTCCTTCCAATCAAACCCGAACCTTCGCCCACCGGTCATCCATGACATAGATCTCTCCTCATTGGCATGAAAATGAACCGTGGCATAGAATTGAGCCACAATCTTGGGATCATAGTCCTTGTTGTAGGTGATGAAGGGAATGAGCCCCCACTGGTGACAAAGAGCAAGGGCCTCACCAAAGTTCGTCGGATCTTTCTCCATAGAGTGACATAAATTGACTTGACATTGACAAACAAGTTCTTCTTGGCCCTCAGAATGTCCAGATAGATCAAACATTGCTCCTTGTTCCAGAATGGACGCCCAATAAAAGCTGCATCTTGAGCACGACGATATGGATTGCGAATGCGGAACTCCTCAAACTCCTTAGCAGACATCTCATCAGGAGGGGTGTACTTCTCCTTCTCCTTCAGTTTATTGGCAGTCTCCTTCACATTCCTCCTAGGAGGACCACTTGAGCTAGCAGGAGTTCCATCTGTGGTACCGAATTGCTTGGAACCACCCTGACAATCTGGATTCTTGCGACGGGCTTGATGAGCGGAGCTACCACCACCCAGAACCCACAAACACAGAGCTAGGGAAAAGCAGGTGTAAAGTCATTGCATAAGCCAATGGAAATAAAATGAGAATATAAGTGATTACGAAAATCATGAAAGTCCAAGTCACAATGGTAGTACCATGCCCAGCCGCGGTAGTGTCGTCGTAGGTTAAGCGGTAGTACCGCTGGGCACGAGCGGTAGTACCACTGGAAGCGGCAGTACCGGCTGTGTCCAAGCGGTAGTACCGCCCACCTGACGGAAATACTTCTGTGGAGTGGATCAGGTAGTACCGGTGATGTAGAAGTACAAAATTTAGGCAAGGACTACCATACTCCTATCTAGCAGTCATCCCGCATCCAACTGATGCCAAGATTTAGCCAAAATCTACGAATACCACATGCATTGCCCTAGAACCAAGATTCAAAAAATAGAACCATAGAAGAGGAGCACGAGGGCAATACCGGTATCCTTGGCAAGAGGAGAAGGTGGGGATTGATCCCACCGGTCGGAAGCGGAGAAGACGACACGGTTTCGGAGAGCCGGAGCCGGCCTCTGGAGCAGTTTTGGGTCGCCTGAGAGAGAAAACTCGGGGGTGGGGGGAGAAGTGAATGGGTATGCGGGAGTTGGAACTCCCCGTGCCTGGCACTTAACCCCCACACGAGTCCTCGAAGCGGTAGTACCGCTGGGACCAGCGGTAGTACCATAACCCACGGCGGTAGTTCTGCCTCAGTGCGTTGACAGGAGGTCAACACACTGCACTCAGCGATAGTACCGCCGGCTTGCGCGGTAGTACCACCAGAGTGGTAGTACCGTGCCCACCAGCGGTAGTACCGCCTGCTACTAGAAAACTGCATTTGGACAAGGAGGGTAAAAGGGCTTATGCAATGTATGAGAGGCTGAGGCAAGGGAAGTCTTAGGTTGGATACAATAAACACAACAAATAGGGAGGAGTACTCCAAGCTCAAAAGTCAACAAAAGGAAGAGCATACTTGGAGTAATCCAACAACCGAAAGCCACGGAAACACAAACACACCTCAAACCAAGAGGAGACACACCACTCGAGAAGAGGGCGGTGACCGAGGTCACCTATGTTTGAGTCAATTTGTATGGCACCACGAAGATTTTAACCTTGCGCCCCTGACTAAAACTCATCTTTGAAGCACAAGTACCATAAAAAATGGCGAATGTGAAAGACTTGATCAATTTATGCATAATGGGGGGAGGGAGAGCTCATTGAGAGAACAACACTCCCCCTATGTCCATGCCTACATCCAGAACAAGATAATGTGATGAATGCGGTCGGGTGTGGCTAGATTCAAGTCACATTGCTTGAATCAATGATATTTCGCTCATTCCTTAAGTCGCAAAATCTAGCTTCATCCAAAGGCTTCGTGAAAATGTCCGCTACTTGCTCTTGTGTGTTAACGTAGATAATCTCAATCTCCCCACGCTTGATATGATCCCGAATGAAGTGATGAAGTATCTCAATATGCTTTGTCTTGCTATGTTGCACCGGATTGCGGGAGATCTTGATAGCACTTTCATTGTCACATAGAAGAGGCACTTTGTCACAAGTGACATCGTAATCCTTTAAAGTTAGCCTCAACTATAGCAATTGTACACAACAACTTGCGGTGGCTACATACTCGGCCTCGGTGGACGAGAGAGAGACACACAATTTCACTTCTTCGAAGACCAACTTACCAAAGAGCGACCAAGGAATTGTCACCCTCCGGAAGTTGACTTCCTATCCACCACATCTCCCACCCAATCCGAGTCCGAATAACTGATGAGATCAAAGATTGCTCCTTTGGGCTACCATAAGCCAAGGTTTGGGGTATGAGCAAAATATTGAAAGATTCGCTTGACCGCCAGATAGTGACTTTCCTTAGGTGCGGCTTGGAATCTTGCACACATTCCCACACTCAACATAATATCCGTTCTAGATGCACAAAGGTAAAGCAAGGATCCAATCATGGAGCGATATACCTTTTGATCCACTGCTTTACCATTGGGATCAATGTCAAGCTTGCATTTAGTAGGCACAGGAAACTTGACAGGCTTGACATCATCTAGCTTGAATCTCTTGAGCATGTCTTGGGTATATTTGGCTTGGTTGATGAAGGTTCCTTCTGTTCTTTGCTTGACATCAAATCCAAGAAAGAACTTCAACTCTCCCATCATAGACATCTCGAACTTCTCGGTCATTAGTGCGGAAAACTCATCATTGAAAGATTTGTTAGGAGAACCAAATATGGTATCATCAACATAGAGTTGGCATATGAACAAATCCCCTTTGACCCTCTTAGTAAAAAGACTGGGATCAATTTTCCCAATTTCAAACCCACGATCTTGCAAGAACTCGGTAAGGTGCTCATACCAGACACGTGGGGCTAGTTTAAGGCCATAAAGTGCCTTGTTGAGTTTGTGTACATGAGTGGGGAGCTTGGGATGCACGAACCCTGGGGGTTGTTTGACATATACCAACTCATTTAGAGTACCATTAAGAAATGCACTCTTCACATCCGTTTGTTGCAATTTAAAATCATGGTGAGATGCATATGCAAGCAACATGCAAATAGATTCAAGATGAGCAAAGGGGACAAAGGTTTCACCATAGTCGATACCCTCGACTTGGGAGTAGCCTTGTGCCACCAATATTGCCTTGTTTCAAACAACCGCACCATTTGCATCTTGCTTGTTCTTGAAGATATCCACTTGGTCCCAATGACATTGTGATTCTCCGTTGGCCTTGGCACTAATTCCCAAACTTGGTTGCGCTCGAAGTTGTTGAGTTCATCATGCATGGCTTCAAGCCAATCCACATCATCGAGCACCTCATGTACCTTTTGGGGTTCAACAAACAAAACAAATGCGTGATGCTCACAAAACTTTGACAATTGTCTACGAGTAGTTACCCCTTTTCTCAAGCTTCCAAGCACATTCTCCATGGTGTGTTGTTGATGCTTGAGCTTGGAAGCCACCTTGGTGGCGCGGCGCTCCAAAAGTTCCTCAATAGGAGTTTGAGGATCATCCACTTGATCATCTTGAGCACCGTCTTGAGCTTGTTCTTGATCTTGAGCATCCTCTAGATCTTGAGCTTGCTCGGGGTCATGAACTTGATCTTGGGCATCACATGGTGCACCATCATCATCATGAGGTTGATCTTGCCCTTGATCTTGTCCACTTGGTTGAGGGCCTTCCTTTTTTCTTCGGAAGTGTGTGGGTCCAGCATTGGTGATGGCTCCACTTGAGTGGAGCATTGTTGTGACGCCCCGAGACCGACGCTCCTGACGGCTTCCATATTTTTCGTTATCGTTGTGTGTATTGATTTATTTGTTGCATTCATCATCGCATCATCCGCATTGCATCAGCATGTTTTCTTAAAACTCTTAGTTCGTTCGTAGTTGTCGCGTCTCTCAGTTGTCCGTTCCGAGACCAACCGGGTTTTCGAGTCCCTCTTGCCTGGCCGCTTAATCTCCTTGCTCAGTGCTCAAACCCCTCGCGTGCGCGTCCGAAACTTCTCCGAACCCGACCCGGGCAGTCTTGACCGATGGGTCCGGATCATCCCCCAACATCTATAAAATATCTCTGTTTTCTTTTTGGACTCCCTACCTATTTATTTCTCGACCGTCCGATTGCGATCGGAGGGACGAGGTAGCCCTAACCTAAATCCTTCTGCTATAAATAATGACCCAACCCTAAATTTGAGGAGAGCTGTCCCATCCCTCCCGTTGCCGCCAGCCAACTACCCACACCTCTTCCACCTCGGGGTCTTCCCAAATCCATCTCGTAGCCAGACATCCCCTCGATCCATCCATCCAGTCGATCCACCCTCCATCCACCTCCTCGATTTGCAGACCCAGCCAACCATCGTTTGAACCCCGACCTCGAGCTCTCGCACAGCCAGCCGTGCCTCCCCGCCGGCGACGAACAGCAACACCAACAGGACTCTCCTGCAGCCCGAGCTCCTTCGTCCATGCCCTTGTCGCCTCCGACCTCCTCGCGACCCCGCTGCCCCCGGCGAAGCTCGCCGACGGCAACCACTCCCAGCAGGCCTCGTCGCCTCTCCTCCCTTTCTTCTCTTTTCCGTCCCTGCATCTCTCTCTTTCTCTCAGTTTTTCCCTCTACCCCGCAGGAACCGGGAGCTCCACGCCATGGCCGCCCCTTGGTGCTTCGTGCAGCGCCTGACCTGTTCCTTCCTGTGGCCTCAGCCTTGCGTGCCGCGCCAGCGCTGCAGCGCCTTGTCCACTCACCAACTTCGCCGCCCGTGGGCCTCCCTGCCCAACGCCATGGATGGCCGCCGCCCCGCTGCTCCGAGACCCAAGTCCCGTTGATCTGTAGCTCGAGCTCACGCCTGTCCTCGCCGGAGTCCTTCTCCTCGCCGCTGCCTTCGCCAAGTCCCTCGCCGGAGCGCTCGTCCCCAAGTTCCGCACCTCTGCTTCCCCTGCATCGCCCCCTGTCTTCTGCCTCGTCCTTGTTCGAGCAGAGAACGAGCGCACGCTGCCGCCGAGCGTTGACCCGCGCCTGGGTCGCGTCTAGCATGAAGGTCCAGCGCCTCTTCCACCGACTGGGCCGAGCCCATGGGTGAGCAGCCCCTCCAGCCCCTTTCCTGTTCACTATCGGGCCAGCCCGATTCGGCCCGCGTACGTTTTTTTTCATATCTGCGATTTTGCTAATTAACCAGGGAACTGCATGTTTACTGATTGCACCCTCTTGTTCATACATTTAATAACTCCACAACCGTGCATCGGTTTAAAATGTTTTATATATGCAAAATCCTTAGAATTTCATCTAGTTTCATAATATACCACTTTCATCCATGTTTAAGATGTTTAAATGTGTTTTTTGAATTAATTTGCATAAATAGCATGTTAAAATGAATTATTTCATAACTAATTAACCGTAGCTCCAAATTAAATGTTCTTTATATGTAAATGGGGTAGAAAAATGCCTAGTTTAAGATGGTGCACCTATCTTGCATGTTTAACAACAATAAAATATGCTTTAGGACAGAAAAGTAGCAAATTCAAAATATGCATATGGGGATTTTCCGGAATTGTTGTTTGTTGTCTCGGCCTCATTTAAACTTGCCTAAATAGTTAGTTTACTTATGCTTCACCTCTTGCCATGTTAATCAACATTTAATATTGTTGGGTACATAAACGAGAGAGAACTAAATATTTGATGTGGTGTTTCGTTAATATGCAACTCGTTGCATATTGAGCTCCACTTAATTTGTAGTGTTGTTTGTTGCATTTGCCATGCCATGAATCATTAAACCGGACATGCATCATACTTGATTGTGCATCATGCCATGTTCATGTGATGGTTGTTTACCATACCGTTTGCTTCTTCCCGGTGTTGCTTCTTCGGGTTAGTTCCGATAACGTCGCGTTTGTGAGGATTTGTTTGACTTCATCCGTTTGTCTTCTTCATGGACTCGTTCTTCTTCCTTGCGGAATCTCAGGCAAGATGACCCTACCCTCGAGATCACTTCTATCTTTGATTGCTAGTTGTTCGCTCTATTGCTATGCCGCTCTACCTACCACTTGCTATATCATGCCTCCCATATTGCCATGTCAAGCCTCTAACCCACCCTTCCTAGCAAACCGTTGTTTGGCTATGTTACCGCTTTTGCTCAGCGCCTGTTATAGCGTTGCTAGTTGCAGGTGAAGATGAAGATTGTTCCATGATGGAACATGGATATGTTAGGATATCACAATATCTCTTATTTTAATTAATGCATCTATATACTTGGTAAAGGGTGGAAGGCTCGGCCTTATGCCTGGTGTTTTGTTCCACTCTTGCCGCCCTAGTTTTCGTCATACCGGTGTTATATTCCTTGATTTTGCGTTCCTTACGCGGTTGGGTGTTATTGGAACCCCTTGACAGTTCGCTTTGAATAAAACTCCTCCAGCAAGGCCCAACCTTGGTTTTACATTTGCCTAACAACCTATTACCCTTCCCTTGGGTCGGCCAACCCGAGGGTCATCTTTATTTTAACCCCCCCGGGTCAGTGCTTCTCTAAGTGTTGGTCCGAACCGAGCAGCCTGCGGGGCCACCTCGGCGAAACTTGAGGGCTGGTTTTACTCGTAGCTTGTTTCATCCGGTGTTGCCCTGAGAACGAGATATGTGCAGCTCCTATCCGGATGTCGGCGCATCGGGCGGTCTTGCTGGTCTTGTTTTACCATTGTCGAAATGTCTTGTAACCGGGATTCCGAGACTGATCGGGTCTTCCCGGGAGAAAGAATATCCTTCGTTGACCCTGAGAGCTTGTGATGGGCTAAGTTGGGACACCCCTGCAGGGTATAAACTTTCGAGAGCCGTGCCCGCGGTTATGTGGCAGATGGGAATTTGTTAATGTCCGGTTGTAGATAACTTGACACTTGACTTAGTTAAAATGCATCAACCGCGTGTGTAGCCGTGATGGTCTCTTTTCGGCGGAGTCCGGGAAGTGATCACGGTTCTTGGGTTATGTTTAAACGTAAGTAGTTTCAGGATCACTTCTTGATCACTTCTAGCTTCTCGACCGTTGCGTTGCTCCTCTTCTCGCTCCTATTTGCGTATGTTAGCCACCATATTTGCTTAGTGCTTGCTGCAGCTCCACCTCATTACCCCATCCTTCCTGTAAGCTTAAATAGTCTTAATCTCGCGGGTGTGAGATTGCCGAGTCCTCGTGACTCATAGATTCTACCAAAACAGTTGCAGGTGCCGTTGATACCAGTGCCGGTGACGCAACTGAGCTCAAGTGGGAGTTCGACGAGGACCTTGGTCATTACTATGTTTCATTTCCTGATTATCAGTAGTGGAGCCCAGTTGGGACGATCGGGGATCTAGTATTTGGGGTTATCTTCTTTTCATTTGGATTTGACCGTAGTCGGTCTATGTGTGTATTTTGAATGATGTATGAATTTATTAATGTATTGTTTGAAGTGGCGATTGTAAGCCAACCCTCTTTATCCCATTCTTGTTCATTACATGGGATTGTGTGAAGATGACCCTTCTTGCGACAAAACCTACAATGCGATTATGCCTCTAAGTCGTGCCTCGACATGTGAGAGATATAGCCGCATCGTGGGCGTTACAAGTTGGTAATCAGAGCCATCCCCGACTTAGGAGCCCACTGCTTGATCGAATCGCTAACGTTGTTGAGTCTAGAACAAAATGTTTTGAGTCTTAGGATTATATATTGGGAGTAGGATTCTTTTTACTCCTCATTCCCTTCGTCGCTCTAGTGAGGTCCCCTGACGTAGAAGTTTTGACTTTCCTCTCCTCAAATTTCACAAAAAAAATTAGGATCACGCGGGTATCTTGGAATCGTTCCGATAGTCTTGTGATGAGAACATTGTTCTTGGTGCCTCCTGACATTTAGGGGTTGTGGCAGTGTCCCGGGGAGTTGAGCTCCGAGGTGTTGTCGTCACAATTTTATCGTTGCAGTTCTGGAATACCTGAGTTTCGCCGACATCGAAAATCTCTTTTATGCAGTTGTTGGTGAGATCACCTCGACGCCACCTAGTACTGGGACGGGAGTTCGGGAGTATTGCCATAACTCGTATAACAGATGCTTTTCAAAGGTTGAGGTACACAATTTCCGGAGTTTTCTTGGTTATGTGTTGACGGATGGATACAGCTGGATGTAGGTATTGTTAGTTTGGGTGAGATATATTGCGTCCCCTGTATCCCCAACACCAGATTGCATAACCAGAAAGTTTCGGGAGTTTATAAGTGGGAATTCAAGTATCGCGTAGGATATCTTTCCAACACACACATGATACGATATGGGATCTATCATATGTTTGTTTCCAGCTTATTCTGCAAGCCAAATCCTTTGTTTTTGTTTTGTTTTGTGGTATTCGAGTTGCTTCAATGCCAAGTGTTGATTCCATACCTTATTCTAAGCGGTGTTTTCATATTTCTATGTGGATGCTAATGCTTCTTGTTCATCAAGGTTGTCTTTTGAATCCTTTCCAACCGGTGTGCTTCTCTCCAAGTAAATCCGATCATTCCAACATTCGCAAGATCAATTCTAAGCTTTTTCTCAACGGTGTTTGTTTTATCCAACCCAAGTTGCCTTTGTTTTCCCACCCTCCCACCCTTTTCTTCAAGGACTCAGATTTCTTAATCAAGTATCCTTTTTATTGATGCGAAGTCTCTTCATTCTTTTCTTTCAATGTTCTTAACCGGTGATTTCCCATGAAGATACTAACGGAGCTTCAAGTTTATTATTCTTCGTTTTTCTTCTCCGGTGGATTCAATTCAAGATTTGTCGATCATATCCTTTCCTCGTTTCAAATGTTTTCTCATGCCGGTGCATCTCTTAATCATCCACCTCTTGCTATTCATGTTTATCTGGAGTGATGAAGGTATCCCAGAGGATTCATGTTTCTATTCTTAATCCTTTCTAGCTATTTCGAGGTCTTACCTTATTCAAGCCATTTAATTGAACTGGCGCAATCTCTCTTTTAAATCGTTCAACGGTGTATCTTTTGAGTGGGCCCTAAACCACGGGTCTTTTCCCAGGATCTTACCTGTCTCTTCTAATTTTCCCGGAGCTATTCCCAAATTCTTTTCGAAGTTTGACGTAAGAATGATTTACCATTAGTCAAATGTCTTTCTCCAAGATCTTTCAAATTCTTTTCATTGTTGGTTCAACCTTTATATTTTTCATCCCGGAGTATCTCAACAATTGTCAGGGTGGTTCTCATCATCATTCTCAACATGTGAAGACCGAAGAAGAATTGCTCTTGAATCTTGGTCCGTTCTCTTGAAGATTCATGGTTCTAGCTTCATGCCATCCTCTCATAATTGTTTTGATTGTGAGAATTCTTTTCACCCATCCGGAGCAATTTAGGAGTCTTTTCAGTTTGATTATCCGCAGGCCATCATCTCATAATGATTATTTATTCCTGCTTTCAGCTCTCGTTCTCCAAATCTTACCGGTGCATCGTTCAAGTATACTCTAGTCAGCTCATGACCTCTTTGTTCTCTTGTATCTAAGTTCCCCTCAAGTATCTTTATTCGTTTTCCAATTCTTCCCGGTGTATTGTGCTTTTGCCACTTTCATTTTCAATTCTTACGGCGGTTTGTTCAAGATTCCTCGTCCTATATTCCCATATTTAATTTGTTCGTTGTTTCAATCCTGCCGGTGGTTCGCTGAAGACCTTCTCAAGTTTACGCTATATCTCTCTTAATCCTTTCTACAAGCATAAGTAGTATGCCAAATCCGTTGCTTGTCGTCAATTTAAATTGGTGAAGGATGAGCATAACATAATTCTTATTCTTGCTTCATCCAAGTGATTAATTCCTTCTTCCGGAGTTCGTAAAGGTATCAATTTCTCAGTTCTAAGTTGTTCATCTCTTCTTTCCGGAGTTTGTTCATCATATCACATTCTCGGTTCGAGATGCTTCATCTTTTCTTTTCCGGAGATCAAAGTTTTCTCATTATATCGTCCTGAAGCTCCATGTAAATCATTGCAAGGCTTCACCTTGTGTTGTCAACTTCTCTTTCTTTCTATCATCCTTTTGTTTACCGGAGTTCTTCATGGAGGCTCTGCATGGTGGTTCGTCAAGGATTCCTTTCATTCTTCAATTATTATTTTCAAGATTTCTCTCGGAGTCAAGATCCGTCAAGCTATACTCTAAAATAAACATGGCGCTCAACACATGTTTGTTTTGAGGAGTTCAAGTATTCTTCTTCTTGCATTTCGAAGTGCAATTCTTTCTACCTTATCTTTTGAGATGGTGTTATGTCATTCTTGACAATTTCCTTCATGTTTCATGATTCACAAGTTGTAAGGAATGGAATATTTAAACCCATCAATCTCTTCTTTGGACTTATCTTGGGTTATATTTCACCTTAAGCTTTCCCTAAGGATTGTTGCTATTTATGGTGCTTATAAATGACCCAAGTTCTTCATTTATCCTCCTGGTGAAATAAGTTTCTCGTCTCCTTGTTGATATCAATCCAACCTATTGTTTCCGTTAGTGGCAGAATTTCACCTCATAATTTTGAGACATTTTCCATAAGCCCACAACAACCTTAGTCTTTTGTTGTTTAATTTTCACCAACTCCATTCAATCCTTGTTTCTAAGGATGCGTTCAAATTCATTGGTGGTAGAAGTTATCATTTTCTTCTACGTTCTTTCTTCCTAACGATCTAGCTTCTAGTCGTTCGTTCCGGAAGCATTGTGATGTTGCACTCTTCGACACATCATCCCATTTTTGTCAAAGATCATGTTCTTTCCTTTGCTTATACATTCAACCGGAGTGTCGTGTCCTCCATTCAAGTTCTCTCATCTTATCAAGTTTTGCCTCCCTTCTCAACCGGAGTGCTGTCTGAAATCTTTCTTACCCCTTGTGTCATTCTTTCAATAGTTCCGGAGGGAGGGTGTTGTTAATTTCATGAAGTATCCTCTCATCTTGTCAAGGTCATGTTCAATTCCTTCCATTTACAATCGGAGTGCTGTCCAAATTATATCATTCTTATTCCTTCTCTATCTTGTTTTAACCGGAGTGTTGTCGTAATTGATCTTTATCGTTCCTTGTACATCTCGTTTCAACCGGAGTGCTTGCATGTACTTCTTGTCCATTGTAACCCTTTTCTTATGTCTTTCAACCGACAAGGTTCTCGTAATGTTCCTTGTTCCTCTTTTCTAACGGAGTGTTTTCAAATTCGTTCATCTCCGTTGTATTCTTTCTTTCAAGTTTTCAACCTCTCAAGGTTCGTTGGTTTCACTCATTTGTCAAAGAAGCAACTTAGTTTTACCTCTTCCTCTTCCGCTTCTCTCCGGTGCCATCCTTAGATCTCGGGACAAGATCTCTTGTAAGTGGAGGAGTGTTGTGACGCCCCGAGACCGACGCTCCTGACGGCTTCCATATTTTTCGTTATCGTTGTGTGTATTTATTTATTTGTTGCATTCATCATGGCATCATCCGCATTGCATCAGCATGTTTTCTTAAAACTCTTAGTTCGTTCGTAGTTGCCGCATCTCTCAGTTGTCCGTTCCGAGACCAACCGGGTTTTCGAGTCCCTCCTGTCTGGCTGCTTAATCTCCTTGCTCAGTGCTCAAACCCCTCGCGTGCGCGTCCGAAACTTCTCCGAACCCAACCCGGGCAGTCTTGACCGATGGGTCTGGATCATCCCCCAACATCTATAAAATATCTCCGTTTTCTTTTTGGACTCCATACCTATTTATTTCTCGACCGTCCGATTGCGATCGGAGGGCCGAGGTAGCCCTAACCTAAATCCATTTGCTATAAATAATGACCCAACCCTAAATTTGAGGAGAGCTGTCCCATCCCTCCCGTCGCCGCCAGCCAACTACCCACTCCTCTTCCACCTCGGGATCTTCCCAGATCCATCTCGTAGCCAGCCATCCCCTCGATCCATCCAGTCGATCCACCGTCCATCCACCTCCTCGATTTGCAAACCCAGCCAACCATCGTTCCAACACATACCTCGATCTCTCGCACAGCCAGCCGTGCCTCCCCGCCGGCGACGAACAGCAACACCAACAAGACTCTCCTGCAGCCCGAGCTCCTTCGTCCATGCCCTTGTCGCCTCCGACCTCCTCGCGACCCCGCTGCCCCCGGCGAAGCTCGCCGACGGCAACCACTCCCAGTAGGCCTCGTCGCCTCTCCTCCCTTTCTTCTCTTTTCCGTCCCTGCATCTCTCTCTTTCTCTCAGTTTTTCTCTCTGCCCCGTAGGAACCAGGAGCTCCACGCCATGTCCGCCCCTTGGTGCTTCGTGCAGCGCCTGACCTGTTCCTTCCTGTGGCCTCAGCCTCGTGCGCCGTGCCAGCGCAGCAGCGCCTTGTGCACTCGCTGTCTTTGCCGCCCGTGGGCCTCCCTGCCCGACGCCATGGATGGCCGCCGCCCCGCTGCTCCAAGACCCAAGTCCCGTCGATCTGTAGCCCGAGCTCGCGCCTGTCCTCGTCGGAGTCCTTCTCCTCGCCGCTGCCTTCACCAAGTCCCTCGCCGGAGCGCTCATCCCCATGTTCCGCGCCTCTGCTTCCCCTGCATCGCCCCTGTCTTCTGCCTCGTCCTCGTTCGAGCAGAGAACGAGCGCATGGTGCCGCCGCGCGTTGACCCGCACCTGGGTCGCGTCCAGCACGAAGGCCCAGCGCCTCTTCCACCGACTGGGCCCTACATTTGGGGTTATCTTCTTTTCATTTCGATTTGACCGTAGTCGGTCGTGTGTATTTTGAATGATGTATGAATTTATTAATGTATTGTGTGAAGTGGCGATTGTAAGCCAACCCTCTTTATCCCATTCTTGTTCATTACATGGGATTGTGTGAAGATGACCCTTGTTGCGACAAAACCTACAATGCGGTTATGCCTCTAAGTCGTGCCTCGACACGTGAGAGATATAGCCGCATCGTGGGCGTTACAATTGTCCTTCTCCTTCGGCCACAAGGGGTTCCTCAATGGGGAGTATTTGACCAATCCACATTCTTCGTCTGACTTGAGGAGGAATTTCATCACCTACATCTCAAATACCACCTTGCTCCACTTGGGAGCCATTATTTTCATCAAACTCCATGTTACACGTCTCCTCAATGAGTCTGGGGGACTTGTTGAGGACACGGTAAGCATGAGAGTTTGTAGCATAACCAACAAATATGCCCTCTTGAGCTCTAGGTTCAAACTTAGACAAATGAACACCTTTCTTGAGAATGAAACACTTACAACCGAACACCCGAAAGTACTTGAGGTTGGGCTTGTACCGGTAAGTATCTCATATGGAGTCTTGTTCAAGCCTTTGTGGAGGTAGAGCCGATTGGATGCATGACATGCGGTGTTGATGGCTTCGACCCAAAAGTTGTACGGAGATTTGAATTCTACCATCATGGTCCTTGCCGCATCCATCAATGTCCGATTCTTCCTCTCTGCCGCACCATTTTGTTGAGGGATATAAGGTGCGGCATACTGGTGCTTGACCCCCTCATCACTAAGAAACTCATCCAAGGTGTAGTTCTTGAACTCGGTGCCGTTGTCACTTCTAATCATCAATATCTTTGCTTCATGTTGACGTTGAGCTTCATTAGCAAAGTCGATAATGGTCTATTGAGTCTCACTCTTCCTCTTGAAGAACTACACCCATGTGTACCTTGAGTAATCATCCACAATCACCAAGTAGTACTTTCTTCCCCAAAGGCTATCAAAGGATGGAGGACCAAAGAGATCCATGTGAAGGAGCTCCAAGGGCCTCTTCGAGTAGATGATAGTTGTGGGTCAATGAACCGTTTCATGAAGCTTTCCTTCGATACAAGCACTACAAGCACGGTCTTTGGCAAAACTCACATTTGTTAGTCCACGAACGTGGTCCCCCTTGAGGAGACTTTGCAAAGATCTCATATTCACATGGGCTAGCCGGCGATGCCAAAGCCATCCCACATCAACTTTAGACATTAGGCAAGTTGCGATCTTAGTGGGTCGCTTCGAAAAGTTCACCACATAGAGACCATTCTCGATATGCCCAACAAAAGCTACTTTAAGAGTCTTGCTCCACAAAAGGGCCATGTTATCAAGATCAAAGAATGTTGCAAAGCCCATAAGTGCAAGTTGACGAACGGAAAGTAAATTGTATGCAAGGGACTCAACAAGCATGACCTTCTCAATAGATAAATCTTGAGAGATGACCACCTTGCCAAGTCCCAATACCTTAGATGTTGAAGCATCACCAAATTGGACATGGATGAGCATTGATGGAATTGGATGCACATCCACCACCAAGTCCTTGCTCCTGGTCATATGATTCGTTGATCCACTATCGAGCAAGCATGACACCCCACCGGAAGCAAACTCCTACAAGAGATCAATGCTTGGATTTAGGTAACCATTTTTGAATGGGTCCTTTGAGGTTAGCAACAAGGGTCTTAGGAACGCAAATAGACCATTCAATGTACTCATAAGAAGAACCAACAAATTTGGCATAAACATGCACATCACTAGCACGACATAGAACATATGAAGGATTAAAGTCGCTAGATTGGTTAGATGGGGTGGCCTTGCCCTTCTTGGCATTACCCCCATACCCATATTCTTCTTCTTCTCATGAGCACCCTCTCCAGCTTTTACAAAGACTTCTTTGATTGGGATAGGTTGCTTGGTCTTCTTCTTCTTCTTTGACTTGCGTACATACCCAAGTCCTTACTTTGCCACAACTTCCTTTTGATTGCTCAAAAGGTCATTGAGGTTCTTCGCCTTGTATACAAGTCACAAGGCCTTTCTCGAGTTGATCTTTCAACTTGGTATTCTCCTCCACAAGGTGCACATGCTCACAACAAGGGTTAGTAGCATTTGCATTATCAATTAGAACAAAAGGAGGACATGTAGCAATATCCTTGGTTAGCTTCACTTGGATTTGATCATGAGACTCCTTGAGGGAAGTGTGAACACCCTTCAAGACCTTGTGAGCCTTGTCGAGTATATCAAACTCCTCTTTGAGTTTCTCATGGTCAATCCCTAGTGCAACTTTCTCAGATTTAAGCACACGAGAAAGAACATTAGCATGATCAAGATATTTTTGCAATTTAGCAAGGACAATGTTGTGTGACTAATCAAGAGTCAAACGGAGACCTCACTCTTCCTCAAGAGCAATGGAAAGATCTGCAATCTATCATCGGGATAGTCACGACTATGCCCCTCCATCTTGGAGATAGTGTCCTCATGAGACTCAATGATATCATTGGCCTCACAAAGTTGTTCCAAGAGAGCAACAAAGTGCTTCTTGGTTTAACCCTTGAGCTTGTTCAAGAATTTGTCAAACTCATTCTAATCAACTTTCACCACCTCACTATCATCAACGCAGTCTAACAAAGAGGGAGTAGTAGTGATGGTGGTTTTGATATTGGGGGTTACCTTATTGATACCTTTGGACATGAGGTTCTTGTTGGGGGCGTCGAAGAGAGACACCTTGGTAGGGGAAGAGGTGGCAATGGCCACGGCTGTCATTGCCATTCCTTCACCACTAGTATCTTCATCATTGTCATCGGAGGGGTACTCTTCATGTGACACCAAGCCCTTTGGAGGTATCTTCTTGGTGAAGTCGTTCTTATTTGGGAAGGACTTGGCTTTGTCTTTGAGAATGAGTTTGCCACCATTGTCTTCCATTTTCTCATAAGGACAATCCACCACAAAGTGACTCACATTGCCGCAATTGTAGCAAGTCCTCACACGTTGCTTGATCTTTGACCCACTTGAGTTGTTCTTGGAGAATTTGGGCCTTGAGTTTCTCTTGTTTCCCCAAAATTGCCTTGACGCAAGAGCCATGTGCTCATGGTAAGCATATTTGGTGTACTTGGGGAAACTCTCTTCTTCTTCTTCTTCTTCTTCTTCTTCCGGAATGGCCTTATCCTTCAAGGCAAGGTTTAGAGAGGCCTTCTTTGGCCGAACACGAGCTAGAGCATTGTCGGCGGTCTTGTTCATGATGTTCATGGCAATAAACTCATCCAACACTTTGCTTGATGACAAGATGTGAAAATACGGCCTTTGATGAATCACAGAGGACATGGCCTTATTGAAAGGCATGATGGCCTTGAGAAACTTGCGCTTGATCCAATTGTCATCCGTATCCTTGATCCCATGATCCTGGAGAGCCACTAAAAGCGTTGTCAGCCTCCGGTAGAGATCGCGAGGATCCTCGTCTTTAATCATCACAAACTCATCGGCCTCATCAAGGACCACCTCAAAGTTGGTCTGTTGTATGCTTGAGCTCCAATTGTACAAAGATATGATATGCTCCCAACAATCCTTAGCACGAGTGAAGGGACACAAGTGAGATGGATCTTCGGGAGGCACCGCTGATTGGAGGATGAAAAAGCCGGAGTGATTGTATTGATTGTCCGCCTCTTCTAGTTGTTTGGATCGTGCAGGTAGAAGCCTTGCTCGATGATTATCCAAAGATTTGTTGAGATGTCATTCAAATGAGACTTGATACGAAAAACCCAATTAGCAAAATCACCCTTTACAAGCTTAGGAGGAGGACCCAGGTTGTTAATATGTGTTGTAGGGACCGGTTCTCCATAGACCGGGGGAGGGGGCACCGAGCCAAAGGTTCCCGTCCCATTCTTGTTAAGAGGGGGGAAGTTTGAGTGCCTTTAGCCGCTTCCCTGCCGGAATTGGCCTCCGACTCCGATGTGGTGGGATTAACCACAAGCAATGGATTGGGAGTAGATTTCAACCCCTCAAGCAATTTTTTAAGCATGGACTTGATTTCGGTCATCATAGACATTTTAAGTGAAGCCATAGCTTCATTTAAGTCATCTCGTGTGATCGAAGTCAACTCCACGGCTTCGGGCACTTCCTCCTCGGTGTCAACCATACTCTTCAGATGGTGAAACCCTTAATAAAGAGTCGAGGCTCTGATACCAATTGAAAGGATCGATATGGTTGACTAGAGGGGGGTGAATAGGCAACTACCAATTTTTAGCTTTTCTTAAAAATTCAGGTTTAGCAACAAATAGGTTGTCCAAAAATGTAACTAGGTGAGCAACCTATATGATGATAGCAACACAAGCAAGCAAAGGATACAACACAAGTAAAGCTTGCACAAAGTAAAGGTAAGAAATAACCAAAAGTGGAGACGATGAAGATGAGGATGTGTTACTGAAGTTCCTTCCCTTTGAGAGGAAGTAGGTCTCCGTTGGAGCGATGTGGAGGCACAATGCTCCCCAAGAAGCCACTAGGGCCACCGTATTCTCCTCGCGCCCTCACACAATGCGAGAAGCCATGATTGCACTAGTGGTGCCCTTGAAGGTGGCAACCGAACCTTTACTAACAAGGTTGGGGCAATCTCCACAACTTAATTGGAGGCTCCCAACAACACCACGAAGCTTCACCACAATGGAATGTGGCTCCGAGGTGACCTCAACCGTCTAAGGGTGCCAAAACACCCAAGAGTAACAAGATCCGCAAGGGATTAGTGGGGGAATCAAATTTCTCTTGGTGGAAGTGTAGATCTAGGCCTTCTCAACCAATCCCTAAAGAATCAACAAGTTTGATTGGCTAGGGAGACATATCGGGCAAGAATGAGCTTGTGAGCAACAATGGAGATTTGGGGAGTAAGAGGTAATTAAGTCAACTAGGGGAAGATGACTCCCTTATATAGTGGGATAAGAAATCCAACCGTTATGCACCCACAACCCGTGTACAAGTGGTAGTACCGCTCGGGTGAGCGGTACTTCCGCTGACACGAAAGTTCTAGCCACTTCGTATAAGTGAGCAAGTCGGGGAGGCGGTAGTTCCGCCAGAGCGGTACTACTACTCCCACTAGCGGTACTTCCGCTTGGTGTTGTACAGCAGCCGCAAACCGCGGTAGTAGTGGAAGGTAGGGCGGTAGTGCCACCAGGGGTGGTACTACCGCTAGGAACTGCCGCTCAACTTCCGCCCGTGGAACAGACTAGTCCAGAACCTAAAAAATAAGCAGTACTCCCTGTGGCAGTAGCCAGCGGTAGTTCCGTCAGAGCAGTACTACCGCGGTAGGGAGCGGTACTACCGTGGTAGGGAGCCATAATTCCGCTTATCCTTATGGATCTCAGTAAATCTGCAGTAGTAGGGTGGTAGTTATGCCCGCACTATCGCTGGAGCGGTACTACCGCGCACAATTGCCGCTCTACTACCGCTCATTCACAGAACCCTCAAAACAAGCGCAGGTGGGAGCTGCACTGTACAGCGGTAGTACCGCGGGAGCGGTACTACCGTGGAACAGAGCGGTACTACCGCTTAAGAGGCTCTGACAGGGTCTGGGTAAGAAGGGAGGAACAAGCTCAAATGCCAGGAAGGAAATAGGGTGCAAGGAAAGTGTACGTGATGATTCCACCCAAACCTTTCCTAAGTGGACCCCCTCGTAATAGTACGGCGTTCCTACGACTCAAGTCCATCGAAAAGGAAACGCAAGAAAACACCGTCTTTCTAAATCTTCAGAGGGGTTCAAATCGTCTTGTGCCATGATGTTGTCAACTCACATGATTAGTCTGCAAAAGCTCAACACACACGATTAGTCCGCAAAAGCATTGTCATCTATCACCAAAACCACTAAGGGAGAAATATGCCCTAACACGTACACCGCTTCAGTAGAACCTCCATCATCTCATTCGAGTTTGGGGTTGTCTTGGACTTCCTTGCGGTTGCACTAGCGGGCTTGGTTTTTGGCTTCTGTGTAGGCGCTTGATCTGGGACTATGGGCTCGTGCGCCCTATATTCTTGGGTTATATTATCTTCGATCTGCATGCGATATACAAGTACATGTGATGAATAAAAAATAAACATTATTTAGTTAGAAAACTGTTTGACACGAGAAAAATATCTACGACTCCAGGAGGAAGGGAAGGGGAGTGTATTTCTCTCTTGCGCCGGGGAAAGAACAAAAGAATAATGCGGGCGTGCTAGTCTACCGTAGTACACAAAGAAAAAGGTACGGAAAACGAGTATTTCATTAATCTCAGTGGAGAAATAAAATTACAAGATCCCGTAAAGGAAACAAATGCACTCCGTAGCCTACTAGCGCGGCCATCCTGACTGTGGCGATTGCGGTCTCCTAGTTCCCGGGGCCTCTGAAGTCTCCTAGTTAATTACTCCCATGGGTTGCTCTACAGGATACCTCTGATTGAGCTGTGTGGTCGTCTTCATCGTCTTTGCTTCGTGTCCTCCATGCATGATGATGGTGATGTGTGTGGGCGGCGGCAGAGCCCGTGTCCTTGTCGGTACACGCGCTGCATGTAGCGTGGCCTTAATTAGCGGTGGCCGCGCCCGCCCTCGCCGTCGTGCCTCGTCGGTGTTGGCGGCGTTGGAGTAGTTGGTGTTGGGGTAGCATGGGTTGCACTTGTCTTAGACTTATCGATGACCGGTTACTTCATCAGGGTGGTCAAGGGGCTACACCTTGCGGGAGTAATAGTTTGGAGAGACCGGTGTCAGTGTTAAAACTGATGCGCGCTCACATTGGCATGGCCGAGGTGGTTGGTGCCTCGTCTTGGCTAGACGCCAAGTATTTGGCAGTCCGCCAAGGCAAAGGTGCCGCCTCATGGGGCCGTGGAAGGTGGCGTTGTAGAGGTCGCGTCGCCTTGGGCTCGTGCTGCGCGAAAGTGTGACCTGTGCGCCGGCGACGTTACGGACCTGTACGCCAAGGACCTATTCACTATGGTGGGTGCACCTCTCAAAGGAGGGACCGGTCTTGTACTGCGTCGTTGCAAACTCTGGTTCAGACAAAAATATGTACACCACCAAGGGAGAAGTGAGTCTCGGGCTGCGTCATCAGCGAGCTCTGGTTCCGCCACATCGTCTCCTCCAAGAACATGGTGCGGAACCTGTACGCCTATGATCTGTTCACCATTGAACTATCCGTCGGGGATGCGTGCCTCATGAAGGAGCATGAGTTGCGTCGTTGCGGACACTGGTTCCGTCGAGGATCTGTACGCCATGAAGGGAAAGGCGGGTCTCGGGCTGCGTCGTCAGCATGCTCCAGTTCCGCCTCGCCGTCTTCTCCAATAGCGTGATGCAAAACCTGTACGGCTGTGTATCCTTTGTCATGAACGTGTTCACCGTGGCCCTGTTTGTCGCAATCTGTTCGTCGCGATCTGTACACCATGGGCTATTCGCCGAGCGACATGAAGGCCGCCATGGTAGAGTGCCGGGGCTAGCGGTTGGGCTGCATCGTTGGAGAGCTCCGGCTGCTCCTGAGTAATCTCCAGCCAAGAACATGACACCTGAAAATGAAAGGCTTGGCGTAGACAAACTCTGGCGGTGTCGGTGCAGTTTTCTGGTCCGGTGAGGTCATCTTCGGCGGCGGCGACACGATCACACGAGTGTCGTCTCCGGTGTCTGGCACGTACTCTCGGTGTAGTGCATGCATGGTGGATGGGAGGAAGAGAGGCAGGAGAAAAAGTAATTAGACGACCATCTAACCATCAGGAAACATGATAGTACGTGTGTGAACTCACATGCATGCATGAACGTAAAGCTAATCCAAGGTTGGGTTAGTGGATGCCTATGCATGTACCTATACATATATTCCCACCCTCGGGTTATTTCTGCACTTTAAAAGAAGTAACCTTCACAATCCAAAGTCAATTACGAAGGTTAGTCACATAGGAGAAAAAAAGTATTTCACTTCTCTTCGTTGGTGCAAAATCACATCAAACAAATGCCCCCTCGCCAAGTTGAGTTCGAGCACGGAGCGAATCAAACTCGACTTGGTGAAAATATATGACCATTTAGCGCAATTTCTTGCAGCCTTGGTTCTTTCTTTTGAGATAATGCTGGTAGGTCCTTCCGCATTTCGATCTATCAAGGAAAATTATTGGGCCATCTAACACCTATGGTGCCAATCAACAAAGTGACCTCAAGTTGTCTCCATTCGCATCGGAATACCGTGCCACGATTGTGAGATTTTTTTATCAATCTAGTCATGACCGCCTAACTGTTGCGCTGCCAGCCGACTAAATCGAAGGGTTTCACAGATTCATACTAGCCGCACTGGCGCATTGCACTGCTCCCGTTTACTTGATATGATGATGTTGGTGAGGCATCGGTAGACCATCGAGAACTCCCTTTCACCATGAATAGTGCCTTGCCAGGGGGTATGCCAAGACGCCATCGGCCTTATGGATGATCAGAGGATGATATTTCCTCAAGCTTCTTGGTTGTTGGAGTTGGGGGTATCAGAGTGACATCGGCGCCACCCTTAGGAGCGCGCTGGTGCTACCTTCCATCACCCACCGTTCATGTCAGTGTAGGTGATTGGTCACTGGGATGTCTTCGGTGCCACCACAGACGCATGGGTATTTCTTCCCCCAAGTGAACACGGTGTAGGTTGGTGTAGAGGTTTGCCATCGGGATGTCATCGACGTTCATAGTGTGCGGGTTGGTTGGTGTAGAGACTCGACATCGAGATGCTGTCAGCGACACCGAAAAGTACCTACTCATTGGCTGCAAAGATGTTGGGGAAGCGCAACAACTAGAAACACCCAAGAAAACAAACCAAACCAAGAGAGAGAGAGAGAGAAAAAAGGAAGGTTTGGTTGGTTTTAAAATGTTGGCTTTCCTGTTATACACCAGCTATAGGTGTGACATCCGAGAAGGTTACCAAAGGACTTGTCATCGGGAATCACCGAAATACCATGACGATTACAAATCAACAACTGCATAAGCCTAGGTGTACGTGTATGAAGATGTCGTGTTTCGGGATACTTCCGAGAGGCAACAGGAATTCATACTCCAGCCCATCATCGTGTGGAGGGGCCCCACAGCTCGCCATGCCCCTGCACATGCCTCATGAACCCAGAGACTTGGGTATGGTAGGTTCAGGGTTGATGGTTTTTGGAGAATAGTTTGGTGATTTTTCTTCAAGCCTTATTGAGGGGTTGTGAACATCTACCTTCCGCCTTCTTTCTAGTGTGTCTCTTACTGCTTGGGACAAGTTGACTGCTTCTTGGACTCTTGTGATTTTTTTGATTGCTTCTTGGAGATTCGGGATTGTTTTTTTTGTGTGCGGATTGATTGATTGGCCGCAGACTTCATGAACTTCCTTGAACTTTTTGAGGATTTTGCTTGCACTTCTTGAGGATTCTTCTTCCATGATTTCTTGAGGACCCACCTTGAGAATTTGGAAGGCACATGTTCACCACTGTGGACTAAGAAAACCCTCTGGCACTTTATCTGGATCTTTTTGGTGGCGTATCCCAGGGTTGTCATGTGGCTAGGCACCGAACCAACTTGCATTGGGCCAGGTAGCCACCATGAATATTTTCCTATAGTCTCCCCTGGGATGCGAGCCTCTGCGAACATGAAGCATGACAGGAAACATGAAGGGCACGGGGTCTCGGCGCTCAGAAGTGCCCAAGTAATCATCTCCGCTGCCTCCGAAAGCATACGCCTTATACATGTCGTGCATTTTGGGTGTAGGAGCCGCTCCACCTGCAACTTGACACATTGTGCCACCGTCCGACAAGTCCTAGTCTAGCTGAAACTTCAATCAACAACATGATGTGGTAGGGGAAAGCCGTTTTTTTGTAGGACTGGGTCCGTTAAAATTGGGGAGACCAAGAAAATATCCACAACATGCAACGAAGAGTGCATCATGGATCCGATAGCCCACTGAAAAGGGTCTCCCCAAGGAAAAACCAAAAGGCAACGAAAGAGGCAACATTGTAAGAACAATATTTTTAAGGAACCTTCCGTTGATTGGGGGCATAGGCCGGGCTCCCTGGGAATCAGCCAGCTGGTATGCACCCCCGTCGTAGACTTGCTCGACGACATATGGTCCTACGCACTTTGGCTCAAACTTCCATTTCGTCTTGTGCGTGATGATGATGGGTCGACGGAGCACGAAGACCAACTTGCCCTTTCGGAATACACGTTGCTTCACGAGCTTGTCGTAGGCTCTCACCATGTTCTGGCGGTAGAGCTCCAGTTTTTGCAGGGCATGAAGTCACTCCTCTTCAAAGGCGTCAAGCTCCTGGAAACGAAGTTGTACCTATTCATCTTGGGTGAGTCCTTCCTGGAGAGCCACCCGTAAAGAGGGTAGCTGGACCTCCAGTGGCAGGACAGCTTCACTCCCATAAACGAGAGAGAATGGAGTAGCCTGTGTCGGGGTACGGACTGTAATGTGGTACGTCCATAAGGACTCGAAGAGGCGATCGTGCCAGTCTCTCGTGTGCCTTGTCACCATCTTCTTGAGTATCTTGCCGAGCGTCTTTTTGAAGGCTTCGATCGCCCCGTTGGCTTGAGGGTAGTAGCCGGTGGAGTAGTTCCACTTGATCTTGTACGTCTCCATGAACATGTACATCTTGTTGGACTTGAAGGCTTTGGCGTTTTCAGAGGTGATGCGGTGTGGAATCCTAAAGCGATATATGATATTTCACTCTAGGAAGTTGATGACGTTGTCGCTCTTCACCTCCCGTAGTGGAACAACCTCCACCCATTTGGAGAAGTAGTCCATCGCGGCGAGGATGAAACGATGCCCCCTGGATGATGGAGGGTCGATGAGGCCGATGACGTCGATTCCCCAGGCATCAAATGGCCAAGAGGGAAAGGTAGGGTGAAGCGGGACTGGTGGCTGATGTTTGAAGTCGCCACGTACTTGATAGTTGTGGCATGACCTGGCCACCCGAAGGCAGTCCGCCATGACGTCGGGCTAGTAGTATCCTGCAAGACGTATGCTATGATACATCCTAGCTCCTCCTTGGTGCCCGCCGCAGACTCCATGGTGCATCTCCTGGAGGATCTTCTCGGCTTCACCTCGGTTAACGCACCAAAGTAGGACCTCCTGTCCATGAGACCGCCTGTATATATAGGACACCTGCTTCATAAAGATAAAAGGGGAGTCGTCGTTGTAGTTGGCATCTCGCGACGGGGTCGTCGGGGAGACTGCCATGCTTGAAGTAGTCGAGGAAGGGTTGCAGCCACTCGTCTTCCTCCACGGCGTTCGTCATGATGGAGTTGACTTCGTACTCCGCCGGGATAAGCTCCAGAACAGCTGGGAGGAGCCACCTTTCTTCCACATTTACCTGCATGGTTTTATTATCTGGGAGCACCAATGTTGCCGCTAGTTTTGCCAAGGCATCAGCAGGCGCATTTCTGCTTCTCGGGACATGGAGCACTTCAACATGTTGAAATTTTTCTATGAGGTTCCGGGCCGTAGTGTAGTACGACACCAGTTCAGGCTTGCGAACTTTGTACATGTTGTTGACTTGACGAACAATGAGCTGGGAGTCACCAAAGGCCCGTAAAGAACAGACATCCATGGAGAGCGTCAGGAGAAGGCCGAAGATGAGCGCCTCATAATCCGCTTCATTATTTGAGCATTCTTCTTTGAGGAGGGAAAATGAGTGATACATCACCCCTCCTTGCGGCGTCTTGAACACCAAACCTGTGCCTACCCTTTGTCTTGGGGCTCCGTTAGCATCGGCGTCCATGCGGGAGGCGTCGTCGAAGTAGAGCTCCCACAGTGTGTTGAGGTCAATGGTGAAGACCTCCTCGTCAGGAAGGTTGGTGATGAGAGGAGAATCATCTGGCACTGGGTGTGCCGCGAGGAACTCCACCATGGCTTGCCCTTTGATCGCCTTCTGAGGGACAAAGGTGATATCGCATGAGAAGCGTCCATTTTCCCAGTCGCCCCATGAGCGTGGGCTGACTTAGTACGTACCTTACGGGGTCCTCTCTTGCGACGAGCTGGATTTGGTGCTTCAGCGTGTAGTGCCTCAACTTCTTCAACGCGAAGATTAGGGCCAGGCATAATTTCTCTATTGCAGAGTAATTTCGCTCAGCCCCCACCATGGTGCGGCTCAAGTAGTAGCAGGCCACTTCCTTCCCTTCATCATTGTTTTGGGCAAACAAAGCACCTACCAAAGTTGGCTGCGCTGCAATGTATAGAATGAGTGGGCGCCCCTTGACAGGAGCTGCCAAGACAGGTGGATTAAGGAGGTACCTTTTGATATCATCAAATCCACGTCGGCATCCCTCATCCCACACGAACGGAGATCCTTTCTTCATGAGGCTCGAGAAGGGTTGGATGCGTCCGGACAGGTTGGAGATGAAGCGTCGGATGTACGCTAGCTTCCCCTGCAATGACCTCAACTCCTTGAGATCTTGGGGTGGTGGCATATCGATGATGGCTTTGATCTTCTTAGGCTTGGTCTCTATGCCTCGATGACAAACGACAAAGCCGAGGAAGAGGCCTGATTGAACGCCAAAGGCACAATTCAACGGGTTCATCTTGAGTTGATGTTGCCGTAGCCGCTCAGAGACCACTCGAAGATCTTCTAGATTATGCTCGCGTTCTTTGGTCTTGACCACCATGTCGTTGAAGTAGCAGTCCACCGAATGGTGGATCAAATCACCAAGAATGCACGTCATGGCACGCTGGTACGTTGCGCCGACGTTCTTCAATCCGAATGGCATGACGATGTAGTAGAAGTTGCCCTTTGGGGTCCTGAAAGTGGTGCCGATGGCGTCACCTGGATCCATCTTGATCTGGTTGTAGCCTGATGAACCGTCCATGAAGGATAGTGCGCCGTGTCCCGTGGTGGAGTCAATGACTATCGTCGGGATCGGCAAGGGAAAGTCTTCTTTGGGGCAGGCTCGATTCAAGTAGCGGAAGTCCTGCCAGATTCGTATCTGCCCATTTTTCTTCTCCACCGGGACGATGTTGGCGAGCCACCATGGATACTTGACCTTCTGGATGAAACCTGCAGCGATTAGTTTGTCTACCTCAGTGATGACATCACCTTCGAGTACTGAACGCAAGCATCACGGTTGCTGCTTGATAGGGGGAATTGTGGGTCAATCGCCAGCTTGTGGGTGGCGACACGAGGGTCCAACCTCGGCATCTCCTTGTAGTTCTAGGCGAAGAAATCTCAGTACTCCATCAACAAGCTTCGGTACTCTTCTCGCTCCTCTTCCATCAGCGTGGCGCTAAAAAAAGTGGGGCGTGGATTGTCTTCCGTCCCGAGGTTGACCTGGACAAGCTCGTCGATGGTCGGCTGCCCTCCATCTTCGAGTTCTTGGGGTGCTGGTGCGGAGATGAACTCCTCATCATCACTTGGCTCACCGTTGACGGGGTGTTGTTGATGAGGAATGATGGGCAAAGCATCAGAGTCGTTGCTCGACGAGACCGATGTGGCATGGTTGTTGACTCGTGTTCTGCCGTCGGGCTCCTCCCTTTCATCTGGAGAGACATCGTAGGTGTAGCATTTCATCGTATGGCGGGTCAGATCACCAAGGACACATGTCATGGCATGCTGGTATGTTGCACCAGCATTCTTCAACCTGAAAGGCATGCCGGTTTTGTAGAAGTCTCCTTCTAGCATCGGTCGCCTTTCATCTTCTGGTTCTCGTGGTGTTGGCGCGAAGCCGAGCTTCCCCTCATCAGTAGGGGCATCGAGGTCGATGTAGCCAAGCCCAAACTTTGGTTGGGCCTTGCCTTTTTGCTTGATAAGGGCCTCCGCTTGTGTCCACCATTCCTCACATATAGCCGGCGGTGGAGGCATCCTATTATTTAGCCGAAGAGTGATCCCGGCCTTCTCCAGCAAGTGAACCATCTTGTGCTCAGCCTTCATCATGGATAGCACCTCCTCTAGGTCACTGCAAGGTTTGGGAAACTCACATATAGAATCACATTGTTTTACCTGGGGAACCTTGTAGAAAATGGTATGGACTCCACATCCGGATGAGTTGGGAATCGCCCAAACCTCCAATGGAGAAGCCACTGAGATGTAGAGTGACGGGGGATGCACGCCTTGAGCTCCCCTTGAGACTTCCACCATCTCTTTTATTCTTTTTCTAACCACTCCTTGCGCGGGCGCGGGTTCCTCCTTCGGAGTCTTGCGTGCCCGCAACATGATGGTTGGTGGCACATCATTGCTGCCTATTAGAATCTTTCGACCTTCCTGGGCACCTGCAAAGCTTCGAAGTGTTAAACAGCCAGGATCTCAGTGCGCCGAGGTCGGTGAAGAAGGGGTAGCCTCCTGATGAGGCATCGTAGCCGACCTCAGGGTGGCTGACATCGATGTTGGGAATCTTGCCTTCAATAGTAACGGGGCTGTTGGAACAGGCTCAAAAGATCTTGTCCCACGCGAGGTCGAAGTAGAGCTCTCGATCTCTGCAAGGGAAAAGCGATTGGAGTCGTGGCGCCCTGTTGAGGACGATCACCTATGTCCTTGGCTCATGTGACTTCGCGGGAAGGAGTCCTTTGCCCAGGAAGTTGAGCATGACATGAGGAGGCGCTTCATCTCAGCCACCGGTGCCACACCTGGCTTGATCAAGGCATAAGCTGAAGGTGTCGTCCGCCCCAACTGCTAGTCGCTGCCTTCTACAGGGAAGTAATACTTTGCATATGCATGGTGAGACTCCTGCACAGTGTAAGGAGAGATGTTGCCGATGATGCGCTGCTGCGTGCCTTGGGTGTCGAGGAACTTCAGGCACTGGTGAAGACTGGATGGCATGACGCGGTACTTGTGAATCCACGTCCTCCCCAGAAGGGTCGAGTAGGAGGTGTTCGTTTCAATGACGAAGAACCACACCTTGAAGCTGAATGTAGACATCCGAATCTTCACAGTGAGGGCGCCGAGCGTTGGCTTTCCTTGGTTGTCGAAGCAGCAGATCATTACATCCGTGGACTCCAAGTCGTCCACTGTGAAAACAGCCCGCGTCAAGCTCTGAAGGGGCAGGATATTCACGGCGGACCCTGGGTCGATGAGGATCCTGCGAAGGTGTGCAGTGCCAATGTTACCTTCCACGTAGAGCGGGCGGTTGTGGTCACTATCATCTATGAGCTTGTCTTCCTCGTCGAATGTTATTTCATTCACGAATAGGGGGTTGGAGAAGAGGCGATGCTTCGCCATGGACACCTCATAGAGTTCCGGAGCTTGAAGCGCCTTGATAAGGGCTTCACGAAGGTCGGGCACCATCATGAGGGAGTCATGCACACTCAAAAGTGCGGGATTCGCTTCAGGTGGGCGATGATGTTGTAGTGGATGTCATGCTGCTTCGTCTTCCCTTGGCCTTGTTCTTCACGCACTTCCCCCTGCAAGGGCGCCTCTTTTGAGGCAGTCGGCTTAGGCACCCTTGTTGGCTTGATCTTCAGTGGCTCAGGTAGAACCTTGCCTCCACGCAAATTCATGTTCACCTCTTCTACTTGCACGTCCTTCTTCGTGTCTTCAGCGTGGAACACCTCTTGCTCTTCGGGTGTGAACACATCTTTCGAATCAGAGCTTGGCGTGTCACTATAGCTAAGGATGACGTTGCAGCTTTCGATATTTGATGATTGGGATGATCTAGCTCCTTCTTGGTCTTCCTCCATCCCCTTTGCAAGTACCTGCACCCGAGCATGTAGCACGAACTGCTCCAAAGTGGGCAACACACGCCCTGGCCGTGGTAATGACTCATCTCCCTCTGACATAGGGATGAATCTTGGTGGAGGGCGGCGTTAACTCGGATCGAATCGTCTTAGGATCCTCGGGGCGGCTTGCACCAGGGGGCTGGGCAAGGAGGCTGAGGTAGAAGGTTCCTCGGGTACGGCCTTCATCGAACCATTCTCCAAGGCTCCTCATTGTGGATGGCTGGGGTTGCCCCTTGATGGAGTGAAAGTGCTTGCGTCATGGAGAGAACAAGGCTAGATAGCTGGTCTTCAACCTGTGCGAGTGGCACCCACTTTTCTTCGTGCTCCGTCTCTTGATCTGGTGAAGGGGATGAGGCCACACTCACCATGGTCACCGCGTGGTAGTCCGGGTTGATGGCTTCTAGGTCCAAGTTGATCCTCTTCTCATTAACACCTCTTTGGAGCCATTCTTTGAAGGCGACACAATCCTTGATGACGTGACCCACATACCTGTGATATGGGCAAAACAACGGATTATCAGTCATCCTTACCTGATTGGGCCTCCGAGGTTCTGGCAGGTTCAATGCTCGACGCTCCATTAGTTGGCTGAACATATCTTTGACAAGTTGACGACGGAAGATATACTGCTTCCTGAGGAGCTCCTGGATCGACGGGCGTTGTCTTCCTGCCGCCTGTTCTCCTCTTGCTCCCAAGACGGGTACATGGCCTTGTGGTGCAGACAAGAAGATCTTGGTGGTGTTCGCTTTCGCCGGCGCCTTCGGCTTTCCACCGTTGTTAGCTTGCTTGGAGGTCGCGGCGAAGTTCTTGGCCAGGTCAAACGCGTTGGCATTCTTGTAGAGCTCCATTATCTGCGGTGATTTTTCGAACTCGAGCTTCGTGGCTCCTACCGCCGTGCTCAGGGCGCTAAAGGTTCTAGGCTCGCGCCGAGAGACCTCAAGTGACCAATTTTGTTGCATACGATGGACACACATCTCAATGGCGTCCTCAAGGTGCATCTCTCTAGTGAGGGGTACATAGCTGTTACGGAATCTGATGATGTAGTCATCGATGGACGCGTCTCATCATTGTCGAACGTGTGCCAGCTCGACGATGGATAAGTCCTTTACGGCGACGAAGTGCTTCTTGAAGACTTCCTTCATGCTCGCCCAACTTCCAATGGATCCAACCGGTAAATGACTGTACCAATGGAATGCAGGTCCAGTTAACGACCCTGAAAATTGACGCAAGAGGAGTGACGAGCTGTTTGCTGTGTCGCCGCATGCCGCCTCAAAGTACGCCAAGTGCTCCCTTGCATCACCGGTTCCATCGAATTGGTGGAACTTTGGTGGGTGCCACCATGAGGGGTATGCCAGCATGTCATGCCAGGCCTCATAAGGCTTATCTAGCTCACTCTCTGAGGTGCGAGGGGCTTGATCTATCGTCATTTGCTTGAACTTTTTGGCCACCATATCTTCAACAATGTCGTGGCAGTCCTTCAACATGCTCGCATTTGGCACCACGTTGGCAGAACCGACGGGGCTAACCAATGGCCAAGCATGCGTGCTGGGGTCTTGGCGTTGACGCACATCATTAAGTGGCACCACTGCATGAGTGTCACCAAGTAGCTCTTCTTCTTGTGGATCCACCACCTGTTGCTGCGTGCCTCGTGATGGAGCACCTTGGCTATTCATCATGAGCTCGATGAACTGGTCAAGCTTTGACGACAACTGGTTGATTCTCTGACGCTGGTCCCTGACATGTTCTTCTAAGGAAGCTTCACGTGCCGCTATTGCATTTGCGGCACCTGGCTCCTGGACGACGGCACCGGGATCTTCAGGGGCACCACCACTATTCACGATGCGAGCTAGCGCAGAGTGGAGATCTCCAATACCATCTTCAAAATTTGATAAGTCAGACGGAAAAGGTCTTGGTAAGGAGGGGAGTTCGGGTGCCTCTCCAATGAAGGCGAAGAAGATGAGTCGGAGAAGCTCTCTTCGTCGTCGAGGTTGTCTTGGTGTCCTCCATCTCCAGCAGGCCCATCCGTTTTGCTCTGGCATGCAATGGACCTCAGTCGCGTGTTAGCCCTAGGCCGGCTTGCAACTTGTTGAAGTTCGCCAGGGTCTTCGAGAAGGCGCGCCGTGATGTTAGTGTAATGGCGTGGGGATGTCGTGAAGTGCTTCCATCCGCAAGCGATCCTTTGCCTGCAGTTACAGGAAGACATGGGGCCTTGGATGTTGCTCCTTCTTGTGATGACGAAGACCTTGTCTTGGGTCCGCCCTCTACACCTTTGAACCATGCACGCACATGGCCGAGGCGGGGTAAGAAAGTCTTCCGGAAGTCCGCCTTAGGGTTTGGCACGATCTCTCCATCTGAAGGATAGCCAAACTCCTGGGTCATGCGAGGAGGTCGCCATACATTACTTGACTCTTGACTGGGTTGCACTCCTAGCTAGCGTGCCACACAAAGCAAGGTTCTTCTCAACAGATTCCTTCGCTTTGTCTGCCTCGTGCTGAAGCTTGCTTGCCCCCCATCTTGGTTCAACCTATCAGAGGGAACAAGAGGAGGATTCGTGGGAAGTGTTGCGTCTGGTTGGAGAGCGGCCTTGGATGTAGCCTCAGGAGCCGCTTCATTGTTGGTGGAGGTCGTAGGCTTGGCTACTTCAATGTCGTCCATCGGTGTGGCCGTCAGGGGCGGCGTCTTCGGGTCCTCCAATGGGGGTGGTGTCGCCGCCGCCTTCACCTGTTCACCATTTTTTGGGGGAAGGGATGAAGAAGGAATCTCCTTGCTCCTTCGCTCTGCGCTGCTTGTGGAGGACTTGCGCGGTTTCGGTGCCAAACAACTGAGCAGGTAGTTATACGCTCATGCCACTCTAAGTCGGGGCATATGCGGAACCTGATTCTGACATTTTCTTGAACGACCGCGCCATCGGGTCGTAGACGTACCTGGATGTGTCGAAGGACTAAGTCCTCAAGTTCTTTATATATAACTTGGCGGTTTCTCCGGCGCCTCTCGCGCTTGCGTTGGTTATCCGTCGGAACGTCGCCAGCCCGTAGTGGCACTGGTGGCATGGGGAGAAGTGGTGGTGCAGGTCGTCGCGTAGATGAGGAAGTCATGTCCATCATTGCCTATAGTTGTGGACGATCTCCATGCCTGGGAGGAGAAGATGGCCGTGGTGGAAGCGTTGGGCGCGGAGGGTCCCGTGATCGCCACTGCTGAGTGGGTCGTGTGTTCCTTCTTCCTCTTGGTGTCTTGACCATCGGTTCCAATGTGGGGTCATGTTGGGATGCCTCCGTTGTTGAAAGTGTCGGGTTGGTGACGGTGGTCCTCGAGGTGCCTACCTGTGGCGCTCGTGTTGAGGGCGATGACTCGGGGCTTGATGCCTGGTCTCACCTGCACCTTGTGTTGATGATGTACTTGGTGATGCTGGATCAAATAGCCGCCTCTGGATGTTGTTCATCTGCTCTTGGAGTTGGCGAAATTCTCGCCGCACGTCTTCGTCACGTGGCGCTGGTGCTTCATGGCAAAGGACAGAAAACCTGTTGTCGTTGGGGAGAGACCGTCTGTCGACCGCTGAAGTATGGAGGCGTGGCGCCCATGCCCCCCGTCGAGTATCTTCAAGGTTGATGGAGACTGTAGGGCCTGGTAGAACAGGCTCCTTGCGTGAACCCCGCTTCCAGAACTCCTTCATAATGGCCCGCCTCACCAGCTGCTAGATCTTGGTTGGCTCGTACGCCCAGTCGTCTAGGAACAAGTTGTACGGAGGGGTCAAGGTGCTCCGGTAAGTGGACACCTTGTCCGCCAGGTCCCTTGCTCCGAGGGACGAATCCTCCTCCGGCACCGTGCTATGAGCGATGCATGAGGTGATCTGTTGGTGGAGTAGTTGTACCTTGCGATACTTCCTCCTATAGTTTCGAAGAGGGTGTGGGCTTTCCGACAAACGTGAGTTCACCATGAGTTTCCGCAGGTTCTGGGCGACGGGCTCCAAACCTTCGAGCAGCTCGACCTCGATGCGGTGTGGAGTTGGTCGTGAAGGCTCCGAGTGCGGATAGGGGTAGGGGCATGATGGGACGCCGCTCCTGCCCGCCTGTTGGCGGCCTTGGCGAGAAGGCGTTGGGCAGCCTCCACATCTTCTTTCATATGTGCCTTTGTTGTCCTTCAATAGGGCACGTGCCTCGAGCATTAGCTCACGGCGCTCCTTCTTCACCTTGGAGGCCTCCCGCCTTTGCGCCTTCTTCGACTGTGCAGGATCTTCAGCTTTGTGCATGTAGACCTTGCAACCGAGCTCGATGACGATCATGGCTGGCATTAATCCAAACTGAAGCACCGATGGCACCGAGTTGCTTCCGTGCAAGAGTCCACCTGCAGAAAAAGGGATCTCGATCAACAGAAGTCCTTGCTGATGCCTTGTCATGGAGGATGCTGTGTGGAATGGGAGACGGGCGAAGATGATTCTAACGACCATAGTGAAGCAAAGATGGGAGGAGAACCAGGTCCCACTGGGCGTGCCAATTTGTATGACACGAGAAAAATATCTACAACTCCAGGAGGAAGGGAATGGGAGTGTATTTCTCTCTTGCACCGGGGAAAGAACAAAAGAAAAATGCGGGCGTGCCAGTGTACCGTAGTACACAAAGAAAAAGGTACGGGAAATGAGTATTTCATTAATCTCAGTGGAGAAATAAAATTACAAGATCCCGTAAAGAAAACAAATGTACTCCGTGGCCTACTAGCGTGGCCATCCTGACTCTGGCGATTGCGGTCTCCTGGTTCCCGGGGCCTCGGAAGGCTCCCGGTTAATTACTCCCGCGGGTTGCTCCGCGGGATACCTCCAATTGAGCTATGTGGTCCTCTTCATCATCTTCGCTTCACGTCCTCCATGCATGATGATGGTGATGTGCGTGTGGGCAGCGACAGAGCCCATGTCCTCGTCGGTACACGCACCGCATGTAGCATGGCCTTAGCGGTGGCCGCGCCCGCCCTCGCCGTCGTGCCTCGACGGTCTTGGCAGCGTTGGACTAGTTGGTGTTGGGGTAGCATGGTTCGCACTCGGCTTAGACTTCTCGACGATCGGTTACTTCATCAGGGTGTTCAAGGGGCTACGCCTTGCGGGAGTAATAGTTTGGAGAGACCGGCATCAGTGTAAAAACTGACGCGCCCTCACATTGGCGTGTCCGAGGTGGTTGGCGCCTCGTCTTGGCTAGACGCCAAGTATTTGGCGGTCCGCCAAGGCAAAGGTGCTGCCTCACGGGTCCGTGGAAGGTGGCGTCATAGAGGCCGCGTCGCCTTGGGCTGGTGTAGCATGAAAGTTTGACCTGTGCGCCGGCGACGCTACGTACGGACCTGTACGCCAAGGACCTATTCGACATGGTAGGTGTGAGGGAGTCCTGGACTAAGGGGTCCTCGGGCATCCGGCCTGTTGTCCATTGGGCCGGACTGATGGGCTGTGAATACATGAAGGCCGAAGACTATGCCTGTGTTCGGATTGGACTCCCCTTTGCATGGAAGGCAAGCTTGGCGACCAACCATGAAGATTCCTTCTTGTGTAACCGACTCCATGTAACCCTAGATCTCTCCGGTGTCTATATAAACCGGAGAGCATAGTCCGGATAGGCAGATACTCATTACCATAATTCACATAGGCTAGACTTCTAGGGTTTAGCCATTACGATCTCGTGGTAGATCAACTCTTGTAACACTCATATTTATCAAGATCAATCAAGCAGGAAGTAGGGTATTACCTCCATAGAGAGGGCCCAAACCTGGGTAAACATCGTGTCCCCCGTCTCCTGTTACCATCGATCCTAGACGCACAGTTCGGGACCCCCTACCCGAGATCCGCATGTTTTGACACCGACATTGGTGCTTTCATTGAGAGTTCCACTGTGCCATCGACAAAAGGTTTGATGGCCCCTTCAATCGTCGATAATGACGCTGTCCAAGGAAGAACCTTCCTCCCCGGACAGATTTTTGTGTTCGGTGGCTTCGTACTGCGGGCCAACTTGCTTGGCCGTCTGGAGCAGATCGATAGCTATGCCCCTGGCCACTAGGTCAGATTTGGAAGCTTGGACTACCTCGCGGATACCCGTGGAGACTCGATCTTCAACAGGTTGGAGACCGCAGAGATCGCTCCCCCTCGTCCCGATGAACATGACTCATATCTGTTATCGGATTACATCCAGGAGATGGATCCTGTTGCTACAACGGTCTCGGAACCGAAGCAGATCGTCCCCTCCGAGGCCACAAAGTCCGCGGTGTTGGAGCCACACACGGACTCGACATCCTGCAATGTTTGCATCAATGGAGCTCCGGACTCGTCTCCGGCTATACGTTCCGGCCCAGGTACGCCTGCGGACACCGAGCTGGATCGGTTATCGATTTTTGAATTTAGCGCCGCAGACGTCTTCCAGCATTCACCCCTGGGTGACATGCTAAAATCTTTAAATAATTTGTCCTTGGAGAAGGACTCATGGCCGAACTATGTTCGGTTCGAGCTGGAGGCGGATGACGAGCAATTTTGCTTCCCACCCGCCACCCACTTCATAGGCACTATCGATGACTTAACCGACGTGCTTGACTATGGCTCCGAAGACATCAATGGTATGGACGACGATGCCAACAAGGAGCAAGGCCAAGACCCTCCATTCACTAGACGTTGGACGGCTACCTCTTCGTACGACGTGTACATGGTTGATACACCTAAAGGATCTGGCGACGACAAAGAAGAGCCAGACGCGAATAAACCCTCTGAGACGCAGTCCAAGCGCCGGCGCCCCAAATGCCGTTCTAAGCCTCATCGCTCAAAAGATGGCAACACTGGCACCGGAGAAAATAGTACTCCGGGCGTCGCCGAAAACAATGAAAACCCTGTCAGAGCTGCATCCGAACAGGAGGAACATGACAACAGGCAAGACAACCCTGATGAACAGGCCATAGAAGATGATTCGGAGGACGATAGTTACCGTCCACCCTCCGAGGAGGAGACAAGTCTCGGCAACGAAGACTTCATCGTGCATGAGGATCCTCTGGAGCAGGAGCGTTTTAAGCTTCAGCTCATAGCCACTGCAAGGAGCCTGAAAAAGAAACAACAGCAGCTTCAAGCTAAACAAGATCTGCTCATCGACAGATGGACTGATGTCCTGACAGCCGAAGAATACGGCCTCAAGCGCCCAGCCAAGAGTTACCCGAAACACAGACTGCTACCTCAATTCAATGAGGAGGCACCGGAGCACATATCTCCCTCGCGTAATGCGGAACGACCACCATGTGGTCGAGACAGGGCGGCCGACCGGCCACCCCGCGGTCGGGATAAAGCGGCAACTCAGGCCGAACAGCAGCCTGCCCCACCACCCCGTAAAAATAGAGACGGAAGAGTTCGGGGTCACGTGTATGACCTCCGGCAGACCCTGGACAATAGAGCAGGACATACAGGATCGATCTACGGATCGCGTGGATGTGCCTCGAGGCACGACGAAGGCTACCTATTCGGACGTGACAAACCTAACCACGCCCGGGCCGAATGCCGCAGACGGACTCCGTCAGAGCTACGCCGCGATGCGGCCCGATACAGAGGTGCCGCACACCCTCTCTGCTTCACAGATGAAGTATTGGATCACGAATTCCCCGAGGGGTTCAAGCCCGTCAATATCGAATCATACTACGGCACAACCGATCCCACAATATGGATCGAGGATTTTATTCTCCATATCCATATGGCTCGAGGAGATGACCTCCACGCCATTAAATACCTCCCACTAAAACTCAAAGGGCCAGCTCGGCACTGGCTTAACAGCCTGCCTGAAAATTCTATCGGCAGCTGGGAGGACTTGGAAGAAGCCTTCCTGGACAACTTCCACGGAACTTATGTCCGGCCACCAGACGACAATGACTTAAGCCACATAGTTCAACAACCTGGAGAATCAGCCAGAAATTTCTGGACTAGGTTCCTAACCAAAAAGAACCAGATCGTCGACTGTCCGGATGCCGAGGCCCTAGAAGCCTTCAAACACAACATCCGTGATGAATGGCTAGCACACTACCTCGGCCAGGAAAAGCCGAAGTCTATGGCAGCCCTTACGGCACTCATGACCCGCTTTTGCGCGGGTGAGGACAGCTGGCTGGCTCGTAGCAAAAACACAGCCAGCGAGGCAGGCCCCACTGAGGCCAAGAACAGCACCAGCAAGCTCCGGCGCAACAGACACAAATGCCGAAGCGATGGCGATAACACCGATGACACTATAGTTCACGCCGGATTCAGTGGCTCCAGGTCCGGCCAGCGAAAGAAGCCCTATAAAAGGAGCAGTGGAGGACCATCCAGCTTGGACCACATACTCGATCGTCCTTGCCAGATACATGGCACCCCAGACAAACTGGCCAACCATACTAACAGAGATTGCCGGGTCTTTAAACAAGCCAGCAAGGTAAACAACAGAAACAAGGAAGGGGAATGACAGAGCGAGGACGATGACGAGGAGCTCCGGCAGCCGAACACAGGGGGGAAAAGAAATTTCCCCCTCAAGTCAAAACGATGAACATGATATACACTACACACATCCCCAAAAGGGAGCGCAAGAGCGCACTTAGGGACGTCTATGCGTTAGAGCCAGTCGCCCCGAAATTCAATCCGTGGTCATCGTTCCCGATCACCTTTGACCGCCGAGATCATCCAACCAGCATCCGCCATGGCGATTCACCCGCACTGGTCCTCGACGCAATCATCGACGGATTTCACCTGACACGAGTCCTAATGGACGGTGGTAGCAGCCTCAATCTGCTCTATCAGGATAAAGTACGTAAAATGAACATCAACCCATCATGAGTGAAGCCCACGAAGACTACCTTTAAAGGAGTCATACCAGGCGTAGAGGCCCGTTGTACGGGCTCAATAACGCTGGAGGTAGTATTCGGTTCCCCGGATAACTTCCGAAGCGAAGAACTAATCTTTGATATCGTCCCATTTCCCAGCGGCTATCATGCCCTGCTAGGACGAACCGCATTCGCTAGATTCAATGCGGTGCCACATCATGCTTATCTCAAGCTCAAGATGCCCGGTCCACGTGGCGTCATTACAGTAAATGGAAACACGAAATGCTCCCTCCGTACAGAGGAGCACACTGCCGCCCTAGCAGCAGAAGTACAAAGCGGCCTTCTCAAGCAGCATTATAATCTGGCTGCCGAGCCCCTGGACATCATTAAGAGGGTCCACACCACACTGCAACAGGACAGCTCGGCTCGTCACGAGCCGAATTAGCAATTTGGCCTTCATCCCAGCCCCGATGAGGCAATAGCATTGATACCACGCGTACATAAACTACACACTCAAAACCCCATGGGTATTGATGGAGGCATAACTCGTTCGCGATCCACAGTACGGCTTGACCGACCCTGGGATTCGCACGCTTTTACTTTTTCTTTTTACGGGTTTTCTTCTCTTTTCGAGGTCTATAAGGACAACCCACTTGCAGAACACACCAAGGAGGCAAGGAGCTCTGGCATACAAGGGAATCCCTAGGTGGTCTCTACTAAACGATTGCCATACTTGCTTTTCATACCCGCACGTAGCTCGCCCTTGGTTGCGGCATGTTAAATAGCCTTACTTGCTTATCGCATTACTTGTACAAAGTACGCCTCGACGTACTAGTTACATCACAATGGTGAATACACGATAGCGTCAGCTTATTATTTCATTTTCCCGTTTCCTCGCCTCGGTATTAATTACTCATTGCACACGTACACCATGGTACGTATTACTACGCCAGGGGCTTCATTACACCCAACACTACGACAATAAAAAGTCCGAACACTTTTATAGTATAGTTCGGCACCCCGAACTTATAGCATTATATACATCGGCTCCGAATCATGTCTTTGGTCAATAGTTGGGTTGCCCGGCTCCTGTGCTTACTACCTTACGTTCCGCTATATCGGCTAGGGTAGTAAAGGGAGAACTACTGCGATTGTGTCCCAGTTCTTCCGGACGAGCACCTCAGTAGAGAAAGCTGAAAACTGACTGTCATGATGCAGCGAGAGCCAGTCAGCTGTTCGAGAGGTTCCAAATCGTTAGAGATTTTTTTCCGCTTCTTGCGAAGAATTGGTTCCTCCGATTAGGCGTGTATAGAGCCGCTAGTTCGGTCGAATACCAGGGGCTTCGCCAACTTTCTTAATTGTCAAACTCCTATGGCTAAGTGAGGCCGGTAAAGGCCGCATAGTCTGATTGCCTTGTTCGTTGCACTAAACACCTCCTTTAAGGACCAAAATGTGGAGTAAAGAGTGTTTAGATTTATCCCGAACACCCCCGTACTATCTACGTGGGGCCAGAAGCTGACGACTGGTCAACCCTCAGATTTAATAAACGGCCGCACAGGAGGTAAAATTTAAATCATAAGCATTATACTACATAACATCATTGTTCCATATTACATGGCAAGGTAATACACATGTTCTCATGGGAATATGATATCCTTCGAACATTGCTCCGCCACAAGGCAGGACCCCACCAGGACACCATCAAAATAGAGCTCGGGCCGATGATGTTCCTTGCCCTCCGGCGACCCCTCGGTCATTAGCTTCTTGGCATCCAGCTTCGCCCAATGCGTCTTGACGCGGGCAAAGGCCATACGCACACCTTCAATACATACCGACTGCTTCACGGCTTCGAGCCGCGGACAGGCACTCACAAGCCGCTGCACAAGTCCAAAGTAGCTGCTAGGTAAAGGATCGGCAGGCCACAGCCGAACTATCAGGTCCTTCATGGCTAGCTCAGCCAACCTGTGCAGCTCGACCAACTGCTTTAGCTGGTCGTTGAAGGGGACCTGATGTTCGGATCCCAGATATTGGGACCAGAATAGCTTCTCCGTAGACATCCCTTCTTCGGCTCTATAATGCTCCGTAGCATCTGATACACTGTGCGGCAGATCTGTAAACGCCCCTGGAAAATCCAAATTCAGGATAAGCACAAGGAACGTTTCTTCTACATACTTGCTATGCACGGTGAAAGACTTACCCGCCATAATCTTCTTGGCCGCCTGAATTTCCTGGAGGGCGCTCTAGGCTTCGGCTCGTGCATCCTGCGCACTCTGGCGGGCCTTTGCCAATTCGTACTCTTGCGCCTTACAATCGCGCTCCAAGGACTCAAATCTCTCTATCGCGCCCTGGAGCTATTGCTGCGCCTCGCCAACCCTGGACTCGTGCCTCTTGCGCGAGGCACGTTCCTTGGCCGCTTTGTCCTCAGCCTCGGCTGGCGCCTTCTTAAGGGCTGCCACCTCGGTCGTGGCCCCTAATAAAGTTTATGACACTTTAGTCCGGTCGGACTATTCATTTTTTTGAAATGTACCCACAGGTTACTGCATACCTTGGCTATCCTCCAGCTGCTTCTTCACGAGGCCGAGCTCCTCCTCGGCCCGCTCCAGTTTCTGCTTCAGTCCGGAGACCTCCGCAGCATGAGCAGTGGCAGCCTGCAGCGATACCTGCTTATTCACATAGACAACTCATGTTAGACTCCTGCGATATTTATTCTTGATCCTCTGTTCGGCTTTTCTTCCCAAACACCAAACAGAGCATCAGGGGCTATTGTTTATACTGTGATATTTTTCCTACAATCACATTACTTACCTCAAAGCCTGTTAGAAGGCTAGTGCAGGCTTCGGTCAGTCCGCTTTTGACGAACTGAACCTTCTCTATTACGGTGTCCATAAGGACACGATGTTCATCCATGATAGAGGTGCCTCGTAGCGCCTCCAGCAGATTACCAGGTGCCTCTGGTTGGACAGAGGTCACCGGTGGAACAGGCACATTCCCTCCTTGTGGGGAATGCCGTTCGCTGGACCCCGGAGCGTGTAGATCTCCGGAATGGTATCCGGCTGAGGTCCAAAGGGAACTCGGGCCCCGTCACTAGTCCTCATGGGGACTTTTCCCCCCGTATGTCCGGCCGCCAAGGAGTCATCCTGGGGCGTCACCCCGATGATCTCCAGAATCTCCCCCGGCCTGGGAAAGTCTTTTTGGACACCACCTCGTCATCACCCTTGGGTGAGATGGAATGAGAAGGTGGCGGAGACATGCTAGCCATCTCCTTCGAGTCCAGCGAATCCTCTGTCGAGGATCGCGGGGTGCCATCGCGTGCCAGACTGCAGTGACAAAGTTTACAGTATGTCAATATTACAAACCAGGAAAGCTAGACGTTTGCGGATTCTGTTACTTACGAAGCGGCCCGAGGCTTGGTCCGGCGAGGTCGCTCCGGACTGCTGTCAACATCCCACGCGGAGTTATCCGCGAGGGAGCCTTTAACCCTCTTAGGCGCTTTCGCTTCCGGACTCGTGGGGGCCACTCTTTTCTTCTTCCCCACCTCAGGTGGGGAGTCGTCTTCTTCCTCCTCTTCGTCGTCGTCGTCGGTGGATGAAGAAGAAGTTTCATCTTCGGACGTCATGTCCGGAGTGCCTTTTCGGCGAGGGCCCTTCTTGGCCGCTTTCCTGGCCATCTTCTCTGGCACCTCATAAGGTGCGGGAAAAAGCATTTTCGTCAGTAATGGGAATTCTTGGTCTTCGGGCAGCGGAGCCGGACAGTTAATCCCCTCTGCTACCTCGATCCAGGCCTGAAAACATGGATGAGAAAGCTTAGGCTTTACCTCAAAATATGCCAGTAAAAGGTATGCCTTGAAAAGATGAAATAACTTACCGAATTGGCTTGGTGCTTTAAGCTAAGCCCGCGATCCTCGGTCATAGGCGGCGACGTCTCACCGGCCTTGAAAAGCACTCTCCAGATGTCTTCGTGCATCACGCCGAAGAGCTCTTGCAGCGTCTGGTGCTTGGCCGGATCATACTGCCACAGATAGCAAGTCCGGCGTTGGCATGGAAGGACCCGACGAATGAGCATGACCTGGACCACGTTGACAAGCTTGATTTTCCTGTCTATCATGTTCTGGACGCACGTCTCGAGCCCAGTCAGCTCGTCCGAAGGACCCCAGGTTAGGCCCCTCTCTTGCCAGGAGGTGAGCCACATCGGGATTCCAGATCGGAATTCGGGGGCCGCCGCCCAGTTGGCGTCGCGCAGCTCGGTGATGTAGAACCACCCCGATTGCCACCCCTTCACCGTCTCTGCGAATGAGCCTTCGGGCCAGGTGACGTTGGGCATCTTGCCCACCATAGCGCCTCCGCACTCTGCTTGTTGACCGCTCACTACTTTCGGCCTCACATTGAAGGTCTTCAGCCACAGGCCGAAGTGAGGTGGGATGCGGAGAAAAGCCTCACAAACGACGATAAATGTTGAAATGTTGAGGATAAAGTTGGGGGCTAGGTCATGAAAATCCAGCCCATAGTAAAACATCAGTCCACGGACAAATAGATGGAGAGGGAATCCCAGTCCGCACACAAAATGTGTGAGAAACACAACCCTCTCATGGGGCTCTGGAGTGGGGACAATCTGCCCCTTGGCCAGGAGTCGGTGAACGATCTCCTTGGCTAGGTATCCAGCCTCCCGGAGCTCCTTGATGTCCTTCTTCTTAACGGAGGAGGCCATCCACTTGCCTCCAGCTCCAGATCCGGACATGTTTGGAGTACTTTCTTGGACGAAGAAAAGCTAAAGCTTGGGCGCTGGAGCTCAAGGACGGAAGGGCTGAGGGAAAGAAAGGGCGAGGGTGAGAAAAGGGAATCCTTACCCCCTTTATAGAGGCCGCGAATATCAAACGCCTCCCCACTCGCCTTAAACTCGCCTGTTCCCAAGGGTCGTGCAAATGTCACGGTTGGGTTACCCACACCCGCATTGATGAGGATCCCGCAATAAGGGGACACGATCTCTACTTCGACGGGACATGCCAATTACAACCGCGTCTCGAAACATGGGATGGCAGATGAAAAATGGTTCGAAATTATGACCGGACAGACATGATGTCGTGTTACAAAAGCTGTCAACAGATTAGATTCGTGCAAATATTATATTCTCTCTGCGGTTGTGTGTGGTATGCGTTACAGGTCCGGATACAATCATCGCATCCGAAGACTATCGTGGAGTTCGGAAAAAGGCGAACCCGCCTTGCAATGTCGAAGACAATCTGCGCGCCGGACTCCACGTCATTGAAGCCAGGTTCAGGGGCTACTGAGGGAGTCCTGGACTAAGGGGTCCTCGGGCGTCCGGCCTGTTGTCCATTGGGCCGGACTGATGGGCTGTGAAGACATGAAGGCCGAAGACTATACCCATGTTCGGATTGGACTCTCCTTGGCGTGGAAGGCAAGCTTGGTGACCAACCAGGAAGATTCCTTCTTGTGTAACCGACTCCATGTAACCCTAGATCTCTCCGGTGTCTATATAAACAGGAGAGCATAGTCCGGATAGGCGGATACTCATTACCATAATTCACATAGGCTAGACTTCTAGGGTTTAGCCATTACGATCTCGTGGTAGATCAACTCTTGTAACACTCATATTCATCAAGATCAATCAAGCAGGAAGTAGGCTATTACCTCCATAGAGAGGGCCCGAACCTGGGTAAACATCGTCTCCCCCGTCTCCTGTTACCATCGATCCTAGACGCACAGTTCCGGACCCCCTACCCGAATCCACCGGTTTTGACACCGACAAGGTGCGCCTCTCGAAGGAGCTAGGGACCGCTCTTGTACTGCGTCGTTGCAAACTCTGGTTCGGAAGAAAATATGTACACCACCAAGGGAGAAGTGAGTCTCGGGCTGCGTCATCAGCGAGCACCGGTTCTGCCACACCGTATCCTCCAAGAACGTGGTGCAAAACCTGTACGCCTATGATCTATTCACCGTTGAACTATCCATCGGGGACGCACGCCTCATGAAGGAGCATGAGTTGCGTCGTTGCGGAAACTGGTTCCGTCGAGGATCTGTACGCCATGAAGGGAAAGGTGGGTCTCGGGCTGCGTCGTCAGCATGCTCTGGTTCCGGCTCGCCGTCTTCTCCAATAGCGTGATTCAAAACCTGTACGGCTGTGTATCCTTTGTCATGAATGTGTTCACCGTGGCCATGTTCGTCGCAATCTGTTCTTCCCGATCTGTACACCATGGGCTATTCGTCGAGTGCCATGAAGGCCGCCATGGTAGAGTGTCGGGGCTAGCGGTTGGGCTGCGTCGTTGGAGAGCTCCGGCTGCTCCCGAGTAATCTGCAGCCAAGAACATGACACCTGAAAATGAAAGGCTTGGCGTAGACAAACTCTAGTGGTGTCGGTGCAGTTTTCTGGTCCGGTGAGGTCGTCTTCGGCGGCGGCGGCGACGCGATCACACGAGCGTCGTCTCCGGTGTCCGGCACGTACTCTCAGTGTAGTGCATGCATGCTGGATGGGAGGAAGAGAGGCTGGAGAAAAAGTAATTAGACGACCATCTCAACATCAGGAAACATGAGCTTGGTGTTCATGTCGTCGAGGTCCTTGCGGCCCTTGCACGGATGGCCGCCGGTCTCAGTTGCGGCTAGGCATGAAAATAGTGCGGAAATGGATGGAACTGCGTGCTACCATATTTGTTTTCATATTTTTTTGCAGAAGCAGAAACAAATACAGAAACCCCGAAAATGAATATGGAAACAAATACTACCGGAAACAAACACGGAGCGGATACAGAGCGGACACGGAAACAAAACTGTGTATTGACCGGAACTTGAAACCCCCTTGAATCATAGATAAATATAGACAAAAAACAAAAAGATTTATGGAATTGTTAACATGGCTACAAAATAATATGGTTGTGTTAGCAACATAGGGTGGTGTTGTAGTACTACATGGCAATTCCGTATAGGGTCTAGTTGAGTACGTGTGTGGTAGTAAAAGATGGTCCTCAAATGATCCATTCTGCTCATTCTACTCATTGTGTCAGTGTGTATTGTTTGATAGTTGGGCGACAAAGCAGACATAGACCTATAGTAGAAACAGAAATTCCATATTTACGGACACGGAATGTTCCGTTTCCACGCCTGTTTCACCAGAAAACACCGTTCCGTTTTTGTTTCCGTTTCCGCGTAAAAAATTCCATTTCCGTTTCCGTTTCGCAAATTTCCGTTTTCGTTATCATATTTCCTCTCCATTTTCATTTTTTCTCTGGAAAAGCGGAAACTTTCCACTCCATTTTCATCCCTAGTTGCGGCTGCGAGTCCTGCAAGATGCGTTTTGCCTCTGGTGTTTTGCGAAGGGATTTGTCGTGTGTTGGATGGATGGATGTGGTGGTTGGCGAAGTGTGTTGGATGGATTTGTGCTTGGTGGCTGGTGAGTGCGCCGGCTACGAATGGATATGGCGCTGGCGAGTCTTCTCTTCGGACGTGCGTGAACCCCCCCCCCCCCTGCGTCCCTGCGTATGTATTTATAGGCAGAGCTAAAGCCCTTCGCGCCCGCGTGACGGGCGTTGTTGAAAATATGCCCTAGAGGCAATAATAAAATGGTTATTATTATATTTCCTTGTTCATGATAATTTTCTATTGTTCATGCTATAATTGTGTTATCCGGAAAACGTAATACATGTGTGAACACATAGACCATAACATGTCCCTAGTGAGCCTCTAGTTGACTAGCTCGTTGATCAATAGATGGTTACGTTTTCCTGACCATGGACATTGGATGTCATTAATAATGGGATCACATCATTAGGAGAATGATGTGATGGACAAGACCCAATCCTAAGCATAGCACTAGATCGTGTAGTTCGTTTGCTAAAGCTTTTCTAATGTCAAGTATCATTTCCTTAGACCATGAGATCGTGCAACTCCCGGATACCGTAGGAATGCTTTGGGTGTGCCAAACGTCACAACGTAACTGGGTGGCTATAAAGGTGCACTACAGGTATCTCCAAAAGTGCCTGTTGGGTTGGCACGGATCGAGACTGGGATTTGTCACTCCGTATGACAGAGAGGTATCTCTGGGCCCACTCGGTAATGCATCATCATAATGAGCTCAATGTGACTAAGTAGTTAGTCATGGGATCATGCATCACGGAACCAGTAAAGTGACTTGCCGGTAACGAGATTGAACGAGGTATTGGGATACCGACGATCGAATCTCGGGCAAGTAACGTACCGATTGACAAAGGGAATTGTATACGGGATTGCTTGAATCCTCGACATCGTGGTTCATCCGATGAGATCATCGTGGAACATGTGGGAGCCAACATGGTTATCCAGATCCCGCTGTTGGTTATTGGCTAGAGAGCTGTCTCGGTCATGTTTGCATGATTCCCGAACCCGTAGGGTCTACACACTTAAGGTTTGATGACGCTAGGGTTATAAGGAAGATTTGTATGTGATTACCGAATGTTGTTCGGAGTCCCGGATGATATCCCGGACGTCACGAGGAGTTCCGGAATGGTCCGGAGGTGAAGATTTATATATGGGAAGTCATCATACGGTCACCGGAAATATTCGGGGGTATACCGGTATTGTACCGGGACCACCGGAGGGGTTCCGGGGGTCCACCGGGAGGGTCCACCTGCCCCGGAGGGCCTTATGGGCTGTAGGTGGAAGGGAACCATCCCTAAGTGGGTTGGGAGCCATCCCCCTAGGGCCCATGCGCCTAGGGTTGGGGGGAACCCTAAAGGGGGCGCCCCCTTGCTTGGGGGGCAAGCCCCCTCCCCCTTGGCCGCCGCCCCCCTCTAGATCTCATCTAGAGGGGCCGGCACCCTTCCCCCTTCTCCCTATAAATTGAGCGGTGGAGGGAGGGCTGTGGCACCACAAGGCGCAGCCCCCCCCCCTCCCCAACACCTCTCCTCCTCCGCGTGAGCTTGGCGAAGCCCTGCCAGAGAACTGCTGCTCCATCACCACCACGCCGTCGTGCTACTGTTGGAGCCCTCTTCCTCAACCTCTCCCTCCTCATTGCTGGTTCAAGGTGCGGGAGACGTCACCGGGCTGCACTTGTGTTGAACGCGGAGGTGCCTTTGTTCGGCGCTAGGATCGGAATCTACCGCGATCTGAATCGCTACGAGTACGACTCCCTCATCCGCGTTCTTGCAACGCTTCCGACTCGCGATCTTCAAAGGTATGAAGATGCACTCCCCTCTCGTTGCTAGTAAACTCCATAGATTGATCTTGGTGATGCGTAGAATTTTTTCTAATTTCTGCAACGATCCCCAACAGTGGCATCATGAGCTAGGTCTATGCATAGTTTCTATGCACGAGTAGAACACAAGTTGTTGTGGGCGTCGATTTTGTCAATTTACTTGCCGTTACTAGTCTTATCTTGATTCGGCGGCATCGTGGGATCACTACAAAAAAAAGACACATCCGTGACATTTTGGGCCGAACGAATTTTTTTTCTGTCATACATATGACACTTCTATGACGATAAGTGTGACAAAACCCGGTATCATCATAGATGTGGTGGGCTCCTACTTCTATGACAAAAAATCATGACAGAAAATGGGCTTTTCGTCCTGGGCGGGCCGGAGACACAGCTGCATGACATTCTTTGGGCCGTCCATGACGGAAAAAACCATGGTAGAAGCGAGGGCGAGGAAAATTTCGGGGAGTTCCCGGTTACGGTGGGAGGTCGGGGGCCGAGCGATGCGCGTTTCTCTCGTACACGTACGCGCGTGTGTGCGAGGCGTTGGCTCTAACTGAACCCGAGCGAGGCGTTGGGCTCTAACTAAACCCGAGCGATCGCACTGTAGGCTACGCGTTACTGAACCCGAGCGATCGATCGATGGCTGTTAACTGAACCCGATCGAGCGATTCCTTCGCTACTGCTGCTAACTAAAGCCGATCGATGCTGCCTCTGGGATGAACAGTGAGCGTTGCGAGGGGGTTTGGATGAACAGTGAGCGGTGGCGTTGCCTCTGGATGAACAGGACCCCGTGGTGTGGTGGAGGGCTGGATGAACAGTAGACGGTGGAGGGGTGAACGTGGATGGGTGGTTGAACAGGACCCCGTGGTGTGGAGGGCTGGATGAACAGTAGACGGTGGAGGGGTGACCGTGGAGGGGTGGTTGAACAGTAGCCGATGGAGTAGCGCGCGGTGGAGGCTGGATGAACAGGAGCCCGTGGAGGCTGGAGAAGGTCGACGGTAGCCCGTGGAGGTTGGAGGAGGTCGACGGTGGAGATGAACAGTATCCCGTGGAGTCCCGTTTTGCGGTACGCCACACCCCTCCTGATGAACAGGACCCCCGTTTCGACCGTAGGAGGTCCGTTTCGTCCGTTTGGCGGTACGCCACACCCCTCCCGATCAACAGGACCCCCGTTTCGACCGTAGGAGGTCCGTTTCCTCCGTTTCACGGGACACCACGCCCCTCCCGATCAATAGGACCCCCGTTTCGACCGTAGGAGGTCCGTTTCCTCCGTTTTGCGGTACGCCACACTCCTCCCGATCAACAGGACCCCCGTTTCGACCATAGGAGATCCGTTTCCTCCGTTTTGCGGTACGCCACACCCCTCCCCATGAACACGACGCATTCTGTTGCCTCCCCATGAACATGACGCATTCCGTTGCCTCCCCATGAACACGACGACGACGCTGTTTCTCCGTTCCGACCCAGCCATGTACACGAGGCCTGGCCGTACGTATGCGCGAGTAGGCGTTCGAGACCCCGCCCGTATGTACACATACGTGGCCGTATTTTCTTTCTTGCACCCTAGCCGCTGTACGTATGTGTACATGCTACGTGCGCGCCTCTACTACGACACATACGCGCCTCTACTACGACACGTGCGCGCCTCTACATCCACCAGTATATATGTATGTACACGTTCGCGACCAGAATGACAACGCTACATACGCTTCGACCAGGTGGGTCCCGACTGTCAGGCACTTCCTTGCCTGCGAAGATGTAGCTGGTGGGTCCCAGCAGTCAGGGGGCAAATCATTTTTTTTGCCCCGACGCACTTCCTTGCGTGCGAAGATGTAGCTGGTGGGTCCCAGCAGTCAGGGGCAAATGTTTTTTTCGTGAAATACGGTGGCCCGTACGGTGGGTCCCCGCTGTCAGGTGGAGGAATAATTATTTTGCACGTAATAAGGAGGCACTTCCTTGCTGCGGCCGTGGACCCAGCTGTCAGCCTCTCCACGTACAGTCCACATCTGATGGAAGCCGTTCCTTGACCACGTTGACCACGCCGCGCCGGGAGCACCAGGGCGGTGGAAGACGGCGAGGCCTAGGAAGGGGACGACGCGGAGCCGGGGAAGACGCGGCAGTGGATGCCCACGCGTAGATGAGTACGAGGGTTCACTGGTTCGCTGCCGTGTGAGGCTACCGTCGCTGCAGAATAACAGGGGGTGTGGGTGAGTAGAGGGATGGCCTGGCCAGTGGTGGGAGTAGTAGGGGGCGGCGAGGCCTCCGCGGCATCGCAGCCGGCCACGGGAGGCAGGAGCACGAGGCACGACCGACGCTGGTTTGGGCGGCTGGAGCAAGAAGACCAGAGGTTGAAGAAGCACTACGGCCGTTGGATGGACATCGTACGGTCACTGGAGCTAGAATCGTGCATATTGACTAAGTTGACAAAGCCCTCTGTCCCCGTCAACTTAGTAGGCCAACAACTCAGCCTGCCACTATACTGGGTCCCAGCTAACAGGGGGAGTATTCATTTTTTTGTGCGTAATAAGGAGGCACTTCCTTGCGTGCGAAGATATAGCTGGTGGGTCCGAGCTGTCAGCGGCGGTAATGTTTTTTTCGCGAAATACAGAGGCCCTTTCGGTGGGTCCCTGATGTCAGCTGGAGGAATCATTATTTTGCGCGTAATAAGGAGGCATTTCCTTGCGTGCGACCGTGGACCCAGCTGTCGGCCTCTCCACGTACAGTCCACTTCAGATGCATGTCGGTCGTTAACCACGTTGACCAGGCCACGCCGAGAGCACCAGGGCGGTGGACGACGGCGAGGCCTAGGAAGGGAACGACACGGAGGCAGGGAAGACTCGGCAGTTGTTTCCCTCATGGAGGGGAGTACGACTGTTCGAGGGTTTACTGGTTCGTCTGCCGTCGCCGGAGAATAACAGCAGGTGTGGGTGAGTAGAGGGATGACTAGGCCAGCGATGGGAGTATGGTGGGGCGGTAAGGCCTGCGCGGCAGCAGAGCCGGCCGCGGGGAGGAGAGAGCAGGCACTCCCGCTGGCGCTTGTTTGAGCGGCTGGAGCAGGAAGAGCAGAGATTGAAGAAGCACGACGGCCGTTGGATGGCCATCCAACAGTCACTGCTTGTGCGTCAACCTTTTTTTAGGAAAGCCTCAAATCTATGGAAAACAGCATACAACCCATCTGCCATTATTTCTAATAATTTACAGCCCATTTGCTAATTATTAAGGTTTTTTTTGGAGCCCATATTATTTTTGTTAGCATTACAGCCCATACTGTGGCCACGGTTAAAAAATTATACGAAATTTTGCATATTTCGGTGCGGTCCGAACTGTTTTTAATCCCGAAATTTCGACTCATATTCAAACTGATTTTAAAAATAAATGTCTATCAATATAAAATCCAACAAATTCTCCACGCATAAAAATTAATGTAATTTAAAATCTCGAAATGAAAAAAAAGATATTTGAAACTAATTGCCGGTTTGATGTGTTTTAAAAATGTACAGCCCATTTCTCATTACTGATGGGCCATTTTCTCGGCCAGCCGAATGAAAGCTCTCCTCGTCTTGAAAGATTTGCAGCCCAACAGGCCTGACAAAGCGACTTACTTGGCAAATCACAAAAAAACTGGGATGTGGCCGTGGACCCAGCTGTCAGCCTCTCCACGTACAGTACTCTTCCGATGGAAGTCGTTCCTTGACCACGTTGACCACGCCGCGCGGAGAGCACCACGGAGGTGTACGACGGCGAGGCCTAGGAAGGGGACGACGCGGAGCCGAGGAAGACGCGGCAGTGGAAGCTCGCGCGGAGAGGAGTACGAGGGTTCATTAGTTCGGCTGCGGTGTGAGGCTGCCGTCGCCGCAGGGCCTGGCCAGCGGTGGGAATAGTAGGGGGCGGTGAGGCCTCCGCGGCAGCACAGCCGGCCACGGGAGGCAGGAGCATGCGGCACGACCGGCGCTGCTTTGGGCGGCTGGAGCAAGAAGACCAGAGGTTGAAGAAGCACTATGGCTGTTGGATGGACATCGTACGGTCACTGGAGCTAGAATCGTTCATATTGACTAAGTTGAAAAAGCCCTTCATCCCCGTCAACTTAGTAGGCCCACAAGTTAGCCTCCCACCAAGGTGGGTGCCAGCTAGCTGGGGGAGTATTCATTTTTTTTGTGCGTAATAAGGAGGCACTTCCGGTGGGTCCAAGCTGACAGCGGGGGGGGCATTTTCTTCGCGAAATACGGTGGCCCATCAGGTGGGTCCCAGCAGTCAGGGGGCAAACGTTTTTTCACAAAATACGGTGGCCCGTCCAGTGGGTCCCTGCTGTCAGGTGGAGGAATCATTATTTTCTGCGTAATAAGGAGGCACTTACTTGCTGCAGCCGTGGACCCTGCTGAGACTCTCCACGTACAGTATCCTTCCGATGGAAGTCGTTGCTTGACCACGTTGACCTCGCCGCGTTCCGTTGCATGCATGCGTCCATGGGTGTGGTGCGTCCCCACTGTCAGCCTCTCACGTACAGTCATCTTCCGATGACTCTCGGTTGTTGACCACGTGGACCACACCGTGCCGAGCGCACCCAGACTGGAACGAGCAGGAGATGGGGAAGACGGGGCAGTGGAGTCGCAGATGGAGACGAGTGGGAAACTTCACTGGTTCGGGTGCGCGGCAGCACAGTCGCGGTGCCGCCCAAGGGAGACAGGAGCAAGAACAGAGGTTGAAGAAGGAGCACGGCTATTGGATTAACATCCAACGGTCCAGCTGCTAGAATCATTTGTTGATTAAGTTGACAAAGCCGTGCATACACGTCCGCTTAGTAGGCCCACAAGTCAGTCACCAAATCTGACGGGTCCCAGCTGCCAACGGGATGAATACTTTTTTCGCAAAACAAGGAGGCACTTCCTTCCGTGCGAAGATACAGCCGGTGGGTCCCAGCTGTCAGGTGGAGAAATAATTTTTTCGCAAAACAAGGAGGCCCTCCTGTAGCTGGTTTGAATCCAAACCTAGACTATGACTATATATGGTGCTATGCTACTCTGCAAGTAATGAAACTGACATATCCAACATTCGCTTCTCCTCATCTCTACTTACTCTGCCTAGCATCAGAAGTTCTGGCCGCAGCAACCATGTCCGCTGGCTGCTCGTCCACCTGCTCTTCAGCAGGCAACAACCAGATATGCGCCAAGTCGCCACCCGTACCATCGCCTGTGGGTCTCATCACACCCCCGCCGGCACGTGCACCGCAGCCGATTGCTCATCGCAACCCGCTGCCGTTGCTGTGGTGCCACTGCTGCAAATCACGCAGAGTCATCCGTCGCGTCTCAACCACAATCCGCAACCCTGGCCGAGTCTTCTACAAATGCCTGAATCATGGGGTAATAATATGTTTAAGTGTTGTTCTGCTGCTTTCAGTTGCTGATTTTTTTAATAGTTTGGTTGATGATCTTCCAATTTGATTCGTGCAGAAAAGGGAAGATTCGTGTGATTTGTATTTCTGGGAAGTTGCTAATGTGGGGGAATGCAACTACGGTGATTATTTGGTTAGCCGAGGAATCCCAATACTAGCAGGTTGGGGTGTTGGACAAGTAACTGAAGGAACAGCAGAAGAGGAAGATGCAGAGCAGAAGGTTAAAGATGCAGTTCCTCTGATCATGGCCAAGCAATAGCTGCTGAACGGCCTTGACAGCAATGAGGAGATAAAAGAGCTTGTGTAGATAATGGGCAAAATCGATGTGCTCTGTAGGATGATTGTCTCTTTATTTGCAGTGTATGTAGCACTCGTGATGTATTCAGTGGCTACGACATGAGCACTTTGCTGAAAATAGTAATGAATGATAGCTGTGTAGCAGGCTGGGCATAGTGTTGTGAACATCTAATGATTTCTATTAACGGAAATCAGGGGGTATCCCCTTTTGTTCATATAAATAAATAAATAGCAGAGGCCCTGTCGGGTCAGCTTTGTTCTCATTCGAAGACGTCGAGCAAATTGCAGTCCAACAGCAAACTATGTCATCAAATTCAAGTTTCACAGCCAAATATGAGTACAACTAAACAACAATGTCATCATGTTTTAGTTGTCATACAATCACCAAACACAAATCAGCATACATAACAAGTGATGTTCTCACAGCAAAATACTAAACAACATATTTATCAGGTTTCAGTTGTCATAGCAAACACAATTTCACATAGTAGATAAAAAAACGTCTTCTGACAGGCAAATACGACAAAAGCAATGTAATCATCATCCGCAGTAGCAGCGTCAACATCTTAGCCAAGTGTATCAATCTGAATCGTAATTCCCCATGGTGTCATCTTCTTCTTCGTCCTCAACATCCTCGAACGTTGGCTTCTTCTTGATCAACTCTTGTATGTCCACAGCACGACATGCAATCTTTTCGCCGGCGTCATTGACGTGATGGTTCTCAAAGATATTAGGAACATCTGTGTTATCTTGTACATCAGGAGCAGTGTAAGCAGCATCTTGTTGTGCAACTTCATTAAACGAATTCCTCTACTCAAACCTTTGCAATACTCTCCAGTCATCGCTACGTGCAAATGTGTCTTCCAAGAAAAATATCTGTGTTGCTTGATTTACCAAAATAAAAGGCTCGTTGGTCTGGTACGCCGCCTTGACATTGATGGATTTGAAATAATCATCAGCTCTGGGTTTTGCGATCCTGGAAAACAGGTTATACCAACGACAGCACAATAGAACCACACACCGATGATCCTCGAAACTGGAGATATACTGCAACTGAACAATGTCTGTTATGTTAGCATACATTTCAGTTGTCTCTTTGTCATACGTATTCGTGCTCATGATGGCACTGTTTTGTGTCTTCCTGCCTTCGTCTCGTGCAAGGGTGTTGTAGCGCACATCTCCAACAACGCAAGATTCATAATGTCTTACCTGAGTATCAGGACCCATTGCTAGTGAGTAAAGGGCATCATCAACTTCCTGCCCATCCTCCCGCATCTTCTTAACCTATGGTTAGAAGATAGACAAGCTGATCATCTTATGTACTCAATATATTAAAAAAACTGACAGTGCACTTCAAAAGCTTACATGGTTCTTGAACCATTTCGCAAATCTTGCCATAACCAGTTTGTCAATGTTTCTTGGATTTTGCGGCAGTAACTCCTCTTTGTAGATGCTGCACAACATAGTGATCGCGCCAAACATCTAAATATATAAGAATGTGTTGCAAGTTTAGTAGATTATGATGTATAGGCTGCAGTACTGCACTTACTTGATATAAGGTAGTATCTCAGGACATTTATTCAACACATACCAAACCATTTTGTCCAAATCTTTAGGTTTGTCCTCTTGTTGACTCTTCCCTGTAACTCGAACAGAATAATCGAAAACATTGAGCCCGGGATTGTCTTCACCCACCTCTTTGCTAAGCTGATCAGCTGTTTCAATGTATTTTGAGCAGAATGTCAACGCTTCTGTAGCAATGTAGGCCTCTGCAATGGAACCCTCGGGTCTAGCTCTGTTCCTAACATAGCCCTTGAAAGTGCCTAGCCGGGTTTCAATAGGGTACATCCAGCCATACTGTACTAGACCTCTAAGTAGTGCCTCATCAGGTAGATGAACAGCCAAATGCACCATCACGTCAAAGAAGGCTGGAGGATATATCTTCTCAAGGTAGCATAGGATAGCTGGTATCTTGTCTCTAAGACGCTCCAAAGCATCTATCCTGATATTCCTACTGCAGAGTTCCCTGAAGAATTGTCCCAGCTCTGCAACTGCTCTGTATAAGTCAGGGCGGCCCAATCCTCTAAGGATAACAGGTAAAACCCTTTGAAGTAGGACGTGGCAGTCATGAGTTTTCAACCCTTGTACCTTGTATCCATCTGCAATGACTCTCCTTTCAGGGTTGGAAGCAAATCCATGTGGGAATCTCACACGTGACAGGACTTCGCAGAATTCTTTTCTTTTTACCTTGTCCAAGACGTACACAGCTGGTGCCATATCCCGTGGTTTACCTTCATCTTGCACCTGCAAATCCTTTCTGATACCCAGGTGTGTCAAATCAATCCTAGATTTTAAGGTATCTTTCGTCTTGCCTTCAATATTAAGAAGTGTGCCGATAATGCTGTCACATATATTTTTCTCGATGTGCATCACATCAAGATTATGCCTCAGATCCAAATCTTTCCAATACTCCAAGTCCCACAAAGTGGACCTGCGGGTAAACAATAATCTCTCTTCTACCCTGCCACGCTTCCTTTTCCCCCTACCATTACCAGGATGGTTTCCTGGTGTAATATGCCTGACCTTCTCTAATTCCACTTGCAACTCATCGGCGGTGAGCCTCTTTGGCGCCTCACGGTTTTCATGCTTTGCATTGAACACATGTCTTCGGTATTTTCTAGGATGCGGCTTGTCCTTGGCAAGGAGACGGCGGTGTCCAATGTAACAGATCTTGCTAAGTATTGCGTATGACAGCGGATTCCTGTCACAGCAAACACATGCATTGTGACCATGTGTCGTTCGCCCTGACATAGTGCCCAAAGCCGGATAATCATGGATGCACCAAATTATAACAGCACGCAGAAAGAAATCAGCTGGTGGGCTGCTATATAGGTCTCGAGTGAGAACACCCTTCCATAGCTGTTGAAGTTCCTCCACAAGAGGCTCCATGAACAAATCAAAATCCTTTCCAGGACTTTTTGGACCTGGGATGAGCAAGGCCATCATGTAGTTTGATTCTTTGGTGCAGACATTTGGAGGCATGTTGTAAGGGATAACAAGCACTGGCCACATGCTATATGTGGCGCTCTGGTGGCCAAATGGGTTAAATCCATCTGAAGCTAAGCCAAATCTAATGTGTCTCGGGTCAGCAGCAAACTCTTTGTGTTTATCATTGAAGCTTTTCCACTCACTACCATGAGATGGATGGCTCATTACATTCTGATCTCTGTACTCCTGGTTCCTAGAATGCCACAGTACATCCTCTCTTGTTTCAGCATCATGAAACAACCTCTGCAATCTTGGTATAATTGGAAAATGTCTCAGAACATTATGAGGAATCCTCTTCACAGCATCACCATCTTTCCATCTTGGTGATTTGCATTTCGGGCATTCACTTAAGTTGGCATAATCCTTCCGGAACAGAACACAATTATTCGTACAAACATGGATCATATCATATCCAATTCCAACTGCACGAAGGAAATTCTTCATTTTACTGTAGGTGTGTGGCAGCTCAGACGCATCTGGGAAAGATTCGCGGAAAGCAGCCAACATCGCATCGAATGATTTTTTGGTCATCTGCTCAGATGTCTTCACCTGAAGAAAGGTGACCATAGCTGAGAATACTGACAGCTTATTTCCTGGGGTGACAGCAACGTTGCATTGTTCCAACATGCGGGCCCACCGTTTTTCTTCTGCAGGTGACAGTTCTCGGAATGCACGAGCATTTCGTAGTATTGTTTCAATGTTGGTCAAACTCATTGGCTCCGCCACCACCACCTCCTCCTCCTCTTCCACCTGAGCATCAGGCAGATCAAGATGGTGATCTGCTGCTTCCACGTAGTCAATAACATTGACGTTCACAGCTTCACCATGATGAACCCACCTAGTATATGTGACCGACATCCCATACAAGTGTAGATGATTTTGCATAGTTGACTGGGGTCTTGTAACTGAATTCATACGACTGCTACACGGGCAGAGCACATCTGATTTCGGACCACCGTACTCAGCTCTGATAAAGTTCATGAAGTTTTCAACCCCCTCGACATATGCAGCGGAGAATCTTCGAGCAGAAGTTATCCAAGTCATGTCCATCTGTTAGACATACAAATTAGTTCTTCTACTAGATATTACAGGAAAAACATATATGCTTTTTTATGAAGTCCAGAAAAAAATACCTAGGTCGATGTCTAAAGCTATGGCAAGATATTTGGACGAGCAGATCTAAGTAACGAAATATATGTAAAGCTAATTCAGCAAACAGATTTGAGTGCCAAATTATGGCAGGCTGTTTCAGCAGTCAATGAGGCCGAGCACACAGCCATCGAACTATCGAAGGCCATCGCAGCAATAAAGATCGAGTATAAAACGGTGTAGAGCTATTTCACCTAACAGATTGGCTACTAGACCATGGCAATCTACGTCACAATAAATATATGGCAGGATATTTTAGCAACTAATCGGCCTTGGCATGCCATCTCAGCTAAGCAGATTGAGTGCAGAACAGGGCAAGGAAGCTTCTTAAGCAGAGCATATTGACAGTAAACTCCTTCGGCAAACAGTGAGATTAACAGCGTTTATCAGCTAACATTCAGCGCTACACCGACATGAACGGGGCCTCAGTCTAGAATGCGCGTACCGTGGGAGAAGCTGACCACCGTGCGTCTCCACACGAACATCGCCAGTGGTGGCGTCGCTGACCGCCGTGCGCCTCCACAAGAACGTAGCCAGAGGTGGCGGCGCGGCTAGAGGACGGCAGTCTACGAGAGCGTACTGTTGGAGCGGGAGGATCGCCGAACTGCGGCGCCGACGTATCGGCGCGGCGGGGAGGGCGGCTTTGGCGGAGCGAATGGAGTGGAGGGGGACAGGGGGGAAGGTGTTTGGGGAATATTATTGGCTAGTTGGCCGAAGGGCGGTTGAATCGGATTTGGGGGGAATTTTTGGGTGTGGGGGGGAGGATTTTCGCGCGGTGGGCGGGGGGAGTTTGGCGCATGGTCGGTTTCTCCAAGTGCAGTCCCACGTGTCAGTGAAGAGGCAAGCCGAAGCGCGTTCCGTTTGCGTGAGCCGTGTGCAGGACCGAACGTGTGCGGGGTGCAATGCGACCGCGACAGGAGTGCTGTGAGTGTACCGCCTTTTTTCCTTTTGAACTAGGTGCTTCGCCCCCTCAAAAAAATTTGTTGCCTCGCGCGATCCATCGATACTACTACTAGTAATCCGGTAATCCCGACTAAAACAGCGCGGCCGGGTCTTTTCCCGCGCGATATGCTGGGAGGTTGGCTTAGTCGGGTTTTATAGGACGAGTAATGCTACACCTATGTAATCCCAGTTACGTAATTAACGTAATGTGAAACGTGTGAGCTGTTGATTGTAGATTGGGGGGAGGGAGGGCCCCACCACCATGAAAATCAGGGGAGGAGAGAGAGAGGCAATTTACGTTAACCCTTTCGTAGGTTCCCGTAGATGTAGAAAGATGTGAAATGCGTGAATATGTAGTGGACGTACTATTGGAGTGCCTAAGATAATTTGTGTATGTATAGACCCTATGTGTTTATTTTACTTCGCATGTTAGATTTTTCTCGGTTCAATAAAAAGCAGAGTTGGTGATGATGGTGTGCCTGTCATCCTGCAATATAGGCCGTCCGATCTATATCTAACGGATAGGAACGAAACTATGACAATTTACCCGCACTCCTCTCCACATTTGCAGATAAGGCTTTCCCTCGTTCATCCTTTTCTCCCACAAGATCTTGATCTTCCGTGCAATGCACGGGCATCTTGCTAGTACTCCTACAATATGTATAATATTGTGAAAGTTCATATACACCGGCCGAGATTAATGCAAACACGGCAGATTTTCATTACATTTCGAACTTTTATAGGACAGAAAAATAAAAGAAACCCGACCCTAAACCTATTCTACGGCGGCGACCGACATCCTCCATCTGCGATCTCTATGTACGGGGGCGGGGCTCAAGACCCGTGAAGTGAAGGTGCGGTCTCCGGCGAGGAAGAGTAGAACATGGGATACGGACCGGCCAGTTGGCACACCATGCCCAACCGCCTCCCATGCCCTACTCATCCTCGGAGGAGTCCCCGACCTCGGCGGTGCCAGACGTTCGACGGCGGCAAGTAGGACGCGTGGCTGACGGTGCTCCCGTCGTCGGCCGCCAGCGTGGCCACCGCTTGTGCGGTCGCGTCCGCGTCCGGCTATACGCCGCTATTGCGTCGCGAGAGGCGACTTGAGCGAGGGCGGCGACCTCGAGCTTCATCCCCGAAGACAAGCTCTCTCGCAGAGCGTTCGCACTTGCGGTCATGGCGGATGTGGTGCCAGGTAGGAGGACGATGCGCTATGGTGTGGAGGTTAGCTGGGCGTTGCCGCTTTAAGTAGCGCATTCCGGTGAGGCCAAGCGTCCGGGTGCGTCATTAAGTCACCGGAGTTGGTTCCTCGGGCACCGAGCCTCTTAACGACGACATACGAACAGACATCATGAATGCGGGTAGCTGGCGCCGACTGGGATGCACCGTGCGACGGCGCGAGGGACGAGGGTTTTGGTGTGCCAGGGTAATCAGCTGCGGTCGTGGCAACGTTGGAGAAGCCCTTTGCTCACATGCGATCCCCGCGTGTCATTGAAAAAGCAAGACGACCCGGCATGGTCTCAGGTCCAGAGGATGTTGTTGGCCGCGCTACACCACTCCGCGGACGCGTCGCGGCGCCCCGTGCATCCTCGACGAGCCGGGTGTTGGGGTGTGTTTGGATTGTTGCCAAAGTGCACCTTACCAAAATTTTGGTCATGACCAAAAGATTGGTCTTTGTTTGGATGGTTGCCATTTTTTTGGCATGCCAATGAACTCTAGCCAACTCTAGTTCAGTTTTCTTGCCAATGTCGGCCAAATCATGGGCAACCAATACCTCAACCAAAATTTTGGTCATGACCCAAATATTGGTCTTTATTTGGATGGTTGCCATTTCTTTGGCATGCCAATGAACTCTAGCCAACTCTAGTTCATTTTTCTTGCCAATGTCGGCCAAATCATGGGCAACCAATACCTCAACCAAAATTTTGGCTACCCAATGCTTTGATGGGGCAACCTTGGGCACAAACCAAACATACCGTTGGTCGTGCCATAGCACTAACACCACCCTCGGCACACTGACACCGACCGTGTCTAGCGACGATATGAGCGTGTCGCTCACCGCGGTCACTGTGTCCAGAGGCGGTGCTGGAGCTGCGCCCCATTGTTGGCCCCAACGACCCAGATGAACGGTTGTCGGTGGCGAGGAGGTCATGGGCCAGCTCCTCCATTGGACTAGTCTGCACTACGTCGTCCCGACGGGTGTGCCCCACATGTCGGTTTCCCTGTTTTCCCGGCCATATTCGAGCGTCAGTGCTCCGCGTTGTGCATTAGGCCTTTCACTATGTAGGCCAAGCGAGGCAACTTATTGTTTATTTGAGCCGTTCAAGTATAATCATGTGGCGTTTGCTTATTTCTCATTCCTCTCCAACCCTCTTCTCCATCGATCATGTCGCCCTCCAGTCGAGTCCATCCTCGCGCATGCCTCATTTGAACATTCCGCCGAGTATCATTCGCAAGTACCCAACCTAGTCCTCTTTCAATAGATCTCCGGACCCCGAGATGAAATCAAGAGGGGACGAGTGGGGGCACGTGATACCTAAGGCGGATTCAAAATTTTGAACCGGTGATCATAGCATCCGCAAATCATATATAAAGGGTATTCAATGTTCGTTTCGTTTTTGAACGTACAATATACTCCCCCTATCCTTTCTAGTTTACATATAAGTTTTATGTGTAGTCAAAGTATCTCTACTTTGATAAAAAAAGGTATCAACATTCAACAACGGCAAATCAATATTGTTAGATTCGTACGTACTCCTAGATTTGTACTCGAGATGGTTTCCAATTTGACTATTGACAAGATTAATAGTACATGAGATGTATAATGTGAAAATTATATCATTGGAAACTCCTTTCACATACGAATTTGACCGTATGCTTTGTGTAAGTTGCATGTCATATATTATTACTCTAACATTTGGTCAAAGTTAGCCTCGAAAAATGCATTAGACCCTGTATGCTTTGTGTAAGTTGCATGTCATATATTATTACTCTAACATTTGGTCAAAGTAGTATAGTGGAAGTGGATCCTCTGACGTAGGTATCCCTGCCTTACCCTCCCTTTCGGTCACTTACTAGCGGACCCCATGCTTGCTAGGCCCCGCATGTCAGTTACTCAATGGGTTCGGCCACGTCAGGGGATCCTCATCCGTAGTACAGTCCCTCTGTTTTTATTTACTCCGCATAAAACGGAGGGAGTGGTGGTATAATAAATGACGCGGGCGGGGGAGGGGGAGGGACGTCGGTTTGCTCTCAACCGCGGTCCCACAAGCGAGCAAAAACGCAAGATGAAGCGCGTTCCATTCGGTGAGCAACGTGGAGGGTCCAGCGTGCCGGGCTGCAACGCAAACGCGACAAGAGCGATGTACAGTCAAAACCGATTGACAGGTCGTCACCGGAACCACTATTCACACCAGAACCTTCGCTGCTCGGCCTACGCCAACCACTGCCCTAAAACCACACCAAATCTCCAGCCCATTCCCCCACCTTTCGATCCCCTAGCCCGCATCAAGCGTCCCCTAGTTCGCCGGAAAGCCATGGTGCGCCGCAAGATCACTTACTACAAGATGCTGACGCCGGAGCGCCGCGCAGAAATCGCGGTGGCGGTCGGCGCCACAGACCTCCGTTCCCAAGCTCGCTTTGCGGCGGGCCAATCCCCGAGTTCTCTGGAGCCAAGCTACGAGGAGGAGGAAGCCGATCCAATGTTCATGGCGGAGGTCGCGGCGCAGAAGGCCCCCGATGGGTATGAGACGATGGACGTCGACTTCGTGCCGGCGTCCGAGTCCTCCATGGTGCAGGCGGACCAGCGGTTCAACATGGCGATACTAAAGGAGGACCGGGAGGCAGAGGCTCAACTTGACGTGGAGCGCGTGCATGCTGCTGCCATCGAGGCTCTCCTGCAGGCGGAACCGGATGTTGTGGATGTGAACCGGGCGGCGGAGGCTCAACTTGAGGCGGAGCGCGCGGATGCCACTGCCATCGAGGCCCTCCTGCAGGCGGAACCAGATGTCCTGGACTTGAACCGGGCGGCAGAGGCTCGACTCGACGCAGAGCGCGCGGATGCCGCTCTCATCGACGCCCTCCTGCAGGCGGAACCAAACGTCCTGGACTTGAACCGGGCGGCGGAGGCTCGACTCGACGCGGAGGGCGCGGATGCCGCTGCCATCGAGGCCCTCCTGCAGGCGGAACCGGACGTCCTCGATTTGAACCGGGCTGTGCTCTCGTCCATGCAGAGGGCCAGCACGCTCCACTTGAACGAGTAGCTGGGGGCCGAGGACAACCACGGTGCGGAGACACACGTCGGCAGCAACGGCTGGTTCGCGCCGGCAGCCAAAGACGACGAGGCCGTCTCTTTCCATGAGCAGTGATAGTTTTTCTTTATGTTGTTGTTTTATGGATCTTTTGATGTGTAAAAACATATATTTGTTATGCAAGTCGCCTGACTTGGGTCATTCTACCATTTCAGGCGGTTGGATGAATATCCTACGTCTCCTAACCCTTCTTTCCTTCTTCCTCACCTCTTCTTCTTCCCCAACAGACCACCGCACGGGCCGTACGGATACTCCCCAACATGCGGTTGGATAAACATACTCTATGAACGAAAATTATGTGTCAGCGATAGGATGGCTGAGTTTGGTTTGTTCACATGCGACAACACGTGTCAGTGAGGGTGCGTTCCCTTGGTTGGGTTTGCGGCGTGCAGGAGCGACTGTGTGAGGGTGCGGTGCGACCGCGGCATGCAGGAGCGACCGTGTGAGGGTGCGGTGCGACCGCGACAGCCGTGCGCAAGTGTACCTCCTTCTCATTTTGAAAACTTTAGGCAATCTTGGCAAAAATGTGTGGCGAAGTTTGGCAATGCAAGGCCTTGACCCAAACAGGATAAGTACGTACGTACTAGGAGTACTAGGGTTAAAAAAGAAAGGCGGGGTTTTCCTTCACGGGATTTAATCGATACAAATCCTTGTTTCACATGTCAATTAATGCGTATTTTTTTCTCCAAAGACCAAAGAGCTAACCATCTCACTCCTCATCGCTTGATTAATGCAGCGCCATGCAAACCAACCTTCTCACTTCCGCATGCATGCCGGGGATATTAATGTCCTTGGTTGCTAACCCCATCAATTTTGCCTCGATTAGTGTTAGTGGCCCTTTGCAAATTGTAATTTTGATATACTGGCCTTGTGTACAAAAAATGGAGGTAGTAACTATATTTGACTTCCTTCCCCATTGCGATGACGTCGACGATATCTTTTTTTGGGTGGTTTGGCGAAGTGCGTTCGATGGAGAACACGATTGAGGGAGACCATGGTAAGTCGTTCGCAAGTGCCGCCTGCAAGCCGAGACAACCTCCTTATTTGCATCCAGGAAGTCCTTTACTAGTACTACTAGGAGTACTAGTGCGGTGAGATGGTTTCTCGAAGAAGACGATGGAGAAGCGGAGTCAGCGAAGAGTGAAATGATGGTTGCTTCGTCCATGCTTTTGTGACTTGACGCCTCACTGCTTTGTGATTTGTGATAGAAGGGACGGGGGAGTAGACTCTGTGCTCTATACTGTACTGCATGCGTCCAAGCATGGGAGAAAGAGGAGAGACGTTGCATTTTTCTATTCCTTCAATCAATCAATCGGGGAGCTTCGGTTCCATCTTTTTGGCTTTGGCAACACCGTCCACAATGGTTCCCACGATGCCAAAAGCTATTTTCACATTTGGCTACACATTGTGGATGCCCTTAACCGTACCACTTGGTTTTTCTCCTGTGTGCTATCTATACAAATCTCAATTATATTGATCTAAAAAATTATAGAATCAAGATTAGTAAAAAGGAGGTGATTTTGCCGCGCGGATGGCGAGGGAGGTTTCTTATTTGAGCAATGCTACATCCACGTAATGGTTTACGTAAAGTTACGAACTGATGTGATGTGGGACTATTTGATTGGATTAAAGGAGAGGATTAGGCCCACCCCACCTGAAAATCAGGGGGCATATATAGATTAGATGGAAAGTATGCGTAGCAGCTACGTAGCCCTTTGTAAGTCTAGGATTAGGCTTCTTATTTTCGGAGGACGTTGTCCTGGTGGTTTGCTAACATGCGGTCCCACGTGTCATTGCTTTACCAAGCCGATCCGCGTCCCACATGAGGCAGAACAACGGCAGAAGCAACACGTGGTTAAGTTGAAGAAGATGAGGGAGAAGCGGATTCAGCAACGAGTGAAATGATGGTTGCTTCATCCCTCCAACTTAACTGCGGGAAAGGTGCAGCTTGTGATTTGACGCCTCATTGCTCATTACTACGCCGGCGCCATGAATGGGGTGCTTCACCCCGGCTGCTCTGCACTGTATTCCGGTATGGCACGTGGACCCGGTAGCTTGATGTCCCACATGTCAGTGAAAGGGACTAGAAGATTTATGAAAGCGAGCGCTCCACTCTTACGACGGAGTAGACGACACGACGGCCCAGTGAACTGTCACTTGTAGTACTGTATAGTACTATAGTTCTGTTGTTTCGCATGATCCATCGATACAAACCTGATTAAACAGGAAAGGGCGGGATTTTTCCCGCGCGGTAGATGATACTGGCCACACATTTCAAAGGCAATTTTAATGTATGCAAACTGAATAATTATAAGTAACAATATGATATCTAGTAAAACTAAAAACACATATGATTTATTGTGTTAGAGTGTAGTAGTAGTGTTGTATTGCATAGTTGTCAGATGTAACATGCGAGAACGTGTAGAGATGTAGTTCTGGAGGGCCTACAGAGAGAAAAGCGTAATACGGTTACCGAACTTCAGAATAAGCTGATTACGGTCACTATATACGTTTTGCGGTGATTATACGGTCACTTGCTCACAGTTCAGCATCAGATTGCACTCTGTTGACCGGCCAAATAGTCTGCGTGGCGCCATGTTGACTAGTTAAATTGACCACGTTCCTTGTGGGTCCCACCTATCAATTCGCATAGGCAAAAGGTCAGATAAACACAAATTTACGCAGGCGCGACAAGGCTCCAACCTGTGCGCGGGAATCACCTGGTTGTGTATGTGTCTCTCAAGGCCTGATGTGTGCGCATGCACGTGTAGGTTGAGCACTTGAGCGTGAGAGTGTGTGTTGGTCGTGTGTTGTACTGGTGTGTGCATGCATGCGTGCATGTGTGCGTGTGAGTGTTGCGTGCGTGCGTGTGAGTGTTGCGTGCGTGTGTGGCTGCGTGTGTACGTGTGAGTGTTGCGTGCGTGCGTGGGTGCATGTGCTTGTGTGAGTGTTGCGTGGATGCAGTTCGTGTGCATGCGTGCGTGTGTGTATAATCACCACACCAGCTCCTGTGTGTTAAAACAGATGGCCCATCATACCAATACAAGGCCACCTTGTCCGCTGTGCCCGCGGTCATGACTTCGAACCACCGTCCAAATATATTTTTTGTCGTTTGTTTTCATTCTTACTAGCAAGATGCCCGTGCATTGCACGTAACATCAAGATCCATTTGTATGACTTGTTTATCTTGTGAAAGAAAAGGATGAACGAGGGAAGGCCTTATTTGCAAATGTGGAGAGGTGTGTGGGTACCTTTTTGCAAAATTGCCATAGTTTCTTTCCTATCCGTCAGATATAAATCGGACGGCCTTTATTGCAGGATGGCAGGCACACCATCATCACCAACTCTGTTTTTTATAAGAGTGTATTTTATGTATTTTATAAGAGTGTAGATGTAGAGTAGATACAAGTCGACAGGTGGGCACGATGGTAGTGAGATAATGTGATGCAACACTATAGGTGCCATGTGGAGTGTTTAACTGGTCAACTAGTCATGTCATGAGCAAATACAGAGTTGTACGGTGAGCCCGTGACTGTATAATAACCACTAAACGTAAATGGTGACCGTAATGAGTGGATTCTGAAGTCCAATGTATGTATCGTGCTTTCGCTTCAAATACAATGATCGTCATTGCAAATACCACGAGAGAAAGATGAAACATGCGTGAATTTTCTGGGGGCTTACTTTTTAGAGGACCTGGAGATAGTTTTGTGTGCATACGTGAAAGGGGCGTACAGGGGGGGTATGCGATGGAGAGAGAGATGCTCTTCGTTTCTCTTTATTATGACTAACTTTGTATATAGTATAAAAATATACAAATTCACAGTGCGGAATAAATATCATTGTGGGCACCATGCAATGCAAATTAGTGTTCGTACTCCTCCATATAACTTTGTAATGTTGTATGTATGTAGAAACTCTAAAATAATTTTTTGGCCACACTTTATTCAAAAGGAATGTTGTATGTGAAATAAACGTGAAGAGAGGGCTTTTTAGATCAATGGGGAATGTGATGTAACATGTGTGCATGTGTAGTTGATGCATTTGGCGGGGCCTAGAGAGGTATGTGTGTGTATTACGTATTCGAGAGAGGCATGGATAGAGGGGCCGACGGGGGGGCGTGGGAGAGATAGCACGAGAAATGAGAGTGGTCTAGAGAGAGAGAGAGACGAATATGACGTCACGACAAGGGATTCCATTCCCTTTAGTGTGTATATGCAAGGGGGAGGGAATAGAGGCACAAGGAGAAATTTCTGTGCGTGTGGTGTTTGTGTTGGTATGTGTGGGTGTGAGAAGATAATGAGACGTGGGGGCAGAGGGTGTGTCACCGCGTGAGGTCCGGTGGGTCTAGGTGAGGCCCTTCGTTCGGTTCCGACCTGCGCCACATTGGTCGGCCCGTGACGCATTTAGGAAGACCCATGGATGACTAGTCGTACAAGACAAAGATAGCGGAATTGTGAAGGACTCTATGTCCACTGACAAAGCCGGCTAGGATTTGTAACCCTAGGTTCTCGGACTAAGGTAACCCCTTTATCTCTGATATTACTATTCATCCAACCTAACTTTAAGGGGCATCCTACAGAATGCTCTGCTAGAATCTTACTCGTCGATTAGGAAGAGAGGTGTGAGACAATGTGTGAGAGACAGGCATAAAGATAATGTGCGTACATGAGACACGTAGGCAGGTCCATGTATATAGAAAGGGTCGATGAGGATTGTGCGTGTGTATGTTTGCAAGAGGAAGAGTGCTTGTGATAAAGGTTAGTGAAAACAGTTGTAAATGGTTACGAGAGGGAGGGAGGGTTATATCTAGAGCATGTGTGCGAGAAAGACACCTCGGGAGAGAGTGTGTGAGCATGTGTGAGAGACCACCGATGGAGAGTGAAACTACACGTAAAAGACTGCTCTACACATTGATTAAAGATATAAATTGTATCCAAATATTAGGATGGGATCATGATATTTGCAATTCGCGTAAGGAGCGGTCATTGATCCATCGGACATCTAGATTCTATAGAATTTGAGCATGTCTATGTTATTTTCGACACAATTGATCCACATAGTTAGTATTTTGAACTCCAGACAATGCATCGCTTTAGCAATCGAATATAAACGTGAGTACAGTTCATGTTGTGTGTGTAAAGCACATTATGCATACGAAAGTTACACAATGGACATTATAAATAGCTACCTATGAATTCAACTTAAGGTGGTTTAAAAAATTCGAATTCAACATGAAGTCCATTCAATTATTTGAATTTGATATCATGGCATTTGTAAACCATACCTAAATTATGGGGGCACCAATCTTGCTCTGATTTTGTACATAATAGCATATGTAGTCGTGTACAAAATAGATTCAAATTTAGCTCCTCCATTCCAAAATAATCGTAGTTATAGGATTTTCAAGTGTCAAAATTTCAAAAAGAAGCGGATAATTTAATGAGGTTTTCAAACATACAAGGTCAAATATAACGTTGTCTATTTAGGTCAATCCTCATAGTTCAAGAGTACTCTAAACGTGAATGCTTGTGTTTCAAAATTTCGAACGAAGCGCCAAAAGAGCCTCTACTCGCCCGAAACCGCGTGAGACCAATGTTTGGTAGTACAAGGAAATTACTTTTCTAATAACTCCGACCCGTGAAACCTACCGGCCCGACGTCCAAAGGTCTAAACCGGGGTAGGTTTGTAGCTTCATCTAGACGCCACGCAACCGCATCCGAAAAACATTCATACACAATGGCCGCCTAAGCACACATGCGCGCGGCCGAAATCGCTCCCGCCCACTATTTGGGACACCTGGGATTACCATCCTACCCCCGACCCGCAGTAGGTCCGAAATTTAAGAGGGGGGCAAAGTTTGTACTTTCCCCAAATTTCAAACAAGCGCGTCCCATCTTCTGTTCAAAAAAGCCAAAAACAAGCGCGTCCCAGACCGAAACATGGTTCCCCCCACCCGTCCGATTCCCCATTCGTACTCCGTGGGCGCCAAAACTACCTCTCCACCAGCCGCGAAACCCCGGCGTCCTCCGTCCGCCACCCCATCCCACCCATCAACCGCCGCCCTCCTCCATCACGCCGGAGCCGATACCCCGACGTCGTCGTCCACCGCAACCTCAACCGCAACGCCCTCCACGGCTAGTAGTTGAAGCCGAGGCCGAGCCGTCCGTACCCGAGCCAGTTCAACCACGCCGTCCTGCGCCTCACCGCTGCCGCTCCAACTTCGCCACCCTCCACCGCACCGGAGCTGTTCCTGCTACGCCGTCCTTCGCCGCCTCGGATCTGCTTCCCCTCCGCCGACATACGGCCACGGCAACACAGTCAACAATTTGGCCATGGGTTCGTCCAAGCCTGCACCCTCCAGAACATCGGTTTCCCCGGTAAAAAGAAGAAGATCGGCGCGACATGTGGAGGTGACCACACCGGCAACCGAAAAAGGTACTCCTCTTCCCTTATTCGTGCAAATCTTACGTCTCTGCTTGCACGGTATTCATCCCACAGAAGACACTAGTTGACCGCTTCTTCTTGATACTAGATGTTCCTAGTAACTCGCGATGCACAAGGTTTCTCCTCATATACTATTTCACCTTAGCTAGAGGTCCGTCGCCCCCCTGAATTTCAATTTCTGGCCAGTTGATTCCCAATTAACGGAAGCATTCCCCGGCGTAACAGGCGCTAGTACGCCTATTACGCCGGGGAAGCAGCGCCTTGGTGTTTATCTTAGGGGCGTGTGCGGCCTAGAGCTACTGGCGCCCGATCTGGAGGTCGGCCGGGATTAAAGGGATGGCCTGGGGGCGCTGCCAAGCACGGCGGTGGTGTGAGGTCGATGGGAGGGCGGGGCGGCGGAGGCAGGGGTCTGGGCCGGTGGTCGCTGGCGGTTCGAGAAAGATCGTCAACAGTGACTGGCGGGAGGTAGACGAAGGCCATCTGCCCGTTCCTTATAGATCGGACGGTTCATTAAAAAATCGACTGACCTATTTATTTTCAGTCGACTGTTATCTTAGATATGACCACATGTGGTGGTGTGCTGGAGGAGTACCTGCATTTCCTGTGCTCATATATTACAAAATCATACGGAGTAGAATCTAATTTTGTTTGCCATGCAATGTTGTAGAGCTATCATATGTCTCCTGTCATTTATTTTTCAGCCACCTGCTATCTGCTACTTTTACAGTGCACTAGTTCTGCACACACTTCACCCTTACTCTCACTATTGTGTTTTTATGCAAGGGTATTTCAGACTCTGCTGCCATGAGAGAAGCCAAAAAGAAAAGAGAGAAGTCGCTCCAGCTTCGTGTGCGGGTAGGCAAGACACGTTACAGCGCTATAAAGGGTGCAGTGTCAGCAGATGGAGACGGTAAACGTAGCTCTGGAGTTGATGACCTCGCTCGCAATGAACCACCATCCCAGGTGCTTGCTTTAACTTCGCGGTGTCATATGTGGTTGCATGTTCCATATGGTGTCTAGCTTGTATTCGAAAGGCCGAAGTCGGTAAGATAAGGAAAGATATTTTTTTACATGAACCACCATCCCGTGAGCACCAGAAGACAAATAGCTAGTCAGGGCACTGGCCGAGCCAGTGACAAGCCCAGCAAAGATAGGCATCACCTGGAAGCCAACTAAAAAGCTGCGATGGTGGCGAAGCAGCCCGCCTCCCACCAGGCTCTCAGGTCCTAGATGATCATGCTCACCACTCCAGCCGGATGTCTAGCTTGTATTGCTTCCAATTTGGTTAAATTGCATCTGCTTAGCTTACACATTATACCTTTGAATATGACATGCCTTTCTGTTTTTGGTACATACTAGTACATCTGTGTATTAACCATGTTCTTACATCAAACTAATGTTCTTGTGTATCCCTCATCAATCACTTATGACGAGGCAGGCAGGCAAGGGGACTACTCCTCATTTAAAGAATGCAGCGTCAGCCTCCCGACATGATTCTCAAGAAACAGAAATGCTAGATGAAGATAGTGAACGTAGCTCTGTAGTTGATTACAGCATTTCCCCTACACTAGCATCGCAGGTGCTTGCTCTAACTTGGCAGCGTGATATGTGGTTGCATGTTGCATATGGTGTCTAGATTGTAATTCTTCCAATCTGGTTAAACTGCATGTGCTAGTCTGCTTAGCTTATACATTATACCTGTTAATGTGACATGCCTTCCTGTATTTAGTACATAGTACATCTGTCTATTAAGCATGTCCTTACATAAAACTATTGTTTTTTTGTATCCCGCATCAATCAACATGACGAGACACCTTTAGTATATGCAGTGCGATATTAGTTGCATCTTTCATATGATTTATAGCATGCGCTGCTTCTAATTTGTTGAAATTCCATTTATGATGGGACGCTTTTAACTTGGCAGAGTCATATTGGTTGCATCTTTCATGTGGTGTCTAGCTTGCATTGCTTCTTATTTGCTGGAATGGTTTCTGCTTAGTTTACACAAACAGTTGTGAACATGCCATGCCGTCCTGTTTTTCGTACATATTCCATCCTGGTATCATGTGTTTGCCTTACATCAAAGTAGTGATTGTCAGTATCATGCATGAATGAGTTCTGAAGAGAGAATTTTATTGCTTTTTCTTGTCGGTTTTACTTGACAATTCAAAATCAATAAAGCGGAAGGAAGTTAGCAAGGCAGCGGATAAAGGTGCTCCTTCCGAACGGAGGGCCTCTACAGTTTCTACTCCTCCACACCCCCAAGATGATTTCCAAGACAACACATGCATAGACACTCAACAAAGCTGTGTTTATGATGAGCACGTCTCCCCTAGTGCAGCATCACCGGTGCTCCCTCTAACTTGGCACTGTTATATGTGGTTGCATGTTATGTGTGATGTCTAGCTTGTATTGCTTCTAATTTTGTTGAATTCCATCTGCTTACTTTACACATTATACTTGAATAAGACACGTGTTCCTGTTTCTAGAACATACAATATCTGTCTATCACACCATGTTCTTACATCAAATTACTACTGTTGTGTAACCTGCAACAATCACTTATCATAAGACACGTTTGACTTCGGAGTGTGATATAGGTTACATCTCACATTCTTTTCTAGCTTGTACTACTAATTTGTTGAAATGGCACTTATGACGAGACAGTTTTAACTTGGTAGAGTGATATTCGTTGCATCTTTCATATGGTGTCTAGCTTTCATTGCTTCTAATTTGTTGAAATGCCTTCTCCTTAGTTTACACATCATAAGCTGTGAATATGCAATGCTGTGAATATGCAATGGCACTAATGACGAGAGACCTCTAACATGGTAGTGTGATGTTGTTTGCATCTTGCATATGATTTATTTCTTGTACTGCTTCACATTTGTTTAAACGCCATTTATGATGAGACACTGTTAACTTGGCAGAGCGATATTTGTAGCATCTTTCATATGGTGTCTACCTTCCATTGCATTGCTTCTAATTTGGTGAAATGTCTTCTTCTTAGTTTACACATCATAGTTCTGGTTATCTCTTCCGTCCTGTTTTTCATACATATTACATCCTCCTATCATGTGGTTGTCTAACATCAAAGTTCAGTTCGTCTGCATCACGCATCAATTTGTTCTGAAGAACTAAATTGTTATTCGTTTTTCTTGTCGGCTTGACTTAACATGGCACAGAGAAAGAGGAAGAAACACAGAATGGCAGGGAATGAGAAGCGGATGAATCCTGCAGATTCTGCTGGTACTGATGGTGCAATAGAAGGTCAAAGTCCAGCGGAAAATTCTACAAACACGGCATCCCATGCTACACGAGTTGCAAAAAAAGCCAAACAGAAACAAATAGCTGCCACCAAACAAGCAGAGACAGCCCTAGTTCTTGCAACACCTACCACAGTACTACCAGCTGCACGACTTACTCGTGCGTCAACTGAGCTAGCAGCACGTTCCCAAGCTCCCTTGCCACCTGACACTACTTCCCAAGCACTCTTGACACAAGACGAGTTGGCAATATCAGATGAACCTTGTGAGCTTCAACAGCAAGAAGGTAGTTGCTGGAGTCAAGTTACAGTTGCATGCTTCTTTATATGTAGTCTCACAGTTTGATGTACACTAACACTTCCTATGTTCGTTGTTGGACTAGCACCTAGGCGCAAGAGGAAACAAACATCAGGGATAATGCTCGATAGGTTAACTAAATCTAGAGGAGGAAGAATGGAGATCCGTTTTGAGGCAGGTTTAAAAAGGCCACGTGATGCTACAGAGTCAGCCAAGTTAGTATCAGAGGCAGCGGTTGCCGTTAGGTGTCATGTACGTATCCTCCCAACATGGATTCAGTACAGGAATGACAAAGACGAAACCCAGTTCAACACCTTCCTCGACCATTTATCTGTAAGTATGGTTATGTATGGAAACTAGTAATATCGTCTTGCTCTGTCCCATACTTTCTAGGTTGCTGATAATGAGACTCCCATAATTTTCAACAGATGAGGTTCAAGTTGGATAGCCAAGATGATGCAACCAGACAAGCTTGCACCCATGTTTTCAAGTCTGCTCTGCGACAGTATCGGTATAACTTGAGGAAAACTCACTTTGAAGGCAAGGCTAACAGTGAACTTTCCCAAACATCTCCAGTGGAAAATATATCGGATGAAGACTGGAGGGGCCTTGTTAAACACTGGTCTGATCCGAAGTATCAGGTACATTATATATATGTGATCAGATCACATGTTGAAGTCCTATTTACGCATGTGCCACACAAATCTATCTTCTTGTAGGTGAACTGTTCAAAGAACAAGGCCAACCGTACGAAAGTGAAATTCCAACAGACGACAGGATCTCGTAGCTATATTGCACACTGCGAGGCTCTTGTAATTAGCTGCTGTTTCACTCTTTTCGTTGTACCATATTATCAGATCTATATTGACTTGTTCGAAATGCAGAGGAAAGCCCGCAAGGACCAAAAAGTACCTGAACCAAATGTTGTGGAAATCTTCAAGGACTGTCACACCAGCAAGAAGAAGGGCATGACTACACCAGTCAAAGCCGCTGTTGTAAGTCCTTAATCCTCATGCCTTTTAACTACTACTTACTCTGACTTGTGCCTTGAACTGCATGGTTTGCAGCCAATGTCTATTACTCTTTTCAATTTTATACACAATTGTCTTAGCGTATCATTGCACCTTACAAGGTTTAAAAGAGAGGAGTGATGTTCCTTTGATCTTGACCCGTAATCTAGTTCCGTGCTGGACTTGCCCACACAACATTACAATTGCCTGTTTGTCTGTTCTCAGTTGTTTTGTGATATGAATGATGTCATACTATGCTTACCGTATTATAAACTTCGTCTCTTTATCCTTAGCCCTCAATACAATGTGAAGAAATAGACAATACATTAGCGATGGTACATGGTCATATGTTTGGAACCTGGTTTTATTATGTACTTTGCAATAAAATACAACTAATATTTTACATGGGTTCACCAGAATAAGTTTTGTATATAGACCAAAGCTATTTTGTTTGGTTTTGCTGCCTCCTTAATATCTTATGTTCTGGTACTACTAATGTAAAACCTCAACTTTTCAGCAAGCCATGGAAAAAATGGTGGAACCGCCACCTTCTGAAGGTGGCGAGGCAACTATAACCGCAATGTCAGCTCTTGCTGCAGTGGGTCAGTACCTGTCCACTAACAGTGCCAAAAGCACGTTCCTGCGTAATACTGGGTTGGTTGTTAAGGCAATATCGTCCAAACTGCCTCATGATCAAGATATGCAAGCTCAAAGCAATTTTTTTATCTGCGCTCCAGACACAAGTCCATTCCCTAACAGAGACCCTTTGTGAAACAAGGAGAAACATTGCTCAATGTCGTCAAGATATGCATGGTTTTGAAACCAGACTATCAGACATTTGCTATGTTGTTCAGGAGCCTAGGGGAAATGAAGGCGAGGGTTATGGTGCTCCATCGGACAATACAGCATGAAAACATAACAGTCAGGTCAAATGAACTGAGCTTCTGAACTTCTGGTGGTGCATTTATCTGCTAGACTGTTAAGTTTTATGCCAACCTTCCTTTTGTTATATAGTTGTAATTTGTTTTGGTGCGATACAAAATTTATTCTTAGCGTGCAGCCACCGGCTGAAGAAAACAGCAAGCCATTTTTGTATAGTGTAGGGTGTTCCCTATATTTGCACTGGTGGCGATCTTTGATGCCGAGTGGATGTAATCTGTGCAATCGCCTTAATAGCCTAGCGTTAGTTTCGGCCTTATTTATTTCCTAGTCTTCTTTTTCCCTGGTTTGCTAGTGGCCGCAACTACCATGGGCCATATACGGGCCGTAGGATCCATGGGTCTCCTACGGGCCGTCGATAAATGGGCCTGTAATCGGTGGGCCTCGGGCCGTCGGATAAATGGGTCTACATGGGCCGTAATCGGGCGTAATTGGTATCGGCCCAGCACGGTAACAGGCCGTTAACAGGCCGTAGGACAGCAAAGGCTTAATTCTGTCACAGGCATAACGGGTCGTTAATGGGCCAGAATATAGGACGGGCTGGAAACGGCGCAACGGGTTAACAGGCCAGAAACGGGCCGACTCTTGCCATGGGCCGAATTTGGCCCATTAGGGTAACAGCAGTAACGGGCCGACTTTTCCATGGGCCGAATTGGCCCATTAGGGTAACAGGCAGTAACGGGCCGACTCTTGCCATGGGCGAATTTGGCCCATTAGGGGAACAGGCCAGTAACGGGCCGACTCTTGCCATGGGCCGAATTTGCCCATTAGGGGAATAGGCCAGTAACGGGCCGAAAGTAACGAGGCCGAAAAGGAGCCCAAGAACGTATGGGCCGTCAATAGGCCGAAAGCTAACGGGCTGGAACGGCCCATGTAAATCACGGTCCGTTAACGGGTATAAATAAAATTACTGTTCATTATGGGCTAGAGTCACCGTGGGCCTGTAAAGGGCCGAAAGATTACGAAGGCTCATATGGGCCGAAAGACTTCGTGGGCCATACATGGGCCCGAAAGTGAAATCGGCTGGTGTTATATTCGACGGCCCAACATGACGTTTGTTGGCGCGATTTCCTTAGGGCCTAACGGGCCGTGATGTAACGCTGTAAGATGGGCTATTTGCGAAGAGACCGTTAACAGGCTTTTCATGGGCCAGCCCGTTAACTTTTGACCAAGTCAAACAGGCCGGCTTTGTAAGCTAAATGGGCCAGTGGTGGGCCGTGGCATGTGTCGATATATCATAGGCGCCTATCTGACCCACTTACGAGCTGACACGTGTTTCGTCCGGCCAATAAGAATTTTACACGTGGAAATTTCCCATTGGTCGGGGCTATTAACGGGTTATCGTATCCAAAACCCGACCCGATAGCTTAACGGCGTTCCGTTACGGTGGATGCCACGTGTCGGTCACCCTTGACGAAAGCACTTCTGTGACGCGCGATTTATCGTCATGGAAGTGGACACTTCCGTGATGATAATTTTGGTAATGTCATGGAACACTTCTACGACAGCACAGGTATGACTATCTTGATTCTGTCATAAAATCGTCATGGATGTACATGCATGACAAAAAACGCGACCTACTGTGACAAACACATATCATCACGGAAGTGTATTTTTTTCTAGTGGATGAAGCGGCCCGGACCAACCTTACACGTACGCTTGCGTGAGACAGGTTCCACCGACTGACATGCACTAGTTGCATAAGGTGGCTAGCGGGTGTCTGTCTCTCCCACTTTAGTCGGATCGGATTCGATGAAAAGGGTCCTTATGAAGGGTAAATAGAAATTGGCATATCACGTTGTGGTTTTGGCGTAGGTAAGAAATGTTCTTGCTAGAAACCTATAGCAGCCACGTAAAAATTTGCAACAACAATTAGAGGACGTCTAACATGTTTTTGCAGCATGTGTCATGTGATGTGATATGGCCAGAAGAATGTGATGAATGATATATGTGATGTATGAGATTGATCATGTTCTTGTAATAGGAATCACGACTTGCATGTCGATGAGTATGACAACCGGCAGGAGCCATAGGAGTTGTCTTAATTTATTTATGACCTGCGTGTCAACTGAAACGTCATGTAATTACTTTACTTTATTGCCAACCGTTAGCCATAGTAGTAGAAGTAATAGTTGGCGAGACAACTTCATGAAGACACGATGATGGAGATCATGATGATGGAGATGATGGTGTCATGCCGGTGACGATGATGATCATGGCGCCCCGAAGATGGAGATCAAAAGGAGCAAAATGATATTGGCCATATCATGTCACTATTTGATTGCATGTGATGTTTATCATGTTTTACATCTTATTTGCTTAGAACGACGGTAGCATAAATAAGATGATCCCTCACTAAAATTTCAAGAATTGTGTTCCCCCTAACTGTGCACCGTTGCTAAAGTTCGTTGTTCCGAAGCACCACGTGATGATCGGGTGTGATAGGTCCTAACGTTCGCATACAACGGGTGTAAGCCAGATTTACACACGCAATACACTTAGGTTGACTTGACGAGCCTAGCATGTACATACATTGCCTCAGAACACGGAAGACTGAAAGGTCGAACATGAGTCGTATAGAAGATATGATCAACATGAAGATGTTCACCGATGATGACTAGTCCGTCTCACGTGATGATCGGACACGGCCTAGTTGACTCGGATCATGTATCACTTAGATGACTAGAGGGATGTCTGTCTGAGTGGGAGTTCATTAATAATTTGATTAGATGAACTTAATTATCATGAACTTAGTCTAAAATCTTTACAATATGTCTTGTAGATCAAATGGCCCACGCTAATGTCAACCTCAACTTCAACGCGTTCCTAGAGAAAACCAAGCTGAAAGACGATGGTAGCAACTATACGGACTGGGTCCGGAGCTTGAGGATCATCCTCATAGCTGCCAAGAAAGCATATTTCCTTGAAGCACCGCTAGGTGAAGCACCCGTCCCAGCAAACCAAGACGTTATGAACGCCTGGCAAACACGTGTTGATGATTACTCCCTGGTTCAGTGTGGCATGCTTTACAGCTTAGAACCGGGGCTCCAAAAGAGTTTCGAGCAGCACGGAGCATATGAGATGTTCCAAGAGCTGAAAATGGTTTTCCAAGCTCATGCCCGGGTCAAGAGATATGAAGTCTCCGACAAGTTCTACAGTTGTAAGATGGAGGAGAATAGTTCCGTCAGCGAACACATACTCAAAATGTCTGGGTTGCACAACCGCTTGTCTCAGCTGGGAGTTAATCTCCCGGATGACGCGGTCGTTGACAGAATCCTTCAGTTGCTCCCACCTAGCTACAAGAGCTTTGTGATGAACTTCAATATGCAGGGGATGGATAAGACCATTCCTGAGGTATATTCAATGCTGAAATCAGCGGAGGTGGAGATCAAAAAGGAACATCAAGTGTTGATGGTGAATAAAACCACTAAGTTCAAGAAAGGCAAGGGTAAGAAGAACTTCAAGAAAGACGGCAAGGGAGTTGCCGCACCCGGTAAACAAGCTGCCGGGAAGAAGACAAAGAATGGACCCAAGCCTGAGACTGAGTGCTTTTATTGCAAGGGAAACGGTCACTGGAAGCGGAACATCCCCAAGTACTTAGCGGATAAGAAGGCCGGCAATACCAAAGGTATATGTGATATACATGTTATTGATGTGTACCTAACCAGCGCTCGTAGTAGCTCCTGGGTATTTGATACCGGTGCGGTTGCTCATATTTGTAACTCAAAGCAGGAGCTGCGGAATAAGCGGAGACTGGCGAAGGACGAGGTGACGATGCGCATCGGGAATGGTTCCAAGGTCGATGTGATCGCCGTCGGCACGCTACCTCTACATTTACCTACAGGATTAGTTTTAAACCTCAATAATTGTTATTTAGTGCCAGCTTTGAGCATGAACATTGTATCTGGATCTCGTTTGATGCGAGATGGCTACTCATTTAAATCCGAGAATAATGGTTGTTCTATTTATATGAGAGATATGTTTTATGGTCATGCCCCGCTGGTCAATGGTTTATTCTTAATGAATCTCGAACGTGATGTTACACATATTCATAGTGTGAATGCCAAGAAATGTAAGCTTGATAATGATAGTCCCACATACTTGTGGCACTGCTGCCTTGGTCACATTGGTGTCAAACGCATGAAGAAACTCCATGCAGATGGACTTTTGGAGTCTCTTGATTATGAATCATTTGACACGTGCGAACCATGCCTCATGGGCAAAATGACCAAGACTCCGTTCTCCGGAACAATGGAGCGAGCAACCAACTTATTGGAAATCATACATACTGATGTGTGCGGTCCAATGAGCGTTGAGGCTCGCGGTGGCTATCGTTATGTTCTCACCCTCACTGATGACTTGAGTAGATATGGGTATGTCTACTTAATGAAACACAAGTCTGAGACTTTTGAAAAGTTCAAGGAATTTCAGAGTGAGGTTGAGAATCAACATGACAGGAAAATAAAGTTCTTACGATCAGATCATGGAGGGGAATATTTGAGTCACGAATTTGGCACACACTTGGAAATGTGGAATTGTTTCACAACTCACGCCGCCTGGAACACCTCTGCGTAATGGTGTGTCCGAACATCGTAATCGCACTCTATTGGATATGGTGCGATCTATGATGTCTCTTACCGATCTACCGCTATCATTTTGGGGCTATGCTTTAGAGACTGCCGCATTCACTTTAAATAGGGCTCCGTCGAAATCCGTTGAGATGACACCGTATGAATTATGGTTTGGAAAGAAACCTAAGCTGTCGTTTCTTAAAGTTTGGGGATGTGATGCTTATGTCAAGAAACTTCAACCTGAAAAGCTCGAACCCAAGTCGAAAAAATGCGTCTTCATAGAATACCCTAAGGAAACCATTGGGTATACCTTCTACCTCAGATCCGAAGGCAAGATCTTCGTTTCCAAGAATGGGTCCTTTCTGGAGAAAGAGTTTCTCTCGAAAGAAGTAAGTGGGAGGAAAGTGGAACTTGATGAGATGACCCCTCTCGAACTAGAAAATAGCACAGCACAAGAAAATGTTTCTGTGGTGCCTGCACCGACTAGAGAGGAAGTTAATGATGACGATCATGATCAAGTTACCACTGAACTTCGTAGGTCCACAAGGACACGTTCCGCACCAGAGTGGTACGACAACCCTGTCCTGGAAATCTTGTTGTTGGACAACGGTGAACCTTCGAACTATGAAGAAGCAATGGCGGGCCCAGATTCCAACAAATGTCTTAAAGCCATGCAATCCGAGATAGGATCCATGTATGAAAACAAAGTATGGACTTTGACAGACTTGCCCGATGATCGGCGAGCGATAGAAAATAAATGGATCTTTAAGAAGAAGACGGACGCGGATGGAAATGTTACCATCTATAAAGCTCGACTTGTCGCTAAGGGTTATCGACAAGTTCAAGGAGTTGACTACGATGAGACCTTCTCACCCGTAGCGAATCTGAAGTCCGTCCGAATCATGTTAGCAATTGCCGCATTCTACGATTATGAGATATGGCAAATGGACGTCAAAACGACATTCCTTAACGGCTTCCTTAAGGAAGAATTGTATATGATGCAGCTGGAAGGTTTTGTCGATCCTAAGAATGCTGAAAGGTATGCAAGCTCCAGCGCTCAATCTATGGGCTGGTGCAGGCATCTCGGAGTTGGAACATTCGCTTTGATGAGATGATCAAAGCGTTTGGGTTTACACAGACTTATGGAGAAGCATGTGTTTACAAGAAAGTGAGTGGGAGCTCCGTAGCATTTCTCATATTATATGTTGATGACATACTATTGATGGGAAATGATATAGAATTCTTGGAAAGCATAAAGGCCTACTTGAATAAGTGTTTTTCAATGAAGGACCTTGGAGAAGCTGCTTACATATTAGGCATCAAGATCTATAGAGATAGATTGAGACGCCTCATAGGTCTTTCACAAAGCACATACCTTGACAAGATATTGAAGAAGTTCAATATGGATCAGTCCAAGAAGGGGTTCTTGCCTGTATTGCAAGGTGTGAGATTGAGCACGGCTCAATGCCCGACCATGGCAGAAGATAGAGAAAAGATGAGTGTCATCCCCTATGCCTCGGCCATAGGGTCTATTATGTATGCCATGCTGTGTACCAGACCTGATGTAAACCTTGCCGTAAGTTTGGTAGGAAGGTACCAAAGTAATCCCGGCATGGAACACTGGACAGCGGTCAAGAACATCCTGAAGTACCTGAAAAGGACTAAGGATATGTTTCTCGTTTATGGAGGTGACGAAGAGCTCGTCGTAAAGGGTTACGTCGATGCTAGCTTCGACACGGATCTGGATGACTCTAAGTCACAAACCGGATACGTGTATATTTTGAATGGTGGGGCAGTCAGCTGGTGAAGTTGCAAGCAAAGCGTGGTGGCGGGATCTACATGTGAAGCGGAGTACATGGCAGCCTCGGAGGCAGCACATGAAGCAATCTGGATGAAGGAGTTCATTGCCGACCTAGGAGTTATTCCCAATGCATCGGGGCCGATGACTCTCTTCTGTGACAACACTGGAGCTATTGCCCTTGCCAAGGAGCCCAGGTTTCACAAGAAGACCATGCACATCAAGCGTCGCTTCAACTCCATTCGTGAAAATGTTCAAAATGGAGACATAGATATTTGTAAAGTGCATACAGATTTGAATGTCGCAGATCCGTTGACTAAACCTCTTCCACGGGCGAAACATGATCAACACCAGAACTCTATGGGTGTACGATTCATCACAATGTAACTAGATTATTGACTCTAGTGCAAGTGGGAGACTGTTGGAAATATGCCCTAGAGGCAATAATAAAATGGTTATTATTATATTTCCTTGTTCATGATAATTGTCTATTGTTCATGCTATAATTGTGTTATCCGGAAATCATAATACATGTGTGAACACATAGACCATAACATGTCCCTAGTGAGCCTATAGTTGACTAGCTCGTTGATCAATAGATGGTTACGTTTTCCTGACCATGGACATTGGATGTCATTGATAATGGGATCACATCATTAGGAGAATGATGTAATGGACAAGACCCAATCCTAAGCATAGCACTAGATCGTGTAGTTCGTTTGCTAAAGCTTTTCTAATGTCAAGTATCATTTCCTTAGACCATGAGATCGTGCAACTCCCGGATACCGTAGGAATGCTTTGGGTGTACCAAACATCACAACGTAACTGGGTGGCTATAAAGGTGCACTACAGGTATCTCCGAAAGTGTCTGTTGGGTTGGCACGGATCGAGACTGGGATTTGTCACTCCGTATGACAGAGAGGTATCTCTGGGCCCACTCGGTAATGCATCATCATAATGAGCTCAATGTGACTAAGTAGTTAGTCACGGGATCATGCATTACGGAACGAGTAAAGTGACTTGCCGGTAACGAGATTGAACGAGGTATTGGGATACCGACGATCAAATCTCGGGCAAGTACCGTACCGATTGACAAAGGGAATTATATACGGGATTGCTTGAATCCTCGACATCGTGGTTCATCCGATGAGATCATCGTGGAACATGTGGGAGCCAACATGGGTATCCAGATCCCGCTGTTGGTGATTGGCTAGAGAGCTGTCTCGGTCATGTCTGCATGATTCCCGAACCCGTAGGGTCTACACACTTAAGGTTTGATGACGCTAGGGTTATAAGGAAGATTTGTATGTGATTACCGAATGTTGTTCGGAGTCCCGGATGATATCCCGGACGTCACGAGGAGTTCCGGAATGGTCCGGAGGTGAAGATTTATATATGGGAAGTCATCATACGGTCACCGGAAATATTCGGGGGTATACCGGTATTGTACCGGGACCACCGGAGGGGTTCCGGGGGTCCACCGGGAGGGTCCACCTGCCCCGGAGGGCCTTATGGGCTGTAGGTGGAAGGGAACCAGCCCTAAGTGGGCTGGGCGCCATCCCCCCTAGGGCCCATGCGCCTAGGGTTGGGGGGGAACCCTAAAGGGGGCGCCCCCCTTGCTTGGGGGGCAAGCCCCCTCCCCCTTGGCCGCCGCCCCCCCTCTAGATCTCATCTAGAGGGGCCGGCCCCCTTCCCCCTTCTCCCTATAAATAGAGCAGTGGAGGGAGGGCTGCGGCACCACATCCAAGGCGCAGCCCCTCCCCTCCCCAACACCTCTCCTCCTCCGCGTGAGCTTGGCGAAGCCCTGCCGGAGAACTGCCGCTCCATCACCACCACGCCGTCGTGCTGCTGTTGGATCCCTCTTCCTCAACCTCTCCCTCCTCCTTGATGGATCAAGGTGCGGGAGATGTCACCGGGCTGCACGTGTGTTGAACGCGGAGGTGCCGTTGTTCGGCGCTAAGATCGGAATCTACCGCGATCTGAATCGCTACGAGTACGACTCCCTCATCCGCGTTCTTGCAATGCTTCCGACTCGCGATCTGCAAAGGTATGAAGATGCACTCCCCTCTTGTTGCTAGTAAACTTCATAGATTGATCTTGGTGATGCGTAGAATTTTTTTTAATTTGTGCAACGATCACCAACAGGCGTAACCTCCCGATTTTCTTGGAAGAGATATGGACGGCAACGTGTTGATCATCTCCGTATGTTTATCCCTTCCGCTGATCTTCTTGACGCACACTCCTGCAAAAGAAAACAACTTATACCCAACTAGTTAGCTTTCAAGTGGCTGCAGGTGGGGTCAGTGCATTCACCGAACGAGTGACTTCTGGCCGTCTTGGATGATCTTATTTTTGACTGGCTATACGGTTATTCAGGTATGTATACGTGCGCTTGCCGGCCGGGTACATACTCGTAGATATACGTATTACTGCCGGGTATCTTTGCGCACGTCATAGACGTAGACTCGGCCTGAATGTGCGAATAAGACTACACCACACGGTAGCTAGTGCTGGTATACATTAGATAGTATGTGCACGAACTCACATGCATGCATGCACGTAAAGCTAATCCAAGGTTGGGTTAGTGGATGCCTATGCATGTACGTATACATATATTCCCACCCTCGGGTTATTTCTGCACTTTAAAAGAAGTAACCTTCACAATCCAAAGTCAATTACAAAGGTTAGTCACATAGGAGAAAAAAAAGTATTTTCTTCTCTTCGTTGGTGCAAAATTACATCGCACAAAAACATTTAGGAAAGACACAACACAATGACTTACCTTCACGCTACCATGGCTGCGGCCATTGTCATAGTCAAACCAATCTCTCCTCACGACTGCAGCTTCGGTCCAATTCCTCATCAGACGTTGTATGGACAAGTTGGGATTGAAAGAATCACCTTCCACATGTTGCATCTTCTCCAAGTACAAGTACTGCATAAATATGAAGATTTAGAGTTAGTACAATACATCACATAAATTTGCAATCATAGAATAATTTACAATGCAATAGGTCTCATATGTGTACCTGAAAGAGAGCTAAATTGCCTTTCGGCCACTGGCAGAGGTGTTTGCCTTTCTTGACATTGTGAAGCTAGTCGAGGAGAACACGGAGGGTGAACGCATTCTAGTTAATCTTGGAAATATGTTTGACATTATCCACCAACGCATAATACTATTTTAGGACAATCTTGCTCGACATGGGAGCAAGAACTGTTCCCAGCAAGACAAGGACTACTTTCGAAGGAAATCATCGTCGGCGGATTTATTTTTAATGATGTTCGCAGTAAGATCATCAATCACTATATTACCCGTTGTCTTACTGACAAATTGTGGCGGCACCTGGTCTTTAATATCCTCACCTTCTTCAATAAGAATGTCTGAAGCCAACAATCCTTGTTTCTCCAAGTTGAAGATGCACTCGACATCCACGACACCGAGAGACACCTCCCCAACCAGGTCTTGTATAATGAATCTTCCCTTGCTGGTCTCAAAATTCTCACCCATGTACCTCATCAATAGTGTACGCATGTTAAGCAATGGTATATGAAGCATGCTACGCAATGTTGTTTATGTGACTTTAGCGCGTTGACCGACAGATAGAGCGGCAATAAGTTTGCACCATTTTTCAACGGCGCACACAATTTCCCCCTTTGAGCTCGTCCATCCTATTGAAAAAAATATAAAACTTCCTCACAGTAGCTAATAGTAATGCGAAAATAACAATAGAAGAATCATGCATACTGCAACATGTAGCAAAGTGTGTTGATATGAGGCTTATAAATGAAAACTACAATTGGTAATTTAATTTTCTAGCATCTGGTCGATTTCTTTCACTATCAAATAAATTATATAATCAATTAATTTCATATGGTAAAGTGTTAGAAATTCTTCCAATTGTCTTATTAACCTGGGGACATAAATTTGCACGGTGACAAATTGATCAGCTCAAAATAAATGGAGTATATAGCAATGGTACCTATTTGAGGTTCATTAACAACTAATGCATAATTCTTTAATGTTGTATGTGCACCAGAAAATACGTAACACCGGGTGAACCATACAAATAACCCATGTTTACTAACAGTGATTCGCATATCTTGTAGATTTAGCCGTGTAGCAAACCAAATAGTTGGATCATGTGACAAAAATATAACCGGATCATGCTTGTCGACAAACAACATCTAGTAGATTTAGAGGGACACGGAAATATAATTATTCGACCATGCTATCAAAGAACAAAACATATAGTTCATCTATGCCATCTGGTTAGAACGCATCTTATGGAGTTGATCTAATTTGAACGTATGTGCTAATCCTATGTCGATCAAAGCAAGGACATGGACAAACTAGTTTGCTAGGAAGGCGGTATGGAGGACAACATCGATGAAGATGAAAGTAGTCGGCGATGCTTCCGACGTAGTTCGTCCACTGTGGCCACCACGTGCGGACGACCTTGATGTTCTCGGGGTTTTTGCCGCATGTGGGATACGACGGACGGAGCTGTCGTTGACTCGCCGGTAGTAGGCGATCTAGATGACAGGTACGAGCAGATGGAGATTACATACAAGGTCGATCTCCTAGGTCGTCGTAACTTCCCTGCAGCGTATCTCCGAATCTTTCTTTTCCTCCGTTGACGTGAGGCAGAACACGCTCCTTAGTCATAGGGATTAGGAAGATATGGATTACGATGATCCCGGAATTGTGGAACAAAACGGCAACTTCTCTCGTGATCGACGTGCATGAAAAGTGCACCGTTGTGGGCTCCCACACAATGGATCCGACTGGTATTTGCAGTCTGGACCGGCCCACCTACCAACATCCGTAACCATGTAATCTTTGTTTCATATTTGTTTTTTAACTTTTTTTCCTATTAGTTTTTGTCTATTTGCTTATGTTTAAATATATACATAGTATTTCTTTCATATCTGCAATATTTTATAATCGAATGTATTTTTCCTATTTCCTCTTTTGGTTTTCTTTTTTTTTATGTTTCTCCTTCTTATTCCTAATTTTGATTTTATGTTTCATAATTCCCTATCATTTCTTATTACAGTTTTCAAATTCAAATATGTATGATAAAATGTTGTCTTATTTTTTACTTCTTAATTGGTGGGACCGGGAAGAAAACCTCTTTCAGACTTGCCCTCTGGCAGACCCAAATGGTCTTGCTTGTACATGGTGCATGTGGAGGCAAGCATCAGATGACCCCAACTTCTGGCACCATGTGCGCATGGCCAATGTGGTCCCCCAGGCAAGGTTCGGATGAAATTGGAAACAAAATGCAAGTTGTGTCACGTTGGGCAGTGTTTTAGGGTTTTTTCACCGGTAAAACCCTAGAAAATGCATCGAGTGTTCGAAATGAATGATACTTGTCATGCATGCTTGCCATGGTCATCCTAGGGTGTGCATAAAGTTTAGGCTCAATTGGTGGGACCGGCAAGAAAAACCTCTTTCAGACTTGCCCTTCCGGTAGACCCCCGAATGGTCCTGCTTCTACATGGTGCATGTGGAGGTATGCATCAGATGACCCCAACTTTTAGCACCATGTGGGCATGGCCAATGTGGTCCCCCAGGCAAGGTTTGGACGAAATAGGACACAAAACGCATGTTGCGTCACGTCGCGGCAGTGCTTTAGGGGTTTTTCACCGGGAAAACCCTATAAAATGCATCTAGTGTCGGAAATGAACGATACTTGTCATGCATGCTTGCCATGGTCATCCTAGGGTGTGCGTAAATTTTGGGCTCAATTGGTGGGACCGGAAAGAAAAAAACTCTTTCAGATTTGCCCTCCGGCAGACTTACATGGTGCATGTGGGGGCATACATCAGATGACCCCAACTTTTGTAGCGATCCGTCCTCAAACGGTCAAATCTCTGTGCCTAAGTGTCATCCCTGGATCGGTAATGCTGACACACACAGTACTTGAAGGATTTATAACAGAGTGCAATCACACACTTATTACATCGAATGTCGCAAAAGAGAACTTAGTACAATAATATGGCTTAAAGCCATCTAATTAAGATAACTGCGGAAGCATCAAAGGTAAATGAGTCCATCAACTCCAACTGCATAGCTAAGTGCATGACAATGACCTAGCGCACCTTACTCTTCATCTGAAAAGTCTGCAACATAATACGTTGCAGCCCGAAACGGGTCACCACATGGAATATGCTGGCAAAATAACATTGTAGAGCAATGAACGAGATACACGCTACACTACATGCATATATGGCTAGTGGAGGCTCTATGGTTATCATGTTTTTGCGAAAAGCCAATTTTTTCCTACAACAAGGGAATATATTTTATTTAACTACAAAGTTGGTTGACAAACATTGAGAAGGTTCCTCCAACTCAATCCCAATTAAACAGTATTAACAACCCAACAAATTAATTAAAAGGGTGATGAGATCAAATCAATAATTCAAGTACCAAATACTCAAGATGTCCATAACCGGGGAACGGCTAACCATAATTAGTGTGTACACTGTGGAGAGGTTTGCGCACTTTTCCCCACAAGACTCAATCTCCTCCATTGCATTTCTCGCACTACATGATGTTTGAGAAACGGATGACCGGGACACAGTCTTTCCGAAGAGGTCCCCTTAACCGATAGATATGTCGGTACACCTACAATCCCCTACATCTGCTAGCCAATCATGGAAAGGTTTCCCACAACTTACTCAACTATGCCATAGCCCATAATGGCTTGTGGCTGCACACGGAAGTTTCTAGCATGAATAATCTTATGATCCCTTTGAGCCTGGGTAGCATTCCATAGGGTGATCACACGGGTACTCCGGGATTCCCTTGGGCAAGCACTGGGTTCTCCAGGTGCCCAGACAACCACTGGGTGCTCCAGGGTGCCTCAACCAATCCACCCTGATGTGTATTTAAGTAGCCACCTTAAGTTAACCATTAATTAACAACTCTCACACCTGTCATGGATACACTCAACCAATCCACGTCTACGAGCATAGCATAGTAGTATAAGCATACATAGAAGTAACTCCCAGGGTTTGAAATAAAAGGTTAAATAGGTTCCACCTCAACAACTACTTCCCAAAACCCACAATTTAATTAGATCCTACTCATGCAATGCTTGAGGATTGGACTAATGCATAAAAACTGGATAATAAAGGGGTATGATCAAAGTGTTACTTGCCTTGGTGACGATCTGCAAACCCTAGAGACTCGTAGTAGCACGCTTCGCACTCCGGAAATTCTATCGCAAACAAACAATAACACACATAAGCACTCCAACATAGGTGCAAGTGTAAAACTCAGATGAAAAAGTCCAAACTAAAAGTTCAACTTAAGAGCTTCGATTTGCAAAAAGAATCAATCGAATCGGAGCTACGAAACTGAAACTATGATCAAAAGAAGTTCGAATTCAAATCTGCTTGAAACCAAATTTTAATTTGTCAAAATCATGTTCAAGTTTATTAACTGGAAAGAGGGGTTCGAGATGAAGATTTTGGCGTTGGTTTCAATGGATTTGGACGAACGGGCAAAAAGTTGCGAGGGTTTGAAGATTAGGGGCTAATCTGTGATAAAAATATCGCGGATAGGTCCCTGTCCGGAAATAAAACAGAAAAAGAAAAATCTATCGGACGAACGTCCGCTAACAGAGACAAACGAACGAATTCGTTTGTTATAAGAACTAAATGAACGAACGTTCGCATAATAGATCTAAACCGAAGAAAAACCGAGAAAACCGATCTATAAAAAATACCTAATTAGATCTAGGGTTTACCGAAATAAACCGAAGAAAACCGGACAAAAACCGGTCGGCGGCGGCGAATCCGAATGGCGAGGCGGCGGGGCGGCGAGGCCAACGGCGAGGCGGGGGGCTCCGCGGTCGGCGGCGTGGCAGCGGCAGCAGGTGGCGGCGGCGGCAGGCAACGGCAGCGGGGCGGCGGCGCGGCTTGGCGGCAGTGGCTGCGGGGCTGGGGTGGGGAGGCGTCGGGGGCGGCGGCTTGTAAGAGGGGGCGGGGCGAGGCGGCTTGGGGGAGGGGGCAAGGCGGCGGGGCGGCGTGGCCGAGCTGGACTCGGTGTCCGTGCGGCGGCGGGGCTCCGCGGGAGGAAGGCGGCGGCGCCTGGCAGGTCGGGCTGCTCGGCTGGGCCAATCGCGAAACTTTTTTAAAATAAATAAATAAATAAATTCCGCCGAAGAAAAATCCTAATAAAATATTAAAAAATTTCTAAAAATGCCAAAAACAATTTTCACCGTCTAAATAAAATATTTAGAACACAGTGAACATTTTTCTGGCCTAAAAATGCAATTTTGAAAAATGCATATTTTTCTAATTCAAATAAAATCTCGAATAAAATCCAAATATAATATTTATTTGATTTAAAAAAAATCCTCCAGTATTTCTCTCTTTTTGAAGAAGTCATATTATCTTCTCTCTTTTATTTTAATATTTGGAATACTCGGAGAGAAAAATATTAAAACCAAAATGATCCTGTTTTCGAATCTGAGAAAATTCAAATTTGAAAATATTGAAATCCCCAACTCTCTCCGTGGGTCCTTGAGTTGCTTAGGATTTTCTAGGATCAAAACCAAAAATGCAAATAAAAATATGATATGCATATGATGACCTATGTATAACATCCAAATTGAAAATTTGGGATGTTACAAACCTACCCCCCTTAAGATGAATCTCGCCCTCGAGATTCTGGTTGGCTAGAAAATAGGTGTGGGTGGTCTTTCCGTAGGTCTTCCTCTCGTTATCAGGTGGCTTCATCCTTGGTATGGTGGCTCCACTGAACTTTGCAAAATTTGATAGCCTCACTACGTGTAACACGGCTGGCAAACTCGAGAATCTTGACTGATTTCTCCTCGTAGGTCAGATCACTATCCAACTGTATTGCTTCCAGTGGCACTGTATCTCCCAAAGGAATATCGGCCATCCCTGCATCGCACTTCTTCAATTGGGAAACGTGAAACACATCATGAACTCCTTACAATCCTTCAGGTAACTCCAACTTGTAGGCCACTTCTCCCGTACGTTCCAGAACTCGGTATGGTACTACAAATCTCGGGGCTAAATTTCCCTTAACTCCAAATCGTTTCACTCCTCGCAAAGGTGACACACGAAGATATGCCCTATCTCTGATTTCATAGACTACCTCCTTGTGTTTTGTATCAGCATAACTCTTCTGCCTGGATTGAGCTACCTTTAGTCTGTCGCGAATCAACTTAACCTTCTCTTCAGATTCCTTGATCAAATCTGGTCCAAACAACTGACGGTCTCCAACTTCATCCCACATTAACGGTGTCCTGCATCTCCTTCCATACAAGGCTTCAAAAGGTGCCATCTTCAAACTGGCTTGGTAACTGTTATTGTATGAGAACTCCGCGTAAGGCAAATTATCATCCCAACTAGATCCATAATCTAGCGCACAAGCTCTCAACATGTCTTCCAGAATCTGATTGACTCGCTCAGTCTGTCCATCTGTCTGCGGATGAAAGGCTGTACTGAACTCTAGCCTGGTACCCAAAGTCTGGTGCAGTTGATGCCAAAACTTCGAACTAAACTGAGTCCCTCTATCGGATACAATGGTCCTCGGAACTCCATGCAGACATACGATCCTGGTCATATATATCTTGGCCAACTTCACACTCGTATAGGTGGTTTTCACTGGGATAAAGTGAGCCACTTTGGTCAAACGATCCACTACTACCCAGATAGAATCATACCCTGATCGGGTCCTAGGTAATCCAGTGATGAAATCCATGCCAAGCTTGTCCCACTTCCATTCGGGTATCGGCATAGGCTGAAGTAATCCTGCTGGCTTCTGATGTTCTGCCTTCACTCTCTGACATACATCACATACGGCTACATACTCGGCAATATCCTTCTTCATACCTGTCCACCAGAAACGCTCCTTCAAATCCAAATACATCTTGGTGTTTCCGGGGTGTATCGAGTATGGCGAGTCATGAGCTTCTTATAGTATTAACTTCCTGATCTCCGCATTATTGGGCACATAAACCCGATACTCAAACCACAAAGTCTCGTGTTCATCCTCACGAAAACCCTTGGCTTTTCCTTTGCTCATCTTCTCCTTTATCTCAGCAATTTCCTTGTCATCCTTCTGAGCTTCTCGAATCTTTCCCAATAATGTTGACTGAACCTCCATTGCTGCAACAAAACCTCTTGGAACTATCTCCAAGCGAAGTTCCCTGAGCTCGTCAACTAACTCCTGCGGTAATCCTCCGCTTATGAGGGTATTGACATAAATCTTCCGGCTCAAAGTGTCTGCTACGACATTGGCCTTTCCTGGATGATAGTGTAGCTTCATATCATAATCCTTTATAAACTCCAACCATCTCCTCCGCCTGAGGTTCAGCTCCTTCTGCATGAAAATGTACTTCAAACTCTTGTGATCCGTGTACACATCACAACGGTTTCCAATAAGAAAATGTCTCCATGTCTTGAGCGCATGCACTACGGCTACTAACTCCAAATCATGCGTGGCATAATTCAACTCATGCGGTCAAATCTGACGTGAGGCATATGAAACAACTCTTCCATCCTGCATAAGTACACCTCCAAGTCCTAAGCGAGAAGTGTCTCAATACACTTGGAAATGCTTGCGTATATCCAGCAGAATCAGCACTGGGGCTGTAACCAAACGTTTCTTCAACTCCTGAAAACTGGCCTCACATTCTACGGTCCACTTGAACTTAGTGTCCTTCTTCAATAACTCCGTCATGGGCTTTGCAATCTTGGAAAAAATCTCAATGAATCTCCGGTAATATCCCGCGAGTCCTAGAAAACTGCGGATCTCTCCAACTGAAGTGGGTGCCAACCACTCAGTGACTAACTGAACCTTGGTAGGGTCTACTGCTATACCTTCTCCTGATATAACATGTCCAAGAAATCCAACTTCCTTCAACCAAAACTCACATTTGCTGAACTTGGCATATAGTTGGTGTTCCCTAAGCTTCTCAAGAACTAAACACAAATGCTCCTTGTGCTCCTCTTCATTCTTCGAGTATACCAAAATATCATCGATGAACACCACAACAAAATTATCCAAGAACTCCATGAACACCTTATTCATCATACTCATGAAATAGGCAGGGGCATTTGTCAATCCAATTGACATAACTCTATACTCATATAGCCCGTACCTTGTGGTAAAAGCTGTCTTAGGTATATCGTATTCTTGGATCTTCAGCTGGTGGTATCCTGATCACAGATCAATCTTGGAAAATACTTTAGCTCCTTGCAGCTGGTCAAACAAATCATTGATCATCGGTAGTGGGTACTTGTTCTTAATGGTCACTTCATTTAATGCACGATAATCAACAACCATTCTCAATGCTCCATCCTTCTTCTCAACCAAAAGAACTGGGGCTCCCCACGGTGACGAACTTGGTCGAATGTAACCTTTTTCCAATAACTCCTTAATCTGCTTCTTAATTTCCTCCAGATCATTTGCGGGCATCCGGTATGGCCTCTGCGACATAGGTCTGGTGCCTGGCAACAACTCTATCAAAAACTCGATATCCCGATCTGGTGGCATGCCTGGTAATTCCTCTGGAAATACATCAGGATAATCCTTCACAACATGCACTTCCTCCTGCACAACTCCCGAGAGTGTATTTACTTGGGTCCTCCTCGACGCATGTTGAGACACATACTTAATCCTCTTTCCTTCCGGGGTGGTGAGCAAAATAGACTTACTGGCGCAATCGATGTTTCCTCCATACATCGATAGCCAATCCATGCCTAGTATCACATCCAATCCTTGTGACTCCAGAATTATTAGGTCTGAGGGGAAAACATGCCTACCTATAGTCAATGGTATCTGAACATCCTTGGCTTGCCATAAACTCCGCTCCTGGTGAGCTTACTAACATGGGTGTCTTCAGAACTTTGGTGGGCAACTTATACTTATCCGCAAATCCCCTTGATATGTATGAATTCGATGCACTAGTATCAAAAGGAACGATTGCAGTAAATGACTTAACCAAAAACTTACCTATAACTGCATCTAGCTGCTCTTCAACCTCCTCCACGTTAACGTGGTTCACCTGTCCCCTGTTGAAAGGGTTGGGCTTCTTCCTAGAGCTTCCATTGCCATTTCCATTCTTTGCTTCAAAACACTCGGTGGCGTAGTGTCCAGTCTTCCCGCACTTGAAACAAGTAATGTGACTTAGATCCTTCTTGGCGGGTGTTGCTGGGTTGGAACGGTTCTGGCTGCTGCTTCCTCCATTCCCATTCCCATTCTTGGGGCCACTATGATTATGCGAACTTCCTCCATTGTGAGTGTGGCCTCCATGGTTATGGGTATATCCTCCCGAGTTTGGGGTAAAACAAGGCTTCTGCGAGGCTCCAGAATTGTACCTCCCTTGTCCATACTTCCTTTTACGGCTCTCTATATCCTGCTGCTTCCCTTCAATCATAAGAGCCCTATCTACCAAGTCCTGGTAGGTAGCAAAGGTAGCTACCATCAGCTGCATACTCAGCTCATCATTCAGCCCTTCGATAAACTTCTCCTGCTTCGCGGCGTCTGTGGCCACATCATCTGGGGCATAGCGAGCTAACTTACTGAACTCATCCACGTACTGCCCACAGTACGATTTCCCTGGTGTAAGTTGCGAAACTCGCGCTTCTTCATGCTCATAGCTCCAGTAGAGACATGTGTAGTGCGGAACGCTTGCTGAAACTGATCCCAAGTGACATTGGCTATAGGGAAAGTGGTTGTGTAATTCTCCCACCATGAGGCTGCGGGTCCATCCAGTTGGTGTGTCGCAAAACGCACCTTCTCAGCATCTGTGTAACCTGCTGTGGTCAACTCCCTTCCAATCATGCGTAGCCAGTCATCAGCTCGGTGCTACTGGAAAACACCGGCGGATTTAACCTCAGAAAACGGGCTAAGTTGTCAATTGGAGGTGGTGGCGGTGGGTTGTTGTTGTTGTTGTTGTTGCCTTGGTTCTGGACTAGCAACTGCATCAAGGCATTCTGCTGTTGGATCAACTGAGTGATGTCCGGTGGGAAGACAAATCCGGGGTCACGTCTCGGAGGCATCTGATGGGTTTAGAGGGAGAGATTAGAATAGAAAGAGGTCTAAAGAGAAAACACTACCCATATGCACATGAGACAAACACATTCATATCACACCACTCAATTCAAACAAGGGCATACAATCGATCTAGCTACCATTACAAAATACTCGGACTACTACTATATACTTGGAGGAAATACTACTGATAGTATGGTGGTCATCTAGAAATTTTGATGGTGGAAGACTCCATGATATCCGCTCCAGCTTCGTCTTCATAATCATCGTCACTACTGTCGGGGTCGGAGTCGGTGTCGTCGATGATGATGTAGTCCTCGGGATGGTCGTCATCTCCTCCTGGCACAGGGTCTCCCATGAATACTCCTAGCTTCTTCGACAGGTCTTCATTCTTTTCTACTAGCACTGCGATTTCCTCCTCATATCCGTCGCGTGTAGACTTGAGTTCCTCTTCAAGCTCCATGTTCCTAGTCATCACCTTCTTCAGATCTATCATGCTTGCGCACATTTGGTTCTCCTGGCAACGAATGTGCTGGTTTAACTCCTGGATGAAGGTTGCAATGGACCTGTCCCTCCTGGTGTTGATCATCTCCCATTGCTCGTCTCGGCGCCCACATATCTGATAGATGGTGTCCTTAAGATCCTTGTGGTAAACTTCACCGATGCGTCCCATAGCGATGTGGGCGGCCATGCTCTTTCCTAGACTCCAGGTTGGTGCATAAAAGGAAAACTCTATGGGCTCAGTAATTGGCGCGAATGTCCTTCCTGGAACATGAACTCGAATCAACAAACACTCCTCTTCTGGTAAAGTGGCGGTATAGGTCCCAGTAAAGCTTGGTATTCCGATGTTCAGGTACCTAGTGACTTCCTTCAAGTGTCGTCCAAAAGTCGTGTCTTCATCTGGTTAAGCAAACTTGTTCCTTGGGTCCGCCATCTATAGAGTGGAAAATGGTGAGGAGTCAGAAATTAGTAGAGAAGAGTGACCTATGGCTTATCTTAGTGGTCGCGTCCTACAATCAGCGTGTGCTCTGATACCATCTTGTAGCGATCCGACCTCAAATGGTCAAATCTCTGTGCATAAGTGTCATCCCTGGATCGGTAATGATGACACACACAGTACTTGAAGGATTTATAACAGAGTGCAATCACACACTTATTACAACGAATGTCTCAAAAGAGAACTTAGTACAATAATATAGCTTAAGGCCATCTAATTAAGATAACTGCGGTAGCATCGAAGGTAAATGAGTCCATCAACTCCAACGGCATAGCTGAGTGCACGACAACGACCTAGCGCACCTTACTCTTTGTCTGAAAAGTTTGCAACATAATACGTTGCAGCCCGAAACGGGTCAGCACATGGAATATGCTGGCAAAATAACACTGTAGAGCAATGAACGAGATACACGCTACACTACATGCATATATGGCTAGTGGAGGCTCTATGGTTACCATGTTTTTGCGAAAAGCCAATTTTTTTCCTACAACAAAGGAATATATTTATTTAACTACAAAGTTGGTTGACAAAATTGAGAAGGTTCCTCCAACTCAATCCCAATTAAACAGTATTAACAACCCAACAAATTAATTAAAAGGGTGATGAGATCAAATCAATAATTCAAGTAGCAGATACTCAAGATGTCCATAACCGGGGACATGGCTAACCATGATTAGTGTGTACACTCTGCAGAGGTTTGCGCACTTTTCCCCACAAGACTCGATCTCCTCCATTGTATTTCTCGCACTGCATGATGTTTGAGAAACGGATGACCGAGACACAGTCTTTCCGAAGAGGTCCCCTTAACCGATAGATAGGTCGGTACACCTACAATCCCCTACATCTGCTAGCCCATCATGGAAAGGTTTCCCACAACTTACTCAACTATGCCAGAGCCCATAATGGCTTGTGGCTACACACGGAAGTTTCTAGCATGAATAATCTTATGATCCCTTTAAGCCTGGGTGGCATTCCATAGGGTGATCACACGGGTACTCTGGGATTCCCTTGGGCAAGCACTGGGTTCTCCAGGTGCCCAGACAACCACTAGGTGCTCCAGGGTGCCACAACCAATCCACCCAGATGTGTATTTAAGTAGCCACCTTAAGTTAACCATTAATTAACAACTCTCACACCTGTCATGGATACACTCAACCAATCCACGTCTACGAGCATAGCATAGCAGTATAAGCATACGTAGAAGTAACTCCCAGGGTTTGAAATAAAAGGGCAAATAGGTTTTACCTCAACAACTACTTCCCAAAACCCACAATTTAATAAGATCCTACTCATGCAATGTTTGAGGATTGGACTAATGCATAAAAACTGGGTAACAAAGGGGTATGATCAAAGTGTTACTTGCCTTGCTGACGATCTGCAAACCTTAGAGACTTGTAGTAGCACGCTTCGCACTCCGGAAATTCTATCGCAAACAAAAAATAACACACATAAGCACTCCAGCATAGGTGCAAGTGCAAAACACAAATGAAAAAGTCCAAACTGAAAGTTCAACTGAAGAGCTTCGATTTTCAAAAAGAATCAATCGAATCGGAGCTACGGAACTGAAACTATGATCAAAAGAAGTTCGAATTCAAATCTGCTTGAAACCAAATTTTAAATGGTCAAAATCATGTTCAAGTTGATTAACTAGAAAGAGGTGTTCGAGACGAAGATTTTGGCGTTGGTTTCACATGTATTTGGACGAACGGTCAAAAAGTTGCGAAGGTTTGAATATCAGGGGCTAATCTGTGATAAAAATAATCGTAGATAGGTCCCTGGCCAAAAATAAAACAGAAAAAGAAAAATCTATCAGACGAACGTCCGCTAACAGAGACAAACGAACGAATTCGTTCGTTATAAGAACTAAAGGAACAAACGTTCGCAGAATAGATCTAAACCGAAGAAAAATCGAGAAAACCGATCTATAAAAAAACCTAATTAGATCTAGGGTTTCCGAAATAAACCGAAGAAAACCGGACAAAAACCAGTCGGCGGCGGGGCGTCGTGGCCAACGGCGAGGCGGCGGTGCGGCAGTGGCAGCAAGTGGCGCCGGTGGCGCGGCGACGAGAGGCGGCGGCGAGCAATGGCAGCGGGGCGGCTCGGTGGCGGTGGCTGCGGGGCTGGGGTGGGGAGGCGGTGGGCGCGGCGGCTTACAAGAGGGGGCGGTGCGAGGCAGTTTGGGGGAGGGGGCAAGGCGGCGGGGCGGCGTGGCCGAGCCGGACTCGGCGTCCGTGCGGCGGCGGGGCTCCGCGGGAGGAAGGCGGCGGCGCCTGGCGGGTCGGCCTGCTCGGCTGGGCCGTTGGCCTAGTCGGGCGAAACTTAAAAAAAGTAAATTCCACCGAAGAAAAATCCTAATAAAATATTAAGAACATCCTAAAATGCCAAAAACATTTTTCACCGTCTAAATAAAATATTTAGAACAAAGTGAACATTTTTCTGGCCTAAAAATGCAATTTTTAAAAATGCATATTTTTCTAATTCAAATAAAATCTCGAATAAAATCCAGATATAATATTTATTTGATTTAAAAAAACTCCTCCAGTATTTCTCTCTTTTTGAAGAAGTCATATTATCTTCTCTCTTTTATTCTAATATTTGAAATACCCGGAGAGAAAAATATTAAAACCAAAATGATCCTATTTTCGAATCTGAGAAAATTCAAATATGAAAATATTGAAATACCTAACTCTCTCCATGGGTCCTTGAGTTGCTTAGGATTTTCTAGGATCAAAACCAAAAATGCAAATAAAATATGATATGCATATGATGACCTATGTATAACATCCAAATTGAAAATTTGGGATGTTATAACTTTTGGCACCATGTGGGCATGGCCAATGTGGTCCCCACACAAGGTTTGGACGAAATCGGACACAAAACACACGTTGCGTCACGTCGGGCAGTGTTTTAGGGGGTTTTCACCGGGAAAACCCTAGAAAATGCATCGAGTGTCGAAAATGAATGATACTTGTCATGCATGCTTGCCATGGTCATCCTAAGGTGTGCATAAAGTTTTGGGCTCAATTGATGGGACCGGGAAGAAAAACCTCTTTCAGGCTTGCCCTCCAGCACACCCGAATGGTCCTCCTTGTACATGGTGCATGTGGAGGCATGCATTAGATGACCCCAACTAGATTTGATTTTAAAATATTTCAAATATCAAACAAAAAAGAAAATTTATAATTACGAAGGACAAATATGAAAAGTGAAATAAAAGACAACATATTATCATATAATTTTTATTTTAAAAACTGTCAGAAGAAATAAAAAATAAAAAATAGATATGATTTAAAGTTATTTAAAATATAAAACAGGAAATAAATATTAGAATTGAGAAGTGAAATAAAATACAACATATTATCTTACATTTTTTATATTTAAAATTGTCAGAAGAAATAAAAGAGAAAAATAGATTTGATTTTATAATATTTCAAATATAAAAAAGAAAAGAAATATTATAAAGAAGTGAAATAGAACACAACATTTTTTCCTACATTTTTGAATTTTAAAACTGTCAGAAGAAATGAAAGAGAAAAAAGAGATTTGATTTTAAAATATTTTAAATATAATAAAGAAAAAATATTGGAATTAAGAAGTGAAATAAAAAACAATATAGAACAGAAAAGAATATAAGAATTATGGGACAGCCACCCGAATTGGGCCCAAGCCAGAGCCACGCCGGGCATAGCCGAGGGGTGGTGGGAGTTTAGTCCCACCTCGCCAAGCGAAAGGAGCTCGCACCGGTTTATATACTCGGCTGAGAGAGATCTCTCAAGTTCCTCTCTAAAGGAGACAGCGCATTGTCTAACCTTGTCCCTCTCTGTCCCGTGGGGCCTACTAGCAGTAGAGATACATGCCTCAGGGGCCTGCATCCTGGCCCATGTATGGTTGGGTTTCTAGTCATATGCAGGCCATGGTGTGTGAATTTCTCCAGCTAGTAGGCGGGCATTTTTTTAATTTTTATTTTATTTTTTGTATATGTCACATGTCAATTTATTGACCTTCTTCAAATCACCTCCTAATTTTTATACATGCTCGCTTTCATGTAATACACATGACTATCAAAGGAATTTCAAGAAAAATGAAGTTACAATGTCCTCTTGAGGTAAAGTCGGAGGTAAGTACCTGAGTTTCTCATAGCCACTATAAAATATATAAAATTCTAAAAAATTGAAAACATTCATATTCTTTCTGTGTTTATGAAAGAGATCATGCCTGCAAAATTTGAGGGATGGTCCTATTTGGAGATGGTCCCTCCATAATGTGGTGATTTTTTTCGACCTCCTCTAAATCACCTCAAATTTTGCACACATGATCTCTTACACATACATACCTAGGTTTTGAAAGTTTTACATTTTTTGAATTTATACTGCCCTGTAGAATGACTATTCAAAACATCGGACTATACCTTAAGGGGGCATTGTAAACTACATTTTTTAAAAGAATTTCATTCATAGCCATGTTTGGCACATGTATTTCACCATGTAAAACAGAATTGGGGTCATTTGGAGATGGTCGAAAAATTGACTGCAATATTTCAAAAAAATCATATTTCAAAATTTTAAATTTTATTTTAAAATAGAAAATTCAATGATGCAAATTTATGAAAACCTCAACTCCATGTAATTAAGTTTGTAACCAATGTAAATAAGACAAGTGTACTTCATAACAAAACACTAGTAATTGATTTGGGATGAAGAAACATGTGACAGATGAAAAATAAACCCGCCTTACTAGCAGTAGATTTCACACAAACGGTCTGCATACGACTAGAAGCCCAGAATATATGGGCCAGGATGCAGGCCCGTCGTGCAAGAACTTCTCCTGCTAGTAGGCCACATAGGGCAGAGAGGTATCGATCATATGGTGTGTGGTTGAGAGAGGCTCGTGCCCAGCTACTCGCAGCCGGGTGTATAAGCCGGTGCAGGAGCTCGCTTGGCAAGGTGGGACTAAACTAGCACCACCGTCTGGTCTTCCCGGTGCGACCATGCGGTGGGCCAAATTCGATGAGCTTTCACAGGCCAGCCTAACCTGCATGTTGGACCACGCGTTTATCTAGATGGTTAGGCTGGCCCATCCTTTTCCTTTTTGTTTACATATAAATTACCTACATTTTAATAATTCCCTGTTAATTCAAAAGGTATTTTTTGCACACACACCTTTTTTATATATTTATATTTTATTTTCTTATAAATAACTTACAATTTAAAAATTATAATATGTAGGACAATATTACTTTATTAAAAAAATCAATACATCTTATTTCAAATGATGTTTTTTGCACACACTATTTTTAACTACTATTATATTACTCTTGTAAATTTACAGTTTATTTCCTTCACACATTTTATGATGGAATATTTGCTCTGTTATTGGAATAGTTGTTGATGATGGAATATTTGATCTTTTTGCTTATTCTACTGATGGAATGATGGAATGTGTGAGGATGAACAATTATCACTAACTTTACTAAACCCCATTAACTGAACCCCATGTACCATAATTCATGGCACAACTATTTTGGAACATTGCCACATTCTGTATTTGGTAGGATTTGCACATGGGCAGAGCATGTTGCACTTGGCCACAGCATGAGAAAGTATTGCAGCATGTCTGAAGCAACACTGAAGCAGCATGTATGATCATTGCAGCACCTAAACTCATCAAATATAGACTGAACAACATATAAACAGAAGCTACCATACACCACAAATAAATTTAAGGACACGCAAATGTAGATAGCATTGTGGATTACTACCATAGATACCATCCAGTTCACATCACATCCAGTTCACACACATACTACATTAAATTAATATACTAACTAGATAAGTAGATCAAGTTTCCAACACTTCACACCCAGATGCAGTTTAACAAAAGTAAAACATCATCATATCTAGTGATGATGAGTAGGGCTTCCAGCTTTTGATGATCAGCATGATGTAGGGCAACTAAATGGGAGACAAGGTCTTCAGAAGGGCAGCATGTTGCGCCTTGCTCTTCGGGGCATCCCCACTGACCGATGCATCTCGTGCATGAGATAGAAGATGCTCAAAGAGCCCATCCTTGGGCTTTGGCCTCGTGCAGTAGGGGCATTCAAAATTATTCCTCTTGTAGTAGCCAGAAGGTCCTTTGTCCTTGATCTTCTGCACTTCCTTCTGTGTGATTGGTGTTGTCCACCTCATCTCCAGAGTCATACTGCACACATGAATGAATTACATTAATACATATATAAAACCAGTGATGATTCTACTATTTAGCACTACTACAGGATGCTGCTAACGCGACACTACAATCAGAGACCCTTCGATGAAACTATGTGCGATGCATTAATCGCAAATGGTGATGTAAAAAACCAACAAAAAGACGCAAAACGTTTGCGATGGTAGATACATCAAACACTGTTCATATTATAGCTGCGTGTGCGATGCATGACATACAGTTAATCCATAAGAACTGTTTGCGATGAGGCTGAACAATAGAAACGGGCATCCATATCAAGGTGTGTGCGATATATGGCATACAGTTCACTCGGATAAACTCATTGCGATTAGGGAATGCTACAGAAACAGTTAGCCAGATAAAAGTGTGTGCGATATACGGCATACAGTTCACTCGGATGAACTGTTTGCGATGAGCCAAGACAACAAAAACAGTTTCCCTAGTATGTTCTGTGTGCGATGTGATTGTATACAAAACAATAACATATATACTAATAAGGACATGATTGCACAACCAAATTAAACATCCAATTACATAGGTGGCTAGTACACACATGAAATTTCCACATACCAAATTAATTTATTACATGCATAATTAACTAGGATAAACGATCATCTGACCATCATCTACTTCTTCTTGTGACGCTTGCCGCCACTGCTCTAATAGGACAAACGGAACAGTATTATTTACTGTGAATAGTGTGCTCTGTTGAGCACACAAGTATATGGATCATAGCTTTGGGTGAGCAATTTGCCTGCACACGTCGTGCTAGCTAGATGTTCCTTCTATGCTAAGTTTCCATTAATTGATGGCGTTTTATAAACACGCCACCATTTCCCGCCATTTTCTCACCGGTTTCCCGCCACCACCCAGCGATACTGCGCATAAAACCTAGGCAGCGCGCGACGCACCGAGGCAACAAGCGCAGCCTGTAGCACATCCACCTTTTCCAATCATGCTAACCCACCGAAGTGCCGCCTCTGCCATGAACCTCCTCGACGAGGAAAACGAGAAGGCACCACGGCCCGTCGAGGCCGAGGCGCTCCCCGGCAATGTGATAGACGATGTCGTGATGCGCGTCATCGCCAGGATTGAGCAGACCCTTGGCGCACGGTGCTTCATTGCCGCGGATCAAGATAGGCATGTCAGTGCCGAGAGGCTGCAGCTAGCCGCACAACATGATCGATGGTACGCCGCAGAGCAAGCTAGGCGCGTCTGTGCCGATAGTTTGCGACTCGCCGCACAGCGAGACCGCTGGAGCGCCGCAGAGCGAGAGGCGCAGCGCGCTGCACAGCAAGAGCGGATCAATTGGCGCTTGCCTGCTGTTGATAGGGCTTCGCAGCTGGGTACACATCCCGTCGGTACCCCCATTCCTCGTTAGTAGTGGGCAGAGGCCGTTTGCGCCATACTTGCACCAGAGGCCGGCCGCGTCGTACTTGCACCAGACGCCCGTCGCGCCATTCGCATGGGTTGCGCCGTTTGCCTTGTCTGCGGCCCGCTGGATGCCAACGCACTGGCCGCTAGGCTCGACCGCCTCCTTGGCCCAGGTGTACACTTGGGCGCAGTAGAGGAACATGGTCGTCGCATCCTCGAGCTAGTGATCTCCGATGAAATAGCCAACTTGGAGCTCGAGATCACGCTCCAGATGTACCGCGAGCGTGTCGACCGCTTGGATGAATGCATGCACGAGTTCAGGCAGAGCCAAGAGCTACCATAGGCAAGGGCTGCTGGTCGTGGACGCGTTCTATTTTGTTGAGTCATTTCGACGTGGATCGCTATGTATTTACAACAATCATAATATTGCTCTGTTTATTGCTCTGTTTCAATGTGTGTACTCTATTTTCCGTTCTTATATGTTCTTTTTCAATGTGTGTATATATGCTTTCCATTCTATGAAAGCATATATACAAATTAGTATATGAAAATGCTAGATACAAATTAGTATATGAAAAGAGATAGAAAAATGGAATTCATAATATATATTAATTGTTCATTAGTTCATCAGAGAATATATATAATATGATCACTTATACGTGATGGTACTTAACTACTATGTACAATGCATAAAATTGAAAACGAACAAGACTAAAACTAATAATCCCTCCTGGGGCAGTATTCCGGCAGCCCCTCGCCAGCAGCTCCCTGGTACGCGGCATCTTCCCAACGCGGAGGCAATACTCCGCCTCCTCCGCCTCGCAGCGCTTGACGTATCGATTTGCCTCTTGCTTGGGACAAGCGCGAACGATCTTGCCATTTCGTTGGGCGCCCACCGAAGCTCCTCGTCGGTGGCACGCTGGAGCTTATCGGCCCACCTCCACGCAGCGATGAGGCGCCTAGCGCCTTTGACCTTCCTCGCGAAGTACCCGTCTTCGTACACCTCCTCCGCACGACGATGCGCCCGCCCCCAAAGCTGCACCGCCTCCTTTTCCCAGGCGGCGTCACGGGCTTCACAGGCCGCCTGGTACCTGGCTTCCTCCTTTGCCATCTCCTTCTTGAACTCCACTTGCCTGGCTTTCTTAGCCGGCAGCAGTGACTTCCAAAGACAAAGATTATACTGGCCCCAAAACCACTCCAAAGGTGGGGGGTCCAGCACAACCTCGTCCAGCGGCCCGTAGGGGTCCTCCTCATCACTGCTCTTTGACTGAACGTCCTCAGGGGGCGGCGTGTCATCGTTGGCACTTGGGCTGATCGGCGGCATCATGATAGAGATTTGTGTGAGAGAGAAAGGGCGAGCGAGGGGAGGGTGTAGATGAGAATGCAGGTGGGACGGCGTGAGCAAGGTAGTATTTATTGGGACCGGAATCTAGATCAACAGGAATAGTACACACGTCGGTCGCCGAAATTTACGAGTACCGTAGTTTCAATTACACATGATTCCCGCAGCAAAAGCCGTGTGTGAACTTAATAGCCGACGGTTTCCAATACAGAACCGCGTCTGATTAATAACCCGCGCCAATCACCATCCAAACCTCGAGGCGCGAAATAGAGTGCCAATCGTATGGGTCCCAATTGTCTTGCCAGATATTTACATTTTCTTTCCTCATATAAGGCACGAATGCTTATTTTGTGTTATCATGGCACTCCATGCATGTGTCCAAGCCGTGACACCAATATGATTGAAAATTCCTTCCAATTGAACGCACATGGAATTAACTCGCACACAACAAGTACACATATATGATTTTTCAAACCGTTATGGTTAGCTGGTGCATGTACATGTAGTTCCAATTTGAATTACGATCATTAAATGGCTAGAAAATCACTTAAATGTCTTAAAAGGTCAAATGACACCTGAAATTTTTCCAATTTTTGACATGACCGTGGTATTAGTGCATGTTAACTGCAGAAAAAATTTGAAAGGCCATAAGAGGAAACTATCGTCGGTTCGTCATCAAACATGCATTGTTCCCTCTCGGAACCACGAGCCTTCTAATGAATTGCTCCGATTTGTGAGGGGTGTGTGTCCAAACTTTTATCAAACAGGCCAATTTTTTTACCACACCATCTTGGACCCATGCCATTATGTCAGGCAAGGTTTCATGTATTTCTGATCATTTTTGAGTTTTTTGGAATTTAAATGCCATGGCACTCCATGCGTTGTGTCCAAGCCGTGACACCAATATGTTTGAAAATTCCTTCCAATTTATTGCACATGGAATTCACTCGCACACAATTACACAAATATGATTTTTCAAACTATTATGGTTAGCTGTTGCATGTACTTGCAGGTCAAATTTGAATTACGGTCATTAAATGGCTAGAAAATCACTTAAATGTCTTAAAAAGGTCAGATGATCCCTCGAATTTTCCAAATTTTGACATGACAGTTGTATTAGTGCACGTTAACTGTAGAAAATTTTTGGAGGCCATAGGAGGAAGCTATCGTCGGTTCATCATCAAACATGCATTGTTCCTCTCTAGGAACCACGAGCCTTCCGGTTTGTGAGGGGTGTGTGTCCAAACTTTTGCCAAACACGACATTTTTTACCACACCATCTTGGTGGCATGCCATTACGTCAAGCAAGGTTTCATGTCTTTCTGATCATTTTTTATATTTTTGGAATTTAAATGTCATGGTACTTGATGCTTAATTTGTGTCCAAGCCGTGACACAAATATGTTTGAAAATCCTTCCAATTTACTCCACATGGAATTAACTCGCACACAAGTACACAAATATGATTTTTCAAACCGTTATGGTTAGCTGTTGCATGTACATGTAGTTCAAATTTGAATAACGGTCATTAAATGGCTATAAAAATCACTTAAATGTCTTAAAAAGGTCCAATGACCCCTGAAATTTTCCAAATTTTGACATGATAGTTGGATTAGTGCACGTTAACTGTAGAAAACAATTGAAGGCCATAAGAGGAAGCTATCGTCGATTCGTCATCAAACATGCATTGTTCCCTCTCGGAACAACGAGCCTTCTAGTGAGTTGCTCCGGTTTGTGAGGGGTGTGTGTCCAAACTTTCGTCAAACAGGCCAATTTTTTACCACACCGTCTTGGTGCCATGCCATTACGTTAAGCAAGGTTTCATGTATTTCTGATCAATTTTGAATTTTTTGGAATTTAAATGACATGGCAGTCCATGCTTTGTGTCCAAGCCATGACACCAATATGTCTGAAAATTCCGTCCAATTTACTGCACATGGAATTAACCCGCGCACAAGTATACAAATATGACTTTCAAACCGTTATGGTTAGCTGTCGCATGTACATGTAGTTCAAATTTCAATTATGGTAATAAATGGCTAGAAAAGCAATTAAATGTCTTAAAAAGGTCAAATGACCCCTGAAATTTTTCAAATTTTGACATGACAGTTGTATTAGTACTCCAAATTTTCTCGTCCATTTAAAACACCATCTGTTGCCACTATACTGAAAAATTCGTCTTTCAAAACTAATACAAAATATCAAGAACATCACACACAGTTTGTTCTAGGAATCGTTTGTGAGGAAAATTCATGGGTCTACTTATGTCTTCCTCCGTAAGCTTCACTGGCTTCGTCTTCTCTAGTGCCGGTCACCCCCGAATCCAAGAATCCCCGATCTCCATACCCGTGACTCCTTCTTGCAAAGAATGATGTCGTGGAAACGTTTCGTGAGGGCCTGTACGATGATCGCGTCCTCCCCGAGCGCCGCCGCTTACGCTGAGAGCGCGGCCGCATCCACCGAGAGGGCGTCTGCGGCAGCCGACAGGGCAGCTGTAGCAGCCAAGACGGCTACAGCAACTACTGCGACGGCGACTGCAAACGCCGAGAGCGCTCGAGCTGCCGTCCGTGTCACCGATGTCGCCCTGGCCCGGGTCGAGGCCATCCACGCCAAGATCAAGGACGCACATGCCAAGATATTCCAGGCCACCTTGGAGTCCAACATGCAACCCACATACGAAAAGGTGGCGGATGCCATGGAGCACCTGCTTCCTCACGAGATCGCCGAGCGGGAGTTGGAGATGCAGGAGGCGGCGGAGATCGAGGAGCGTCGGGAGGAGGAGTTGCACGTGGCTGAGGACGAGGTAGAGAAGAGCTTGTCCGTCGAGGAATCGGCGATGGAGTACCAACACGAGCTCTGGCGCAGCCACTACTACAAGTACTACAGCCTTGAGGGCGGCGCCGAGGACGAGGACGAGGACGACGACACGGTCGACATAAGCCGGGGGGCGTGGAGTCCACCAACGGCGGCATGTCGCCAGGACAAGTCTTCGACGTCTCATCTTACACCGGCGAGGCATTGTGCGGCGCGGCGGCGGCTTTGTTAATATTTTGCGTACTTAGCCTTTGTTTATAACACTGGTCTTTTGTTAGAGCAATGTTTAGGTCAACTGTCTATGTTTAATTACTGAAATTGCTCGATTCATTAAGTGTGATTTGTGTGCAGTTGGCTCTTTTGTTTGCCTAAATTAGTAAGTGATGTTGTGCAATGACGTGGATGAGGACAATACCCAGGGAAATTTCCACCAAAATTTGGATGATCAAACTCATTGCGCGTAAAAAAGAAGAATCGTTTGTGATGCACACATTCGTTCAAAGTAAATGGTGTCCGGCGGCACCGCGCGCAAAGTTTCCCTCCACCTTTCGAAATTTTTGGCCTACCGCCAAAATATCTAACTCCCCCCTCCCCACCCCCTTTTCTTCCCGACCACAAGTCATATTTCCCATGTTTCCTCCTTCCTTCCTTCTCAAGCTATAGCCGCTTCCTCGGTTGCTTCCTCGCTCTCGCCGTCTCGCATCCGACCGCCGCGGTCACCATGGTCTTTTTCAATGAGCTCTCCAGTAGTTCCTCCTCCGATGATGACTCTTTAACCATTCGGGTATACCTCTCTTCTCTCTCGGATTATGATTTGGAATGAAGGATTTTAACCCAGCGGTCGATTTGAGTCATTTCTTCCTCTTGTAGCTCCCTAGAACCATCAGTTGCAATGAATGGAGCGGGGTGGCTGAAGATCTGCCTGCTCGTTGTCACCATCAATCTCCATTCTTGAAGTTAGTTGCGTTTGAATCTGTGGAAAGTGGGACGAAGTTTCTTGCATGTGCAGAGAAGGTTATCCCCACTTTCGTTGTTACAAATCATTTGTTAGATGTGATTCAGACACTGTCACTATGCTATATTATTCTGGATGTGATTAATACAGTGTCAAACTTTCTTCCTAGTATCTAAAAATGTTGCCATCTCATCAGCGGTGCCATTAGATATTTATTTGGCACCGCTTCAGCAGTTTATGCAGCCAACTTTAGTCACACATCCGAGCAGCCAAGCAGTAAAATACTATAACTTTATGGCACGAAGGAACTGGGCATCAGAGGAACTAGGTGCTCCGGAGTCTGGTTCCCTGATTTTTCCTCTGCATCGGCTCGCCAGTGTAGGGCACCGGAGCCAACTGTAGCAACAGTTATCTTGACACCGGTTTTGGCATACATAGTGGACGGCCTTAGTGTTGTTAGTTCTATGTTACTAAATGTGTGCATGTACACACCTGATAGTATCAATTTGATGTCATCAAACACTGTCGCTATGCTATTGCAGTTATTTTAGCTTCCGCACAAAATGTTCAATTTGTTATTTGTACTTCATGACTAAGAACTTGTAGCGTTTTTGCAGTTAATTATAGCTTCTGATGTTTCTGAATTTGGTTGTTCTCTCAATAGCAATTAATTCATTTGCACATTTATCTTTTTAAGAAGATATGTCGTAATTAACCTGTTTCTTCAATTTTTCAAATTATGTATTTGGTGATTTTCTATGTTGCTAGAAACCCATTTTCCCTACAATTGTTACTGATTTATTTTTAAATATTATACGATGAACAGAAGTGTTCTTACCTAGAGTGCGTTGATCAAGAGTGGCCACAGTCTTTGAAGATGTGCCTAGCAAAGCTCTGGAGCATGTATGAGGAAGAGAACAGAGATAGGCTTAGAGAAAATGTTGTCAACGCTGAAGAATATTTCAAGATGCGGGAAAAAAGAGGAAGATGGAGAATGAGCTCAGATTTTTTAAATTAGACTTTGCTAAGATGGTGTTGGCGAAGGAGGATGCACTTTCCCAGTTGGTCAGTGCAAAATAGGTTCTTGCTGAACTAAAAGCAGAGGTGGATAAGACAAGCTTGGCTGATCTTGATTAGGGAAATGAATATATTGTTGTAATATTGTTTTATGAAGGTGAACTAGCTATATGATGTACTGTGTTGTTTTCAGGTACCTATCATACTGTGATGTTAAAATATATTTATGTGCCTCACATGAAATTGGCAAACAACTGTTCGATATGAAATGTGAATTTGCGTAATACTAGAATTATTAATTGTAAACTAATAAACCTGCTAAATGGGTCATGGAACTTTGCAAACGGTTATAGTAGTAAAGGCGGTTGTGATGGATAGCCCAATGGCATATATTTTTCTTCGCCAAATCGTGTGTTATATAGTTGAATAAAGCAAACGGTTAATAGAGGCAGAGCGTGTGTGATCGGTACACCTGTCACACACGATGCTATACATAAAACTGTGTTGGATGTATATACGAACGGAAACGTTCTTCTGGGATTCACTGTGTGGGATGTGCATGCGAATGTAAACATTTCTCTGGGATTGATTGTGTGGGATATGCACACGAACGGAAACATTTCTCGTGGATTGACTGTGTGGGTTGTGCAGACGAAGGGAAACGTTTCTCTAGGAATCACTGTGTGGGATGTACCTATGAACGGAAATGATTGGGCATGTATAATTGTATGCAATGGGTAGCCCGATCACACACAAGCTCATTTTGTGCAGCGTGTGTGACTAGAGCGCCTATCCCCGATGGTTTCTGGGTCGTGTGGGAAGGACCCCCCTATCGCCCACACTCACTAGAGACGGTTCAAAATGCCGTCGCGGAAAGGGTTTAAAACTGTTTGTATAGCAGCTCACTGTACCAGTGTAGGCTTCAGCCTACCCTCCAATTGTGCTAGAAATAGATTACTATATATGTACAGGCATTCAGCCATGCAAGCTAATTTGTTAAGGCATCACGCTCATATACATGCCACAGTTGTGGATGAAGCAAACATCATGTGGTCTTAAGCTAGTTGGTCTCAATCATTTGCTTCCTCTTGCATCTGGCAAGATAGAGAAGACACAAACCGCATAGGTTCCCCGATGAAACTAGACAACAGAAACACAACGTATGGACATCCCCTGAGCAGGATACCGCCACCGTGAAGATAAATTACTAATGCAATATATATTACATTCATGATTTGAAATTTATAGTTGATGAACCTATACTTTAAATAAAAATCTTAATTTACATTAGTGTCTAAGTTTTGAGCCCAGCCTCTATTTCCATCATAGATTCTCCACTCTATATAATTAGATCCATGATTTGAAATTTATACTTAATGAACCTATACTGTAAAATAAAACTCTTAATTTACATTAGTGTCTAAGTTTTGAGACCACCCTCTGTTTCCATCATATATTCTCCACTGTATATAACAACATGTCAAATGAACTAAATGAACAATCCAAATTTCAGCTTGGGCTTACCTCATAGACTTCGTCGTCACCATAGCCTGGATCATACGGGTCTTTGAAGTCAGTAAGGTCCAACTTCCTCTTCTTGTCCACAGAACCATCCACCTAAATATAAAATTACATCCATTAGTACTAATTACAGAAGCCAACTGAAAATTTTAATATGCACACATGACACATTGATCAGATTATCCAAACTATGATCATACTTGCATTTTCCATTTTCATGCACACAATTTGAACAACCTAGCTAATATAACTACATATTGTGGACAACTTTCTAATTACGGGAAACCTACACAAAAGAACAATTTAAAGGTACCTAAGCATTTGTTTGGGGATAATACAGCAAAGCTCCTACATATATTAACATAATGCAGTAGTTACATAGGTACATCTTCAACTATAAATGCATGCATCTCCAAGTAACATATAAAATTTCATTACTTGCCTAAACAACAAAATTTTATACTATATATGACTCAAGTATCATCTTAATCAATTCAGAGGCACATCAAATTTAATGCATTCCATTTGGGCGTATGACATACAAAACACCAATCTGTGTAGGATTCAAAATCAAATCTAATAATCATACATGTCTGCAGCATTGAACCATAGATCTAATAACCATATATGGTCTATCTGTCCTTTAAACCCCTAGTAAATAAGGTGTTAGACCTCATACTAATTAAAATCTAATAAGCAAATTTTCAACAACTAATCTAATAAGCATCTGAAAATACCCCATCCTAACGCAGAGAAAACCCTCAAACCTATCTATCATTAATATATAACCCATCTGCTCTAACCTATCTAATAAGCAAAAAAATTCTGCTCTAACCTATCTCTCATTAATATTTGTCCACCATTTTTGCACGGATCAAATACAGAAAACCCTAATGCAGAGAAAACCCTCAAACCAACTACTATAACCCACGAATCTTCTAGCCAAACCAATGGAACTAACCCTAGAATCTAATATACAATTAAAAGGGATACAGAATTATCTTTTGCGCCACCTACTCCTCACCAGAGCCCGCCTCCACCTTCTGCGCCTTGCCAGAGCCCGCCTCCACCTTCTGCGCACCTGCTCCTCGCTAGAGCTCACCAGAGCATGCGCATCTGGCTGGACTATGCCACTGGAGCCCGCCTCCACCTTCTCCAGATCTGCAGCATCTGATGCACCGCCGTTGACGCCAGCATCGTCCTGTACCCCTGCGGGCACCGCGCACTGCAGCGCCACCAGATCTGCACCCCAATCGCCGACTTTGCCATGACCGTCCTCCATGGCGATGGAGGTGAGGGAGAGGATGCGGTGTGGAGACCTACACGACGTGGTGGGGGCGAGGGAGACAACATGATGGGAGAGGAGAGGGAGACGATTCGGCGGGGGGGAAATGGTGGGCAATGCAGCCGGAGGTGGTTCCCCTCCTCATTTATAAGATGGGACAGTTTTGGCATGTTCCCATGGACACGTGCTGCCCACGGCCGTGGGCAGTTGCACGCGAAAACGAAATGCCCGGGTGTATACAAATATATATATGGCCGGGCATACAAACTAACCCGGCTGCACGGGCACAAAAGACGATCGTGCCCCTCTTTCCAAACGGTTTTTGGTTAATCTTGGTCGTCCTTGTGTTTGTCCCCTCGTGTTCAGCCCAGGGGGTAGCACCGGAGCAGAAATGATGTTCATAGCCCCATTGTCTGGAACCTTGTAAATATGTGTGTTTTGCTCTCATAGAGTGTTTGGCATCTCCTCATGGCTCCTAACTCACCACTTGGTTGTTTATGTCCGATTTTGCTTCGCACGCTCATTCACTCCACCTCACAGCCTTCACTCAACACTTTGCTCCTCTCCGTGTCTAGCATTGTTTCACGTCCATGCCCACTTCACTTATCCTAATTCATTTTTGGCTATGTGTCCGGCATCACTTCGTGTCCCCATCCATCTTTGCTTCGCTTCGGATGCGTTTGGTTCACATATCTGTTTTAGGGCATTTTGCATACTTGTCCCAGTTGGGTCTGGTTGGACAAATGCAGGTTAAAAACCAACATCTGCTTGCAGTTTGGTTACCTGCATTAGGCTCCATGCATGAGGGGAGCAACTAGTCAGCACGCTGTTTGGTTTCCTGCGTCGCTGTTGTTAGATGTGATCACCACTTCTCATTGGTGGTGACCTTACAACATACACTGAACATTGTCTTGTCCTAGCTAGGAAACAAATGGCAGTTTATCCTAGCTACTAGCAAATGATAGTACAAATTATTAAGAGCCAACATGGCTGAATAGGGAAAGTTCAATGATGCTAACTAGGTGGAAGTTCATCCTCTTCCTCTTTATCTTCCTCTTCCTCTGCTGCTACTATGCTGGTTCCTCTCCTTCTCTTCTATTGTTGCCTCTTTCTTCTTCTTCTTCTTCTTGTTCTTCTTCTTCTGCTTTAGATCCTTCTCTGACCTCTGTTATCCCACAATGCGTGAGCGCACTCCAACCTCTTGTTCTTTCACGCTTCATTGTCGAACGCCTCCCACCATTGTCGGAGCTGATCACCTCATCAAGAGTCACATCTTCCTCCTCCGGCACAAGTTCATCAACACCCCATTGCGGGATCCAGTTATGTAGAATGCAATATGCAAGAACAAGCTTAACCTGGGTAGGGTAAGGGTGGAATGGCTTCTGATCCAGGATCTTGAACTTGTTCTTCAGAGCTCCAAATGCCCTCTCAACCGTTACTCTAAGGCTAGAGTGTCTGAGATTAAACAGCTCATGTGAAGTCCTAGAATAGTTCCTACTAGAGAACTCATTCAGATGGTATCTAGTTTTCCTGAAGGGTGGAAGAACACCTGGCCGACATGCATAGGCAACATCTCCTAGGTAGATCTTGCCATCAGGGATGTTGATGCCATCATGACGACTCATGCTGTCACTGAGAATATTAGCATCATGTGCTGATCCTTCCAAGCCAGTCAGCACATATATGAACTTCATATCAAAGTCAACAACAGCTAGCACATTCTGGCTTATGTAGTGCTTCCTCCCTCTATATGCTGCAGCTTGTGACCTCTGCACTTTGGCAGTCACATGAGTACCATATATTGCTCCAATGCAATCCTGGAATGGTATTACGGTATGTTGTTAGTGCTCACCTTGAAGTATGGCTACAGAAGAACAATAACAACATATCAAGGCATGAACTACATACTGTCAGTGCTCACCTTGAAGTATGGATACCATCTTGGGCTAGTGCGAACCTTGGTAGGAGTCCAACCGGTTGGTGACCTGATCATCTCTCCTCTGAGCTCCCCAATAGCATACATCACTTGCTTGAAGTACCTGGAGATGGTCTCCATTGATCTCCTGAAGGTGTTGTGTACAACCCTGAACCTCTAGTTATGACCAGCAACATGGACGAACATGGCCACTTGCTCTTCTACAGTGACGTGGATGCTATTTTTAGCAGCCCCCTACTCTTGACCGTCTGCACAAGCCTGGCGAAAGGTGCTTTTATCATTTGAAACATCCACAGAGCCTCTGTGTCATTATAGTTGTAGATGTAGTTCAGATTCGCTATCCTCTCCTGATCCTGGATTAACATCAGAACATACCGGATTAGAGGTTTCACATTCCGACAAACAACTGTCTTATGGACCAACATGATCCAGGCTTGAACCACAGCTATCAGCGATGCTGCCAGAACTAGAAGCTTTGTCCGTTCATCCAGAACCTAAGATACATCCATGATGTGGTCAGCGATGCCGCTATCGACCCTAAACGGTCCTATCGAACGACCTAACACATACCAGAGGAGGGGAGGGGGTAGCTTACCAGCTTCGGGGTCGAGGAGACATGGTGGAGACGAGGATGGCCGGACGGAGTCGAAGAAGAACGGGAGAAGCAGCTACCGCTATGATGTCTACTATGCAACTTTATTCTTGTAGACTTGTGTTAGGCCTCCAAGCGCAGAGTTTTGTAGGACAGTAGCAATACTCCCTCAAGTGGATGACCTAAGGTTTATCAATCCGTGGGAGGTGTAGGATGAAGATGGTCTCTCTCAAGCAACCCTGCAACCAAATAACAAAAAGTCTCTAGTGTCCCCAACACACCAAATACAATGGTAAATTGTATAGGTGCACTAGTTCGGCGAAGAGATGGTGCTAAAAGTGTAATATGGATAGTAGATATTGGTTTTTGTAATAGGAACAATAAAAATAGCAAGGTAACAAGTAACAAAAGTGAGCACAAACGGTATTGCAATGCTTGAAAACAAGGCCTAGGGTCCGTACTTTCGCTAGTGCAATCTCTCAACAGTGCTAACATAGTTGTATCACATAACCATCCCTCAACGTGCAATGAAGAATCAGTCCAAAGTTCTTATCTAGCGGAGAACATAAGAATAAATTGTTTGTAGGGTACGAAACCACCTCAAAGCTATTCTTTCCGTTTGATCTATTCAAGAGTTCATACTAAAATAACACAAAGCTATTCTTTCCGTTCAATCTATCCTAGAGTTCGTACTGAAATAACACCAAAGCAAATTCATATTCATAATACTCAATCCAACACAAAGAACTTCAAAGAGTGCCCCAAGATTTCTACCGGAGAAACAAAGACAAGAATGTGCATAAACCCCTATGCATAGATTACCCCAATGTCACCTCGGGAATCCGCGAGTTGAGTGCCAAAACATATATCAAGTGAATCAATACGATACCCCATTGTCACCACGAGTATTCAATTGCAAGACATATATCAAGTGTTCTCAAATCTATAAAAGTATTCAATCAGATAACAACGAAATCTCAAAGGGAAAAACTCAATTCATCACAACAAGATAGAGAGGGGAAAACACCATATGATCCGACTATATTAACAAAGCCCGCGATACATCAAGATTGTGCATCTCAAGAACATGAGAGAGAGAGAGAGAGATTAAACACATAGCTACTGGTACAAACCCTCGGCCCTGAGGGTGGACTCCTCCCTCCTCATCGTGGTGGCCACCAGTGATGATTACCCCCTCCGGCAGGGTGCCGGAATGGGGTCTCGATTGGATCTTGTGAATATGGAGGCCTTGCGGCAGCGGGACCTCTGATCTAGGGGTACCCCAAAGGGTTTTGGAATATTTTTGAATTTATAGGGTGAAGAGGGGGGCAGGAGGCCACCGAGGTGGGCACAACCCACCTAGGCGCGCCAGGGGGCCAAGGCGTGCCCTGGTGGGTTGTGCCCCCCTCGGGGCACCCCCAGGTACTGCTCTGGCCAATCCTGGGTGTTCTGGTCCATAAAAATTCTCGAGAAGGTTTCGCGGTGTTTGGACTCCGTTTGATATTGATTTCCTGCGATGTAAAAAACAAGCAAAAAACAGCAACTGGCACTGGGCACTGGGTCAATAGGTTAGTCCCAAAAAATGATATAAAGTTGCTATAAAATGATTGTAAAACATCCAAGAGTGATAATATATTAGCATAAATACTTCATAAATTATAGATACGTCGGAGACGTATCAGCATCCCCAAGCTTAATTCCTACCCGTCCTCGAGTAGGTAAATGATAAAAGAAATGATTTATGAAGTGTGAATGCTAGCAAAGTGCATAAGTTTGATCAATGATAATTGCAATCACTTTTCCTAGCATCATAACAACAATTATTATAAAACTTCTCATAAAGTAGCAACCAATTCACATGTTAAGGTTCAAACAATGAATTCTCTTGAAACTCAACAACCTATATTCTTAGTCACCAAGCAATTGCAATTCAACTTGTTCAACAGAGTCTAAGTAAGGGCTCCACATACTCAACCATCATATAGTCTTCTCTGATTGCTAACACTCACCGCATACACATGAGCAAAACGTTTCAACCGGACACATAGAAAGATAGGGGCTCATAGTTTCACCTCCCAACGTATTCACCTCAAGGGTGATGTCAACAATAATAACTCATTCTACCCATATTCAACTGGACATATGTGCCTAGATCTTTCATCACCACATGATGCTTGCCAAAGGAGAAAAATAAAAAGGAATAGAGAGAAAAACTTTGACTCTTGCATAAAAGTAGATACATAAAGTAAAAGATAGGCCCTTCGCAGAGGGTAGCAGAGGTTGCCATGCGCTTATTTATTTGTACGCTCAACCCCTTAGTGCAAAAGAACGTCACGTTATATTGCCCCTTGTGATAGCAACCTTTATTATGCAGTCTGTCACTTTTATTCTTTACCATCACAAGTTCATACAACGCTCAATTTTCTCTTACACTAAATGATCTCATACTTTTAGAAGCAATTTTTATTGCCTTATTGCACCGATGACAACTTACTTGAAGGATCTTACTCAATCCTTAGGTAGGTATGGTGGACTCTTGAAAATAAAATTTGGGTTTAAGGGTTTTTGGGTGCACAAGTAGTATCTCTACTTGGTGCGGATTTTTTGGCTAGCAAAGATGGGGGGCAAGCACCACATGTTGAAGGATGTATGACAATATAACTTCTATGTGAATATGAACAAACATAAATCATTACGTTGTCTTCCTTGTCCAACATCAACAATTTTGGCATATAATATTTTGATGGGAGCTCACAATCACAAAAGATTTCCAAGATAGTGTATTTGCATGTGAAAGTTCTCTTCCTTATACTAATTATTCGTGAATTTCTTGTATGACCAATATTGTGATTGTCAAGCCTCAAAAGATTTCACTTTCTAAACCCAATGTGAAGCTACCACTAGGCATGATATGAACATATAATTTCAACCTCATGATATTCAATTCATTCAACAATTTACTCATAGGATATAAGTGAAGCACAAGAGTAAATGACAAGCTAATCCAAAAAAAAGATATAAGTGAAGATCAAGTGAGTAGTTAAGTAAATAGGTAGCTAAGTGTGGACTCTCTCTTATTTAAAAACTTTCAGATCTAAGTATTTTATTCAAACAGCAAGGAAAAAAAAATTAAATTAAATTCCAAGAATAGCACACGTCATGTGAAGAAGTAAAAACTTAGGCTCAACCGATACTGAACTATAATTGTTGAAGAAGAAAGGTGGGATGCCTACCGGGGCATCCCCAAGCTTAGATGCTTGAGACCTCTTGAAATATAATATTGGGATTCCTTGGGCATACCCAAGCTTGAGATTTTGTGTCTCCTTAATTCCTTTCATATCACGGTTTTCCTAAATCTCAAAAACTTCATCCACACAAAACTCAACAAGAACTCGTGAGATAAGTTAGTATAAATCAATGCAAAAACCTTATCATTCTCTACTGTAGCAAATCACTAAAATTAGTATTCAACATTGCATACTAAATGCCTCTGAATATTTAATACTCCTATCCTCAAATAGAATCATTAAACAAGCAAACATATGCAAACAATGCAAACATAACAGCAATCTGCCAAACCAGTACAGTCTGTAAAGAATGCAAGATTCATCATACTTCCCTAACTCCTAAAATTCTGAAAATTTACCACACTGTAGAAAATCTATCAGAGCTTATTATGCAAAAAGTTTCAACATTTTATCATATTCTGAATTTTCTAGGGAATTTTTGCAACAGCGATAAACTTTCTGTTTTCAAACAGCAACTCATATACTTGCAAAATAAGCATGGTAAAGGCTATCCTTGACATTTTTATAAAAAAGAAAGATGCAAAACATTATTTTAAATAACATCAAGAAAATACTAACACAATAAAATGACGCTCCAAGAAAAACTCATATCATGTGACGAATAAAAATGTAGCTCCAAGTGAGGTTACCGATAATGTTGGAGACGAAAGAGGGGATGCCTTCCGGGGAATCCCCAAGCTTAGTTGCTTGGATCTTCCTTGAATATTACCTTGGGGTGCCTTGGGCATCCCCGAGCTTAGGGTCTTGTCACTCCTTATTCTCCTCATATTGATATCTCACCCAAAACATGAAAACTTCAATCACACAAAACTTAACGGAACTTCGTGAGATAGGTTAGTATGATAAAGAGCAAACCATTTCACTTTGGTACTATCAAAGACAAGATTCATAATTGTTTCCACACAATTCCTACTGCAGCATATCATTTCCACAATTTATATTGAGCAATATAATCCATAGAAACCAGGAAACAAGCAAACTATCAATTGAAAACAGAATCTGTCAAAAACAGAACAGCCTGTAGTAATCTGTACTCCAACCATACTTCTGCTACTCCACAAATTCTGAAAAAATAGGACAACGTAGAGAATTTGTATATCTATCACCTGTAGAAAATTCAGATCAAAATCACGTTCCAGTGAATTTTCAAATTTCCTGGACAGAGCGCAAAAGTTTCTGTTTTTGCACAGAATCAAGTCAACTATCATCCACACTATCCAAAAGGCTTTACTTGGTACTTTATTGAAACAAAAGCAATAAAAAATGATTATTACAGTAGCCTAATCATGTTAAAACACAAAAACAGTAGGGGTAAATGTTGGGTTCTCTCCCAACAAGCGCTTTTCTTTAATGCCTTTTAGCTAGGCATGATGATTTCAATGATGCTCGCATAAAAGATATGAATTGAAACATAACAAGAGCATCATGAAACACAAGGCAAGCACATTTAAGCCTAACCCACTTCCTATGCATAGGTATTTTGTGAGAAATAACTTTTGGGAACAAGAATCAACTACCATAGGAAGGCAAAACAAGCATAACTTCAAAACTTTCAACACATAGAGAGGAAACTTGATATTATTGCAATTCCTACAAGCATAAGTTCCTCTCTCATAATAATTTTCAGTAGCATCATGAATGAATTCAACAATATAAATATCAAATAAAGCACTCTTTTCATGATCCACAAGCATAGAAATTTTGGTACTCTCCACATAAGCAAATTTAATCTCACCAATAGTAGTGGGAACAAACTCAAGAAAATAACTATCATGTGATTGAAAATTAAAATCATGATGACAAGTTTCATGATTATCATTATTCTTTATAGCATACATGCCATTATCATAATCATCATAGATAGGAACTTTGTTCTCATAATCAATTGTAACCTCCTCCAAAATAGTGGAATCATCATTAAATAAAGTCATGACCTCTCCAAATCCACTTTCATCAATATAATCATCATAAATAGGAGGCATGCTATCATCGTAATAATTTTTCTCATCAAAACTTGGGGGACAAAAATGTCGTAATCATCAAACATAGCATCCCCAAGCTTATGGCTTTGCATATCGTTAGCATCATGGATATTCAAAGAATTCATACTAACAATATTGCAATCATGCTCATCATTCAAATATTTTGTGCCAAACATTTCATTAACTTCTTTTAACAATTGAGCACAATTTTCTGATCCATCATTTTCAAGAAAGATATTATAAAGATGATCACTAATATGATATGATGCAACACAATTCCATTTTTTATGTAGTTTTCTTTTATAAACCAAACTAGTGATAAAACTAGAAACTAAAAGATTCAATTGCAAGATCTAAAGATATACCCCGGCAACGGCGCCAAAAAAGAGCTTGATGTCTACTACGCAACTTTATTGTTGTAGACTCGTGTTGGGCCTCCAAGCGCAGAGTTTTGTAGGACAGTAGAAATTTTCCCTCAAGTGGATGACCTAAGGTTTATCAATCCGTGGGAGGTGTAGGATGAAGATGGTCTCTCTCAAGCAACCCTGCAACCAAATAACATAAATTCTCTTGTGTCCCCAACACACCAAATACAATGGTAAATTGTATAGGTGCACTAGTTTGGCGAAGAGATGGTGATCAAAGTGTAATATGGATAGTAGATATTGGTTTGTGTAATAGGAACAATACAAAACAGCAAGGTAACAAGTAACAAAAGTGAGCGCAAACGGTATTGCAATGCTTGAAAACAAGGCCTAGGGTCCATACTTTCGCTAGTGCAATCTCTCAACAGTGCTAACATAGTTGGATCACGTAACCATCCCTCAACGTGCAACGAAGAATCACTCCAAAGTTCTTATCTAGCGGAGAACATAAGAATAAATTGTTTGTAGGGTACGAAACCACCTCAAAGCTATTCTTTCCGTTTGATCTATTCAAGAGTTAGTACTAAAATAACACAAAGCTATTCTTTCTGTTCGATCTATCCTAGAGTTCATACTGAAATAACACCAAAGCAAATTCATATTCATGATACTCAATCCAACACAAAGAACTTCAAAGAGTGCCCCAAGATTTCTACCGGAGAAACAAAGACAAGAACGGGCATCAACCCCTATGCATAGATTACCCCAATGTCACCTTGGGAATCCGCGAGTTGAGTGCCAAAACATATATCAAGTGAATCAATACGATACCCCATTGTCACCACGAGTATTCAATTGCAAGACATATATCAAGTGTTCTAGAATCCATAAAAGTATTCAATCCGATAACAACGAAATCTCAAAGGGAAAAACTCAATTCATCACAACAAGATAGAGGGGAAAACACCATATGATCCGACTATATTAATAAAGCCCGTGATGCATCAAGATTGTGCATCTCAAGAACACGAGAGAGAGAGAGAGAGAGAGAGAGAGAGATTAAACACATAGCTACTGGTACAAACCCTCGGCCCTGAGGGTGGACTACTCCCTCCTCATCGTGGTGGCCGCCGAGATGATGAAGATGGCCACCCGTGATGATTACCTCCTCCGGCAGGGTGGCGGAACAGGGTCTAGATTGGATCTCGTGGATACAGAGGTCTTGCAGCGGCGGAACTTCTCATCTAGGGCTACCCCGAAGGGTTTTGGAATATTTGTGAATTTATAGGGCGAAGAGGCGGTGCGGGAGGCCACCGAGGTGGGCACAATCCACCTGGGCGCGCCAGGGGGGCCAGGCGCCCTTGTGGGTTATGCCCCCCTCGGAGCACCCCCCCAGGTGCTGCTCTGGCCCAACCTGGGTGTTCTGGTCCATCAAAATTCTCCAAAAAAATTCGCGGTGTTTGGACTCTGTTTGATATTGATTTCCTGCGATGTAAAAAACAAGCAAAAAACAGCAACTGGCACTAGGCACTGGGTCAACAGGTTAGTCCCCAAAAATGATATAAAGTTGCTATAAAATGATTGTAAACATCCAAGAATGATAATATATTAACATGAATACTTCATAAATTATAGATACGCCGGAGACGTATCACGCTACCGGGGAGTGTTGTTGCTGCTGCAAGGGAGTGTTGCTGAGTCGCCGCTGCCGTCGCAACCGCAGATCTGAGTCGCTGCCGCCGCCGGTGCCAATAACAGAGGAAGGCTTGTCCTACAGCTAGGGGTGAGCGAGTAAACGGATGTTGAGGGTATATTTTGCGCCATCCCGCCTCGGCCGATTTTCCCCTCCCGCCATCTCCATCGGATCCCCAGGCACCGCGTCCTACGCCGCGTCTTCCTTTTTCGCCCGACTCAGCCCGGCTCACTGGAAACAACCGATTCGAGCGATCCCAGCGAGCCGAGCTCTAGGGTGCTTTAAGTTCCATGCTAATACGAGCCAGGCCGGCTTGCAGGCAACCAAACGGTCCAAAAACATCCTGCGCGAGCCTGGTTGGGCTGTATGTAGCCTACCAAACGTGTACTTTGTGTCCGGCATCGCTTCGTGTCCCCAACTCCCCATCCATTTTTGCTTCACTGCTCGAACTAGTTGCTATCAGATGGTTATATTTTCGGCCCCGGGATATCTTACCATCAAGTTGGTAAAAAGCATGAAAATCATATTGTTTTTTACGCGAAGGGCAATCATACTTTAATGAAGAAGGTACCAATGCCATGCAGTGTCACATGAAAAAAAATGATCGGCACTAAGGGCATCTATAAGACGGACCCGCAATCCTCCCACAATCGTCCGGACGGCAGAAGTCATCTAACCGGTCCTATATCGGTACGTAGGGCGGTCCGGACGCGATTTCTCCCGTAAACCAAAGACAAACATGGGGTGGGGGCTTTGCGGTAGTCCTGCCTGCTCCCAAGCCCGTTTCTGACCGCCCTGGTTCACCCAAAACCCTACCCGTCCCTCTAGTGCTTTCCTTCCTATGCACGTGCTGCTTAACATGCTACATTCATGATGGCCCAGAGCACGTAGCGGCCGGTATGATGCCACGATGTGACCGGAGGGAGGGAGGGCAGCACTGACCGACGTGACCTCTCGACAGTTGTCGCTTTAATGCGAACGCAGGTCCCTGAGGAACCAACTCTGGCCATTGTGCCACATTAAAGCGGACCGCTCTTCGCCTGGGCCTCGCCGCGGCTATTTAAACCATACACCGGCGACAAACAGAGCTGCACTCCCCCTCCCCGAGCACCGCCCCCTCCCCTCCCCTGTCTCCGTGCCCGAGTCCCTCCCTCCCCCTCTTCGACCCTGGCTCAGGCAATATCGATGTCGTGGTGCTTCGCGCTGACAGGCGGAGTAGGCGGAAGCTCCTCCTCCGATGGTTCTTGGCGCCGCCGGCCATGCTCTCCGGACCAGTCAGCATCCACGACGGTTGGCTCCTCCACCAAGGAGGAGATCATCATCTCCTCCGGTGACAAGGAGGACCAGGCGCCACCGCAGCAGCTACGGGAGCCACCGCAGCAGCCGCCCTGACTCCTCAAGGAGGACGTTCTGACGGACGAAGATTTCGTCCGTCAGATCGAGATAATGATGGAGCGGTCACTCCATTACATGGGGCCATTGCCGCCATCACCGACGCGCGTGAAGGAGGATCCGTCGTCCCCGTCGCACCACCGCGTGAAGCCCGAGCCGGCGTCCACTCTCCTGCCGGAGGGGCCTGTGTCCCTGCCATGTAGGCGGTACGGCTGCATCGACGCGACGTTATCTCCACCGCGTCGCCACCGCCTCACCGTCAAGTAGGAGCTGCCGCCTGTGATCAAGAAGGCATGGGGCCGCCTCCTCCACTACCTCAGAGGAGGCGGTTACAGCAGTCCCTCAGGCTCGAGGGCTGTCGTGTTTGAGGCGGAGCACGCGGCTTGGCAGCAGATAAGGTACGACCGTGCAATGCCAGTCGCCGCTCCGCACTCATGAAGAGTGATGTGGCGTCGTACTGGTTCCGCAATGACGGAGACCTCGCCACGCGTGGGTGCTAGACTGGTCCGTGACCACCCCGGAGACGGTCGCCAGGCGTCGCCACCGCCTTGACGGCGAGCTCACCAAGATCGGCGAGGACTGATCGCTAAGCGACTGCTCCGCCAACGACGGTCGCGGCAAGGCCGCAGCCAGGGCTCCGCTGGTCTCGTTAGCAGTGGCCGCGACGGCACTCCAAACGGCGCTGCAGGAGGCGGAGCGGCTCCTTCGTGTCGGATGTGGGGTTCCGGCAAACCCTTAAGGTTCGAACACTGGGGTGCGCGCGAAGTCTTTCCCTCCTACCGATCTACGCCCTAGCTCGCTAAGATCTCGGGGACGAACTCACAACACAGAAAGACACGAGGTTTATACTGGTTCGGGCCACCGTTGTGGTGTAATACCCTACTCCAGTGTGGTGGTGGTGGATTGCCTCTAGGGCTGATGATGGACAGTACAAGGGAAGAACAGCCTCCTGAGGTTGAGGTGTTCTTGTGGCTAGGGTAGGCTCTCGATCGGGTTGGATCAAACTAAGATGAGATGCCCCTACTGTGGTGGCTAGCTCTACTTATATAGGCCCTGGTCCTCTTCCCAAATATCGAGCAGGAAGGGAGCCAACAACGGCGGGCAAATTTGAAGGGGGACAGCTAGTACAAGCTATCCTGACAAAAGCGGTCTTTGCCTGCGAAAAGCTCTGGTGGTGACGCCGTCTTGGGCTCCACAATGACCTCCGTCTTGCCGTCCTCCTGGTCTCGGTCTCGTTGCACCAATATAGCAACCTTTGCCTGATGCCTCGGTACTCTTCGCCCACGCTGGCCTCCTTAGCACCAAAGAGGAAATAAGGACGCAGCGCGCGCTGGCGTCCGCCTGGTGTTGTTCGTCATGGCTCACGTCACGAGAGCCTTGTGAGGTTTTGCCCCGCCTTGATATCTCCGCTCCTCGTGAGCCTGCCTGGCTAGGCCACTCCCGAGGAGGTCTTGCGTCGTCCGCCTCGCGAGGGTCTTGGATGCCTTGTTGATGAAGATGGGCCGTACGGCCTACTTGCTTAGCCACGCCGTGGGCCGCAGGCAGGCAAGTCTGGGGACCCCCGTTCCCAGAACGCCGACAGTAGCCCCCGGGCCCAAGGTGCGCTCGGGCTTGGCTTCGTGGCGAAACCAAGGGTCAAGTTCGGAGCACCGCGGGCCCCAAAAGCCTGTGGCCTTGGTTCACGCGTGGCGGTTGATTGGACATGGGCGTCTCTGCTTCCCCACGCTGCCTTTGAATCCGCCTAGCTATGCGGCCCCCGCGGCCTAAATAGTTATTCCTCCATCGCCTACGCCTCGCTTCCCCAATCCCCCTGCTTCCTTGAGACTCTGCTTCCCTTCTCCGATCTGACCTGCCCTCCCCTTGCTTCGTTGCCATGGCGCCAAAACAAGCGGACAAGGGGAAGAAGCCAATGTCTCCGTCAGGCGCACCTCCAGCTGTCGAGCCGGCGCTAGGCTGATCTCGGGTGCTCAACGACGAGGCCATGGACAAGGTGCGTCCGATGCTTGCTTCTAGCGTCAACGAGTGGGGAGAGATGGTGGCTTGGCCTGCGTCTTGCACTCGCATGGCTCGGGCAGCCACCGAGGTCCCAATCTTCATAGATGCCCTCTGGGCTGGCCTGATTCCTCCCTTCTATGCCTTCCTCAACGCGGTGCTAGAGCATTACCAGATCCACATGCTGCATCTTGACCCCCAATCGGTGACTCTTCTTGCTGTCTTCGCCTTCGTGTGCGAAGCCATGGTGGGCATCGCTCCTTCGGTGGCCCTCCTCCGTCACTTCTTCTCATTGCACCTGGCCGACCCTCAGCAAAGCTTGGGGTGCGTGAGCTTCCAGGCCGTGGCTGCGACCACGGGCGCGGGGATTGACTTCGAGCTCCCTTCATCCACGAGCGAGTTTCGTACGCGATGGGTGTTTGTCGATGCCGGCGTGCTCAGCCCCCTACTTCGTCTCCCGACGGGGCCTGCTGTTCCAAACTCTGGCTGGAGCCACCAGAAGCTCTCGAGCCCCCGCCTTGCTCTCGTCTGGGCCAGGCTGAGACTGCTGAAGGACCGCGGCGTGACCGCGCCAATGGTGGTGAAGGAGTTTGTCAAACGCCGGGTTGCTCCGCTTCAGCGCCACTCTCGCCCAATGTGGACCTTGCTCAACAGTCAGGACCACATGAGGTTCCAGGAGTCTGGGCTCCCTCTTGGGATGCGGCAAATAGTGCTCAAGGTCTTGAAGGGTGTTCCTTTGCCGGCCGAAATGCCTGGGAAGAATTGCCTGTTGTATCGCTGCAAGAACAAGGATGAGTTTGCAGCGAGCATGCCTTCCTTCGACGAATGGGGGCTGCGGCCGATCGGACTGGTGGGGCCCCGCGAGAACCCCGTCGTCGTGGTTCCCTTCTTTGCCGCCGGTGCCGAGCTCGCCCCAGGTGAAGGTGCGGGAGAGCGAGCTCCGACAGGGGCCGGTGGCTCGAGTCCTGAGGAACACGTGCCGAGTGGTGATCCTGGGGCGTCGTCTTCGGGGGCCTGCGACCCCCCTCCTGAGGCGCCTATTATTGAGGAGGTGCAGCATGCGGCTCCCGAGGCCAAGGCTCCAGGAGCCTCGAGAGGTTGTGGTGAGACGGTGCCCGGCTGTTTGCCGCAACCGGGCACCCCTGAAGATATCCTTCTAGGCTCTTCTTCGGCCCCGCTGCGCACCAGCCGTCACGTCCAACGTTTCGGTCGTCTTTGTGTGGACTTCGAGGAGCTCCGCAAGAGGAAAGGATCCCCTAGCGGCAGTAGCATCTTTGGGCCATTGAAGCGGCGAAAGTACATCGCCATTGACGCGTAAGTACCTTGTTGTCACGGCTTCCTGCGTGTGGCCTCCTTATCCTGACGTTAGTTCTCCAGGGCTCCTTCCGTTGAAGCTGTTGCATCTCCCGAGAAGCGGCCTCCTTCTTCATCGACTCCCCCATCCGCCTTGAGCGTTCCTGGTCCTTCTACCGCCCTTGGAGCTGGGTCGGTCGGGGGAGCATCTCTGCCTTTGCGGTGCGCTGAGCCCGCAGCTTGGCCATCCCTCCCCCACGGTCTGGCATGGAGCTTGGCGGGCTTGCCCAAGGCTCCTCCTTTGCTCATGGGCAGCAGCTGGTTGCCTTCGATCTTTGGTTCCTCTTCAAGCAACGAGCCTCGGCCGGCTTGGGCTCCTCGCGAGGACGGCCTGGCGTCAGGTGCGGCATCAGCCCCCAGCCCCCTGCCGGGGGGTGGCGCGCCGCTTGGCGCCCCGCCCGCAGCCCCCGAGGTGGAGGACGAGGAGGGTCGAGCGTTCGAGCTCGAGCGCGGGCGGAGCGTGGTTCGTCACAAGCTCTTCCAGGAGGCGATGGGCGCGATGAGCCGACTTGGTGAAGAGCTCGCGGGTGTTGACTTGCGCCTTGAGGCCAAAGGTCTCCGGCTGGTGGAGGGGCGGCGCAAGCTGAGGGTGGCCATCAACCTCGGTCGCTATCAGCGCGACCTTGAGAATGCGAAGGCCGAGGCGTCCCTCAAGATCGCCCATGAAGCCCGCTCGCAAGCCTTGGAAGAGGCTCGCGAGGCTGACCGCCATCGCGAGGCTGCGGAGGAACGCGCGTGGGAGCTCCAGGCCTGGAGCGCATCCCTTGAGCAGCAGGTGGAGGCGCGCAGGGCCGCTCTTGCGTCGCTGAGGGGGACGCCCGCGGAGGATGAGGAGGTCCGGAAGCGCGGTGAGACGGTGGCCCTGGAAGCCGTGGAGCGCAGCCTCATGCTCGAGCGACTGGAGACGAGGGAACGTCAAGTTGCTCAAGCAGAAGATGCCATCGGGGCTCGCGAGGCCGGAGTTGAGGAGGAGGTGAATCGCCGGGTGGCCGAGGTTCGCACGGACCTGGAGGGTAGGTACGAACTGAAGCTGAAGCTCGCTGGTACGGAGGATGTGGGCAGGGCCGCTACCCTCAGGACCAGGTTGGATGAGGCTGAGAGGCACGCGGAGGCCACGACCGCCGCCCTGGTTACGGCGCAGGAGGACTTGGCCTCCGCCCGCGCCGAGCTGCGCTCCCTTCGTAGGCGGGTTGATGACACTGAGGCCGTTGCACGGCAGAACACGGAGGAAGTGCTCCAACGACGAACGCTGGAGCGCGAGCATGCTCCTATGCTTCAGGATCTTCGGAACAGGGCCAACACCGCCCTGGGCCATATTTGCGACGTGGAGGTGCCAGCCCCTCACTCAAATGACTATGCCAGCCATCTAATCTTCTTCACTGAGGTGGTGACACGCCTGGAGGCTCGATCTTCCAGAGCTCGCCAGCTTGTGGAGGAAAGGGGGCGTGGCTTGCTTGAGCGCGCTTTCTCCCGTGTCTTCAGCCACCTTCTGAATGCCGACCCCAACTTTGATTTCGACGCCGCCATCGCCCCCGTTCCCACGGTCGTCCGGGATGACCTGGCGCGTTGGGTTGAAGACAATGTGGACGCGTTGGTCAGGGCCTTCACTTCAGAATATGACGGCGTGGTGGTCGCCGCAGACGAAGGCGACATGGTTGACGACGGCGTCGGGGGCGTCGCCGGCGGTGGCGACGTTGCCGATGAAGACGATGATGACGCGAGTGACGCATCCGTGGGTGATGTAGCGAGCGACATTTCTGGCTGATCCCATGTTCTCCTGTCGTTTCATCCTGCACACGAAGCTCGGGCATGGCCCTTGGAAAACTTGTAAGAGCATTTTGGGAGGGGGAGCCCCTCATGTAAGCAAATTGCAGTTTTTACTTTCCTATGCGATGTGAGTTTGTGTCCTCGTGAACTCGTGAATCCGGATGCGAGTTCTCTGTCATGGTTTACCTTAGTCAGTGCCAGCTTTGAGCTGGGTCGCGAGGCGTCGAGTTTCTGAGAACCCTGCGGAGCTCGTCGCCCCGTCAGAAGGGGCCCCACAAGAGGTGAGCTCTAGTTGTAGTGCTAGCGCGCACTTGGCGTGCGCGCTTCGCGCTGTCCCGCTCGCGAGGAGCTCATGAGGGGAAGGCGGCGGACATGAGTCCCAGACAAAACAAGATCTAGAAGGCAAGAAATTGCTCGAGCAAGAAAAAGCACCCCCCGCGCGCGACGATAAAAACTCGGTTTCAAATTAAATCCACATCCAGAAAGCAAAGCTACAGAAAGGGAGATCCAAAGCGAAAGGCTGCATCCGGCACCTAGTCTAGTCTTCCGGTCTTCAAGTCCTCTCACCAGCGCGGAGCTAAGTGTTGCCACTGGGCGTGGGAGGGAGCCCCAGGGCCTGAGGCCGGCACCCCTGAGACTCCAGGGCGTGTACAGCCCCAACTCATTATTACGTGAGAGTGTCACGGGCGGCGAGCTTCACAGGCACTGGGCCTTCTTCAGAGGTACCGGCCTTGCTTCATATCGCTAGTCGAGGGCCCCGCCTTGCGCCACCCTTGACCTCCTTTGAGTCGACCGGTCACGAGGATGACACAAAAGAGGGAAAGAGGACGCCAGCGGTGCCCTTGGCGACCACAGGTCCTCTGCCGGGGGAAGGGTTGTCGAGGCCTCCCCGGCAGAGGGCCTACCTCCGGGTGTCGCTAGGCGTCGCGCGACGCGGGGAGGGGCCATGCTCCTGGCTCCTTCCTAGCGGCCCCCTGCGTGCTTCCCTTGTTGGAAGGGGTGCCGCCGTGCCAGGGTCGTCGATCGACGCTGCAACTTGATTCATCTGCAGCCCGTGGTTAGCGTAAGCCTGTTCCTAAGAGATTAGCGGTACCCTGTAGTTGTCGTTGCCGGCGCGATCGTCGTGGTTCTTCGTTGATTCTTGGAAGGCTTCGGCTCCTAGCGCCCCTTCTCCCCAATCTTCTCCAACGAATGAGCCGGGGTCGTCCTCCGCTGCGTACTCCTGGTCCATCATGCGGGGCACATAGGCTTCCGGGGCCGTCACCCAAAACACCTCGCCATAGTGCCCCACGCTCCATGCTGCTCGGCCCAGGGTGGCGTCCTGAGGATGGTAGCGTGGCATCCGGCCAGGACCATGGGGGTGACGCTTGCGCCCATGCCTATCGCGGGCGGCATGGGAGCAGCGGAGCCCCCTACGCCGCTGGCCGTGCTGGTGTTGATGAAGCCCCCGGGCGTTGCTGACGGTGTGCGGTTGTGGTGAGGCCTGCCGTGTGGCCCTGAAGTGGCCTGAGGAGAAAGTCGATAGCAGAAAGGTGGCGCCCCGGACGCTGCCGCATCTAGCAGCTCGGCAACCCGCTCCAGCAGTGCATCCCGACCACTCTCCATCAGCCTGCACCGCAGCAGCTCCCTTGCCACCGTGAGTGCCGCCCGCATGTTTGCTTGCTCTCGCCGTGAGTGCGGTGCCGTTGCCGCGGCATGACTCGCCGCTCTTCCAGGGGCTCGTACTTCCCGCGGGGTGAGGGTGGAGGACGCCTGGCCGCGCTGCCCGCGCCCGGTGGAGTTTGGCGGCGCTCGCGCCACCTGGAGCGCGGGGTCGAGGTCTTCATGGGCAGGCGGCACTGCTCGGGCTGGCCAGGCTGCCCAGCGATCGGAGCCGGCCCTTGAGTCGCCGGACATCGTGGCTGTAGAGCGTCGGCGAGCTGGTTGGTGGAGAAGAAGCTCCGGCGCACCCCTACCTGGCGCGCCAAATGTCGGATGTGGGGTTCCGGCAAACCCTTAAGGTTCGAACACTGGGGTGCGCGCGAAGTCTTTCCCTCCTACCGCTCTACGCCCTAGCTCGCTAAGATCTCGCGGACGAACTCGACGAACTCGCAACACAGAAAGACACGAGGTTTATACTGGTTTGGGCCACCGTTGTGGTGTAATACCCTACTCCAGTGTGGTGGTGGTGGATTGCCTCTAGGGCTGATGATGGACAGTACAAGGGAAGAACAACCTCCTGAGGTTGAGGTGTTCTTGTGGCTAGGGTAGGCTCTCGATCGGGTTGGATCAAGCTAAGATGATATGCCCCTACTGTGGTGGCTAGCTCTACTTATATAGGCCCTGGTCCTCTTCCCAAATATCGAGCGGGAAGGGAGCCAACAATGGCGGGCAAATTTGAAGGGGGGCAGCTAGTACAAGCTATCCTGACAAAAGCGGTCTTCGCCTGCGAAAAGCTCTGGTGGTGACGCCGTCTTGGGCTCCACGATGACCTCCGTCTTGCCGTCCTCCTGGTCTCGGTCTCGTTGCAACAATATAGCAACCTTTGCCTGATGCCTCGATACTCTTTGCCCGCGCTGGCCTCCTTAGCACCAAAGAGGACATAAGGACGCTGCGCGCGCTGGCGCCCGCCTGGTGTCGTTCGTCATGGCTCACGTCACGAGAGCCTCGTGAGGTTTTGCCCCGCCTTGATATCTCCACTCCTCGTGAGCCTACCTGGCTAGGCCACTCCCGAGGAGGTCTTGCATCGTCCGCCTCGCGAGGCTTGGACCCTCGCGAGGGTCTTGGATGCCTTGTTGATGAAAATGGGTCGTACGGCCTGCTTGCTTAGCCACGCCGTGGGCCGCAGGCAGGCAAGTCTGGGGACCCCCGTTCCTAGAACGCTGACACTTCGTGAGCGGCAGGCAGCCGCCGGACAAGGCTGGCACAGCCCTCCAGCATCGTTCTGCCATTGCAGGGACCATGATGACGACGACGACGATGGCACCGACGAAGACGGCGGTGCGGTAGGGTAGGGCGGCCACGCGTACGAGGTGGTCGTCCGGTATGGGGTTTAGGTTTTTTGTAGGTTTTTTAGTTAAGCGGTCGAAATATAAACCTTTTTATGTAAATTATACCCGAACTTGAATGAAATATGTCCGGGTTGATAAAATTTCGTGAGGTTGGTTCGAATTGTTGGCCGGATGTATGCGTCTAGCGTTGGATGGTGTCCTCCCGCATCCGTGTCCATGGACCGATCCCCCCTTTCCGCGGGCGGATGGAGGAGAAAATTTGCGGGTTGCCATTGGAGATGCTCTAAGTATCTCCTCATATATGAGATAATGGTATATTGAAGGTTGAAGCAACATGGACAATAAACACAAAGAGAGGATTTTCATAGCTACGCATGGAATAATGCCATAGGATCAAGCTTTAAGATAGGAACCCGATAAATCCCGAATGTCCGCAATTTAACCATGCCATATTGAACGTTTTTAGTGGCAATTTTAGTGACGCGAGGATGGCAAGTTTAGTTATCAAACATGGCAAATCCATGTTGAGTGTACTTTTTGCCAGAAATTATCGTGTGTCAACGAAACTTACCATTCTCGCGTCACTAAAATTGTCATTGAAAACGTTCGATTTGCCATGGTCAAACCTGAACGTTCGGAATTTATCATTTCTATTAAGATATGCACAGTGTCTTTGATTATTTAGGGTGCAGTCTGATACGTCTCCAACGTATCTATAATTTATGAAGTATTCATGCTGCTATATTATCATTCTTGGATGTTTTACAGTCATTTTATATCAACTTTATATCATTTTTTGCGACTAACCTATTGACCCAGTGCCTAGTGTCGGTTGCTATTTTGCTTGTTTTTTACATCGGAGGAAATCAATACCAAATGGAGTCCAAACACCGCAAAACTTTTTGTGGACTTTTATGGACCAGAAGACATCCAATGGGCCAGAGCAGCACCTGGGGGTGCCCCGAGGGGGGCGCAACCCACCAGGGCGCGCCTGTGACACCCAAAATTTTTTATTTTTGGTTTCATCAAAATATTTTATTTGATTTGAGGAGGGTATTTAAATTTTCTTCTAAAGAACTCTCCCTCTCAAAAAATTTCTTTTATGACAAGTGTTTGTTTGGTTTCACCCTAGACTTTATTTTTGGTCTTGGAGGTTTTTCATCCCATGTTGGCTCAAGGGTTTTCCATTTGGAAAAAAAATATTTTTGAAAATCTTTTGAATAATCCTATGGCATTTGGAGTGATCTTCTCCCGTTTTCAAAAATTTCCTCTTGCCATGACCCAAGTAGAAATCCCCTCCCAAAAGCCTTTCCCCATCTTTGGATCATGATATACTTCAAATCCAGCAAGTTGAACCTCTCCATATATTTGTTTCCATTTATTTCTCATCAAAAACAATTTCTGCCCTCTACTTTGATCCTTGGAGGTTTTCAAAGGAGCTACCCTTACTGCTTTGAGTTTTGCCTCCAAACCAATTTCCCTAGCTAGTCCTTTGAGCCCTCAACCAAGATCCATGAAGATCCACTGGTCTCCAGTTCAAATATTTCAAATTGTACTTGCTGCAAGTTTGGACCATATTTGCCAAATTTGATGAAATTCATTTGAATTCTCCTCCTAAAAATCTGAGAAAATTCAGGCAGCCTCTGGGTGCATTGAGAGGTCACCTCACCAAGTCCCAGCTCCAGAAAAAAATTCTTCATGCCAAATCATTTCGTCGAACACCTGACTGGCACTGTTGCTATCATGTTCAGAAAGTTCAGTTAAACAGTTTCAGGAACATTGTCGTTTTCTTCAGAAAACGTTCTCAATCTCGCCAGTACCGCGGTGGTGCCTTGCTCCCTGTCCTCTCCTTCTTATCCCTGCGCCGCACGAGCTCCTGGAGTCTTGCGGGCGTCGGCGACGAGCCGGAGGAGGTGCGCCACCCGTGAGCGACGGCAGCAGCGGCTTTGCGGCCGCCAGAGAGAGGCACAGCGTGGACGGCGCCGTCCAGCGCCGCCCAAGCCACCGTAGACCGCCGCGTGGCCATCCACTCCCCCGTGCGCGCTGCCATCCTTCGTCGTGAACTGCTAGGCGCGGAGCGCGCTCTCTGCCGCCGCCGTGCCCGTACGGCCGCCCCGTCGAGGATCGGCGCATTACGCCTTGCCCGACCGAGGTTTAGTGGTGGAACGGCACCAGTAATCTTCTCTGATGGTGCCTAGCCCCCTAAACCCCCTGCCCAACCTCTGCCTCGCCGTAATCGCTCGCCGGAGAAACCCCGTTCACGGCCACCCCCTCGGATCGCCTATAAATAGAGGCCCCGAGCTCGAACTCGAACTCACACCACCCCTACGCACCACCAATACCACGCCAAGCCACTAGAAGAGCCCCGAGGGAGCCTTCTTCCCCAACTCCGGCCGCCTCGACCCGCCACGGGACCCAGCTCGATTCGCTCCCGTGCGTGCACCTCTACCCCTCAACTCTTGCCAGTAGCTTTCTAGTGCATCCACTCTGCTGACCCGTGCTTCAATTTGGAGTTTGCAGCACCCACCGGAGTTCTCCACCATCGCCCGAACCACCGTCCGCCGGAGAAAGTGTCGCCGTCAACGTGGTGCTCTCCGACGGCCAAGTCCACCACCCACCGACGCGGAAGAACACACTGAACCTCTTGGTACCCTCCGATCTCCCTGCCTCGCCGTGGTTCGACGCCGGCGACCACCGCAGCCTTCGGGCGCCGGCAAGCTCTGTTGGAGTTTTTGAACCTGACGTGTGGACCCCCCCCCCGTCAGCCTCTCTTCTATTTCCCTCGAACCGTTTTCTGATGGTGCCTTCGGGCAGAATGCGTTTTCCCTTTGGGCTGGAGCATTTCTTTCCGAACCTTTTTGTGTTTTCTCAGTTAAGTCCCTGGTTCTTTTCTATTTCATCACAGATTAGTCCCTGGACTAAACCCCTTATATCTTTTTAACAAAAGATGATTTTTGATTGATTCTTTTTCTGTCAGTCTTATAATTTTGTCTAGTTTTTTATAGTATTTGTTTGGAAAAAATTTGGAACAAATTTTATGCACGCGATGATTTTCACGTTAGTGTACGTTTTCGCTATACCGTAGGTTCCGGAGGAGGTGACGGAGCCGCGAACTTCGCCGAGCTAGACTCCGACTTCTCCGAACCAGGCAAGCATGTTTGAACCTTTGATATGATAGGTGTTTTGCATGTTTGCTTGAATGGTTGTGCATGGCATTTGAGCATCGGTGAGTATCTCGTTGCATGCAAGGCAACTACCCGTGTGTTCCGAAGTTACCGTGATCTTTGATGAGAGATGACCTAATCATGTGGTGACATGAAAGGTAGTGAGGTGGTATTGTTGTAGCATGCCAGCCTTACGTCATCCGTTAAACTCCGACGCTAACGTGGACTGAGTCACGTTACCGTTCTTCCCCTTTCGTGCTGCCACATGTTTTCTGCAAAGAATACGGTTTAGTAAGTTGCTAACCTCTTTCCGTGTACACACCAAATGGAGGGGCCGGGATGAGGGTTCCATGGCCCTGGATTAAAGCCAGTCATCCGGTCAGGGGGCATGGGTGTTTCTGGTTGGGACCGAGAGGGGGGCACCCCTTAGAGCGCGCGTATATAAATTTGATCCCATGCTACGCGAGGTTGTAGCCTCCCCGTCTCAAAGTTTTTCTTGAATGTTGCCGAGGGTGATTCCTGGCATCGGAATGTTGAATGGGTGTGTACTGGTTAGATGTGTTTCTCCTAAAACACCGTAAACGGAACTAGTCCCTTGTGACTACTGAAATCCGTTGGCTGTGGTTAAAGTACAAACTCTGCAGAGTCAAATCCTTCCGAGTCATCGTGTCCATGGTCAAGGACCATGGCCAGTATATCCATATCTATGTCAGTCCTCGTGGCAAAATCCCCGGTGAATAAGCTTGAGTGGTATACCCATTTGAATTGTTATTCCTGTGGAGGGACTAACCTTTATTTTATCTCGTACTCGAATATTCCCGTGAAATGAATTAAATTCATGAGCTACTGAATTATTAAGTTGTGAAATATAAGCCCTTTATGTGATGTCGCTCAGACGTCCGACTGTGGCACTCTTGTCATTTACTTTCAATATAAGCCCTTTATGTGATGTCGCTCAGACGTCCGACTGTGGCATGCCCGTTATTTACTTTGATATAAGCCCTTTATGTGATGTTGCATCAGACGTCCGACTGTGGCACTCTTGTTATTTACTTTTGATATAAGCCCTTTATGTGATGTCGCTCAGACGTCCGACTGTGGCACGCACTGTCTTTTATATTCTTTCATAAGCCCTTTATGAGGTGTCGCCTTGACGCCCGACTGCGGCATTGTTATTTCATTTTTACCCTTCCGAGGAGTCATTCAGACACTCGATTGGCCTTCAGTATTACTTTGGGATTTCGGGAGGACTACCGCCCGATTTCCCGTTTATATTTCCGTGCATTGCTATCCCATTGACTGAGTGCGCATGTTAATCTGTTCATATGCATCATGATTACATTTATTATATCTTATGCCCGAACTGTCTTGCGAGTACTTTCATAGTACTCACCTGGCTTGTTGATTTGGCCAGATGTTGACAAAGGCGATCTCATGGATGAAGAGTTTGATAGTGAGTCCGACGCCTAGAGGAATCCCAGTCAGTCCCGTGCGATCTTGGATATTGGTCACTTGTATTATATACGCTTCCGCCACCCGCTGTAAGTATCCCCGAGCATCACTCCGTCGCTCGAAGAGCTGTTAGATTCAGGAGTCATGTCACCCACTTCGCTGTGATATTTCCACCACCGCTTTTATTGTGAGTTAGTAGTTATGCCACCCTATCCGCCTTTATGTAGTATTGGCGTGTTTGTAATAAATTGTTGAGCAGTCTCCGCTCAACCTTGTATTATATTCAGTACTCCTGGTATTTTTCTTCTGTGATCAAGATTTTGTCTACCAGTAAGAAGGATTCTTCTCTACTGGTCCGTAAAAGGGATCGATTTCTCAATAAATATTTTTATTGGAAAACCGGTCATGACAAGCTTGGTATCAGAGCCAGGCTGACTGTAGGAAGCCACTAGGTGCGATCGCTAATCGGTTATTAGCTTCTCTGGTGCTTTTTCAGCATTTTGCAAATGTAGATATTTTCTGTTGGTCATCATAAATTTATGATTTGACTACTCAGAATTTTTGCCTACTTTTGTAGATGGCTGGCAACGACTGCGAGACTCGGGTGTTCACAAATGTGCCCGAGGGGTTTGTCAAACTCCTCGTCTCCATCACCAAGCTCGCGATCGGGCCAGCGACTCGTCCGGAGTTCACGCTTTACCAGCACAAGCTCAGCGACGACGTGTCTATGCACCAGGCCGTGGTGCAATTCAAGGGAGGACGTTCTGCGTCACGCCACTTTCGTTTTGTGGGAAGGGCCATGCCTACGGAGAGGCATGCCATGCAGATGGCCGCCCGTGAGGCGATAGCTCGCCTTCGGGATATCCTTCCTATGATGAAGACTCGTCGCTACCGCTACCTCCCATGCCATGTGCCATATACTTGTCACTATGCATTCGCCTGCCATAGGGGAGAGCGGGATGAAGCTATCGAGATGCTTGTCGAGTACCTCAAAGCTCTGGAGGAATCTTTCGACAACCTCGTGGACGATCTTGTGGCTGCCCGCATGGACTTAGTTCGGGGCGGTCCTGCCAGCAGGAAGGAGCTTCTCCACATGGCACCGCCACTGACTTTCGTCTCGTCCTCAGCATCTTATTCACCGGCCATTTTGGCCACTGCTCGCCGTCTGCCTACCACTGAGGAGTTCGACCGAGTCATCGCTCCTACTCCAGTCAGAGCTGCACCGCCTGCCGCACCCGCACTGCCGCCTGTCGCTCCCGCGCCATCACCTCAGCGCAGTGCTACGCGCCTGGAGCCTACTAGGGAGGAGGTGGAGGTTGAGTCTCCTGCACCGCTGGGTCTTACCCTCGGCAAGGGGAAGGACATCTTCACCATCTCCGACTGAGTGCGCTTAGTAGCCGCGCGTTGTGCTTGCATGTATGTTATGTTTTATGTACTTAAGTTGTAGTAGTTGTGTGCGCTGCTTTCTGGAGGAGTGTGCTAGTCTAAATAACATGTCAGGAATGTGTACGCACATCCTGAGTGATGTATCGTATGTTTGCGTATCGCGTGTAAGATGTGTGCTAAGCAGTCCTTCTCCGTGCGAAATCGTTTATGTTTCTTGAAAAAATCTTGAGGTCTTTTAAATTTTTGCCTTTGCAAGATTTTCCTTGTGCCACACAGTTCTTCTCATGAGTTTTGCAAAATAATACCCCAGAGTGGAAAATGTCTCGTCCGTGGACTCATTCCATGCCCAATCGACCAGAAGAAGTTTATGGAACACAGACCAGCAATAACTTCACTCAGGGACAGTCTAGTCAACAGGACAGCGAAGCAGCCTTATCTCAAGTATGCCGCCTTTTCGAACAAAGCCAACAGCAGCACCAAGATATGATGAATCACGTCATCAATATGGGAAACCACCGTGAGCCATATCAACCCCACTCCAAGTTGTCTGAATTACAGAAGACTCGCCCTTCAACGTTTGCTCACACTGATAGGCCACTTGAAGTGTTCAGATCATGAGAAGGTGCTTTATATGATTGGCTCAAGCAAAGAGGCATGTCAGTGAACGTTTGCTCAATATGATTGGCTTCGTGACATCGAAAGAAAGCTGATTATTGCTCAGTGTTCAGATCATGAGAAGGTGCTTTATGCACCCCACTACCTTACTGGAGCAGCTGCAGCATGGTGGGAGAACTTCCTACACATGCATCCCAGTGAACACAACATCACCTGGGAAGAGTTTAAGGAAGGCTTTCGTGGGGCACACATCCCCAGGAGCATCATAAAGATCAAGAAAAGAGAATTTGATGACCTCAAGCAAAGAGGCATGTCAGTGACAGAATACAACGGTCAGTTTACCCAGCTATCTCGTTATGCCTACGATGAGCATATGACTGAGAACAAAAGGATGGAAAAGTTTTTGGACGGCCTGGCGCCAGCATTAAGATGCCAACTGGTCGTACACACTTTCCCGGATTTTAAAACTCTGGTTGACAAGGCCATTACCTTGGAGAATGAGCGCCGCAGTCTGGAAGATATTCGTAAGCGAAAGAGGGACAAGACGACTCTTGCTCGCAACAACCGAAGCAAGACGGATGTTCAGAGGATTGAAGCAAGAAAATCCACGACTACGGATCTAAGGCCAACCAGACAGTTTCATTCCAGGGACAAGGACTTTACGTACCGTCCAGGGGTCACTTGCTATGCTTGTGGTGAAGAAGGGCACTATGCCAAACAGTGCCCAAAACCAAGGAACTCGGCCCCCAAGCCGAACAATGGTGGGAACAATCCAGCCCCCAAGCGCAACAATTTCAATCCCAGCAACAACCACAGGAAGGGTCACCTGAACCATGTGACCAGGGAAGAAGCGCAGAATGCCCCAGACATCGTGCTCGGTACGTTCCCTGTCAACACAGTACCTGCCACGGTTTTGTTTGATTCTGGAGCTTCTCACTCGTTCGTTTCGAAGAGTTTTGTTTTACAACATGGTTTTCCGATACTTCCCTTGGAAAAATCTATGATCATCAAGTCCCCCGGAAATAAGCAGATCGCTCAGAGTTACTGCCAAGGAGTGATCATTGAGTTCGAAGGACTAAAGTTTCAGGCTAATCTCATCGTGTTGGAAAATAAAGGACTGGATGTCATCCTAGGGATGGACTGGTTGACCACCAACAAAGGATTTATTGACTGTTTCAATCGGACTGTGATTCTCACTCACCCTCACGGCAAGACAATAAAGGTTACAGCTCAAGAGAGACCACGGTCACGGCAACCAAAGCTGAACAAAGTGGACATTTCAGAATTGAGAAAAGTTCCAGTGGTGTGCGAGTTTCCAGACGTATTTCCTGAAGAACTACCAGGCATGCCACCAGACCGAGAGATAGAGTTCAGCATTGAACTAGCACCTGGCACCACTCCCATCTATAAGAAACCTTATAGAATGGCACCCTCAGAGTTGGTAGAATTGAAGAAGCAAATAAAGGAATTACTGGACAAAGGATTTATTCGAGCCAGCTCCTCACCATGGGGTTCGCCAGTATTATTCGCCAAGAAAAAGGATGGGACACTGAGACTGTGTATAGACTATCGAGCTCTCAATATGGTCACCATCAAAAACAAATATCCGATGCCACGGATAAATGATTTGTTTGACCAGCTCGCACAAGCCAAGGTGTTCTCAAAAATTGATTTGAGATCGGGATACCATCAATTGAAAGTACGGACAGAAGATATCCCTAAGACAGCATTCACCTCCAGATACGGCTTATATGAGTTCACAGTGATGCCTTTTGGACTGACGAACGCCCCCGCATATTTCGTCCACCTCATGAACAAAGTGTTTATGAAATTCATGGACAAATTTGTTGTGGTGTTCATTGACGATATTCTAGTATATTCAAGGACACCAGAAGAGCATGCTGAACATCTCAGAATTGTTTTGGGAGAATTAAGGAAACATCAATTGTACGCCAAATTTAGCAAGTGTGAATTTTGGCTGAGACAAGTTGGTTTTCTAGGCCATATATTAACCCAAGAAGGCGTGGCCGTAGACCCAGAAAAGGTCACAGCCATACTTGACTGGAAACCACCAGCCAACATGACAGATGTGCGGAGTTTCCTTGGAATGGCTGGATATTACCGGAGATTTATTGAAGGATTCTCCACTGTGGCAAAACCAATGACACAGTTGCTCAAGAAAGACAAGAAATTTGTATGGACGGAAGCATGCGAGAAAAGCTTCCAAGAACTCAAGAAGAAACTAACAACAGCACCAGTTTTGACCGTGCCAGACATACACAAGAGTTTTGAAGTGTATTGTGACGCGTCCCGGAAGGGCCTCGGATGCGTGCTGATGCAGGATGGCAAAGTTGTCGCGTATGCTTCCAGGCAACTATGGAAGCATGAGGAAAATTATCCAACTCATGACTTGGAGCTAGCAACGGTCATCCATGCACTCAAGGAATGGAGGCACTTTCTGTTGGGAAATCGTTGTGAAATATATACGGACCATAAGAGCCTTAAATATATTTTCACACAACCAGAGCTAAATTTACGGCAGCGACGCTGGTTGGAATTGGTCAAGGACTATGATGTTGGTATTCACTATCATCCAGGGAAGGCCAATGTAGTGGCAGATGCTCTTAGTCAGAACCCCAGCCCGGGCAACGACAGTCCACAGAACTTGAGACCTGAGTTTCAACAGGAGTTCGCTAGACTCAACATGGTGTTTGTCTCTGAGGGCACCGTAGCAAATCTGGAGATACATCCCACCCTAATGGAACAAATTAAGAAGGCTCAGCAGGGACATCCCAGCATCGAAGGTATAAAGAGAAAAATGAGCCTTGGCAAGGCTTCAGAGTTCGTCACAGACAATGAAGGAATATTATGGTACGGGGACAGACTTTGCGTACCAAACATTGAGGAACTCAAGCAACAAATCCTAACCGAAAGCCACACCGCTCCATACTCGATCCACCCTGGAGGAACCAAAATGTACAAAGACATTCAGGAAAGATTTTGGTGGCACGGTATGAAAAGGGATATAGCCGCATTCATTGCTTGTTGCGATTCATGTCAGCGCATAAAGCCGAGCATCAAAAGCCAGCAGGGCTGCTACAGCCAAACCGGATACCTGAGTGGAAATGGGATGAAATTGGAATGGACTTCATCGTCGGACTACCTCGATCGCAACGCGGAAATGACGCCATATGGGTCATCACAGATAGGCTAACCAAGGTAGCACATTTCATTCCCGTGAAGACGACCTACTCCACTCAAAGGCTAGCCAAGCTTTATCTCTCCCGTATAGTTTGTTTGCATGGAGTCCCAAAGACTATAATATCCGACCGAGGCACTCAATTTGTCTCTAAATTTGGGATCACTTACAACAAGCTCTGGGCACGCAACTAGCATTCAGTACAGCGTACCACCCTCAGACTGATGGACAAACGGAACGCGTGAACCAAATCCTAGAGGACATGCTGAGAGCCTGTGTGCTCACCTATGGATCCAGTTGGGAAGAAAGTTTGCCATATGCCGAGTTTGCTTACAACAACAGTTACCAAGCCAGCTTACAAATGGCACCCTTTGAAGCATTGTACGGACGGAGGTGTCGTACCCCACTGAATTGGTCAGAAACAGGTGACAGTCGTATCTTCGGCCCAGACATGCTCAAGGAGGCCGAGGAGAAGGTTAAACAGATCAGGGACAGACTCAAGACAGCTCAAAGCCGACAGAAGAGCTACTACGATCAGAAACATCGTGAGGTCAGCTTTGAACCCGGTGATTACGTATACCTACGAGTATCTCCTATGAGGGGCCTACAACGGTTCAAAATTAAGGGGAAGCTAGCCCCAAGATTTATTGGACCATTCTGTGTGATTGCACGAAAAGGCACAGTAGCCTACCAACTAGACCTACCCAAGGAACTGTCAGACATCCATGACGTGTTCCACGTCTCACAGTTGAGGAAATGTGTGAGTAACCCGGAAAAGCATGTATCTCATGAGAGCATTGATGTGCAACCAGATCTCACCTACAGGGAACGGCCAGTAAAGATATTGGAAGAGTCTGAACGGAGGACCCGACAGAAAACAACTAAATTTTTCAAGGTTCAGTGGAGCAACCACACCGAGGATGAAGCTACATGGGAAAGGGAAGATTTTCTCCAGGCAGAGTATCCATATCTATTTGAGGATCAGCAGAAATCTCGGGGACGAGATTTTTCCTAAGGGGGTAGGTGTTGTGACACCCAAAATTTTTTATTTTTGGTTTCATCAAAATATTTTATTTTATTTGAGGAGGGTATTTAAATTTTCTTCTAAAGAACTCTCCCTCTCAAAAAATTTCTTTTATGACAAGTGTTTGTTTGGTTTCACCCTAGACTTGATTTTTGGTCTTGGAGGTTTTTCATCCCATGTTGGCTCAAGGGTTTTTCATTTGGAAAAAAAATATTTTTGAAAATCTTTTAAATAATCCTATGGCATTTGGAGTGATCTTCTCCCCTTTTCAAAAATTCCTCTTGCCATGACCCAAGTAGAAATCCCCTCCCAAAAGCCTTTCCCCATCTTTGGATCATGATATACTTCAAATCCAGCAAGTTGAACCTCTCCATATATTTGTTTCCATTTATTTCTCATCAAAAACAATTTCTGCCCTCTACTTTGATCCTTGGAGGTTTTCAAAGGAGCTACCCTTTCTGCTTTGAGTTTTGCCTCCAAACCAATTTCCCTAGCTAGTCCTTTGATCCCTCAACCAAGATCCATGAAGATCCACTGGTCTCCAGTTCAAATATTTCAAATTGTACTTGCTGCAAGTTTGGACCATATTTGCCAAATTTGATGAAATTCATTTGAATTCTCCTCCTAAAAATCTGAGAAAATTCAGGCAGCCTCTGGGTGCATTGAGAGGTCACCTCACCAAGTCCCAGCTCTAGAAAAAAATGTCTTCAAGCCAAATCATTTCGTCGAACACCTGACTGGCACTGTTGCTATCATGTTCAGAAAGTTCAGTTAAACAGTTTCAGGAACACTGTCGTTTTCTTTAGAAAACGTTCTCAATCTCGCCAGTACCACGGTGGCGCCTTGCTCCCTGTCCTCTCCTTCTTATCCCTGCGCCGCACGAGCTCCTGGAGTCTTGCGAGCGTCAGCGACGAGCCGGAGTAGGTGCGCCACCCGTGAGCGACGGCAGCGGCGGCTTTGCGGCCGCCAGAGAGAGGCGCAGCATCGACGGCGCCGTCCAGCGCCGCCCAAGCCACCGGAGACCGCCGCGTGGCCATCCACTCCCCCGTTCGTGCTGCCATCCTTCGTCGTGAACTGCTAGGCGCGGAGCGCGCTCTCTGCCGCCGCCGTGCCCGTACGGCCGCCCCGTCGAGGATCGGCGCATTATGCCTTGCCCGACCGAGGTTTAGTGGTGGAACGGCACCAGTAATCTTCTCTGATGGTGCCTAGCCCCCTAATCCCTCTGCCTAACCTCTGCCTCGCCGTAATCGCTCGCCGGAGAAACCCCGTTCACGGCCACCCCCTCGGATCGCCTATAAATAGAGGCCCCGAGCTCGAACTCGAACTCGCACCACCCCTACGCACCACCAATACGACGCCAAGCCACTGGAAGAGCCCCGAGGGAGCCTTCTTCCCCAACTCCGGCCGCCTCGACCCGCCACGGGACCCAGCTCGATTCGCTCCCGTGCGTGCACCTCTACCCCTCAACTCTTGCCAGTAGCTTTCTAGTGCATCCACTCTGCTGACCCGCGCTTCAATTTGGAGTTTGCAGCACCCACCGGAGTTCTCCACCATCGCCCGAACCACCGTCCGCCGGAGAAAGTGTCGCCGTCGACGTGGTGCTCTCCGACAGCCAAGTCCACCACCCACCGACGCGGAAGAACACACTAAACCTCTTGGTACCCTCCGATCTCCCTGCCTCGCCGTGGTTCGACGCCGGCGACCACCGCAGCCTTCGGGCGCCGGCGAGCTCCGTTGGAGTTTTTAAACCTGACGTGTGGACCCCCCCCCCCGTCAGCCTCTCTTCTTTTCCCCTCGAACCGTTTTCTGATGGCGCCTTCGGGCAAATGCGTTTTCCCTTTGGGCTGGCGCATTTCTTTCCGAACCGTTTTCTGTTTTCTCAGTTAAGTCCCTGGTTCTTTTCTGTTTCATCACAGATTAGTCCCTGGACTAAAACCCTTATAACTTTTTAATAAAAGATGATTTTTGATTGATTCTTTTTCTGTCAGTCTTATATTTTTGTCTAGTTTTTTATAGTATTTATTTGGAAAAATTTGGAACAATTTTATGCACGCGATGATTTTCACGTTAGTGTACGTTTTCGCTATACCGTAGGTTCCGGAGGAGGTGACGGAGCCGCGAACTTCGCCGAGCTAGACTCCGACTTCTCCGAACCAGGCAAGCATGTTTGAACCTTTGATATGATAGGTGTTTTGCATGTTTGCTTGAATGGTTGTGCATGGCATATGAGCATCGGTGAGTATCTCGTTGCATGCAAGGCAACTATCCGTGTGTTCCGAAGTTACCGTGATCTTTGATGAGAGATGACCTGATCATGTGGTGACATGAAAGGTAGTGAGGTGGTATTGTTGTAGCATGCCAGCCTTACGTCATCCGTTAAACTCCGACGTTAACGTGGACTGAGTCACGTTACCGTTCTTCCCCTTTCGTGCTGCCACATGTTTTCTGCAAAGAATACGGTTTAGTAAGTTGTTAACCTCTTTCCGTGTACACACCAAATAGAGGGGCCGGGATGAGGGTTCCATGGCCCTGGATTAAAGCCAGTCATCCGGTCAGGGGGCATGGGTGTTTCCGGTTGGGACCGAGAGGGGGGCACCCCTTAGAGCGCGCGTATATAAATTTGATCCCATGCTACGCGAGGTTGTAGCCTCCCCGTCTCAAAGTTTTTCTTGAACGTTGCCGAGGGTGATTCCTGGCATCGGAATGTTGAATGGGTGTGTACTGGTTAGATGTGTTTCTCCTAAAACACCGTAAACGGAACTAGTCCCTTGTGACTACTGAAATCCGTTGGCTGTGGTTAAAGTACAAACTCTGCAGAGTCAAATCCTTCCGAGTCATCGTGTCCATGGTCAAGGACCATGGCCAGTATATCCATATCTATGTCAGTCCTCATGGCAAAATCCCCGGTGAATAAGCTTGAGTGGTATACCCGTTTGAATTGTTATTCCTGTGGAGGGACTAACCTTTATTTTATCTCGTACCCGAATATTCCCGTGAAATGAATTAAATTCATGAGCTACTGAATTATTAAGTTGTGAAATATAAGCCCTTTATGTGATGTCGCTCAGACGTCCGACTGTGGCACTCTTGTCATTTACTTTCAATATAAGCCCTTTATGTGATGTCGCTCAGACGTCCGACTGTGGCATGTCCGTTATTTACTTTGATATAAGCCCTTAAGTGATGTCGCATCACACGTCCAACTGTGGCACTCTTGTTATTTACTTTTGATATAAGCCCTTTATGTGATGTCGCTCAGACGTCCGACTGTGGCACGAACTGTCTTTTATATTCTTTCATAAGCCCTTTATGAGGTGTCGCCTTGACGCCCGACTGTGGCATTGTTATTTCATTTTTACCCTTCCGAGGAGTCATTCAGACACTCGATTGGCCTTCAGTATTACTTTGGGATTTCGGGAGGACTACCGCCCGATTTCCCATTTATATTTCCGTGCATTGCTATCCCATTGACTGAGTGCGCATGTTAATCTGTTCATATGCATCATGATTACATTTGTTATATCTTATGTCTGAACTGTCTTGCGAGTACTTTCATAGTACTCACCTGGCTTGTTGATTTGGCCAGATGTTGACGAAGGCGATCTCATGGATGAAGAGTTTGATAGTGAGTCCGACGCCTAGAGGAATCCCAGTCAGTTGTATTATATACGCTTCCGCCACCCGCAATAAGTATCCCCGAGCCTCACTCCGTCGCTCGAAGAGCTGTTAGATTCAGGAGTCATGTCACCCACTTCGCTGTGATATTTCCACCACTGCTTTTATTGTGAGTTAGTAGTTATGCCACCCTATCCGCCTTTATGTAGTATTGGCGTGTTTGTAATAAATTGTTGAGCAGTCTCCGCTCAACCTTGTATTATATTCAGTACTCCTGGTATTTTTCTTCTGTGATCAAGATTTTGTCTACCAGTAAGAAGGATTCTTCTCTACTGGTCCGTAAAAGGGATCGACTTCTCAATAAATATTTTTATTGGAAAACCGGTCGTGACAACGCCTGGGGCCCCAGGCGCGAACAGGTGGGTTGTGCCCACCTTGGTGGCCTCCCGCACCCCTTCTTCGCCCTATAAATTCCCAAATATTCCAAAAACCCTTGGGGTAGCCCTAGATCAGAAGTTCCGCCACCGCAAGGCCTCTGTATCCATGAGATCCAATCTAGACCCCGTTCTAGCACCCTGCCGGAGGGGGAGATCATCACTGGTGGCCATCTTCATCATCTCGGCGGCCACCATGATGAGGAGAGAGTAGTCCACCCTCAGGGCTTAGGGTTTGTACCAGTAGCGATGTGTTTAATCTCTCTCTCTCTCTCTCTCTCTTGGGTTCTTGAGATGTCACGATCTTGATGTATCGCTGGCTTTGTTAATATAGTCGGATCATATGGTGTTTTCCCCTCTCTATCTTGTGATGAGTTCAGTTTTCCCTTTGAGATTTCGTTTTATCGGATTGAATACTTTTATGGATTTGAGAGCACTTGATATATGTCTTGCAAATGAATACTCATGGTGACAATGGGGTATCATATTGATTTACGTGATGTTAAGGCATGTCTCTCTCTAAGTAGTTTTGGTGATTGATGACAACGCATTTGCGGACTAATCGTGTGCGTTGAGTATTTCAGAGATTAATCCTTTGGCACGAGACGATTCCTTCCCCTCGGAGTTTTATGCGAAGACGGTGTAGCTCTTTCGTTTCAGTTTTGGTGGACTTGTTTCGTAGGAGTCATCGTACTATCAAGAGGGGGTCCGCATTGGATAGGCTAGGGTGGAATCAACACGTACACATCCCCTTTGCACCCACTGTGCCTTCCCGCTTCGATGGAGGGTCCCTTGTTGCTTCCTGTGTGAAATCTGGTCCCAGCAGTAGTACCGCAGAACCCAGCGGTAGTACCGCTCAAGAGCCACAAGCGGCAGTACCGCTCCACAGCGGTAGTACCGACTGGGGCTCTCAGCCATAGTACCGCTGCTGTTCTGAGCTCCTACGACCTCGACTCAAGGGTGTCGCCTCTCGTGTCGGGTTTTGCCGCACTGGCAGCGGCAGTAGAGGCGGTAGTACCGCTCGTAAGTGGTAGTACCGCCCCTACCACCGCTGCTAGTACCGCCCTGGGTCCAGATCCTGCTCCACCTCTAGCCTTCCTCTGTCTGCACGGTAGTACCGCGAGGGGGAGCGGTAGTACCGCTGACCCAAGCAAGGGGGGTTGTTTCCCCCCTTATAAAAGGAGGTCTTCTTCTCCAAGTTGACCTACCTCTTTTTCCCCAAGCTCCATTGTTGCCCCAAAGCTCATTTTCGCCCGATCTCTCTCCCTAGCCAATCAAACTTGTTGATTCTTTGGGGATTGGTTGAGAAGGCCCGGATCTACACTTCCACCAAGAGAAATTTGATTCCCCCCACTAATCCCTTGCGGATCCTGTTACTCTTGGTCGTTTGAGCACCCTAGACGGTTGAGGTCACCTCAGAGCCATATTCCATTATGGTGAAGCTCCGTGGTATCGTTGGGAGCCTCTAATTGAGTTGTGGAGATAGCCCCAACCTTGTTTGTAAAGGTTCGGTCACTGCCTTCAAAGGCACCAATAGTGGAATCACGACATCTCGCATTGTTTGAGGGCGTGAGGAGAATACGGTGGCCCTACTGGCTTCTTGGGGAGCATTGTGCATCCACACCGCTCCAACGGAGACGTACTTCCCCTCAAAGGGAAGGAACTTCGGTAACACATCCTCGTCTCCACCGGCTCCGCTATTGGTTATCTCTCAGCTTTACTTGTCCAAGCTCTTATTGTGTTGTATTCCTTGCTTGCTTGTGTGCTCGTTGTTGTTGCATCATATAGGTTGCCCACCTAGTCACATATCTAGACAACCTACTTTGATGCAACGTTTAAATTGGTAAAGAAAGGCTAAAAATTGTTAGTTGCCTATTCACCCCCCCCCCCTGAGAGAGTCCTGAAATAAGGGGTCCTTGGGCGTCCGGCCTGTTAGCCATGGGCCGGATTGATGGGTTGTGAAGATATGAAGACTGAAGACTCTCACCTGTGTCCGAATAGGACTCTCCTTGGCGTGGAAGGCAAGCTTGGCGACCAAATATGAAGATTCCTTTCCCTGTAACCGACTTTGTACAACCCTAGTTCCCTCCGGTGTCTATATAAACCGGAGGGCTTAGTCCGGATAGATATACTCGTGACCATAGTCATACAGACTAGACTTCTAGGGTTTTAGCCATTACGATCTCGTGGTAGATCAACTCTTGTAATACTCATATTCATCAAGATCAATCAAGCAGGAAGTAGGGTTTTACCTCCATAGAGAGGGCCCGAACCTGGGTAAACATTGTGTCCCCCATCTCCTGTTACCATCGACCTTAGACGCACAGTTCGGGACCCCCTACCCGAGATCCGCCGGTTTTGACACCAACATTGGTGCTTTCATTGAGAGTTCCGCTGTAACGTTGAAGATAGGATCGATGGCTCGCCTTGTTCTCAAGGACAACATCACCTCTGGAGGAGCACTGGCCCCAGGTCAAACCCTCCGGCGGGGCGGATTTACCATGACCGCCCGCTCGGCCATTAAGCCGATGATGACCTCTCGGGTCATCAAAAATTCCCTTCGTATTGACTCCGAACACTCCAAGTAGATGGATCCGGCGGAGCTTTCATCTTCAAACGAGCTCCTAGATCGCATCGCCGCCCTGGGGGTCGCTATAGACTACGATCGAATTGGGCTTAAACCCGATCAGAGAGAAATCAAATCTCCACCGATCACCCACCAGATAGCGGTAGTCGAGGAGCGAGACAATAACTCTTCCTCTATATTGAGGATGGACTACGTCCAGATCTTCGACCTCGAAAAGCCGGACACCCACTTGTGAAGAGATGCATCCTGCCCGAATCGGACGATGGACCTAAGAAATCAGTTGATATCCCAGATCCCGAACTGTTAAGTTCGGAAGATCTCCAGACTCCGGATCCAAAATTGGGTCAGGGTTTGGATTTAAATCCACCCACCCACATATAAGCGCTCTCATGAGCATACAACAGCAGTCTCAGGAAACGGTCCACCACTTCTGGGCCAGATTCCTCCTTATCAAAGACAAGATTAAAGATTGCCGCGATGAAGACGCTATCTCAGCGTTCCGCAACAATTGCATGGACGAAGGAATACTCAACGCCATCAACCGCCGTCGCATATTACACTTCACTGACTTGGCAACTATCGTACAGAAGTACAACGCAATGGAAAGCGCCTGGAAAACTCAGGCAGCCCGTTGGGAGCCATCGGTCCCCACTCAACCCCTCGTTCAGACGAAAAGGGCACACCCTCGTGGCATGCCCGGTCCCATAGTAAAGAAATATAAGCCCATGACGGGGCGCGGAACTGTTCTGGAAGGATGGCTCGACGGGCCATGCAAAATACACACAACACCGGATAATATACCAACCCATAGCCTTAGAGCATGTTGGATACTCCGGCAAGTGGCCAAGAGCGGCGAGGATATCCTCACCAAGAATACCCCAGAACAACACCCCCAGAAGACGACGGCCTCAAAGTATTGACGGTCTTCGAGACATTCGCTTCAAACAACAGGCGCAAAAGGGCACTCCGCGAACTCGCCGAAGTTTGCCAAATCGCAGCAATAAACCCCTGGAACGACACGGCTATAACTTCTAATGCCGGTGACGAACCCAAGTACAGGACAGTCCGAGCACCAGCCGCCTTGGTCCTCAATCCAATTGTGGACGGCTTTCGGCTCACCAAGGTTCTCATGGACGGCGGCAGCGGACTAAACCTCATCTACGAGGATACACTCCACAAAATGGAAATAGACAGGAGCCGCATCGAGCAAAGCAGAACAACCTTCCGAAGAATCATTCCCAGCCGGGAGGCGCGGTGCGCGGGAAAAATAACACTTGACGTGGTATTTGGCACGCCGGAGAATTATCGGTCCGAAGAGATAACCTTCCAAGTGGCCCCTTTCAACAGCGGATATCACACCCTCTTGGGGCGGGAGGCATTTACACGCTTCCAAGCTATACCTCATTATGGGTACATGAAGCTTAAGATGCCCGGGCCCAACGGCATAATCACTCTCGCCAGTGATCCGGACATAGCACTCCGCGCCGAAAATAAAACCGCATCCCTCGCCCTTGAGGCATTATCTGAATATCTAGCGGCCGAAGAATTAACCGCAATGTGCTCCACGGTGGACAGGGACGATGTGATCCTAGACAAACAACCCAAATCCACCTCCTTCAAACCAGCAGAAGAAATAGTCAAATTGCAAGTCCATCCAACGGACTCCAAGAAGACAACATCTATTGGAGCACAACTAGACACAACGGTTGACGCCGTGCTATGAGAGTTCCTGCGCGAGAATTGGGACATATTCGCCTGGCACCCTTCTGATATGCCAGGAATCCCACGTAAGTTGGCTGAACACAGCCTCAATATATTGAAGGGATATAAACCGGTCAAACAAACCCTGAGGCGTTTTTTCGAACCCAAATGTCAAGCTATGGGGGAGGAGCTAGCCAAGCTAATTGAGGTTGGATTCATTAGAGAAATAAAACACCTGGACTGGCTGGCAAACCTGGTGATGGTGCCAAAGAAGGACAAATCATGGCGCCTGTGCGTCGACTTCAAAGACCTCAATAAGGCTTGCCCCAAGGATCCCTTCCCACTCCCCCGCATCGACCAGATCATTGATGCTACCGCAGGACATGACTCACTGTGCTTCCTCGACGCATATTCCGGATACCATCAAATTAAAATGAAGGAGTCCGATCAAGCTGCAACAACATTCATTGCCCCATATGGGCCATTCTGCTTCAACACCTTGCCCTTCGGGCTCAAAAACGCCAGCGCCACCTACCAACGCATGATTCAGACATGCCTGGAGAAACAGATCAGCAAGACAGTTGAAGCATATGTGTACAACATCGTCATCAAAACTAGACACGTCGAAACACTTATAGACGATCTACGTCTCACATTTGACAACCTCCGCGCATATGACATTAAGCTCAATCCGGAAAAGTGTGTTTTCGGCGTCCCCGCTGGAAAACTGCTGGGCTTCATCGTTTCCAATAGAGGAATTGAAGCAAATCCAACCAAAATCTGAGCTTTGTCACAGTTGGCTACGCCAACGGACCTTAAACAGGTCCAAAAACTCGCCGGTTACATGGCAGCTTTAAGCCGCTTTATCTCCAGATTGGGAGAAAAGGCATTGCCACTCTATCGCCTTCTACAGCGCACCGATCACTTCGAGTGGACGGATGCGGCAACGGCCGGACTGGAAGAAATAAAAGCCCTTCTAGCGAGCAACCCAATCCTGGCCGCGCCGAGCGTCGGCGAACCCATGTTATTATATATATCGGCAACACACCAGGTGGTAAGCGTCGTGCTCGTCGTTGAACGAGAACAGGACGGACACAAATTCCCGCTTCAGAAGCCAGTATATTACGTATCCACTGTCCTCACACCATGCAAATCCCGGTACCCTCATTATTAAAAGATAGCATACGCGGTCTTCATGGCATCCCGGAAGCTACGACACTACTTCCAGGAGTGTTCGATCACGGTAGCTTCTGAAGTACCACTCAATGACATAATAAACAACCGCGATGCTACGGGCCGGATTGCCAAATGGGCCATTAAGCTCCTTCCATTTGACATAACATACAAACGGCGTCGAGCCATTAAATCCCAAGTACTGGCTCACTTCGTCGCCGAATGGATAGAGGCCAAACTCCCTAAAGAGTACGGCACATATTCCAACTGTGTTATGTATTTTGATGGTTCCAAAATGCTGGCAGGACTAGGAGCGGGCGTCGTTTTAATGTCCCCCACTGGAGACGTCGTCCAGTACGTACTCCAGATATTATACACAGACTCTAATAACGCAGCCGAATACGAGGCCTTATTGCATGGTCTTCGGATGGCTGTCTCCATGGGCATACAATGCATGGAAGTGCGCGGGGACTCAAACCTCGCAATATCTCAAATAAATAGAGACTTCGATGCCAAAGATCCGAAGATGGCGGCTTATCGCAATGTCGTCCTAAAAATGTCGGCCCGGTTCGAGGGGCTCGAGTTTCATCACGTGGCCCAAGAAAGTAATCAAGCGGCAGACGTCCTTGCTCGCATCGGCGCCAAGCGTGACCCCGTCCCACCTAACATCTTTTTGGAAAGGCTTTTTAAGCCATCCGTTGTGTGGCAAGGGGAGAGCGGCAACACCAGTCCGGATCCGAACACAACCCCAGATCCCGAACACACCGATCGGGGGCTCAGCCACCGAAATAACACCGTCGGCCCACCTCATTGTGGCAGTCATTGCCCCATGGACCGAACACTTCTTGGCCTACCTTAATAGGAAAGAACTCCCTGAGGATCAGAATGAGGCCCGCCGCATTGTCCGGCGTTCGAAGGCCTACAAGGTTCACGACGGAGAGCTCTACAAGAAAAGCGCTACCGGAGTCCTTCAAAGATGTATCTCCGAAGAAGAGGGGCGGCTGCTCCTGGCTGAAATTCATGCCGGTCTCGGTGGGCACCATGCCGCAGCTCGGGCCCTTGTTAGCAAGGCCTTCCGTACAGGGTTTTATTGGCCGACGGCCCAAGCAGATGCACAGGACCTTGTCCAACGTTGCGTCGGATGCCAACTCTTTGCCAACCAAAGCCATATGCCCCCCACTGCCCTACAAACAATCCCCATCACTTGGCCTTTTGCGGTCTGGGGACTGGATATGGTTGGACCCCTTAAAGGAGGAAGCCATAAGAAAAAATATCTGCTGGTCATGGTGGATAAATTCACTAAGTGGATAGAGGCCAAACCAGTTAAAATGGCCGAGTCCGGGCCGGTGATTGAATTGATATCCGGTGTTGTACACCGTTATGGTGTTCCACACAGCATCATCACCGATAGCGGCTCCAATTTCACAGCCGACGAGGTGAAAACCTGATGCGCTAATCTGGGTATTAAGCTCGATTACGCCTCTGTCTAACACCCGCAAACAAATGGTCAAGTCGAACGAGCCAATGGTCTTATTATGGGCGGCATCAAGCCTAGACTAGTGCGTTCTTTGAAAGAATCAAACAAGCACTGGGTTGAGGAGCTCGACTCCGTACTCTGGGGGCTGCGGACCACGCCCAATCGGACCACCGGATACACACCCTTATTCATGGTGTATGGCGTAGAGGCAGTATTACCCTGCGACATTATTCATGACTCACCTCGAGTGAGCATGTACGAAGAGAGAGAGGCCGAGCTTGATCGGCAGGACAGCTTAGACGCCCTGGAGGAGGAGCGCGACGTCGCAAAGGCCCGTTCCTCATTCTATCAACAGTAGGCTCGCAGGTGCCAAAGCAGAGAAGTGCGGGCCAAGACTTACAATGTTGGCAAACTCGTTCTACGCCTGCCGGAGAAGAAAAAGGACAAACTCAAGCCCAAGTGGGAGGGTCCCTTCATCATTGATGAAGTTCTCACCGGAGGAGCGTACCGCCTGCATGATGCGTCAGACAATCGCCTAGAGCCGAACCCTTGGAACGCGGCCAGACTCCGAAGATTCTATGCCTAGCACCGAACTCTTTGTTCGTCTCCTTCCCCTTGTTGTTTCCATCATTTTTTCTCTCTTTTTGTTTTTTCTCTTTAGCCTTAAAGCTTTTGTGCGGCTAGACCGTGCACCCCTGACGCATACATCTTCTACTATGTACGTCCATTATACCTGGGGGCTTCTTGGACAGAAGCTTGTTATTGTTATTTCTTGAGCATCAAGCTCATCACATATGCGTTTTTTCCATATGTACCTTTTCTTCGCCATTATATGCATCAATATGACTTAAGTTTTGGCCAAGCTAGGTTGCCTGGCTCTTGTGCTTATGCCCTATGTTCCCGTTAGTTCGGCTAGGGCAAAAAGGGAGCACCTCTGCGATTGTTACTGCCTGGTCATCCGGATGTGTACCTCAGACTGGGTGAAGCCGAAAGCTAGCATTCTTAAGGGAATATTCGGTCGGTGAATTAAAGATGTTTCTTGCATTCACTCCATTGCGAACCCCCAGAAGTTACATACACTGTGATTTTTTCAATCACAGTTCGGACATGCACATTAACTCATGGACACCCAGGGAAAGGAACCCTTAACGGAACTATTCTCTCTGGAAGATGTTTCTTACAATTATAAATGTAATATAACATAACTAGCCGGATACAACTTGTCTGTTCAAGCAACTATGACCCCTACACCTGGTTTCCACTCATACCCCGGTCCGTTCGGCCGCTATGGTATTCGGAAACACTCCGCACCTTCGGGTCCAGAGGTTGAAGCGAAAAGGTCTACCATGACAATCGATTTACAATTCAGCTAGAGTTACATATATCAAGGAAAGTACATAGTCACTTGGACTCATAAATTTCCTCTTCTATACCGCTTAGCAGGTTGTCTAACTTACAATCCTGCTGGGAATACCGGGCGGCTTCTTCTACTTGGTCATACACCAAATTTACAGGAACTTATTTCCCATCTGACCCTAGAGGTCTGACTCAGGCCATGCGATTCGGATCAAGCTTGGTATACCGTGTTTTCACCATGGCCCAGGCCTCTCGCGCACCCTCCCGGCAGGCCGATATTTTCCATAATCGGATACGACGCCGTGCTCCCTTGAATAGCTCCACAAGCTCCTCCATACTTCCTGGAGAGGAGGCGGATGGCCATAAGGCCTTGGCAACACTCTGCATTGCCTACCGAGCTTGCTCGTGCATTTGGGACAGCCCTTGCAGTAGATCGCTCGACGATCCGGATACCTCCTCTTCGGGACGGCCCGTTAGCATACCTACAAACATAGCTCTGTCAGATCCCTTCATCTCCGAATTACTATAAGGTAAATTTTGGTCACATACTGAATATGCCGCCTCGCAGCCTTTTATTTTCTTTTACAGAGTCAGCCAGCTGGGCCCGCACATCTTTCAGCTCTTCGCCTAGCTGGGTGTTCAAATCTTGGAGCTTGTTTTTCTCCTCCCTGGCTCGGGTCAGCACTCGCTCGCCCGCGGCGTGTAGTCTTTTGGCCACTTTCTCTCCTGCCTGTGCGATTTTAAGCTTCTGCTCCAGTTGATCTGACGATCCTGTCATGAGATAAGCAACAGTGTTAGCATAACTGGTATATAATTATTATTTCTCGATGGAGGGAAATATTACCAGAAGACGCCTTCTTGGACTTTTCCAGTTCGGCGGTAGCAGTAGTTAGCTGTGTCCGACACTTTTCTAGCTCTTGGGTTAGTAGGATGTTCTTCTCTATAAGAACTTGGTTGTACAACGATCCTTAAATAAGTTGGGCCAACTACTTCAAGTCTCGGGGGCTACTGGCATATGGTTAGCATATTGGGACAAATTAAACTTACCTGTACATCTTTTAAATGCTGCTCCGCGGCCCTGTTAAGACCATCTCGAGCAGCCCGGATGTATGCATCAGCCGAGCAGAAGGCACTGAACGCCTCTTTTGAGAAGAGAGGATCTCATAAAATGGCCCTCAGGCGCCAATGATTCATGGCGCTCTCCACTTTCGAGTTGGTAACAGACATATCTTCCGAGCCCTCAGCTGAAGTACAGTTCGGCGTCGCCCCCATATCGACCCCCGTCTCCTCGGCTGGGACCGAATCCCGGGTGTTGGGAGTACGACTGGCCGGATCCCCAGACATAGTCCGGCAAACCCTTTTCCTGATGCAGGGCGAACATAAAAATCATAGTTGGATGCGACTGCTAAAGAACATATTCGCGAATCCATACCTCTTCGATGAAGGTTTCGCCGTATCTTTGTTTTACTTCCTCTTCGAAGGCTTGCCCGGCGTAGGGGCCGCTCTCTTTGGATATACCCCTAGGGCAGCATGGCGCGCCGAACGCCTCCCCTTTTGAGCACAGGATCGGTGCGGGGTGAGGCAGAATGAGAGACCTCTTTCAGATGAGATGTCTTCTTGATTGTTACATGTGAAGCGGGAAGAAGGCCAGGGTAGTCGGGCGGTGATGGCCACTTTCTGTGCCGTCATAGCTTGTCTGGTAAACACTCCTCCGCGAGCACCACGAATATATCCGGATCCTCCACAATCCAGGATCAAGCTTCCGGTTGTGGTTCTCCGGCTGTGGGGCGGGACTATGAAGTCCTTCGGTGACCTTCCGCCAGTGCTGTCATAACAAACAGACTTGAGATTTATCAAAAGTAATCCGGAAGTAGAATGAGTGGAACAGAGGGGTTGAGGCTTACCCAACTGGTTGGGTCATACATAAAATAACCCATCTCTGCGCTTAATGCGAAGAAACTCCTCTTCCTCCCCTTTAAACAGCTCGACCGATATTTTGGCCAGAGCGCAGGGGTATCCGGACCCTTCGGCCATAGCGGGAGCGTCATCCTCTCCATTGTAGTGCACAGGGCAGCCCTCTGTATTGTAGCGGCTGAACCCCTTCGCACTATGGAAGTCGCCATTACCTCGATTATTGTGAGTCCGGACTGAGCGAGCATCTTTATCTTGATCATAAGCTGGCGAATTTCGCACTGTCATCATCTTCAAGACTCTGGGGACACCAACTGTGGCGTTTCTTCAGCGGAACGCTCGCAAATTCAGGAAGACCCTTTCGAACTGCGTCAGGAAGCGCGACTTCTCGATATAGAACCATTCGGAAGACCATTCTTCGGGTTCCTTCCTTGGTGTACCGGACAGATATCCAGTATCGGCGATACGCCATACTTCGACTCCGCCCACTTCAAATATTGACCCCTCGTGATTGCGCGGGACAAGACAGAACAACTTCCTCCACAGCTCGAAATGAGCCTCGATACCAAGGAATAATTCGCATAAAGCGACGTAACCCGCGATGTGCAGAATGGAGGCAGGGGTGAAGTTGTGCAGCTGAGGCCATAGTATTCCCAGAAGCCCTCGGAGGAACGGATGAATTGGAAATCCAACGCCCTTAGCAGGTAAGGGACGAAACAGACTCGTTCCCCCTCAGACAGATTGGCGAAATTCTCCGCCTGGGCCTTACCATTGAAGGAGGTCAACCCTGCTCGAACAGGGACCAGATCCGCAAGAGGGAGAAATCCCTGTGTTTGCAGCTTCTCCAGCTGACTATGGGGAACGGAGCACCTCTCCCACTCGCCTTTTTCTAGGCCGTAGGGACGTGAAGAAGAGCTACCTCTTTTTCCCCAAGCTCCATTGTTGCCCCAAAGCTCATTTTCGCCCGATCTCTCCCTAGCCAATCAAACTTGTTGATTCTTTGGGGATTGGTTGAGAAGGCTCGGATCTACACTTCCACCAAGAGAAATTTGATTCCCCCCACTAATCCCTTGTGGATCTTGTTACTCTTGGTTGTTTGAGTACCCTAGACGGTTGAGGTCACCTCGGAGCCATATTCCATTGTGGTGAAGCTCTGTGGTATCGTTGGGAGCCTCTAATTGAGTTGTGGAGATAGCCCCAACCTTGTTTGTAAAGGTTCGGTCGCCGCCTTCAAAGGCACCAATAGTGGAATCACGGCATCTCGCATTGTGTGAGGGCGTGAGGAGAATACGGTGGCCCTAGTGGCTTCTTGGGGAGCATTGTGCCTCCACACCGCTCCAACGGAGACGTACTTCCCCTCAAAGGGAAGGAACTTCGGTAACACATCCTCGTCTCGACCGGCTCCTCTATTGGTTATCTCTCAGCTTTACTTGTCCAAGCTCTTATTGTGTTGTATTCCTTGCTTGCTTGTGTGCTCGTTGTTGTTGCATCATATAGGTTGCCCACCCAGTCACATATCTAGACAACCTACTTTGATGCAACGTTTAAATTGGTAAAGAAAAGCTAAAAATTGTTAGTTGCCTATTCACCCCCCCCCAGGGAGTCCTGGACTAAGGGGTCCTCGGGCGTCCGGCCTGTTAGCCATGGGCCGGATTGATGGGCTGTGAAGATATGAAGACCGAAGACTCTCACCTGTGTCCGGATAGGACTCTCCTTGGCGTGGAAGGCAAGCTTGGTGACCAAATATGAAGATTCCTTTCCCTGTAACCGACTTTGTACAACCCTAGTTCCCTCCGGTGTCTATATAAACCGGAGGGCTTAGTCCGGATAGATATACTCATGACCATAGGCATACAGGCTAGACTTCTAGGGTTTTAGCCATTACGACCTCGTGGTGGATCAACTCTTGTAATACTCATATTCATCAAGATCAATCAAGCAGGAAGTAGGGTATTACCTCCATAGAGAGGGCCCGAACCTGGGTAAACACTGTGTCCAACATCTCCTGTTGCCATCGACCTTAGACGCACAGTTTGGGACCCCCTACCCGAGATCCGCCAGTTTTGACACCAACACCCCCCTCTAGTCAACTATATTGATCCTTTCAATTGGTATCAGAGCCTCATCTCTTTCTTAAGGACTTTACCGTCCGAAGAGTATGGTTGACACCGTAGACGGTGAGGAGGAGCACCCCGGTGTGATTCCGTCCTCGTCTACGGCCGATGGGGAAACCTCGTTCTCACGTGAGGAGTTCAATGTGGCTTTGGACACATTGAAAACCTCCATGACAACCGAGGTCAAAGGCATGCTTAAGAACGTTCTTGATGGTCTTAAATTATCCACCGCATCGTTGGAAGTGGTCGATCCCACTAACAAGGTGACGGATGCTAACTCCGAGAAGGGGGAAGCTACTAGTGACAAAGTTCCTTTATCTAGTGGTAGAAATGGTAGTGGCATCTTTGCCCATGTGGAACCTCCTCTTACTTATGGAGGACCGATTCCCTCCACTCATTTAAATCATGCCGGTTCTCCTCCTAAGATTGTGAAAAATGAGGATTTTGACGCTTGGGTCTATTGCTTTAAACGTCATTTAAATCATGTTAATACTAATCTTTGGAGAATCATTGAGCAAGGTTTCTATCTGCATGACCCAAGCAACTTCACCCCTAGAGAAGTCGTGGATCATCAATTCAACGAGAATGCTCTCTTCATCATCCAAGATGCAATTCCATCCGAAGATATTGCACATCTCTGACCCTTCACCGTGGCCAAGGAAGCATGGCACCATGTGTTGGCGTCCTGGGAACGGGGGTCCCCAACTTGCCTGCCTGCGTCCCACGGCGTGGCTCCACTAGCGGCCCTATATGGCCCATCTTCACCAGCAAACACTCAAGACCCTCACGAGGGGCCAAGCCTCGCGAGGCGGACGAAGCAAGACCTCCTCGGGGGCGGCCTCCCTAGGCTGGCTCGCGAGGGGCGAAGAGATCAAGGCAAGGGGCACCTCGCGAGGTTCCTGTGACGCAAGCCATGATGACCGGGGTCAGGCGGGCGCCAGCGCACACAGTGTCCTCATTTCCTCTTTGGTGCTAAAGAGGCAAGCGCAGGTGAGGAGTCCCGAGGCATCAGGCAAACGTTTCCATATCAGTGCAACGAGACCAAGACCAGCAGGACGGCAGGACGGAGGTCACCGTGGAGCAAAGACGGTGTCACCACTAGAGCCTTTGGTAGTCAAAGACCACATTTTGTCAGGATAGCTTGTACTAGTTGTCCCCCTTCAAACTGACCGTTGTGGGATCCCTTCCCGCCTAATATTTGGGAAGGGAACCAGGGCCTCTATAAATAGGACTAGCCACCACCGTAGCGGGGGGATCCGGACCATTCTCTACTACGCAAACTCACCAAGCACAAGAGCACCTCTCCTCAGGAGGCTGTTCTTCCCTTGTAACTGTTCATCCTTAGCCCAAGAGGCAATCCACCACACCACACTGGAGTAGGGTATTACACCACATAGGTCACCCGAACCAGTATAAATCTTGTGTCCCTTTGTTCTTCGAGTTCGACGCGCTGAAGCTTTGAGATTGCGGTGAGGGCGTGAGCTAGAGGGGGAGAGATCTTCATGCGCACCCCAGTGTTCGAACCTCAAGGGTTTTGCCGGAACCCAAAATCCGACATTTAGCGCGCCAGGTAGGGGTGTGCCGAAGCTTTCCTTCCGTCGATCCGCGTCCCATCGCTCCATCGCATCCATGGCGGACGCGCGTCGAGCCTGCGCTGAGCGCCAGGCCGCCCTCGCCGCCCGTGTCGCTCAGACAGCCCCTGTCGGTAGGCCTCCCCGTCGTTCCCCGTCACCCTCCGCCAACGCCACCACCGGTCCAGCGAGAAACGAGCAACAAGCATCCTCGCTGCACCCCTCGGTGCGGCGGGATGGCTGTACCGCCACTCCATCGCTGACCCCGGCCGGCTCATTGTCTCATGCTCATCGCGCTCCCGCGGATGCGCAGGTCGCGCTGCTCATGGCACGCGAGCTCCTGCGCTACCGCCCGGTCGACGGCCTCTACGAGGACTGGTTGGACCACATCGCCGAGCTTGTCAGCGCCGCTGGGGGCTCCCCCGCACCCTCCCTCCCGCTGCCTCGCCCTCCGCCAGCTGCGGGCGACGTAGCTCACGGAGCACGTCCACCACCTCTGCACCAAGACGGTGCTCTGGCGCCAAGGCGCGCGGCCCCCCGGCGTGACCCACCGCGTCGGGCGCCCGCGCGAGAAGAAGGAAGCTGCCAAGAAGTTGCCCGGCCGCAAGATCCCGCGCTCCTAGCGCCACCGCGACAAGACCGCGTGCCGCCTGCGGTGGCGGTGCGCGGACATCAGGGGCAGGCTCCGCATCAGCAAAGGGCCTCGGTGGCCATAGCAGGCTGCCGCGCCTTCACCCCAGAGCTACGTAGCGTCGTCTGGCCGGGCAAGTTCAAGCCAGACCTGCCTCCTCGCTACGACGGCACCCCCGAACCTGCGGAGTTCTTGCAGCTCTACGAGCTGAGCATCGAGGCGGCCAACGGCGACGAGAAAGTCATGGCGAACTGGTTCCCCATGGCTCGCAAGGATGGTGCCCGCTCGTGGACCCTGAACCTACCACCGGGCTCGATCTCCTCCTGGGATGAGATGCGCGACCGCTTCGTCGCCAACTTCCAGGGCACTCGCGACCGCCCTCCGGCCGCAGGTGACCTGCGCCGCATCAAGGAGTAGCCAGGAGAGACCCTGTAGAAGTACATCCAGCGCTTCAACAACGTTCGTCTCAGGATCCCCAAGGTGATGGATGAGGCCATCATCTCCGCGTTTTCTAATGGCGTCCGCGACGTCAAGATGAAGGAGGAGCTCGCCATCCATGAGGAGTTATGCACAGCCCTGGAGCTGTTCAACATGGCGACCAAGTGCGCAAGAGCTGAGGAGGGGCGCCTTTCCCTCCTTGAGCTCCCAGCTACCGACCCGGAGGAGAAGAAAGCCAAGGCCAAGGACGTGAAGCGCAAGGGAGCGGCCATGCTCGCGGCGGAGCCGGATACGAAGCGCGGCCGGGACCATCCCGAGTCGTCCAAGAGCAGCCGACCGTTCTGCGCCTTCCACAATGTACACAGCCACAACACCAATGACTGTCAAGAGCTCACGGCCATTTGAGATGGACGCTTCGGTCGATGCCCCGAGCGCAGTGACCGGGGCTACGGCCGAGGAGGAGGACGAGGCGGTGGACGTTGGGACGATCGCAGCCCCCGCCAGGAGTGGCGCCACCGGCCTCGTGAGGACTGCTGGCAAGACCAGCCTCGTGAGGGCGCCTGGAGGGATCAGCCGCGCGAGGACTGCCCTCAGGGCAACGTTGGTCTTCCTCCGCTACCACCACCACCAAGAAGGAAGGATGACCACCATCAGGACGAGGGGGCTGGGGGCTTCCAGGAACCGCGTGCTATCACCTGCATCTTGGGCAGAGCTCAGGCCCCAGCATCTCAGCAAAATCTTCAAGCAGTTTGCTCGCGAGGTGAACGCAGCCCTTCCCAGGCTTGAGGCCACGCGCCCGCTCAGGTGGTCCAAGTGCGCCATCACTTTCAGCTCGGCGGACCAGCTCAAGTGCGTGGCCACCGCGGGCACCCTCCTGATGCTCTGCTCACCCGTCATCAACAAAGTACAAGTCACCAAGACCCTCATCGACGGCGCCGCAGGGCTTAACATCCTGTCCGTCGAGACATTCGACAGCCTCCAAGTGCCATACGACCAGCTTCAGCCCACCAAGCCCTTCTTAGGAGTGACTGACGGCTCCACCACCCCGATAGGGCAGGTCCGCCTCCCTGTCACCTTCGGACAGCGCGACAACTGCCGCACCGAGCTCATCGACTTCGACGTTGCTCACATTCGTCTGCCGTATAATGCCATCCTCGGGTATCCGGCCCCGGCCAAGTTCATGGCAGTGACCCACATGGCTACAGCGTCCTCAAGATGCCAGGAACTGGCGGGATCATCACAGTCCCCTGTGAAGAAAGAGATGCGGTGTGCTCCCTCGAGCGCGCATTTCAAGCTGCATCAATCGAAGACCCTGACAGCAAGGGCGGGTACCCTCCTGAGGCCACCCCCAAGAAGAAGAAGCAATTACTCCGTACAGGGCCTCAGGGGAGCGGCGCCTCTAGCAGTGTCACATCAGGATCAGCGCCCGCGCCTGGGGCGCCTCCCTCCCTCACATAGGAAGGCGCGCCGGGCGCCCTCCTCGGGCAGGGCTCGGGGGCTCTCTTCTGGAGGGCCTCAGACCTAGCCAACATCACGAGGGAGGCGCTCGGGCACCACGTGGAGGCGTGCTTCGCGGCACGTTTCCCTCAGGAAGACACTGGGCAAGGGGCGCCCGGAGCTCAGGAGTTCATCGCCAAGACCACTTAGGAGTTGCAGGATGCAAGAGCCATGCGCGGCGACCGCCGCCCACCTGGCGCAGCTCCCCATCTAGGCAAGGATGGTGGGCTGCGCGTCTGCGTCGACATCCCAGGGCTCAACAGGGCCGCATCTCAGGAGCGCTTCTGGCCTTCGCGCATGGGACATTGCGAGGGCCCACCTCACAACTATGTTCGCATGCCATTCGGCCTACCGAGCATGGCGGCCACCTTCCAGCGCAACCTGCGGAGCATCCTGGCGACCCAGGAGGCCAGGCATCACGTGATCCTAGCGGAGATGGAGACAGTCCTCAAGGAACGGCCTGGACCCCCAGAGCCTCTCGAGGCTAGGGCCCCGGTGGCTCATGAGGAGCAACCCCTTCGCTGCGCATCTTCAGCTACCCCAACATCCCTTCGACAACGGAACCAGGTGACATTTTCCAAGTTTATTTAGCTGGGAGCGCCCCCTGGGCTGCATCATTCCCAGGCCGCGTGGGTCTGTCCCTGCGGCATGTATCCTTTTACGTCTTTAGCTTACTCTGCTGGGGGCGCCCCTCGGGCTGCATCATCCCCAGGCCGCTCGGGTCTGACCCAGTGGCATGTATCGTTCTTGCATTTACCTAAGCTAGTTCGCTTTCCATGCATAAGCTATCTATGGTTATTACTTGCTTGATTATCACCCACCACAGGAGCCGCGCGCCGATCGTCGTTCTTCAGGATCCTTCGCATAAGAAGGCTAGGCACAGCGTCTGTGCTCGGGTCCGTCCCTGCAGCGTTGATAAATCCAATGGCTGAGCTCTGTCTGGCGGCCGGTCCCGTTCACGTCACCTCCTGGGGTCGTTGGTGCTTGGCCTTCTCATGCGATAACCTCAGGAGATTCATTCGGCGCAGGTTGCCTAACCATCTCGCAGGACCACTGCAGTCAACAAGAACCAAGACCAGGCGCAACTCGCCTTGAGGTAGGGCCTCGTGAGTCCCGCGCTAGCTCACGAGTGCCCAGGCACACCTCGTCTAGCCCTGCCGTGCAAGCCACGTGTCAGGGCGGGGCTGTACACGCCCCGAGGGCTCCACTCAGAGGGAGCCCTCACCCACGCACCAGTGGAAGCACCATGCTCCGCGCTGGTAGTCGACACGGCCGAGGAGCGGTTATGCCCGTGCAAGTGCAGAAGTGCTATGCTCCGCGCTGGTGATAAACAACTGAGGGCGGCCCCATGGCCATATCAAGCTCAGTGTCTGGCCTCATCGCAACACCTCCCCTCAGGAGAGTCGCGCGAGGGGGCTGGGCACGGGGGCTACACTCGGGTCACGCCCAAGCATACGCCACCCTGCCAGGTCCCTCGGGCCTGGTCGTCGCGCGCCCTCCCGAGCGGAGCCTCAGCGAGGGAAAAGGTATGAAGGTCGTTTGAGCGTCAAGGGGGACTCCTGAGCATCGCGACTCAGGAGCCTAACTGGCCACGTAGCCCCTCACCCCTTGGTCTCGTCCTGGTGATCCGGACAACCCAACGGCGGCTGAGGTATGCGTGGTGTCGGGCCCTGCCGACGTAGAACACTAGACCTATTCATGCGTCTCCTTTCTGTAAGCTGTTTGCGCGTCAAGGGGGACTCCTGAGCATCGCGACTCAGGAGCCTAACTAGCCACGTAGCCCCTCACCCCTTGGTCTTGTCCTGGTGATCCGGACGACCCAACGGCGGCTGAGGTATGCGCGGGGTCGGGCCCTGCCGACGTAGAACGTAAAGCAAATGGGAAGGAAATCGCAAAATCTCAAGCAAATATTACAAGACATATTGTTCTTCCGATACCAAACGCAAGTTTAAACGCCTCCACGAGGCATGGTGCATATTGCAGGAGCTAAACAGGAAAGGAGCCGCCAGCAAGTTATCTCATCATCCCCGGACGCCGCTGTCGCCCGCAAGGGATGCTTCTTCCATAGCGGCGTTGCCCTCACCTGCACCACCCGCAGGAGTTGCAGGAGCATCAGCACCGCCAGTCGAGGGCGCGTGACCGAAGGCACGGAACCTCTTCAGCAGGGCCTCCACCTGACCCTTCACGGCTTCGGCAGCAGCTGCGCAGTGCTCGGCATCCACAGGCTCCAGCAGCTCGTCAAGGTGGGCGGCAGGATCGCGAAGATGGAGGTGGCTGAAGATGCGCGTCAACGCAGCTGAGGAAAGAATGCGGGCTTCTACCTTTGCCAAGGGGCCGATACCCCTCACCACTTCCTCAAGCGCCTCGACCACATAAGGAAGCAGCTGGGTGGGGCCCTCGTCGTCGGTAGCCAGCGGCTCCTCCAAGCCCTTCTCGTAGAGTGACCACAGCGCCGCACGAGACCTCTCCTCGAGGGACTTGAAGGCCGCGCGGTCTTCGGCCAGGACCTTCGCCTTGGCATCAAGCTCGGCTTTCTCCGCTTCCATCTTCCGCTTCAGCTTCTCCAGCCGGCTGCGCTCCACGGCCTGCGCCTTCCCCAACTGCTCCAGCTCGGTATCGCGACCCCTAAAGGCGTCCTCTCGGACCTTCATCTTCTCCTCCTCCGCCTTGCGGCCTCGCGCTTCGGCTGCACGCTCGTTGCGCATTGTCTCCATCTCGGCCTCCAGTGATTGGCAGCGGTCCTGGGCGGCCCCGGCATCTTTCAGCGCCACCTAGCGAGTGGTCGCAGCCTGGGTGGCGGCCTGCTTGTCCTTCTCGAAGGTTGCTGCCGCCTGGCTCAGCGCCGCCCAAACGGACACGTCCGAGTGAAGCCAGCCAGAGACCAGCTCCAGGCGCCCGGCTACCAGGTGGGGGTCGGCGCCCTGAAGATCTTCTCGCAGCAAGGTCATCGCAGAAAGAGCGCGCTCCAGGACATCGGGGGAGGCAGGAGGATCCGATGTCAGCAGTGCAGCAGGAGGAGGAGGAGGCAGCGTCATCGTCATGGCCTGGGAGGCTGGGGGCTCCTGATCCTTGAGGACCCCAGCAACCGAGCTGGGCGTTAGCACCTCCGGAACCGGTGGGCGGCAGGGGCAGCCTCCTCTTGAGGACGTTCCCCCAAGCCTCGCGAGGACGATCGGGCCGGAGAAACGCGAGCGTCGTCACTGCCCTTCCCCACGGAGGGAGGAGCAGCCGCCGTAGGCGATGGGGTCCCGAGCAGTACCACCGCTTCCTCCTTCCTCCTCTTCGTTGTGGGTATCGGCCTAGTCAAGCAACGGAGAGCGTCAAGAATCAGCAGCAGAAGCAGGAACAAGGAAAGACAAGAATACTTACTGGTCCACCGTGGCGTAGTCCCTCTGCTTCCTGAGCTTGAAGCCTGAGAGCCTCCCAGCCTGAGGCGCGGGCGCAAGGGCTCTAGGCGCAGAAGAGGGGGCAGCAGGCAGGTTGGAAGCAGCTCTAGGTAGCGTTAGAATAGGGGTGTCGTCTCGGGAGACCAGCATCGACCTTCCTCTCGTTGGGATCTCGACCGGTGACCTCCTCCGAGGACTGCCTTGGACCTTGAGGAGCCACCGGCCGCATGCAGCTCTCTCCTTTCTAGGGGGACATCGGCCTTGTCATCGTCATCAGGCAGGGTGCGGAGGATGTCGGCTTTGCGCATAGGAGAGGTCTCCCCCTCTCCCTCGCGAGTAGCTTTCGAGTCACGCCCCTCCTCCTCCTCTTCCTCCTCCTCCCCCTCGTGAGACTCGTCGGAGGACACGTCCACCGGGGCCGTCGTCACCGGAGCGCTCGAGGGCGCAGGCGGCACAAGCCCGCGCCCGTCAAAGACGGGCATGGCGGCAGCAACCTCTGCCCCGTCTGGGTGGCGGAACAAGGGAACAAAGCAATCAGGCGGGTACCCTTGGTCTTCCCCAACCAAGGAGCAAAGATTCGAGCGCAATTCCTCATCAGAAAGGGGCTCCGGGCACAGGCAGAGGTCGTCCCCTTCGTCTCCAAGCTTCCACAGTGGGCGCAGGCGCGCTTGGAGGGGAGCCACGCGCTGCGCCATGAATTCTTTGGCGATCATGGCCCCCGTCAGTTTCGCCGCCCTCGAGTCGCCGGGCTTCAGGTCGACAGTCATCCTCTCCAGCACCTGCGTCGCCCGAGGGTCGGTAAGCTTCGCGCGAAGCCATCCCTCTTGGGACACAGGCATCTCTGTCGGCAGCACCAGCGGGGGTAGGAGCACTTGGCGTCCATCAGGACCCACTTGCTCCTGAAGCCCTCGGCCTTCGAGATGGCATTGGTCTTGTTGGCCGCAATGAAGCCAACGCACCCTGAGCAGGGGCCCTCCTTAAGCCGAAGGAAGAAGAAGTGGCGCAGCAGTGCCACGGATGGCATCACTCCGACGTACGCCTCGCAGTAGAAGGCGAAGATCGACAGGAGAAGGACAGAGTTGGGATGAAGATGGAGGGCGTGGATCTTGTAGTGGCTAAGGACGGAGTAGAAGAAGTCGGAGAAAGGAGGAACCAATCCGGCAACGATGCTGCTCATGAAGAAGGGGTAGAAGGTGCTGCCCAAGGCCTCAGGCTCGGCGGAGCCGACCCGGAGCACAGTCTTCCTCTTCTCGTCACCCTCCGCCGTCATCAGGCGCACGGCGGCAAGGTTCTTCTCCGACACGCTCGGCGCGTCGAGCGCGGGCTCGTACCAGGATGGCGGAGGAGTAGCCCGAGCCTTCTTGGGCGCCATCGACGGCAAGCTCGAAGGAGGATTTGGGCGGATCTGATGTCCCTAGAAGCGAAGGGCGAGAAAGGGGATCTGGAGCAAGGCGAAGGAAGGCAATGAAGGCGAATACAGCCCCCGCCAGTCTTTTGTCAGTCGGGCAGTTGTCGAGGCAGCGTGGGGAAGCGCAGACGCCCACGTCCAATCAATCGCCACACGTCAACCAAGGTCGCAGGCTGTTGGGGCCCGCAGTGCTTCGCACTTGCCCTTTGGCTTCGCCTCGAAGCCAAGTCTGAGCGCGCCTTGGGACCGTGGGCTACTTTCGGCGTCCTGGGAACGGGGGTCCCAAGACTTGCCTGTCTGCGGCCCATGGCGTGGCTCCACCAGCGGCCCTGTACGGCCCATCTTCACCAGCAAACACTCAAGACCCTCGCGAGGGGCCAAGCCTCGTGAGGCGGACGACGTAAGACCTCCTCGGGGCGGCCTCCCCAGTAGGCCTGGGCATTCAGTATAAACCGAAATTTCGGTTTCTACCAATCGGTTTTTTTCCTAAAATCGGTTTACAAAATTGAAAACCGAAATAAACAGCCCAAAATGGATAACCGAAATTTTGGTTAACCGAGGTTTTTGGTTTGGTAATCGGTTTATACCGTGTTTCCTCAATGTGAGAGATAGTCAACTGCGTTCCTAGCTACCATGCCACACGCGCTCTTATATAGCCTGGCTATCCACCTATGTGTGTGTGGCCGGCCGATGTGGGACTAAACAAGCAAACGACGAGCGCCACAACAGCTTCTACGTGCGTTCATGTGTCCAGAAAAAGAAGCCCACAATAGCTTGCCACCTTGGGCCTTGCATGCATCTCGTCGGTTTAGCCCATGGATATATGTTTACCACGAAAGCATGCACTCAGGAGGCTACCTAGCGCGGGACTGCAGGAGATTGCCTAAAAAATAAAAAACCTGGCGCGGGACCAGCTTTTTCGCTGTACGTTGACGTGCCCTCACCTGTGTTCGGTTTTCTATTCGGTTAACCATCCTAATACCAAACCAAATGATTTAAGTTCGGTTAGCATAGACAAAAACCGAAATTTCATGTAGGAACAGTAAAAACCGAACTTTCGATCTTTTCGGTTTCGGCTTCGGTTCGGTCTTCAGTTCATCGGGTTTTATGCCCAGGCCTACTCCCCAGGCTGGCTCGCGAGGGGCGGAGAGATCAAGGCAAGGGGCACCTCGCGAGGTTCCTGTGACGCAAGCCATGACGACCGGGGTCAGGCGGGCGCCAGCGCGCACAGTGTCCTCGTTTCCTCTTTGGTGCTAAAGAGGCAAGCGCAAGCGAGGAGTCCCGAGACATCATGCAAAGGTTTCCATGTCAGTGCAACGAGACCAAGACCAGTAGGACGGCAGGACGGAGGTCACCATGGAGCCCAAGACGGCGTCACCACCAGAGCCTTTGGCAGTCGAAGACCACCTTTTGTCAGGATAGCTTGTACTAGTTGTCCCGCTTCAAATTGACCATTGTGGGATCCCTTCCCGCCTAATATTTGGCAAGAGGACCAGGGCCTCTATAAATAGGACTAGCCACCACCGTAGCGGGGCGGGGGGGTCCGGACCATTCTCTACTACGCAAACCCACCAAGCACAAGAGCACCTCTCCTCAGGAGGCTGTTCTTCCCTTGTAACTGTTCATCCTCAGCCCAACAGGCAATCCACCACACCACACTAGAGTAGGGTATTACACCACATCGGTGGCCCGAACCAGTATAAATCTTGTGTACCTTTGTTCTTTGAGTTCGACGCGCTGAAGCTTTGAGATTGCGGTGAGGGTGTGAGCTAGAGGGGGAGAGATCTTCGTGCGCACCCCAGTGTTCGAACCTCAAGGGTTTTGCCGGAACCCGAAATCAGACACCATGCTGTTTCCCTTTTCAAGGGAAGCGCAAGCATTCAACGCTCCAACTATGAAGTGGTGCAAGATGAAGCCGATGAGTTTGCAATGAATGAAGATGAAGAACCTCGTGAGCTTTACCGGAGATTAACCACTCTCGCGGTCTCACTCTGAGATCATGGGAGCAAGGATACGGATGACAATTGGATCAAGCGCAAGTTCCTCAAGGCCATGATGCCTTACCACAAGGCCATGTCCTCCGTCATCCGTCAAAGGCCGGACTTCCACACCTTGTCCTCAAGTGAAGTCTTGGATGAGTTTGTGGCAATGAGGATCTTGGACAAGATCGCCGACAATGCGGTGTTGCGTTCTCAAAGACCAAAGAAGTCCAACCTTGCCTTGAAGGCCAAGGTTAGTGTGGAAGAAGAGGATGAAGAGGAAGAAGAGGAGAGCAATCCTGTAGATACAAAATATGCTTATCATGAGCACATGGCTCTCGCTTCAAGGCAATTTTGGAGCAAGAAGAACACGAGGCCCAACTTCAACAAGAACAACACAAGTGGCGCAAAGGGCAAGTAACGAGTGAGGACTTGCTATAGTTGTGGCAATGTGAGCCACTTTGTTGCGGAGTGCCCATATGAGAAGAGGGAAACAATGGTGGCAAGCTCATCCGAAAAGACAAGGCCAAGTCCTTCCCCAACAAGAGCAACTTCACCAAGAAGACTCCTCCCAAGGGGTTGGTGGCACAAGAAGAGTACAATGAGGATGATGATGATGATGAAGACGGTGAGTCAGTTTCCATGGCCTCCGTTGCCATTGCGACAACTCCATGGGTGTCTCTCTTCGACTCACCCAATGAGAACATCACCGCCAAGTGCCTCATGGCTAAAGCCACCAACAAGGTAACCCCCAACATCAAAACCACCATCATTACTAATCCTTCTTTGACGGATTGCATTGATGAAAATGAGGGGTCTAATGAGGAGGAAAATGAATTTGTTTCATTTATGAGTAAGCTTAAGGGTAAATCCAAGAAGCACTTTGTTGCTCTCTTGGAACAACTTGGTGAAGCCAATGACATGATCGAGGCTCACGAAGAAACCATCTCTAAGATGGAGGGGCATAGTCGTGACTATGCCAATGAGATATCGGATCTCTCTAATGTGCTTGAGGAAGAGCGCGGTCATCGTTTGGCTCTTGAGGAGTCACACAATGTTGACCATGCTAAATTGAAGAAAGATCTTGATCATGCTCTTGTTGTATTTCGTGTGCTAAATTCCGAGAAGGCGAAACTTGGGGTTGATCTTGCTAGACTCAAGGAGGAGTTTGATATACTTGACAAGGCTCACACGGCTTTGAAGGGTACTCATGCTAGTCTTAAAGAGTCTCATGATCAACTCCAAGTGAAGCTAACCAAGGAGAAAGCCACTTTTCCTCATATGGTTTTAATTGATAATGCAAATGCTACTAACCATTGTTGTGAGCATATGCATCTTGTTGAGGAGAATGCAAAGTTGAAGGAGCAACTTGAGAAAGGCCTTGTGTCGTGCATACAAGGTGAGAACAACCTCAATGATCTTTTGAGCAATCAAAAGGAAGTTGTGGCCAAGGAGGGAATTGGGTTTGCACCCAAGTCCAAGAACAAGAAGAAGAATGACAAGGCCAAACGACCTCCTCCTCTCAAGCAAAATTTTGTGAAAGAGGGAGAGGGTGCTTCTAAGGGGAAGAAGAACAATGTGAAGGGTGGTGGTTTCAAGAAGGGCAATGCCACCCCTTCCAATAGAGCCGGCGACTTTAACCCTTCCTATGTGTTATGTCGTGCTAGTGATGGGCATGTTTATCCTAAATTTGTTGGTTCTCCTTATGAGTACATTAAATGGTCTATTTGGGTTCCTAAGACCCTTGTCACTAACATCAAAGGACCCATTACAAAATGGGTACCTAAAACCAAGCATTGATCTCTTGTAGGTGTTTGCTTCCGGTGGGGGATCATGGTTGCTCGATAGTGGAGCCACTAATCATATGACCGGAAGCAAGGACTTCGTGGTGGACATGCACAAGATTCCATCTATGCCCACCAATGTTGAGTGGGGTGATGCCTCATCTTCTAAGGTATTGGGGCTTGGCAAGGTTGTCATTTCTCATGATCTCACGATCGAGAAGTCATGCTTGTTGAGTCCCTTGCATGCAGTTTACTTTCCGTTCGTCAACTTGCACTTATGGGCTTTGCCACTTTCTTTGATATTGATACCGTGGCCCTCTTGTGGAGCAAGACTCTTAATGTAGCCTTTGTTAGGCATGTCGAGAACGGTCTCTATGTGATTAATTTTTTGGAGCGACCCACTAAGACCGCGACATGCCTAATGGCTAAAGTTGACGTGGGATGGCTTTGGCATCGACGTTTAGCCCATGTTAATATAGGATCTTTGCAAAGTCTTCTCAAGGGGGACCATTTCCATGGACTAACAAATGTTAGTTTTGCCAAAGATCGTGCTTGCAGTTCTTGTATCGAAGGAAAGCTACATGAGAAGGCTCACCCTCCCACGACTATCATTTACTTGAAGAGGCCTTTGGAGCTCCTTCACTTGGATCTCTTTGGGCCTCCATCCTTTGATAGTCTTGGGGGTAGAAAGTATTGCTTGGTTATTGTGGATGATTATTCAAGGCACACTTGGGTATACTTATTCAAGAGGAAGAGTGAGACCCAACAAACCGTCATTGACTTTGCAAATGAAGCTCAACGCCAACACAATGCAAAGATCTTGATGATAAGAAGTGACAACGGCACCGAGTTCAAGAACTACACCTTGGATGAGTTTCTTAGTGATGAAGGGATCAAGCATCAATATTCCGCACCCTACACCCCTCAACAAAATGGAGTAGCGGAGAGGAAGAACCAGACATTGATAGATGCGGCAAGGACCATGATGGCGGAGTTCAAGTCTCCATACAAATTTTGGGCCGAAGCCATCAACACCGCGTGTCATGCATCCAATCGGCTCTATCTCCGCAAAGGCTTGAACAAGACTCCATATGAGATACTCACCGGCAGCCCAACCTCAAGTACTTTCGGGTGTTTGGGTGTAAGTGTTTCATTCTCAAGAAAGGTGTTCGTTTGTCTAAATTCGAGGCTAGAGCTTATGAGGGCATATTTGTTGGTTATGCTACAAACTCTCATGCTTACCGTGTCCTCAATAAGTCCACGGGACTTATTGAGGAGACGTGTAACATGGAGTTTGATGAGAATAACGGCTCTCAAGTGGAGCAAAGTGGTACTTGTGATGTAGGTGATGAAATTCCTCCCCAAGCCATAAGAAGAATAGGTGTTGGTTTTATCCTACCCATTGAGCAACCACATGTGGCCGAAGGAGAAGGACAATGTTCCACTCAAGTGGAACCATCACCAACCCAAGACCCACACGCTTCCGAAGAACAAAGTGAAGGCTCTCAACCTCATGAACAAGATCAAGGGCAAGATCAACCTCAAGATGGTGTTGAACCCCAAGTGATTCCCAAGGCCAAGTTCTCTCCTCCGAGCAAGTTCAAGATCAAGAGCAACCTCAAGATCAAGAACAAGCTCAAGACGATGCTCAAGATGATCAAGTTACCGCTCCTCAACTCACTCCTGAGGAGGAATTGGAGCGTTGTGCCACCAAGATTGCATCCAAGCTCACCACAAGGGTCATCTCATGACGAATGTGCTTGGAAGCATTCGAAAGGGGGTAAGCACTCGTAGACAATTAGCAAACTATTATGAACATCACGCGTTTGTCTCTTGTGTTGAACCCCAAAAGGTTTATGAGGCGCTCGAGGATACGGATTGGCTTAATGCCATGCATGAAGAACTCAACAACTTCGAGCACAACAAGGTGTGGAGATTGGTGCCAAGGCCAACAGGGAATCATAATGTCATTGGAATCAAGTGGATATTCAAGAACAAGCAAGATGCTCATGGGATTATCACTTGCAACAAGGCTCGATTGGTAGCACAAGGCTACTCCCAAGTCGAGGGTATCGACTACGATGAAACCTTTGCTCCCGTTGCTCGCCTTGAATCCATTCGTTTGTTGATTGCTTATGCTTCTCATCATAACGTTAAGTTGTAACAAATGGATGTGAAGAGTGCTTTTCTTAATGGTCCTATTGATGAGTTGGTGTATGTCAAACCACCCCCCGGGTTCGAGGATCCCTATTTCCCCGATCATGTGTACCAACTCGATAAGGCACTCTATGGCCTTAAACAAGCCCCACGTGTGTGGTATGACCACCTTACCGAGTTGTTGCAAGATCGTGGGTTTGAAATTGGGAAAATCGACCCCACCCTTTTTACTAAGAAGGTCAAAGGGGAGTTGTTTGTGTGCCAACTATACGTTGATGATATTATCTTTGGTTCCCCTAACAAAGCTTTCAATGAGGAATTTGCCGCTCTCATGACCTCAAAGTTCAAGATGTCCTCAATGGGAGAGTTGAAGTTCTTTCTTGTGTTCGAAGTCAAGCAAAGAAGAGAAGGAACCTTCATCAACCAAGCCAAATACACTCAAGACATGCTCAAGAGATTCAAGCTAAGTGATGTCAAGCCGGCTTCCACTCCAATGCCCGTCAAATGCCAACTTGACATAGATCCCAATGGTAAAGTGGTGGATCAAAAGGTATATCGCTCCATGATTGGCTCCTTGCTTTACCTTTGTGCATCTAGACCGGATATCATGTTGAGTGTGGGAATTTGTGCACGGTTTCAAGCCGGACCTAAGGAAAGCAACTTTGCGGCGGTCAAGCGAATATTTCGATATTTGGCTCATACCCCAAACTTTGGCTTATGGTACCCAAGAGGAGCTAACTTCAATCTTGTGGGCTTTTCGGACTCAGATTGGGCGGGAGACAAAGTGGATAGGAAGTCCACTTCCGGAGGGTGCCAATTCCTTGGTTGCTCTTTGGTGAGTTGGTCTTCCAAGAAGCAAAGTTGTGTGTCTCTCTCATCCACCGAAGCGGAGTATGTGAAGGCCGGTAGTTATTGTGCACAACTTCTATGGATGAGGCAAACTTTAAAGGATTACGGTGTCATTTATGACAAAGTGCCTCTTTGGTGTGACAATGAAAGTGCCATCAAGATTTCTCTCAACCCGATGCAACACTTCAAGATGAAGCATATTGAGATTCGATATCATTTCATCAGGGATCACATTAGGTGAGGGGAGATCGAGCTCAACTATGTCAACACCCATGATACCTTGCAGATATCTTCACGAAGCCCTTGGATGAAGCAAGATTTCGCGAGTTAAGGCATGAGCTAAATATCATTGATTCGAGCAATGTGGCTTGAACCTTTGCACATCACTCCATACTCATCGTGATGCCTTGTTTAGGTGTAGGCATGGACATAGGGGAGTGTTGTTCTCTCAATGAACTCTCCCTCCCCCCATTATGCATAAATTGATCAAGTCTTTCACATTAGCCATTTTTATGGTACTTGTGCTTCAAAGATGAGTTTTGGTCATGGGGCCAAGGTCAAAATCTTCGCGACGCCATACCTCTTGACTCAAACGTAGGTGGCCTCGGCCACCGCCCTCTCTTGAAGAGGTGTGTGTTTCTTGTCCTCTCGCTGGTGTTTTTGTTGCTTTATGTTTGCTCTCTCTTCTTGCTGTTTGTTTTTCTTTTTGAGCTAATCCTTTTAGTGTCTAGTCTTTGAGTCTTGGCTGGGCGGTACTACCGCTGGTGCTGCGCGGTACTACCGCTTGTGATGACAAGCAGTACTACCGCCCACCCGAGCGGTACTACCGCTGCGGGGCGGGTCTAGGGGGTTATGTCGGGGAAGGGGGAGTTTTCTTCTCCCCCCACACCCATTCGCACAACCCCCTTTCCCTCCTTGTCTCTCCAGCGCCGACTTGCCGTGGGAGGGCTCCGGCGGCCGGGCCGCCGTCTCCAGGCCATCCCTCTCCATTTCCTTCGGTGGAATCGATCCCCACCCCGTCCTCTTACCATGGATGCCGGTATTGCCCCCGTTCCCTTTTTCTTTGTGCCCAGATTTCAGATCTAGTGTTTAGGGGCAATAGTTGATGCGTCTCTCGATTTTTGGCTAAATCAAGGCTTGAGTAGGTTGGAGAAGGTGTCTAGACTATTTGGATTGATACTTGGTAGGATTATTTTTAAATTTGGCATCCCGGTAATGCCGGATTTGACCACGGCAGTAGGGAACCGCCGTTCCCCCGCCTCGAGCAGTACTACCGCCCCATTGGAGCGGTACTACCGCTTACTGATCGCCGTACTACCGCCGGATGCCCACCTCCATCATACTCCTGCCAATTTTTGATCCATGTTGTTTTGTTTGGTGGCTTACACTCGTTCTTTCTTGTTGTTCCTTGTGTCCGTGTGTCTGGTTCCAGGTGATGACCCTTCTGAGCAACATGTGCACCGTGTCAACCCCGGGCGTTCAACTTCAAAGCGTACCGCACCTCTGAGACAGCGGCTGCCTCCTCAAGTGTTCCTCCTCCTCCTCAGCCGAAGAAAAAGAGTGTGGTCAAGCCCAAGCCTAGGGCCAAGTCTGTGACTAAAATGTCTGCAAAGGAGTTCTGGGAAAGGCGCCGGCGGAACCCATATACGGAAGATCAAGAACCCAATTTGGTCAACCGTCCCTTCTGGAACCCCTTTCAGTGGGCCATCTACTTTGATGTGATCAAGGCAAAGAAGAATCACTATGTTGATGTTCGGACCATCGACACTGACTACATGGAGAAGGATCCTGTCTACTTTGGTGAAGCCCTTGAGATGTGTTCTCAACTGAACATTCTCATGATCATGCAGTTCAACAAGGACTTTGATGCTGATTTGGTGGCTCAGTTTTACGCCACGGTCCATCTTGGAACAGACGAGGAAAGGACTCTGACATGGATGACAAATGGCAAGCTGCTTTCTGTCAAGTGGAAGGCCTTCATGGAGTTACTTGGAGTTGAAGATCACGGCCTTGAGAACCCAGTTGGCTTTTGCCCTCACCGTAATGCAACTTCCACTCACAAGCAATCTCTTTGGCCATACTGTACTTTGAAGATTAACCCCGAGACTCAGAAGGAGACCTATGAGCTGCCTACTTTTATGGACATGCTCCATCGCATCTTCAAGGAGACCCTCTTTCCTCGCATTGGGAACTTGGATATGGTTCACTCATTTCTCGTGGACATGCTTCTTTTCTGCCAGCATGAGAAGGAAGAAAACACTGGAGAATCATTGGATATCTCTCATGTCATGTGGTATGAACTGGTCTCCACCATCTCCGAGCGCAAGTGCCCTATATATGGACCGTTTATCATGCTTCTTATTGAGAAGGCCTGGGCTCGTGTTTATCAGAATGTGGTGCTGGAGACTGGGGAGTTAGTATCTCATGAGATCAAGCGTCTGAGGAAGAAGGAGAACTGGGGCACCTCGGCTCCGAGGTCTGGGATTCCGTCTAGAGCTGCTGACATGGAGACAAAGGCTGATGCTGATGATGACGATGACTATGAGCCCTCTGGAGCAGATCCCTCATGGGCAAAGAAGCTCAAGAGGAAGATGAAGAAACTCTTCTGCATGGAGTCTCATGGTCAGTACCTGACTCATGTGTCTGAGAAGAAGGCCAGGAGCCGTCACAAGGAGCTCATGCATCAGTTGGGTGCGACCGTTGCCAGCGGATCTGAGGGCAAGATCATCGATGATGAGGAGTGGGTTCAGCAGCACTGCCCGTGGACGGATTCAGACACCGAGCAGTTTCCTACCAATGATGGCGGTGCAGACGATCCCGCTGGGATGTGATGATGGCGTTCCTTAGTTTGCTATCACCTGGGGCTGTAGCAGAGCTTTTTTTGCCTTTCTCGATGCCAAAGGGGGAGAGAGCTTAGGGATTTGTCGTTGTCGAGTTGCGAGCGTGTGTTTGTGTGGCTTGTTTGCCTTGCCTGTCTTTCTTGCAAACTCTTTTCTCGTCTTTTGCATTTGTTTGGTTTGTGCTTGTGAGACCTGGTACCCTATCATATGGTGTGAGACATATGCTACCTTATCCTTTTATTATCTAGTTTGTCGAGTACCTTGGTAGTATGTGAGTTGCATGCTTATCCTGTTATATATTTTGCTCACTCCTACTCTTATGCTCCGAGCTTTATATGTTCCATTACTTGTTGCTAATGATGTCAGACTATAAAATATAGGGGGAGTGTTGATCCTAATGTGTGTGCTTTGCATTCCAAAGGCATCTCTAATTAGGTGCACACATTCAGGGGGAGCTTCGTCTATATTTTGTAGTTTTGGGATTCTTCTACTTTCTTGTCTTACCTTTGTGCAAATCCCGTGTTGTCATCAATCCACCAAAAAGGGGGAGATTGTTAAGGCATGTCTCTCTCTAAGTAGTTTTGGTGATTGATGACAACACCTTTGCGGACTAATCGTGTGCGTTGAGTATTTCAGAGATTCATCCTTTGGCACGAGACGATTCCTTCCCCTCGAAGTTTTATGCGAAGATGGTGTAGCTCTTTCATTTCAGTTTTGGTGGACTTGTTTCGTAGGAGTCACCGTACTATCAAGAGGGGGTCCGCATTGGATAGGCTAGGGTGGAATCAACACGTACACATCCCCTTTGCACCCACTGTGCCTTCCCGCTTCGATGGAGGGTCCCTTGTTGCTTTCTGTGTGAAATCTGGTCCCAGCGGTAGTACCGCAGAACCCAGCGGTAGTACCGCTCAAGAGTCACAAGTGGCAGTACCGCTCCACAATGGTAGTACCGCCTGGGGCTCTCAGCCGTAGTACCATTGTTGTTCTGAGCTCCTACCACCTCGACTCGAGGGTAACGTCTCTCGTGTCGGGTTTTGCGGCACTGGTAGCGGCAGTAGAGGCGGTAGTGCCGCACGTAAGCGGTAGTACCGCCCCTACCACCGCTGCTAGTACCGCCCTGGGTCCAGATCCTGCTCCGCCTCTGGCCTTCCTCTATCTGCACGGCAGTACCGCGAGGGGGATCGGTAGTACCATTGACCTCAGCAGTAGTACCGCTGCCCCCACTGGTAGTACCGCTCTGTGCGGGGCTGAATGGGGGTAACGGTTGGATTGTTTCCCCCCTTATAAAAGGAGGTCTTCTTCTCCAAGTTGACCTACCTTTTTTCCCCAAGCTCCATTGTTGCTCCAAAGCTCATTTTCACCCGATCTATCTCCCTAGCCAATCAAACTTGTTGATTCTTTGGGGATTGGTTGAGAAGGCCTGGATCTACACTTCCAGCAAGAGAAATTTGATTCCCCCCACTAATCCCTTGCGGATCTTGTTACTCTTGGGTGTTTGAGCACCCTAGACGGTTGAGGTCACCTCGGAGCCATATTCCATTGTGGTGAAGCTCCGTGGTATCGTTGGGAGCCTCCAATTGAGTTGTGGAGATAGCCCCAACCTTGTTTGTAAAGGTTCGGTCGCCATCTTCAAAGGCACCAATAGTGGAATCACGGCATCTTGCATTGTGTGAGGGCGTGAGGAGAATACGGTGGCCCTAGTGGCTTCTTGGGGGAGCATTATGCCTCCACACCACTCCAACAGAGACGTACTTCCCCTCAAAGGGAAGGAACTTCGGTAACACATCCTCGTCTCCACCGGCTCTGCTATTGGTTATCTCTCACCTTTACTTGTGCAAGCTCTTATTGTGTTGTATTCCTTGCTTGCTTGTGTGCTCGTTGTTGTTGCATCATATAGGTTGCCCACCTAGTCACATATCTAGACAACCTACTTTGATGCAAATTTTAAATTGGTAAAGAAAATCTAAAAAAAATTAGTTGCCTATTCACCCCCCCCCCTCTAGTCAACTATATCGATCCTTTCACTTGATATATGTTTTGGCACTCAACTCGTGGATTCCCGAGGTGACATTTGGGTAATCTACGCATAGGGGTTGATGCAAGTTCTTGTCTTTGTTTCTTCGATTGAAATCTTGGGGCACTCTTTGAGGTTCTTTGTGTTGGATTGAGTATTATGAATCTGAAATTATTTGGTGTTATTTTAGTACGAACTCTTGGATAGATCGATCGGAAAGAATAGCTTCGAGGTGTTTTCGTACCCCACAAACTATTTCTTCTTATGTTCTCCACTAGATAGGAACTTTGGAGTCATTCTTCATCGCACTTTGAGGGATGGTTATATGATCCAATTATATTAGCACTGTTGAGAGATTGCACTAGCGAAAGTACGGACCCTAGGCCTTGTTTTCAACCATTGCAATACCGTTTGTGCTACATTTTATCAATTGCTACCTTGCTGTTTTTATTTATTCAGATTATAAAAATATATTTCTACCATCCATATTACACTTTTATCACCATCTCTTCGCCGAACTAGTGCACCTATACGATTTGCCATTGTATTGGGTGTGTTGGGGACATAAGAGATTTCTTGTATTTGGTTGCAGGGTTGTTTGAGAGAGACCATCTTCATCCTACATCTCCCACGGATGGATAAACCTTAGGTCATCCACTTGAGGGAAAATTGCTACTGTCCTACAAAACTCTATGCTTGGAGGCCCAACATGAGTCTACAAGAATAAAGTCGCGTAGTAGACATCAAGCTCTTTTCTGGCGCCATTGCCGGGGAGGTTAGGTAAGTGGCAGTCACACCCCGTCAACCAAGCTCTTTTCAGGCGCCGTTGCCGGGGAGGTGAGTGCATGAAGGTATATCTTTAGATCTTGCAATCGAATGTTTTAGTTTCTTGTTAATCACTAGTTTGGTTAAAAAAGAAAACTACAAAAATTGGAATTGAGGTTGCATCATATTATTCATCTTTATAATGTATTTCTTGAAAATGATGGAAAGGAAAATTGTGCTCAATTGTTAGAAGAAGAATTCAATAGAATGTTTGGTATAAATGATGAGCATGACTGCAATGTTGTTAGTATGAATTCTTTGAATATCTATGATGCTAATGATATGCAAAGCCATAAGCTTGGGGATGCTATTTTGATAAAGATGATATTTTTAGTCCCCCAAGATTTGATGTGCAAATTTGTTATAATGATTGCATGCCTCCTATTTATGATGATTATAACGATGAAAGTGGATTTGGAGAGGTCATGACTTTATTTAGTGATGAATCCACCATTTTGGATGAGGCTTCAATTGACTATGATAACAAAGTTGCTATCAATGATGATTATGGTGATGACATGTATGCTATAAAGAATAATGATAACCATGAAGCTTGTCATCATGATTTTAATTTTCAATCTCATGATAGTTATTTTGTTGAGTTTGCTCCCACCACTATTGATGAGAAGAAATTTGTTTATGTGGAGAGTTATAAAATTTCTATGCTTGTAGATCATGAAAAGAATGATTTATGCGATAGTTATATTGTTGAATTCATTCATGATGCTACTGAAAATTACTACGAGAGAGGAACATATGCTAGTAGGTGTTGCAACAATATCAAGTTTCCTCTCTATGTGTTGAAAGTTTTGAAGTTGCACTTGTTTTGCCTTCCTATGCTAGTTGATTCTTGCTCCCAAAAGTTATTTTCTCACAAAATCCCTATCCATAGGAAGTGGGTTATACTTAAATGTGCTAGTCATATGCTTCATGATGCTCTCTTCTTGTTTCAATTCTTCTCTTTCATGCGAGCATCATTGAAACCATCATGCCTAGCTAAAAGGCATTAAAGAAAACCGCTTGTTGGGAGACAACCCAACATTTACCCCTACTGTTTTTTGTGTTCACATGATTATGCTACTGTAGTAATCATGAATAATATATTTTGTTTAAATAAAGTGCCAAGTAAAGCCTTTGGAATAGTGTGGATGGTAGTTGACTTGAATCTGTGCAAAAACAGAAACTTTTGCGCTCAGTCCAGGAATTTTGAAAATTCACTGGATTGTGCTTTTGATCTGAATTTTTTACAGGTGATATATATACAAATTATCTACATTTTACTAATTTTTAAGAATTTTTGGAGTAGCAGAAGTATGGTTGGAGTACAGATTACTTTAGACTGTTCTGTTTTTGACAGATCCTGTTTTGAATGCATAGTTTGCTTGTTTCCTAGTTTCTATGGCTTATATTGCTCAATATAAATTGTGGAAATGATATGCTACAGTAGGCATTGTGTGGAAAAAATTATTAATCTTGTCTTTGACAGTACCAAAGTGAAACGGTTTGCTCTTTATCATACTAACCTATCTCACGAAGTTCCCTTAAGTTTTTTGTGTTTGAAGTTTTCAAGTTTTGAGTGAGATGTCGATATGAGGAGAATAAGGAGTGACAAGACCCTAATATTGGGGATTCCAAATGCACCCCAAGGTAATATTCAAGGAAGATCCAAGCAACTAAGCTTGGGGATGCCCCGGAAGGCATCCCCTCTTTCGTCTCCAATATTATCGGTAACATTACTTGAGGCTATATTTTTATTCGTCACATGATATGTGTTTTGCTTGGAGCGTCATTTTCTTTTGTTAGGATTTTCTTAGTGTTATTGAGAATAATGTTTTGCATCTTCTTTTCAATAAAAATGGCAAGTATAGCCATTGCCATGCTTATTTTGCAAGTCTACATGTTGTTGTTTCAAAACAGAAAGTTTATCGTTGTTGCAAAAAAATCCCTAGAAAAATCAGAATGTTATAAAATGTTGAAACTTTTTGCACAATAAGCTCTGACAAAATTCTACAGTGTGGTAAATTTTTAGAATTTTGGATTTAGGGAAGTATGATGAATATTGCACTCTTTACGGACTGTCCTGTTTAGACAGATTGCTGTTATGTTTGCATTGTTTGCTTATGTTTGTGCGTTTAATGATTCTATTTGAGGATGGGAGTATTAAATATGCAGAGGCATTTAGTATGCAATGTTAAATAATAATTTTAGTGATTTGCTACAGTAGAGAATGATAAGGTTTTGCATTGATTTATACTAACTTATCTCACGAGTTCTTGTTGAGTTTTGTGTGGATGAAGTTTTTGAGATTTAGGAAAACCGTGATATGAGAGGAATTAAGGAGACATAAAAGCTCAATATTGGGGATGACCAAGGCATCCCAAGATAATATTTCAAGAAGTATCAAGCATCTAAGCTTGGGGATGCCCCGGTAGGCATCCTACCTTTCTTCATCAACAATTATCGGTTAGTATCGGTTGAGCCTAAGTTTTTGCTTCTTCACATGATGTGTGCTATCCTTGGAATGCCATTTTTTTGCTTGATGTTTTAATAAAATAATTAGATATGAAAGTTTTAAATAATAGAGAGTCCTCACATAGCTATCTATTTACTTAACTACTCGCTTGATCTTCACTTATATCTTTTTGGAGTAACTTGTCATTTACTCTTGTGCTTCACTTATATCCTATGAGTAAATTGTTGAATGACTTGAATATCATGAAGTTGAAATTATATGTTCATATCATGCCTAGTAGTAGCTTCACATTGGGTTTATAAAGTGAAATCTTTTGAAGCTTGACAATCACAATATTGGTCATACAAGCAATTCCTGAATGATTAATATAAGGAAGAGAACTTTCACATGCAAATACACTATCTTGGAAATCTTTTGTGATTGTGAGCCCCCATCAAAATATTATATGCCAAAATTGTTGACGTTGGACAAGGAAGACAATGTAATGATTTATGTTTGTTCATATTCACATAGAAGTTATATTGTCATAGATCCTTTAACATGTGGTGCTTGCCCCCCATCTTTGCTAGCCAAAAATTCCGCACCAAGTAGAGATACTACTTGTGCATCCAAAAACCCTTAAACCCAAATCTTATTTTCAAGAGTCCACCATACCTACCTAAGGATTGGGTAAGATCCTTCAAGTAAGTTGTCATCGGTGCAATAAGGCAATAAAAATTGCTTCTAAAAGTGTTAGATCATTTAGTGTAAGAGAAAATTGAGCGTTGTACGAACTTGTGATGACAAAGAATAAAAGCGACAGACTGCATAATAAAGGTTTTTATCATAAGGGGCAATATAATGTGACATTCTTTTGCACTAAGGGATTGAGCATACAAACAAAAAGTGCATGGCAACCTTTGCTTCCCTCTGCGAAGGGCCTACCTTTTACTTTTATGTATTTACTTTCATGCAAGAGTCAAAGTTTTTCTCTCTATTCCTTTTTATTTTTATCTTTTGGCAAGCATCATGTGGTGAGGAAAGATCTACGCACATATATCCAGTTGGATATGGGTAGCATGAGTCATTATTGTGGACATCACCCTTGAGGTGAATACGTTGGGAGGCGAAATTATAAGCCCCTATCTTTCTATGTGTCTGGTTGAAACGTTTTGCTCATGTGTATGCGGTGAGTGTTAGCAATCATAAAAGACTATATAATGCCTGACCAACTCTCTGTTTGCCTATTACGGAAATCAGTCTCACCGAGTTTATGTGATCGGTCTAACCGAGATTACGTTATGCACTAACCCTAATGAAATCGGTTCCACCGAGTTGACATGTTGGTCCCACCGAAAAGCCTAACGTTCACATTTTGAACTGAATCGGTCTGACCGAGTTTCATGATTCGGTCCCACCGAGTTTGGTGAATTGTGTGTAACGGTTAGATTTTGTGTGGAGGCTATATATACCCCTCCACCCACTCTTCATTCGTGAGAGAGCCATCAGAACGTGCCTACACTTCCAGCATTCATTTTCTGAGAGAGAACCACCTACTCATGTGTTGAGACCAAGATATTCCAATCCAACCACAAGAATCTTGATCTCTAGCCTTCCCCAAGTTGCTTTCCACTCAAATCTTCTTTCCACCAAATCCAAATCTGTGAGAGAAAGTTGAGTGTTGGGGAGACTATCATTTGAAGCACAAGAGCAAGGATTTCATCATCAACGCACCATCTATTACCTTTTGGAGAGTGGTGTCTCCTAGATTGGTTAGGTGTCACTTGGGAGCCTCCGTCAAGATTGTGGAGTTGAACCAAGGAGTTTGTAAGGGCAAGGAGATCGCCTACTTCGTGAAGATCTACCCGAGTGAGGCAAGTCCTTCGTGGGCGATGGCCATGGTGGGATAGACAAGGTTACTTCTTTGTGGACCCTTCGTGGGTGGAGCCCTCCGTGGACTCGCGCAGTTGATACCCTTCGTGGGTTGAAGTCTCCATCAAAGTGGATCTACGATAGCACCACCTATCGGAACCATGCCAAAAATCTCCCTGTATACATTGTGTTTGCTCCCTCCAAACTCCTCCCTTTACCTTCATATGCAATGATTTACATTACGCTGCTATACTCTTAGATTTGCATGTGTAGGTTGATTGCTTGACTTGTGCTAAGTTGCTAAAATCTGCCAAGACATAAAATTGGGAAAAGGCTAGATTTTTATTTGGTCAAGTAGTCTAATCACCCCCCTCTAGACATACTTTCAATCCTACAGTAGCCCTAGATCAGAAGTCCCGCCGCCGCAAGGCCTCTGTATCCACGAGATCCAATCTAGACCCCGTTCCTGTTGGGGAACGTAGTAATTTCAAAAAAATCCTACGCACACGCAAGATCCATCTAGGTGATGCATAGCAATGAGAGGGGAGAGTGTTGTCCACGTACCCTCGTAGACCGAAAGCGGAAGCGTTATGACAACGCGGTTGATGTAGCCGTACGTCTTCACGATCCGACCGATCCTAGTACCAAAAGTACGACACCTTCGCGATCTACACACGTTCAGCTCAGTGACGTCCCACGAACTCTAGATCCAGCTGAGTGTCAAGGGAGAGCTTTGTCAGCACGACGGCGTGATGACGGTGATGATGAAGTTACCGGCGCAGGGCTTCGCCTAAGCACTGCAACGGTATGACCGAGGTGGAATATGGTGGAGGGGGGCACCGCACACGGCTAAACAATCAACTTGCGTGTCTATGGGGTGCCCCCTCCCCGTATATAAAGGAGAGGAGGAGGGGAGGGCCGGCCCTCTCATGGCGCGCCCAAGGGGGGAGTCCTACTCTCGGTGGGAGTAGGATTTCCCCTTCCCTAGTTGGAGTAGGAGAGGAAGGAAGGAGGAGAGAGGGAGAAGGAAAGGGGGGCCGGCCCCCACCCCAATTCGGATTGGGCTTGGGGGCACGCCCCCACCTTGGGCGCCTCCTCCTCTCTCCAACTAAGGACCAATAAGGCCCATATACACCCCGAGGGGGTTCCGGTAACCCTCTGGTACTCCGGTAAATGCCCGAACTCACCCGGAACCATTCTGATGTCCAAACATAGGCTTCCAATATATCGATCTTTATGTCTCAACCATTTCGAGACTCCTCGTCATGTCCGTGATCATATCCGGGACTCCGAACAATCTTCGGTACATCAAAACACATAAACTCATAATACCGATCGTCACCGAACGTTAAGCGTCCGGACCCTGGTTCAAGAACTATGTAGATATGACCGAGACACATCTCCGGTAAATAACCAATAGTGGAACCTGGATGCTCATATTGGTTCCTAAATATTCTACGAAGATCTTTATCGGTCAAACCGCATAACAACATACCTTGTTCCCTTTGTCATCGGTATGTTACTTGCCCGAGATTCGATCGTCGGTATCTCAATACCTAGTTCAATCTCATTGCCGGTAAGTCTCTTTACTCGTTCCGTAATGCATCATCCCGCAACTAACTCATTAGTCACATTGCTTGCAAGGCTTATAGTGATGTGCATTACCGAGAGGGCCCAGAGATACCTCTCCGACAATCGGAGTGACAAATCCTAATCTCGATCTATACCAACTCAACAAACACCATCGGAGACACCTGTAGAGCATCTTTATAATCACCCAGTTACGTTGTGACGTTTGATAGCACACTAAGAGTTCCTCCGGTATTTGGTAGTTGCATAATCTCATAGTCATAGGAACATGTATAAGTCATGAAGAAAGCAATAGCAACAAACTAAACGATCAAGTGCTAAGCTAACGGAATGGGTCAAGTCAATCACATCATTCTCTAATGATGTGATCCCGTTATCAAATGACAACTCATGTCTATGGCTAGGAAACTTAACCATCTTTGATTCAACGAGCTAGTCAAGTAGAGGCATACTAGTGACACTCTGTTTGTCTATGTATTCACACATGTACTAAGTTTCCGGTTAATACAATTCTAGCATGAATAATAAACATTTATCATGATATAAGGAAATATAAATAACAACTTTATTATTGCCTCTAGGGCATATTTCCTTCAGTCTCCCACTTGCACTAGAGTCAATAATCTAGATTACACAGTAATGATTCTAACACCCATGGAGTCTTGGTGTTGATCATGTTTTGCTCGTGAGAGAGGCTTAGTCAACGGGTCTGCAACATTCAGATCCGTATGTATCTTGCAAATCTCTATGTCTCCCTCCTTGACTTGATCGCGGATGGAATTGAAGCGTCTCTTGATGTGCTTGGTTCTCTTGTGAAATCTGGATTCCTTTGCCAAGGCAATTGCACCAGTATTGTCACAAAAGATTTTCATTGGACCCGATGCACTAGGTATGACACCTAGATCGGATATGAACTCCTTCATCCAGACTCCTTCATTTGCTGCTTCCGAAGCAGCTATGTACTCCGCTTCACACGTAGATCCCGCCACGACGCTTTGCTTAGAACTGCACCAACTTACAGCTCCACCGTTCAATATAAATACGTATCCGGTTTGTGACTTAGAGTCATCCGGATCAGTGTCAAAGCTTGCATCGACGTAACCATTTACGACGAGCTCTTTGTCACCTCCATAAACGAGAAACATATCCTTAGTCCTTTTCAGGTATTTCAGGATGTTCTTGACCGCTGTCTAGTGATCCACTCCTGGATTACTTTGGTACCTCCCTGCTAAACTAATAGCAAGGCACACATCAGGTCTGGTACACAGCATTGCATACATGATAGAACCTATGGCTGAAGCATAGGGAATGACTTTCATTTTCTCTCTATCTTCTGCAGTGGTCGGGCATTGAGTCTGACTCAACTTCACACCTTGTAACACAGGCAAGAACCCTTTCTTTGCTTGATCCATTTTGAACTTCTTCAAAACTTTATCAAGGTATGTGCTTTGTGAAAGTCCAATTAAGCGTCTTGATCTATCTCTATAGATCTTGATGCCCAATATATAAGCAGCTTCACCGAGGTCTTTCATTGAAAAACTCTTATTCAAGTATCCTTTTATGCTATCCAGAAATTCTATATCATTTCCAATCAACAATATGTCATCCACATATAATATTAGAAATGCTACAGAGCTCCCACTCACTTTCTTGTAAATACAGGCTTCTCCAAAAGTCTGTATAAAACCATATGCTTTGATCACACTATCAAAACGTTTATTCCAACTCCGAGATGCTTGCACCAGTCCATAAATGGATCGCTGGAGCTTGCACACTTTGTTAGCATCCTTTGGATTGATAAAACCTTCGGGTTGCATCATATACAACTCTTCTTCCAGAAATCCATTCAGGAATGCAGTCTTTACATCCATTTGCCAAATTTCATAATCATAAAATGCAGCAATTGCTAACATGATTCGGACGGACTTAAGCATCGCTACGGGTGAGAAGGTCTCATCGTAGTCAACTCCTTGAACTTGTCGAAAACCTTTTGCAACAAGTCGAGCTTTGTAGACAGTAACATTACCGTCAGCGTCAGTCTTCTTCTTGAAGATCCATTTATTCTCGATGGCTTGCCGATCATCGGGCAAGTCAACCAAAGTCCACACTTTGTTCTCATACATGGATCCCATCTCAGATTTCATGGCCTCAAGCCATTTTGTGGAATCTGGGCTCATCATCGCTTCCTCATAGTTCGTAGGTTCGTCATGGTCAAGTAACATGACCTCCAGAACAGGATTACCGTACCACTCTGGTGCGGATCTTACTCTGGTTGACCTACGAGGTTCGGTAGTAACTTGATCTGAAGTTACATGATCATCATCATTAGCTTCCTCACTAATTGGTGTAGGAGTCACAGGAACTGATTTCTGTGATGAACTACTTTCCAATAAGGGAGCAGGTACAGTTACCTCATCAAGTTCTACTTTCCTCCCACTCACTTCTTTCGAGAGAAACTCCTTCTCTAGAAAGGATCCATTCTTAGCAACGAATGTCTTGCCTTCGGATCTGTGATAGAAGGTGTACCCAACAGTCTCCTTTGGGTATCCTATGAAGACACATTTCTCCGATTTGGGTTCGAGCTTATCAGGTTGAAGCTTTTTCACATAAGCATCGCAGCCCCAAACTTTAAGAAACGACAACTTGGGTTTCTTGCCAAACCACAGTTCATAAGGTGTCGTCTCAACGGATTTAGATGGTGCCCTATTTAACGTGAATGCAGCCGTCTCTAAAGCATAACCCCAAAACGATAGCGGTAAATCAGTAAGAGACATCATAGATCGCACCATATCTAGTAAAGTACGATTACGACGTTCGGACACACCATTACGCTGTGGTGTTCCGGGTGGCGTGAGTTGCGAAACTATTCCGCATTGTTTCAAATGAAGACCAAACTCGTAACTCAAATATTCTCCTCCACGATCAGATCGTAGAAACTTTATTTTCTTGTTACGATGATTTTCCACTTCACTCTGAAATTCTTTGAACTTTTCAAATGTTTCAGACTTATGTTTCATCAAGTAGATATACCCATATCTGCTCAAATCATCTGTGAAGGTCAGAAAATAACGATACCCGCCGCGAGCCTCAATGTTCATTGGACCACATACATCAGTATGTATGATTTCCAATAAATCTGTTGCTCGCTCCATTGTTCCGGAGAACGGAGTTTTAGTCATCTTGCCCATGAGGCATGGTTCGCAAGTACCAAGTGATTCATAATCAAGTGATTCCAAAAGTCCATCAGAATGGAGTTTCTTCATGCGCTTTACACCAATATGACCCAAACGGCAGTGCCACAAATAAGTTGCACTATCATTATCAACTCTGCATCTTTTGGCTTCAATATTATGAATATGTGTGTCACTACTATCGAGATTCAACAAAAATAGACCACTCTTCAAGGGTGCATGACCATAAAAGATATTACTCATATAAATAGAACAACCATTATTCTCTGATTTAAATGAATAACCGTCTCGCATCAAACAAGATCCAGATATAATGTTCATGCTTAACGCTGGCACCAAATAACAATTATTCAGGTCTAAAACTAATCCCGAAGGTAGATGTAGAGGTAGCATGCCGACGGCGATCACATCGACTTTGGAACCATTTCCCACGCGCATCGTCACCTCGTCCTTAGCCAATCTTCGCTTAATCCGTAGTCCCTGTTTCGAGTTGCAAATATTAGCAACAGAACCAGTATCAAATACCCAGGCACTACTGCGAGCATTAGTAAGGTACACATCAATAACATGTATATCACATATACCTTTGTTCACCTTGCCATCCTTCTTATCCGCCAAATACTTGGGGCAGTTCCGCTTCAAGTGACCAGTCCCTTTGCAGTGGAAACACTCAGTCTCAGGCTTAGGTCCAGACTTGGGCTTCTTCACTTGAGCAGCAACTTGCTTGCCATTCTTCTTGAAGTTCCCCTTCTTCCCTTTACCCTTTTTCTTGAAACTGGTGGTCTTGTTGACCATCAACACTTGATGCTCCTTCTTGATTTCTACCTCCGCAGCCTTTAGCATCGCGAAGAGCTCGGGAATTGTCTTATCCATCCCTTGCATATTATAGTTCATCACGAAGCTCTTGTAGCTTGGTGGAAGTGGTTGAAGAACTCTGTCAATGACACTATCATCAGGAAGATTAACTCCCAGCTAAGTCAAGTGGTTGTGGTACCCAGACATTCTGAGTATATGTTCACTGACAGAACTATTATCCTCCATTTTGCAGCTGTAGAACTTATTGGAGACTTCATATCTCTCTATCCGGGCATTTGCTTAAAATATTAACTTCAAATCTTGGAACATCTCATATGCTCCATGACGTTCAAAACGTCGTTGAAGTCCTGGTTCTAAGCCGTAAAGCATGGCACACTGAACTATCGAGTAGTCATCAGCTTTACTCTGCCAGACGTTCTTAACGTCATCAGCAGCATCTGCAGCAGGCCTGGCACCTAGCGGTGCTTCCAGGACGTTATTCTTCTGTGCAGCAATGAGGATAATCCTCAAGTTATGGACCCAGTCCGTGTAATTGCTACCATCATCTTTCAACTTAGCTTTCTCTAGGAACGCATTAAAATTTAAAGGAACAGTAGCACGGGCCATTGATCTACAACAACATAGACAGGCAAAATACTATCAAGTACTAAGTTCATGATAAATTAAAGTTCAATTAATCATATTACTTAAGAACTCCCACTTAGATAGACATCCCTCTAATCATCTAAGTGATCACGTGATCCAAATCAACTAAACCATGTCCGATCATCACGTGAGATGGAGTAGTTTTCAATGGTGAACATCACTATGTTGATCATATCTACTTTATGACTCACGCTCGACCTTTTGGTCTCAGTGTTTCGAGGCCATATCTGCATATGCTAGGCTCGTCAAGTTTAACCTGAGTATTCTGCGTGTGCAAAACTGGCTTGCACCCGTTGTATGTGAACGTAGAGCTTATCACACCTGATCATCACATGGTGTCTCGGCATGATGAACTTTCGCAACGGTGCATACTCAGGGAGAACACTTGTACCTTGAAATTTAGTGAGAGGTCATCTTATAATGCTACCGCCGAACTAAGCAAAATAAGATGCATAAAGGATAAACATCACATGCAATCAATATAAGTGATATGATATGGCCATCATCATCTTGTGCCTTTGATCTCCATCTCCAAAGCACCATCATGATCACCATCGTCACCGGCGCGACACCTTGATCTCCATCGTAGAATCGTTGTCATCTCGTCAACTATTGCTTCTATGACTATCGCTACCACTTAGTGATAAAGTAAAAACAATTACAGGGCGATTGCATTGCATACAATAAAGCGACAACCATATGGCTCCTACCAGTTGCCGATAACTCTGTTAAAAAACATGATCATCTCATACAATAAAATTTAGCATCATGTCTTGACCATATCACATCACAACATGCCCTGCAAAAACAAGTTAGACGTCCTCTTCTTTGTTGTTGCAAGTTTTACGTGGCTGCTACGGGCTGAGCAAGAACCGTTCTTACCTAGGCATCAAAACCACAACGATTTTTCGTCAAGTGTGTTGTTTTAACCTTCAACAAGGACTAGGCGTAGTCACACTGGATTCAACTAAAGTTGGAGAAACTGACACCCGCCAGCCACCGGTGTGCAAAGCACGTCGGTAGAACCAGTCTCGCGTAAGCGTACGCGTAATGTCGGTTCGGGCCGCTTCATCCAACAATACCGCCGAATGAAAGTATGACATGCTGGTAAGCAGTATGACTATTATCGCCCACAACTCTTTGTGTTCTACTCGTGCATTTAACATCTACGCATAGACCTGGCTCTGATACCACTGTTGGGGAACGTAGTAATTTCAAAAAAAATCCTACGCACACGCAAGATCCATCTAGGTGATGCATAGCAACGAGAGGGGAGAGTGTTGTCCACGTACCCTCGTAGACCGAAAGCGGAAGCGTTATGACAACACGGTTGATGTAGTCGTACGTCTTCACGATCCGACCGATCCTAGTACCGAAAGTACGGCACCTCCGCGATCTGCACACGTTCAGCTCGGTGACGTCCCACGAACTCTAGATCCAGCTGAGTGTCAAGGGAGAGCTTTATCAGCACGACGGCGTGATGACGGTGATGATGAAGTTACTGGCGCAGGGCTTCGCCTAAGCACTGCAACGATATGACCGAGGTGGAATATGGTGGAGAGGGGCACCGCACACGTCTAAACAACCAACTTGTGTGTCTATGGGGTGCCGCCCTCCCCGTATATAAAGGAGAGGAGGAGGGGAGGGTCGGCCCTCTCATGGCGCGCCCAAGGGGGAGTCCTACTCCCGATGGCAGTAGGATTCCCCCTTCCCTAGTTGGAGTAGGAGAGGAAGGAAGGAGGAGAGAAGGAGAAGGAAAGCGGGGTCGGCCCCCCACCCCAATTCGGATTAGGCTTGGGGGGTGCGCCCCCACCTTGGCCGCCTCCTCCTCTCTCCCACTAAGGCCCAATAAGGCCCATATACTCCCCGGGGGTTCCGGTAACCCTCCGGTACTCCGGTAAATGCCCGAACTCACCCGGAACCATTCCGATGTCCAAACATAGGCTTCCAATATATCGATCTTTATGTCTCGACCATTTTGAGACTCCTCGTCATGTCCGTGATCATATCCGGGACTCCGAACAATCTTCGGCACATCAAAACACATAAACTCATAATACCGATCGTCACCGAATATCGGTGTACAAAAGAGGGGGTGCACCTTTGTATCCCTTTACCTGTGCACGGACAGTCGGAGCCGCGCCCGAGGCCACACCAAGCAGAACAGGGGAGGTGAACCAAGGTAAAACCGAAGCCCAAGACAGCCAGAGCAACGCCAAGACCGAGACCACAAAGAAGCAGAGAGGCAAAGCAGGTTCCCCCGGCAAGATCCTTGCCGGGGGCAGCCTCAGCGGCCCCGGCAAGGGCGGCTCGCCCACGCCAGCGGAGTGAGCCACCCTCAAGCCCATGGGTTCCAACTCAACCAACCACGTTGGAACTAGGGCTCAGGAGGCACCTCCATGGTGGCATGCAGATCTTTGTGAAGACAAGGAATATTCAAGATCAGATAGGGATTAAAAGACGATGGTCCTCGGCAAGACCCTTGCCGAGGAGAGCCACAAGACCCCCGGCAAGATCCTTGCCGGGGACGACAGCACGCCACGGCAAGACCCTTGCCGGGCCACCCGGCAAGGCCCTCACCAAGGGCGCCAGCGGGGCCATAGCCAGGCCCGCACCAACCAAGTCACCACCACCATTCGCATGCAGCTGCCAGCCCAACCAGCTGGGCAGGCGCCTGCGTGGCAACATGCAGCTTCCAGGCCAACTCAGCACACGCCTGCGTGGCGGCATGCAGATCTTCATGAAGGCTCCACCACCGCGCCACCTCTGCTGCCTGCCTGCCTGCATGGCGCCGCATGCATCGCTGGCCAGGGCGCGTGTCGAAGCAAGGAGGAGCGGCGACGGACGGGACGGGCCTCGCACCCGTCCCCGATAAAGCTAGGGGACACCTCAGCGACGCATTAAATGCGTCTTGTCCTGTAATACGAGTGATAAGCTCGCAATACTGTACGCCTTTCCACCTCCTGTATGCCACTGTGGCAGACCCTTTCGACTATAAAAGGAGGCCCATGGCATACTGGAGAAGGATTCGGCTCTTTGGAACCACGCACCCCACCATAGCTAGTTTGAGAGCTCAAGAACTCTCTGAAATACACCCACCAAAGCAGGACTAGGGTTTTACGCATCTTCGCGGCCCGAACCTGGGTAAACGATCCTTGTGCTGATTACTAATCCTGCTCTTCTCGCAACCCTGTGCCCCGGCAACCGTAGTAGGGATTCTTGTGATCCCATAGGTGTCGTTCCACACCGACACCGAACGTTAAGCGTGCGGACCCTACGGGTTCGAGAACTATGTAGACATGACCGAGACTCATCTACACCATCGCGATGCAGGCTGCCGGAGCTCGTGACGGCAAGGTGCTTGCCAATTATTTCCCGCTGGCACTGAAGCCCAATGTTATGTCTTGGTTGATGCACTTGCCAGCGGATTACATTTCTTCGTGGTCGGATCTGTGCCATGAGTTCGTTGGCGCCTTCACAGGAGGCCACCAAGCTCATGGCCAGGCCGGTGATCTACATATCATTCCCCAGAAGGAAGGGGAAACCCTGCGCAAGTACATCCAGAGATTCAGTCGGGTGCAGTACAACATCCCCGACGTTCATCCCGCCGCTGTGATCAGCGCGTTCCATCAGAACATGCGCAACCGCAAGATGCGTGAAGAGCTGGCGATGACCAAGGTTAAGGATGTGGCCGAACTCTACGTTCTGGCCGGTAGATGCGCCCGGGCTGAAGAGGGAAGGAAGTACCCCGGCGAAGACGCCGACGCGGAAACCGACTCTACCGACGAAGACGCCGCCACCCCGACGAAGAAGGGCCGGCGTCGCAACAGGAAACGCAAGGACAAGGCCGTGCTTGCCGTTGAAGGATCTGACGACACCGGCGCTGCCAAGAAGGTCAAGGCAGATTGCCGGGTGCGCCGCCTGCCGGGCCTTAGCAGCTGCCGACAAGCCAGGGGGCTCCGGCAAGCAGTACTGCAAGATCCACCGCACCAAGGGTCACGACCTCCAGAACTGCTGGCAAGTCGAGCTGCTTGCTAAAAAGCAAAAGGTCGAGTATGCAAGGCGGGACAAGGAGAAAGGTCAGGATGGTGCCGAGGGATCCGGCAAGAAGCGTGGCAACCAAGGAAGCCTCCCCGACAAGGACAACGAGCAAGAGAGGCCCGCCCGGGGCCGTGACAAGAAACAAGAAGACGATGATCACGACGAGGACGACGAGTCCAGTGAGCAAGAGTTCCAAAATGCTACGGAGGCCATGTGCGTCGATGGTGGCGCCTCGCCGCATACTTCTCACCGCCAGCTCACGCAGTGGGCGCGTGAGATTACAGTAGCGGAGCCGTCGTTCGACGCTCAGAAGCCGCTGAAGTGGTCCAGCACGCCCCTCATCTTTGACGCCAAGGACCACCCTGACCGCACAACCGCGGTCGGGCGTTTGCCATTGTTGGTCTCACCAACGATACGCAACCTCAAGGTGAACAAGATGTTGGTTGACGGCGGGGCCGGCCTGAACTTGATCTCGCCCGTCGTGATCAAGAGGCTGCAAATTCCTGATGGAGACCTCGAGGAAACGGGCACGTTTCAAGGGGTCAATCCGGGGAGGAGCCAGCCGAAGGGGAAGGTCACACTGCCCGTGACGTTTGGAGGAGAGTTCAACTACAGGACAGAGAGGATCATCTTTGACGTGGCCGAGATCCCCTTGCCCTACAACGGGATCCTCGGCCGCCCGGCACTAGCCAAGTTCATGGCGGCATCACACTACGCCTACAACATGCTAAAGATGCCCGGGCCATTGACCATCATCTCCGTCCCCTCCGACAAGAAGCATGCGCTGATTTGTGCCGACCAACTCTACCGGGAAGCAGTTGCAGCAGCTGCCGTCAAGGCACTTGCTCCTGCCGCTGAAGCCCCGGGAGGGAAGAAGAATCCCGGCAAGACCTCTCGCACCCACTCCGGCAAGCGCACCTCCTCAGAGTGTTGTGCTACCATCGAGGGCACGCCAGAGAGCTCTACCGGCAAGAGCAAGAAATCCAGAGTTGAGCTACCGCAGACCAAGAAGGTGCCCGTCAGGGAGGATGGCACGGGAGGGGCTTTCACCATTGGCTCCACCCTCGACAGCAAATAGGAAGACGTGCTCGTCACCTTCCTGCGGGTGAATGTCGACATGTTTGCGTGGCAAGCATCCGACATCCCCGGTGTTCCCAGGGAGGTGATTGAGCACCACCTAGCTGTCTGTCCTCATGCGCGGCCCGTCAAGCAGAAGGTCAGAAAGCAGGCTCTGGAGAGGCAGGAGTTCATCACAGAGGAGATCAGGAAGTTGGAAGCAACGGGCTTGGTGAGAGGAGTGCTCCATCCGACGTGGTTGGCCAATCCGGTAGTGGTGCGCAAGGCAAATGGGAAGTGGAGGCTGTGTATTGATTACACAGACATCAATAAGGCTTGTCCTAAGGACCCCTTCCCATTGCCGCGCATCGACCAGATTGTCGACTCCACGGCCGGGTGCGATCTGCTGTCATTCCTCGATGCCTACTCGGGCTACCACCAAATCTTCATGACGAGAGAGGATGAAGAGAAGACAACATTCATCACCCCATGTGGTACGTATTGCTTTTTACGGATGCCTTTCGGGTTGAAGAGTGCTGGCTCGACGTTTGCCAGAGCAGTCCAAATCGGTTTTGAACCCCAGCTCCATAGAAATATGGAGGCATACATGGATGACATAGTGGTCAAAACCAAGGACGGGGCAACTCTTGTGCAAGATCTGGAAGAGACGTTTGCCAACCTACACAAGATCAACCTTAAGCTGAATCCTGAGAAGTGTGTCTTCGGCTTTCCGTCCGGCAAGCTTCTCGGATTCTTTGTGTCGCAGCGCGGGATCGAGGCAAACCCAGACAAAATCAAGGCTATTGAATAGATTGAGGCGCCCAAGCGGATCAAGGATGTGCGTCGGCTCACCGGCTGCGTCGCCGCCATGAGCCGATTCATCTCCAAGTCCGCCGAGCGCGCCCTTCCCTTCTTCAAGATCTTGAAGAAGGCAGGTCCGATGGAGTGGACCCCCGAAGCCGAGGCGGCGTTGTAGGATCTAAAGAAATACCTTTCCTCCACACCAATACTGGTTGCGCCTAAGCCACAAGAACCGTTGCTGCTGTACCTGGTGGCAACGAATCAAGTGGTCAGCGCCGCACTGGTGGCACAGAGGGAGGTCGATGAGGAGGCAGTGGCGACGGCAGGACCAGCGGGCGGCGAGCCAAAGATTCCCCCGGCAGGACCTGGTGCTGGCAAGGCAAGGCCCCCGGCAGAGTCTGACGCCGTCGGGGCAACACCCGCACAGTCAAGCGAAGTGGTGCAGAAGAATAAGATGATGCAACACCCGGTTTACTTTGTCAGCTCCCTCTTGCAGGGGGCTAGGTCGAGGTACTCCGGTGTGCAGAAATTGCTCTTCGGCCTCCATATGGCCTCGAGGAAGCTGTGTCATTACTTCCAAGCCCACGAGATCACTGTCGTCACCCGCCTCCCGCTACAACGGATACTGCACAACCCAGATGCAACCGGAAGGATTGTGGAATGGGCCTTGGAGTTATCGAGCTTTGGGTTGAAGTTTGAAAGTACCTCAACAATCCAGAGCAGAATCCTGGCAGAGTTCATTGCGGAATGGACCTCAACACCTGACGAACAAATCCAAGAGACCGTTCTCCCCGGCAAGGAAGCGGACCGCGACTGGATCATGTACTTTGATGGGGCCTTCTCGCTGCAAGGCGCCGGTGCTGGTGTGCTGCTTGTCGCACCCACCGGAGAGCACCTCAAGTACGTGATCCAGATGCACTTTCCTAGGGAGATGTCCACAAACAACACTGCTGAGTATGAGGGGCTGCTTGCCGATCTCAGGATCGCAGCAGACCTCGGGGTGAAGAAGCTCATCGTCAGGGGTGACTCGCAGCTTGTCGTCAGACAAGTCAACAAGGATTATCAGAGCCCGTTGATGGAGGCCTGCGTAGAAGAAGTGAGGAAGCTGGAGGAGCGCTTTGACGGTATCCAAGCGGAGCACGTTCCCCGAGCGGAGAACGACATCGCCGATTACCTATCAAAGCGTGCCGCATTCAAGCTACCTGTGGAACCAGGTACCTTTTTGCTCCGGTTAACTCAGCCATCCGTCGAACCATCAACGGGGTGGAACAAGGGAAGGAAATCAGGTCCCGGCGAGTACTTTCCTACCGAGCCCCCTGGGGCTGCCGGCAAGGGTGCTACCGTGGACGTTGAGCCTGCCAAAGAGCATCTGGCTCCGGCAGGGCGTCAAGCCCTGGCCGTGGAGACAGCCGCTCCCATGGCAGAGGAAATGCCTTTGGTCCTTGCCGTCGAGCCCCAGGCTCCGGCGTGGGCGCAACATACTGTCTGATTCCTCCAAACAGGGGAACTTCCTGAGGAGCAGGAAGAAGCGGAAAAAGTAGACCGTCGGTCTGCCCTGTACTAGTTCGTCGATGATGTCCTGTACAGGAGAAGGCCGAACGGTGTGAAATTGAAGTGCATCCCCCGGGAGGAAGGACTGGAGCTGTTGGCAGAGATACATGGAGGAATATGTGGCTCCCACATAGGGTCGAGGGCCCTTGCCGGCAAGGCGTTCCGGCAAGGTTTCTTCTAGCCCCGCCCTCCAGGATGCGACGACACTAGTAACCAAGTGTGAAGCGTGTCAGTTCCATTCAAAGAAGCTTCATCAACCAGCTCAAGCCCTTCAAACGATCCCTCTCTCCTGGCCATTCTCGGTCTAGGGGCTCGACATACTGGGCCCTTTCCCCCGTGCCGTCGGGGGCTTTGAGTACTTGTACGTTGCAATCGACAAGTTCACAAAGTGGCCAGAGGTGGAACCAGTGAGGAAGGTGACAGCACAGTCAGCCGTCAAGTTCTTCAAGGGACTAGTCTGCCATTTCGGTGTGCCAAACAGAGTCATCACCGACAACGGCACGCAGTTCACAAGCCACACCTTCATGCAGTACATTCAAGACCTCGGCAGCAAGGTCTGTTTTGCTTCTGTGGCACACCCCCGGAGCAACGGCCAAGCAGAGAGGGCGAATGATGAAGTGTTGCGAGGCCTAAGAACGAAGACCTTTGACAAGCTGCACAAGAGCGGAAGGCGCTGGATTGATGAGTTGCCAGCGGTTCTTTGGTCGATCAGGACGACGCCAAATCGAGCCACCGGTCAGACACCCTTTGCCCTAGTGTATGGGGCGGAGGCAGTCTCCCCACGGAACTCATATACGGGTCACCTCGAGTGCTCGCTTATGATGAGCTTGAGCAAGAGCAGTTGCGGCAAGATGACGCAACGCTCCTTGAGGAAGATCGTCTTCGGGCGGCTGTGAGAGAAGCACGCTACCAGCAAGCCTTGCGCCGCTAACATAGCCGCAAGGTTCATGCCCGAAACTTGGAGGAAGGCGACCTTGTTCTTCGGCGCGTTTAGTTGGCCAAGAATTCCAACAAGTTGACGCCGAAGTGGGAAGGCCCTTATCGGGTAATACGAGTCACCTGGCCTGGCGCAGTCCGCCTGGAGACCGAAGATGCCGTTCTAGTGAGCAACCCCTGGAACATCGAGCATCTTCGCAAGTTTTACCCATAAGGCGCGGCCTGCCGGGCCCCCCGACAAGCCACCTTTTGTACAAGCCTTGCCGGCAAGGCATGTAACCCTTTGTACAAAGCCAAGCGCTGACCCTGAGCACAAATAAATGAAGCGCTGGCGCCCTAAGTTATAGCATGCATGCTAGGTCGAGTCTCTTCCTTGGTTAGGGTTGATAGTGCTTAGCGGCGACTAACCCTAGCCTAGAGGTCGAGTGCGCGTCTCTCTGTTCTTTTCTGTCCTCCTTTGGTTCGCAGGGCACATGAGCACTTCTGCTGAGCTACTTGGAAGAAAGGGAACGGACCGGCGTCCCGACCCCGGCAAAACCAGAGTCGCCGGGGGCTGCAAGTACAAGGATCCAACCGCGGCAAGACAAGGTTGCCGGGGGCTGCAGATCCAGATAAGTCTTTCATCCCCTGTCATGCATTTCGGAACGGAACTCGGGCATGTGAAACCTCGTTTTATCTCCAGGCTACCGTGCTCCCCTTTTTCCTATACCTAAGGATTACCTCCTGGGTCCGGATTTGGTTGTAGCCGCGGCGGCAAGGAGATAGAACGCGAGAATGGTCGAGCGAAGTGAGAGGAGCGGCAAGGCCTGTTGCCGGGCGAAAAACGTTTATCTTAAATAGTAACAAGGATTCGCTCCTTGGTCTACCCGCGAACGAAAAACCCGGCAAACATCCCTTTTTCATTAAAAACATCCCATACAGGTACAGTTCATACGGAATGAAAAACATGAGCAAGGGGATTACAAGTTCTAAAATTAACGAAAGCCCGAAGGCTTACAAGCTAAAAAGAGATGAGATGCCCGTAAACCCTTTCTTGTCCCTCTCTTCAGGAGGCAGGTCAAGAAGGCTGAAGGGAAAAAGGGGCGCCTAGGCGAGCTACGAGCAGCAGAAAGCACCAAGAGAACACCTCGGTGGCTACCCAAGGGTGGGCCGGTGATGACGGTGCCGGGAAAGGAGCTGGAAGACGAGGCGGCAGGACCGGCAATACGCGATGAAGGCGTCGGTGCCCGCGTACTCCGAGTTGACGGCCTTGCCGCCCGCCCTCTTCCTCTTTCGCAGCCTCCCGACGCCAGCCGCCCAAGGAGACGGCCCTGAGAAGTTCAAGGAGCTGGCCCTTCCCCCGGCGAAACCCCGTCGGAGGAGCGGCCAGGTGCAGATGATGCTGCTACCGCACCCACCCAGGTGCGGGGCGTCCGACGCCTAGTCGGACTCGTCCCCGTCATCTGCCCCACTGTCCTCCTCGTCACTCTCGCTCGAGGAAGAGCTTCCATCGTCGGAGTCTCCGTCGGAGGAGCTCTCCACGCAGAACTTCAGGCGAGTTCCAAACTCTCCGAAGACCTTGACGGAGAGCAGGCCATCCTCCATTAATTTGAAGTAGAGGACGAGCCCCGCCGTCAGGCTGTGGATGCGGGCGAACGTCTTCCATCCGCGGCGGAGGTACATGACCCGAGGAGCCAGGAAGTCGACGTCGACCCGCGTGTCCCCATTCCCACAGCCCCTCACGTGCAACCTGAGGGTCTGGGGCGGGTCACGCTCCATCACCCGAGCAAACGGGGCGGGGAGACGAAGACGACGACGCGGAGGCCGGCGCAGCCTGATGAAGAACTCGCAGGGCTGGTCTTCAACGTGGCCCTCCGTCGGGAAAGGCATCATTGGCGGGAGCGAGGCCGGCGCGCCGCCCCGTCCTCCTCTTCCCCGAGCACCACGACCTCTGCCACGGCTTCACCCACGGCCTCGCCCCCTCCCCCTTCTCCTCAAGGCCGGCTCTGCCACCACAGGCTCAGGAGGAGGAGGGACACGCTGCCGGGCGGCGACCCTTGCTGCCACCGTCGAAGGGCCAGGATTCCCTTTCTCCATGGCGAGAGAGAGGAAGAAGCAGAAACAGGAGGAGATAGAAGATAGAAGAATGCAGGATGCCATCCCCCCTTCCCTCTCCTTATAAAGGGGTGGGGTCAGGGCTCGGCCACCCCACTCGACCATTCCAGACACCAGAGGCGCATGGAATTGGGACCGACCCGCTGCCCCAACCAGCGACGGCCCAGTTTCCAGCCTCCACCGCTTGCCACCCCAGGCGCATGAAGGACGCATGGCGAACGTGCAGAACCGAGGGGACGGGTGAAGCGACCTCTCCCCACCCCGTGATCGTGGGGTGTGGACGCCTTGAAGACCGCGACCCGGCCCCATTCAGTAGATGAGCCGCGCCTCCACGCATCCCTCTTTTTACGGGGAAGGCGCGAGCCACCTCTTTACTGCGACGTGACGCATGCGTGCGGAAACCACCCCACGCATGCCGCCCACGTCATGCGCACCCCTCCACATCGCGCATTCAACGCGGGTCGTGGGAAGCGCAGCGCGCGAAAAGTTTTACCGCGGTAAAAACCGCCCTACCTGCCCGCGCACCATTTTGGGCTTGGCCCAACAACGTGTCACGCTTATGTGTGGCCCAGGACCAGGGGCTCCTGTTGGTGTACAAAAGAGGGGGCGCACCTTTGTACCCCTTTACTTGTGCACGGACAGTCGGAGCCGCGCCCGCGGCCACACCAAGCAGAACAGGGGAGGTGAACCAAGGTAAAACCGAAGCCCAAGACAGCCAAATCAACTCCAAGACCGAGACCACAAAGAAGCAGAGAGGCGAAGCAGGTTCCCCCGGCAAGATCCTTGCCGGGGCGGCCTCAGTGGCCCTGGCAAGGCCCTTGCCGGGGCGGCTCGCCCACGCCAGCGGAGTGAGCCACCCTCGAGCCCACGGGTTCCAACTCAACCAACCACGTTGGAACTAGGGCTCGGGAGGCACCTCCATGGTGGCATGCAGATCTTTGTGAAGACAAGGAATATTCAAGATCAGATAAGGATTAAAAGACGACGGTCCTCGGCAAGACCCTTGCCGAGGAGAGCCACAATACCCCCGCAAGATCCTTGTCGGGGACGACAGCACGCCACGGCAAGACCCTTGCCGGGCCACCCGGCAAGGCCCTCACCAGGGGCGCCAGCGGGACCACAGCCAGGCCCGCACCAACCAAGTCACCGCCGCCGTTCGCATGCAGCTGCCAGCCCAACCAGCTGGGCAGGCACCTGCATGGCAACATGCAGCTTCCAGGCCAACTCAGCACACGCCTGCGTGGCGGCATGCAGATCTTCGTGAAGGCTCCACCACCGCGCCACCTCAGCTGCCTGCCTGCATGGCGCCGCATGCATCGCTGGCCAGGGCGCGTGTCGAAGCAAGGAGGAGCGGCGACGGACGGGACGGGCCTCGCTCCCGTCCCCGATAAAGCTAGGGGACACCTCAGCGATGCATTAAATGTGTCTTGTCCTGTAATACGAGCGATAAGCTCGCAATACTGTACGCCTTTCCACCTCCTGTATGCCACTGTGGCAGCCCCTTTCGACTATAAAAGGAGGCCCATGGCATACTGGAGAAGGATTCGGCTCTTTGGAACCACGCACCCCACCATAGCTAGTTTGAGAGCTCAAGAACTCTCTGAAATACACCCACCAAAGCAGGACTAGGGTTTTACGCATCTTCGCGGCCCGAACCTGGGTAAACGATCCTTGTGCTGATTACTAATCCTGCTCTTCTCGCAACCCTGTGCCCCGGCAACCGTAGTAGGGATTCTTGTGATCCCATAGGTGTCGTTCCACACCGACACCGAACGTTAAGCGTGTGGACCCTACGGGTTCGAGAACTATGTAGACATGACCGAGACTTACCTCTGGTCAATAACCAATAGCAGAACCTCGATGCTCATATTGGTTCCTACATATTCTACGAAGATCTTTATCGGTCAAAACGCATAACAACATACGTTGTTCCCTTTGTCATCGGTATGTTACTTGCCCGAGATTCGATCGTCGGTATCTCAATACCTAGTTCAATCTCGTTACCGGCAAGTCTCTTTACTCGTTCCGTAATGCATCGTCCCGCAACTAACTCATTAGTCACGTTGCTTGCAAGGCTTATAGTGATGTGCATTACCGAGAGGGCCCAGAGATACCTCTCCGATAATCGGAGTGACAAATCCTAATCTCGATCTATGCCAACTCAACAAACACCATCGGAGACACCTGTAGAGCATCTTTATAATCACCCAGTTACGTTGTGATGTTTGATAGCACACTAAGTGTTCCTCCGGTATTGGGGAGTTCCATAATCTCATAGTCATAGGAACATGTATAAGTCATGAAGAAAGCAATAGCAACAAACTAAACGATCAAGTGCTAAGCTAACAGAATGGGTCAAGTCAATCACATCATCACATCATTCTCTAATGATGTGATCCCGTTAATCAAATGACAACTCATGTCTATGGCTAGGAAACTTAACCATCTTTGATTCAACGAGCTAGTCTAGTAGAGGCATACTAGTGACACTCTGTTTGTCTATGTATTCACACATGTACTAAGTTTCCGGTTAATACAATTCTAGCATGAATAATAAACATTTATCATGATATAAGGAAATATAAATAACAACTTTATTATTGCCTCTAGGGCATATTTCCTTCAGTTTCGGCACCCTGCCGGAGGGGGAGATCATCACCGGTGGCCATCTTCATCATCCCAGCGGCCACCACGATGAGGAGGGAGTAGTCCACCCTCAGGGCTGAGGGTTTGTACCAGTAGCTATGTGTTTAATCTCTCTCTTTCTCGTGTTCTTGAGATGTCACGATCTTGATGTATCACGGGCTTTGTTAATATAGTCGGATCATATGGTGTTTTCCCCTCTCTATCTTATGATGAGTTGAGTTTTCCCTTTGAGATTTCATTTTATTGGATTGAATACTTTTATGGATTTGAGAGCACTTGATATATGTCTTGCAAATGAATACTTGTGGTGACAATGGGGTATCATATTGATTCACTTGATATATGTTTTGGCACTCAACTCGCGGATTCCCGAGGTGACATTGGGGTAATCTACGCATAGGGGTTGATGCACGTTCTTGTCTTTGTTTCACCGGTAGAAATCTTGGGGGACTCTTTGAGGTTCTTTGTGTTGGATTGAGTATTATGAATCTGAAATTATTTTGTGTTATTTTAGTACGAACTCTTGGATAGATCGATCGGAAAGAATAGCTTCGAGGTGGTTTCGTACCCTACAAATGATTTCTTCTTATGTTCTCCACTAGATAGGAACTTCGGAGTGATTCTTCATCGCACTTTGAGGGATGGTTATATGATCCAATTATATTAGCATTGTTGAGAGATTGCACTAGCAAAAGTACGGACCCTAGGCCTTGTTTTCAAGCATTGCAATACGTTTGTGCTCTGTTTTATCAATTGCTGCCTTGCTGTTTTTATTTATTCAGATTATAAGAATATATTTCTACCATCCATATTACACTTTTATCACCATCTCTTCGCCGAACTAGTGCACCTATACAATTTGCCATTGTATTGGGTGTGTTGGGGACACAAGAGATTTCTTGTATTTGGTTGCAGGGTTGTTTGAGAGAGACCATCTTCATCCTACACCTCCCACGGATTGATAAACTTTAGGTCATCCACTTGAGGGAAAATTGCTACTGTCCTACAAAACTCTGCGCTTGGAGGCCCAACACGAGTCTACAAGAATAAAGTCGCGTAGTAGACATCACAGTCATACAGTCTCCCTTCATATGTACTTACGTCATAGAGAATTATAAAAGTTGCTCAGCTTGCTGTTCAAGCAATGACACAATTAAAACTTCCTTCATTTCAAAATATAAGACATTTTCATTTATGTAGGCTAGTTTATAGCCTGCAAAAATGTTTTATATTTTTATACAGAGCTGTATATACATCGCGGCAAGTGCTTTGCCACGACGATCACAAAGACACAAACACATTATTTGTAGCCTATCCAAAAGGGGAAACCTACAAAGTAACACCGCCATTCATTGATCGATCCACTGCAACGACGAGGCACCATCCTCCAAAACATACGTGTCGTGTGAGTACAACATAGCGCACGCTTGTAGATACGTTGCCGTCGGGAACAAGCCATTTCTGTCATCCCTGAACCTGAACGGCACAACATCCAATGCACGTTCCACGACTCTAGATCATGACGGAGTTGATCGCAACTCGGAGAACGGCTCGACCTCACAGATGCCCGGGAAGAATGCACAAATTTTTATAAAAGTTTTTGGCCTATACTAGGCGATGATCTGATAGAAGAAGTTATGTATGCAGTCAATAATTGCAAGATCCCGGAAGGATGGAACAATACGGATATTTTGATGACCCCGAAGATTAACTCTCCAAAGATGGTCATTAAATTTAGGCCTATCAGCTTGTGCAATGTGGTATATAAGGTGATATATATCCAAGATGTTGATGGCTCGACTGAAAGTCTTTCTTCCTCAAATTATAAGTCCAACACAAAGTGCTTTTGTCACAGGACGTCTTAACACATATAATGTGTTGGTCGCCTATGAGAGCTTCCATGCTATAAAGAATAAGAGCGATGGCAAGGTTGGCCTATGTGCAGTTAAACTATATATGCACATGGCATATGACCGAGTTGAATGGACTTTTAAAAAATCATGCTTAAATTGGGTTTTCATGTGAATTGGGTAACCTGGTAATGCAATGTGTGACAATGGTGGAATATTCCGTTTGTTTTAACTCTATGGTAACAAACAATTTTAGGCCCACTAGAGGCCTAAGACAAGGAGATCGCCTTTCACCATATTTGTTTTATGTACTAAGAGCCTAACTGCTTTGTTGGCTCATGAGGAGGAGAGTGGGCACCTCAACAGAGTTGAACTATGCCCGCATGCCCCATCTATATCTAATCTTTCGTTTGCAGATGACTATTTGATTCTGATGAAGGCAAACCTAGAGAATGTGCAGGCTTTAAAAAGAGTTCTAGATTAATGTTGTGAAGCTTTTGGACAAGTGGTTAGCATGTATAAATCGAGCATTTTCTTTAGTCCAAATACAGATGTTGGTGTGAAGGGGAAAATGTGTGCGCTATTAAACATTATGACATAAGCTCTCAATGATAAATATCTAGGCCTCCTGACCAGGGTAGGCATGGACAAAACAGATTGTTTCCGATATTTGGTGTATTGAGTTGTAGGTATAGTTAATGGATGGAAAGAGAAGCAGTTATCCCTGGGTGGGAAAAATACTTCTTAAGTCCCTTGCATAGTTTATACCATCGTATGCTATGTCAGTCTTTAAAATTTGAAAACAAACTTGTAAAGGAATCTTTCCTTTAATCTCGCACTACTTGCAAAACAAGCCTAGAGGCTTATTGATAAGCCAGATTCTTTGTGTGCTACAGTTCCTAAGGCCAAGTATTTCCTTGAAGGAGACTTGCTTTTCGGCGGACCATTCACGCGCATGTCGCACGTACGCGTCGCCCGAGCCTAGCCGGGCAAGGCGAGCGAGCGCGTGCGTGTGATCTTTCCTTTCTCTTCTCAACACACCACTTAGAGTGGTGGAGAGAATCCACTATATATAGAGGTCCATCTTTCTCAACTTTCGGGGTGGGACTAAACTTAGAGCCACCACTTACTATTTTATTTTATTTTAGAGAAAAGGCATGAGCCCAACTTTATTGATAAAGCCACCAGGCAGAGTTTCGAACAAACCATTCGAACCGCAATCATCAAACACGACCACGTCCAATCAAGGACGACATCCAGATACTAGAGTATGAGATACAGGGCACCCAGACCACCAGCACGGCACGCAGGCCAGAGAGAAGGGAGACCAACATAAAACGGCCTAGCCAACAACTAGTCAAAAGGAACGCCAAGGCAACTACACAGCATGCTCCTGCCTGGATAGGGAAGACACCGAGGCCCGAATTTTAGAGAGCGGAAGGTCGAGAGCGTCTCGGTCGTCCGGCTTATTCAATGATCTCCACTGCTGCAGGAACATACAAAATTTAAATAAGCAATCAGCAGGTTTAGCAGGAAAAACATGCTCGATGGTAAACTTGTTTCTGGTAGTCCACAAGGTCCAACATATCGCCCCCACTCCTACCCAGAAAACTCTCTTAGTGACCCCAACCAACGCATTAGCAAGGGCCCGAAGCTCAGAGAAAGAAGATGGGTCCCAAGACACCTGGAGCCACGACCTGATGCAGCTCCAAACCAACTTGGCCAAAACACAATTAAAAAAGATATGATTTGTGTCCTTCAAGCCCGGTCCATTCCGCTTACGAATTTGGTCAGCCGCGGGAAGACGGCCTTTGAAAGCCTGCCAGAGGAAGATCTTCACTTTAGGGGGAATACGAGCCCTCCAAACTGGGTTAAATCTATTAGTGTGGGAGCCACCAATAAGCTTGGAATATAAAGACTTGACCGAAAAGCGACCAGAAGAAGCATGAGGCCAGACCACCGTGTCCGCTGTCTCCGAGAGCATGGGGAAGAAGGCAGTAAGCCGTTGCCAATCTTCCAACTCTGCAGGGCACAACGAGCGCCGGAAGGCTAAGTCCCAATTATTAGCCGAGAGCTCCGCGATGGAGATGTTCGGGTTAGGGAAATAGGAAAAAAGCGTAAGTTAGGTCACAGAGAGAGGTGAGTCTCCACACCACCAGTCGAGCCAAAAGCAAACGGAAGTCTCGTTCCCCACTATAAACTTAACGTGAGCCTGAAAAAAGGGCGAACCTTGACAAGATCTTTCCAAAACTGCGAGCCTCTTCAAGGAGAAGCGAACATGGGGCTAGAAGAAGGGAAGTACTTCGCTTTAAGAATAGAGAACCGCAAAGTATCAGCTCCTATGGTCATAATTTTCCACCACCATTTAATCATGAGGCATTTATTCATAATAGTAGGTTTTTGGGTCTACACAATAGTTTCCACCTAACAAGTCTGTACTTGCGTCTACTATCTGTCGCATTCCAAAAGAAAGCACCCCCGATGTTTACTAAAACCGGCGTGCATGCCAGCAGATAGTAAGTAGAAGCCCATGATAAACATTGGTAAGGAAGACAAGCAAGCATTAATCAGTGCCACTTTCCCAGCACTCGTATTATATCTGCCCCTCCAAGGGAGCACCCTATTACCAACCTTAGCGACAGCAGGGGCAAACTCTTTGGCATATAACATGTCCGGGGAGATCGGGAGGCCCAAGTATTTGAAAGGGAAGGATCCCATGCTACAATTGAGAAGGTGGGCCACCCTTAAGGCCTTCGTGTCATCAACACCAGTGACCATGACCTCACTCTTGGAGAAATTAATTTTGAGGCCCGACAAGACTTCGAAACAAAGTAGAATGAACTTAAGGTGGGCGATGCAAGATTCATTTAATTCTACCATAATGGTGGTATCATCCGCATACTGAAGGTGCGTAACCCCATCTGGAATAAGGTGGGAAATAACTGGAGAGATGTGTCCGTGAGAAGCAGCCCTGGAGAGGATACAAGACAGAGCGTCCGCAACAAAATTAAGCAAGATAGGAGATGCAGGGTCACCTTGTCGAAGGCCCCTGCCATTGGCGAAGAATTTACTGACCTGACCATTAACAGAAACCGCAGTGTGGTCCCCCGAGACCAGCTGCATGATCCTGTGAACGTAAGCCCCATGGAAGCCTTTGGCCAAAAGGACCCTCCTAAGGAATGGCCAGCTGACTGAGTCATACATTTTTTCAAAGTCCATTTTTAAAATCACCGCCTTATACTTACGAACTTTGATGTCATGAATGATCTCGTGCAAGCAAAGAATCCCGTCTAGGATGAAACGTCCTTTGATAAACGCCGATCGGAAAGGGCTAATAGTTTTGTGGGCTACGGGAGATAAACGGGTAGCAAAACCCTTCATCGGGAACTTAGCAAAGTTATTAATGAGAGCGATCGGCCTAAGCTGGGAAATCAACTCAGCCCCTTTTACTTTAGGAATAAGGGTGATGATAGCGTAGTTGAGGCGAGAGATATCAACTGTCCCCAGACAGAAGCCTTGAATAATCTTACACAGCAGTAGGCGTAGTTGGGGCCAAAACTTCTTGAAGAAAGGGATGGAATAGCCATTAGGTCCTGAGGTAGCATTAGGGTTAGCAGAGTTAATGACATCGTGATCTCAGCATCAGACAGAGGTAGCATTAAGGCATCATTCTTAGCGTTTGAAATCATATACGGGGAGTCCCACTGGGAGGGGGAAATGGAAAGCCAGACTTGTAACACCCCGGATGTAACTTTCCATATTTGTAACTCCAACTCTTGCCATTTTCGGCTATGTGTTATGATATTCCCTTCGTGGTCGGGTTTTGTCTTTCATTTTGCATTTTGTTCATGTCATGCATTTCATATCATGTCATCATGTGCATCTTATTTTGCATACGTGTTCGTCTCATGCATCCGAGCATTTTCCCCGTTTTCCGTTTTGCAATCCGGCGCTCCCACCTCCTCCGGCGCACCCCCTCTTGTTTTCTTTCGTGAGCGGGTGTCAAACGTTCTCGGAATGGACCGAGGCTTGTCAAGTGGCCTTGGTATACCACCGGGAGACCACCGGTCAAGTTTCGTTCCATTTGGAGGTCGTTTGGTACTCCAACGGTTAACCGGGTAACCGCAGATGCCTTATGTGTGTTGCAGCAAAAAACCCTCTCTAAACAGCCCAAAACCCACCAAACTCTCTTCCATGCTCTAGGTCGTTCGATCACGATCGTGTGAGCAAAAACCGCACCTCATTTGGACTCTCATAGCTCCCTCTACCTATATATTTGCATCCCTCCCGGAATACATTCGCAGTCCAAACCCTAGCCCGCTCCCTCCGCGCCGCCGGATGTGTCCGCCCGGCGCCGGACGAACCGGCCGCAGCCAGCCGCAGCGCGCCACGTGGCGGGCCATACGTTGCGCCGCCGCCGCAGCCCGCAAGCCCGTGGCCGGCCCCCGCCGGGCCCGTGCCCCCTCGCCCGAGCCCGCGGCGCCCCGCCCGCGCGCCGCCGCCGTCTCCCTCGCGCCTCCGCCGGCCATCGCCGCGCCGCCGCACCCGCCCGCGCCTCCGCGCGCCGGCCGCCGCCCGCCGGCGACCGTGCCCCCTCCGACCGGCTCCTCCTCCTCCTCCTCGCCTTCGTCTCCCTCCGCCGCCGCTCGCCGCCCCGCCGGCGTCCCCGAACCCTAGCTCCGACGAGCCCGAGCTCGGCCGACCTGGATCCCGATCCAGTCAACCGCTAGGTTGACTTTCCTCTCCCCGAAATATCTCCAAGTCCTGTGATTTTTACGATACATGCCCCTGTTCATCGCATCATAACTCTCTGCATATAGCTCCGTTTCGTGCGTGTAATATATTGAAATGTTCATCTTGTGATGCTCTACATTTTGTTCCATTGCACCATGCTCATTTGAGTCCATCTTGATGCCCAAATCTCTGGTGCAAGAGTGCTAGTTGCTGTTATCTGCTGTTACTTAGCAGAACTTGAGGATTTGTTATTTTTGTTGCATTTAATCTGTGCATCTTATGGGCATGAGCTCTACATGTGTTTTGTTGTATGCCATGCCACCTTTACAGGGGTATATGCCATGTATTTTTTTGATCTCTGTGGTGACTAGCACAAGCATGCAAACTAGGCTTCGTAATGTTTCTGATTTCAGGGACTTGGTAGTTTCTCTAAGTTTTTGTCTGCGGTTATTTTCTTGCCATGTAAACTTGATGCTACAGAGAGATCCATGCATATTTTGGAGATATTCAGTAAGGATGTTTTGTAGATATTGTTGTAATTGATCTATTCCTGCCCTTGTTTGCAATCATGGAGTGCCATAGCATGACTCAATCTTGCTCTACTTTTGCTATAAAATATTTCTGGCAGATTGTAAACATGATATTCAATTTTGCCAAGCTTGTTGTAGTTGTTTCATACATGCTATGTACTTGCTCTTGCCATGGATAGCTTCATAAACATGCAATATTGCTGTAGGTATGCTTGTTTTGTCATGCATTGCTTTGTGGTGAGTGCATCAAGCTCACCAAGATGCCCTCATAATGTCTGTTTCTGCCATGCTCTGTTTTCTGCCAAGTCTGAAACCTGTTAACGAAACTTGCTATGTTTACATGGTTGCCATCATATCTTCTGGTCCTTTTTGGCTTATGGTCAGTAAGGGAATTTTGTCATATGCATTTAGTAGATTACTTCCATGCCTTGTTTGGCTATGTTAAGTTCCTGTAGCATGTTGATTTCATGCTCTGAACATTGCTACCTGATGCTGTTTCAGGCATGTCCAGTAATTTCACCAAGTCTGTGAACCTGTTATCTTTTGCACTTTTGCCATGCTTGTTTGAGCCTGTTATGTTGTGATCTAGCCGTAGCTCAGTGTTCATCTTTTGTCAAGCATCTCCTGTAGATTACTGCCTTATGCTTTTTTGCTATGTTGGAGTGCTGTAACTTTGTTACTTGTTGCATTCTAAGTGCTAACATGCTGTTAATCACAGATTCGTGCCATTCTTGTTTTGTTTGCCATTTGCAAACCGTGCATCCGTTCCCGGTGATCTTTATATCGATTTTGACCGAAATCATCTCATCTTTCCAGTGGCATGCTTGGTTTGCCAAGTTACTGCCTTGTTCATCATTTTCCTTCCGGAGCACGCATATGCATCGTATATCATATCTCGCATATCATACATGTTTTGCATCATGTTGCTTGTGCATCTCCCGTGATTGATTGTGGTTCCGTTGCTTGTGTTCTTGTTTTGGGTAGAGCCGGGAGACGAGTTCGTGAACGAGGAACCTGTTGAGTATGCTTACGAGGATCAAGCTTTCGACAACTCTGAGAACCTTGCAGGCAAGATGACCACCCCTCGAAATCACTTCTATCTTTGCTTTGCTAGTTGTTCGCTCTATTGCCATGCTGCGCTACCTACCACTTGCTATATCATGCCTCCCATATTGCCATGTCAGCCTCTAACCATCCTTTTCCTAGCAAACCGTTGTTTGGCTATGTTACCGCTTTTGCTCAGCCCTTCTTATAGCGTTGCTAGTTGCAGGTGAAGTTGAAGTTGGTTCCATGTTGGAACATGGATATGTTGGGATATCACAATATCTCTTATTATATTAATGCATCTATATATTTGGTAAAGGGTGGAAGGCTCGGCCTTATGCCTGGTGTTTTGTTCCACTCTTGCCGCCCTAGTTTCTGTCATACCGGTATTATGTTCCTTGAGTTTGCGTTCCTTACGCGGTTGGGTGATTTATGGGACCCCCTTGACAGTTCGCCTTGAATAAAACTCCTCCAGCAAGGCCCAACTTTGGTGTTACCATTTGCCACCTAAGCCTTTTCCCCCGGGTTTTCGCGAGCCCGAGGGTCATCTTTATTTTAACCCCCCGCCCCCCGGGCCAGTGCTCCTTCGAGTGTTGGTCCGAACTAAGTAGACTGCAGGGCCCCCTCGTGGAAACTCGAGGTCTGGTTTTACTCGTAGGATGTCTCATCCGGTGTGCCCTGAGAACGAGATATGTGCAGCTCCTATCGGGATTTGTCGGCGCATCGGGCGGCTTTGCTGGTCTTGTTTTACCATTGTCGAAATGTTTTGTAAACCGGGATTCCGAGATTGATCGGGTCTTTCCGGGAGAAGGTTTATCCTTCGTTGACCGTGAGAGCTTATGATGGGCTAAGTTGGGACACCCCTGCAGGGTATTATCTTTCGAAAGCCGTGCCCGCGGTTATGAGGCAGATGGGAATTTGTTAATGTCCGATTGTAGAGAACTTGTCACTTGACTTATTTAAAATACATCAACTGTGTGTGTAGCCGTGATGGTCTCTTCTCGGCGGAGTCCGAGAAGTGAACACGGTTTGAGTTATGAATGACGTAAGTAGGAGTTCAGGATCACTTCTTGGTCATTACTAGTTGACGACCGTTCCGTTGCTTCTCTTCTCGCTCTCTTTTGCGTATGTTAGACACCATATATGCTTATTGCCTGCTGCAGCTCCACCTCATTACAACATCCTTTTCCTACAAGCTTAAATAGTCTTGATCTCGCGGGTGTGAGATTGCTGAGTCCTCGTGACTCCCAGATTCTACCAAAATAGTTGCAGGTGCCGACAATGCCAGTGCAGATGATGGGATCGATCTCAAGTGGGAGTTCGATGAGGAACGTGGTCGTTACTATGTCTCTTTTCCTGATGATCAGTAGTGGAGCCCAGTTGGGACGATCGGGGATCTAGAATTTGGGGTTATCTTATTTTCTTTTGGATTTTGGCCGTAGTCGGTCTATGTGTGGATTTTGGATGATGTATGAATTATATTTATGTATTGTGTGAAGTGGCGATTGTAAGACAACTCTCGTTATCCCATTCTTGTTCATTACATGGGATTGTGTGAAGATGACCCTTCTTGCGACAAAACCACAATGTGGTTATGCCTCTAAGTCGTGCCTCGACACGTGGGAGATATAGCCGCATCGTGGGTGTTACAAGTAGTTGAGGCGAGAGATATCAACTGTCCCCAGACAGAAGCCTTGAATAATCTTACACAGCAGTAGGCGTAGTTGGGGCCAAAACTTCTTGAAGAAAGGGATGGAATAGCCATTAGGTCCTGAGGTAGCATTAGGGTTAGCAGAGTTAATGACATCCTGATCTCAGCATCAGACAGAGGTAGCATTAAGGCATCATTCTCAGCGTTCGAAATCATATATGGGGAGTCCCACGGGGAGGGGGAAATGGAAAGCCCAGACTCCTGCTTAGCACACAGGAGGGAGGAGAAGAAATCCACTACATGAGACATAATAAGACATTGGTCCAAGGTCCTGAGTCCATTGATGAGAAGGCTGTTAATAGAACATCTTCTCCTTCTACCATTGGCGATGGCAAAGAAGTAGGCAGTGGCGGAGTCACCTTTAAGAGTCCAGTTCAGGGTACCACGTTGACGCCAATAAATCTCCGCCTGCTGATGTAGCTGCATCAGCGCGGCTTCAAGGTCGTAACGGATTGACCACTCCCCCTCTGAGAGGCCAGCCCCGTCAGCCACGAGGTCTAGACCAGCAATCTGGGCCTCTAAGGAAATTTTCTCCCGGCGGGCGTTCGCGGCTCTGTTACGAGACCATCCCCGGAGAAACTTGCGGATTGGGTAAGAACACTTATGCCAGTCATCCATGGGACCAAAAGAACGCTGATAAGATGAAAGCAGCCCTGATATCTTGTTAGCCAACATGTCTGTGAATCCATCAACTAAAAGCCATGAAGCATCGAATTGGAAGCGAGAAGACACCGCGGTATGATCAAGGCCAGCATCTAGAATTAGGGGGGCGTGGTCCGAACCAACAGTCGCTTTAGCTTTCAAGGAGGCACGGGGAAATAAAGAGTCCCAATTCGAACATATGAAGACCCGATCCAACACCGACCAGACCGGGCTGGTCTGATGGTTAGTCCAAGTAAAACGTGCTCCCACCCGAGGGAGTTCACGCAAGGCACAGTCACGGATGAAACCATTAAACGCATTAGCAAGGGGCCAAGAGAAGTTACAATTATTCTTATCAGAGGGAGTGCGCAAAAGGTTGAAGTCCCCTCCCCCACAATAGGCAAAGTACATGTTTCAATCTTAGTAGAAATTTCGTCAAGAAAGATAGAGGTTAAGGAATGATCCGTTGAGCCGTAAACTACCATAATTTCCCATAAGGTATTAAGCCGTCGGTGATGGACGATAGTGCTAGCCCAAAAGATACCAAGATCAAAAGCAACAAGATCAAACATGTCTTGTTTGGTGCCAATTAGGATGCCTCCAGAATGACCCGAAGCCGGCAAATAGTTCCAATCAAATATGTCCATACCCGCAACCACGGAGAGTTCATTGGGAGAGAAAGAATCTTTGAAAGTTTCAACCAACCCTAAAATGTCGATGTTCTCACCTCGTACCACATCCCTAATCTGATCTCGGCGCCCCCTAGCAACGAAACCTCTAATATTCCAGAAAAGGGCTTTCATTTGAAAGAGAGATTTTTGATGCAAAGGCTAGACTTGCATGGGGTAATGCAGGATTTAGATCGGTTTGAAGGGCCCCATTTGGAGGGGTGGGGCGAGACTGGCCACAACCAGCATCATTCACCACCTCCCTGACCGGCTCAGCGGCGACCACTTTAGCCGTTGCAGCCTCTTTGGCCTTGGCAATGGCCTCTTGGGCCATCTCGTTGGCCCATATGATGGATAGCATAGACGAAGGCGAACCAAAACCAGGCTCAAGGGAGACTCCCACGTCAGATAAAATATGTATAAGATGCTCATCAGAGAAAGAAGGCAAAACTAGCCGGACCAGGGAGGATGGAGGAGGAGAACTGGGCACCGTACCTGAGGGAGGTAGATCCTTAGCCGCCACATGACACTCCGCTCGCAAGGCCACCGGCTCCCCAGAGTCCCGAACCCGACGACCTTTGCGAGCCGTGGAAGCGGCCGAACGAAACAGGGGGGACGCGCCGCAGGAGACGCCGACACGGGCCCGGAGCCAGAAGCTGAGGCCATGTCCTTGTCCAGACGCCGGCAAAGACCCGCCATGGATTGCTTGGAGCCCGACGATGCCCTGCTCTTGGCCGAGAACTTCCTGACGGTAGATATCTTCTTCTTGCTAGTGGGAACCTCAGCGGGACAGGGAGGAGACATAGGAAGATCTTCAATCCCAGAGAAGGTAGGTGAAAGGGGACGAGCCGGCATGTTGCAACAGACCCCAGAGATGGGAGTGCCTATGGCCGCAGCCTTCCCCTGGCCATCACCACCCAAGCCCTCCTCCCCTGCATAAGTACATCCGCCGCCTCTTTCTCAGCAGGGCCGACTGGCGCATTCGACTTGAACAACTCATGGACCTCTAGTTCCATACCGTCCCATTCGGACTAAGTGAAATGAGCATCTGTGCCACCACTAGGATTCTGACCACTCGAAGAGCCATCATCTTGTTTATCAGATCGCGCAGAGCTAGAGGGAGGAGGAGGTGGAGGGGTCTGGTAAGCCTCAGCCCCTTTGACCCGTACCCGCAGACGAGCGCCTTCAGAGGAGGGGAACACGTCAACCACAGCACAAAGACACACCGGATCAACACACCATACTTTAGTGCGAGCAGGACCAAGTTTCTCCAGGGACTCGGAATCCACCTCAATTGGCTTGCCAAGAAGGACACTGAAATCCATCAAGAACGGGACCGAGCGAAGACTAGCAGGCACATCATCAACCAAAACCTAGACCTAAGAAAGCGGTCCCAACGCTTTGACACCACAGGCCGCAGCCTTGACAGAGACCACCAGTTGATTGTAAGGCAGGGTAAAGCTAGTGCATGAAGAAATCATCCTTAAGCAATCTTTGGAGGGGAACACCACCGCAAACTCATACTCAAACAATTGATTCACTTGCCAATCCCAACCACCATCATCCCAAATCCGTAGGCCTTCCAGTAAGGTCTGAGGGGAGATCTTTTGGCCCTGAACGGTGATGATGGCCGCATTGGACAGGGATGGGGCTGCAGCAACCAAAGGCACCTCACGGTCAAGGGCAAAGAAGGAGCATCCAGGGAGCCCCGTCCCGTAATGCACAAAAGCAGGAGGTTTGATCTGATTCTGGCAATCAACAGTAAGATGACCTTCAGATCTACTTATAAGGTAGAAGGGGGGATTGAAGCATCTTGATTGGAAATGGCCTGGTTGGTGGCATGCAAAGCATGTGAGGGAGGAGGAGGGGTTAGGTGCAGAGGCAACATGGCGAGGTGGGGGCGGTGGAGGGGGACGGAGGATGCCATCCCCGAGCCCCGTAGAGGAGGAGGCAGGGAAGCGGCGCGCCTTCAACTGCTGGGGAGGGGGGCAGAGGAGTTACGCCGAGGAGGACGGGAACCAAAACCAACACCAGAGAAGCGGGGAGGCTGGCGAGGAGGAGCCACCGGGCCCCGAGGAGGAGGCGGGCGCGGGCCAAACGAGGTCGAGCCAGCTACACCACCGGACGCCGCCACCTCCCAGGGATCCGCCACCGGCGACACCCCACCGCCAGATCCAGACACAGGAGGGCCAGATCCGGTGAGAGACCGTGCCCGCTCGTAGCGTTGGAGCCATTCCGGGCCTGCCGCCAAAGCCTCATGGTCACGAGCCACCTGCTCGCGAGCCGCTTGGTCGGCCTCCAACTTGGATCTGGGGGAGGCCTCGTACTGCAGATCGACACCCTCAGCCAGCGAATCCTCGCGGCAGTGCTTGCTGCCAGACATCGCCTAGCTCGAAGAGCCCCTGGACTTGTCCATGGCGAGGGCCTCCACCAATGAGAGGAGAAGTGGAGGGGGAGGGGTAGATCTGAGGAAGCGACGAATGGGGGCGCGGCGCTTGCGCAGGCCAGCAGCAGAGGCCGGAAACCCTAGAAATGGGGGAGGGATCCTTTCCTCACCCATAAATAGCCCAAGCGTGCAGAACCCATGGGGGGCGAGTAGGCCAAACGGGCCAGAGGGAGGAGGGTAAGTGACCGCAATCATCAGCCCAGGGCCCACGGCGGGGAGGGGGAAGTCAGACACCGATGCAAGGGAGGGAGCCACAGCCGGCCCACCCAGGACCGGCCAAAGGTCCACGGGGTCCAACGATCCTCGGGGCCCACTAGCCTCCGAGGACAGAACCAGATCTAGGGTACGCCCCATCGTCGCCCGCCCAGCCCCCGCCGGACGGCTTGCCGACGACGGCGGCGCCCTGGCCGGGGAGGAAGAAGATGAGACCCCCTATGAACCAGGCGAGAGCAAGGTAGAGACGCCCGCCCCACCAGCGCACGTCAGTGCATCAAGGAGGCCACGAGCCAGAGACGAGAGGGAGAAATTACCAGATCTGCGCCGCCGCCAAGACACCCGACACCAGCCGGGCTCGTCCAACGCTGAAGCAACCGCCCTGCCTCTGCCCCCTAGGGCAAACTTCCTGGAGCGAGGTGTCGCCTTCACCGCTAGCGATGAACCCGACGAGCCAGAGACAGGAGCGGAGTCACAGTCGGAGGATGAGTCCATGTCGCCGTCGAGCGCACAAAAATGGGAACCAGAGAACATCGGTGAGGCCGCCGATCTCCGCACCGGCACCGAACACTAGTAGAAAACAGGGCACTAGTCCCAGTTCCAGAGGGCCTTTAGTCCCGATTCTGCAACTGGGACAAAACGGTCGGGACTAATGCCCGTTACTTTTAGTCCCGGTTGGCTTACGAACCGGGACTAAAGTAGCTCCACGTGGCCGCTGCGGGGCGCCCAGTCAGGAGGACCTTTAGTCTCGGTTGGTAAGACCAACCGGGACTAAAAGGCAGCCACGCGTCAGCAGCTCCCAAGCGCTGGTTTTTTTTAAAGTGGGGTTTAGGGGTTTCATATTGTGTTAGCTAGCTACTACATATATAGAGAAGTGACCTCTCTTTCTCCGTGCTTCGTTGACGGTAGCTACTACATATAGAGAGAACTCGACGCTAGCTAGTAAGCAAATGAAGGAACCATTAATTACACAACATCATCATGAACATATATAGAGAGAAGTGGCCTATCTTTCTCCGTGCTTGGTCGAACAACAAGTTTTCGTATATCTATCCGGCGCTACTACATATATACAATATAACATCCCTGACATCATCAAGCGCCAAACTCCCATTGAATTTTTGTATGGTATTCTCCCTTTTCATGTATGACGTGGTCAAGAAAGAAACCTGCCAATTCCTCTTGAATTGCTTATCATGTGGTAGGAGTTCATCCCGCATCTTCTAGATCTAATTTAAAGAAGGGGGTCAATACATATATGTGAATGAAACTCAACACAATTGATGGTAATAAAATAAAATTGTGAATATTATTTACATACTTCAAATTGTTTGTCAGACAAGCCCCGCTCAGAGGTCGAGTGGTGAATGAACTCACAAACGTAGTATCCACATAAATTATTCCCGCCTGCCTGCCACAAGCACTTTACGAGAATAGAGTTCAATCAAACTGATAATCAAGCATGATAATGGTATTGATGAAATTAGAATCAATGAGAGATGCGCGGAACTAGCTAGTACTACTTACTTTGGGGTGTGTAAATCGCAGCTCGTTCTTCAGACCCGGAACCATTCCGGTGAACTTTTTCCAAACCCTGCCACTCAAAGAAAATGATTACTTGATATCAGGAAATGAACGAAAGTTGTCGATATGGTGCGATAATGATTGAACTTACTTCTGGAGCATTGCAGTCATGTCGGCATAATCCTTGGGATCTTTATGTCTCGAGTCTAAGACAGTTACTACTCCCCCGTCAAGCGTAATGGATAGCAGAATAAAGTGGAACCTGTGCACGCATAACTCATCAATTACATTACTTAACCTCGAGTAAGCAAAACCGAATACGCACAAGACAGTAACACTCACTTGAAGTTGTAAGGAAAGAGTATTTCCCTTTTGTTTTGATGTTGAAGGAACACTTTTAGCAAGTTTTCCTCAGTATCTTCAACTCTATTTTCTACCGTCCAGTCATTTACGGTATTTGGGCTAATGAACCCAATGTCATAGATTTGTCCTCTTTTGCATTCGACGATGTTCAATCTGCATAATATAGCGAGGATAATTATATATACATGCAATGAACGAGCTGGGCTAAAGACTTAATTACAGAAGTAATACTTAAAAACAGTAGCAAGTCCTGAGTTGTTTGTCGAGGGCGTCTTGATTGAATAACTGAAATAATTCCAAAAATTCAACATGCATCAGGTCGACTCCAATGAGGTCGTGCTCATCTTTAATTCTCACCATCAAACTATCGGTCCCATTCTTCCTGCAGCTTTCCAAGTACCACTCATGCAATCTTCGCATCATTGTTGTTAGATGAGGATGATCAGGTTTGACGAGAGGCTTCCCGTGCTTGTATCTGGAGATCTCTACTACCTCAGCCGTTTCAAATTGTACATCATCGCCCACGTAATCACCAAGAGTGGTACCAGGCAGTAGCCCCGGATGATTAGAGATATTGCTAGACACCTTGAGCGGGGGGGCATGATTGCTTCTCCTATTCGCCGAGCTGGGGAATTGTTTTCTCACTTCTTTGTCTTGCAGCACTGGTAGTACTTCCCGACCACCGCGCTTCATCATATGTGTTTTCAATACAGCGGTCATAGTTGGATTGTAGCGGAGGCAGTGGTGGTCGCTTAAGGGCATCCAGAGTGCGCTTCGCTTTCACCGGATCTATTGTTTCCTTCGGAGTTGGACGTTTCCGTTTAAAATGGGCCTGCACTTCGGCTTCCACGATGTCCGCGTTTTCCTCGTCATTCCTCTCATATGGTAACTTTGGAGGAGCCTTGAGGCTTGCACCAAATTTGAATTTCTTCCCGCCTGTTGTACTGCTAGCCGCCAGAGCGGCGGTGGCTCTCTTCCGCCGTTGCTGAGGCGGCGGAGTCCGCTGACGCGCCGGAAGAGGCGGAGGAGGAGGAGGCAGAGTCCGCTGACGCGCCACAGGAGGCAGAGGACGAGGCGGAGTCCACTGACGCGCCGGAGGAGGCGGAGTCCACTGACGCGCCAGAGATAGCTGAGGCGGAAGAGGACTCTGCTAAGGGGCCTCATCCGGCTGATTCTGTTGAGGGGCCTCATCCGGCTGAGTCTGCCGAGGGGCCGCATCCGGCTGAGTCTGCTGAGGCGGCGTCCAGTTTGGAAGCTTGATGTTCTCCTTTCTCCATAGACAGGTACTCCTTAAAGCATTTTCCAGAAGAATATCCCCTTCACTTGTAGGGTAGTCAAGCTCCAGCCCCTCAAATCCCTCCATTATTTCATCCACCATGACAATATCATAGCCATGTGGAATCGGACGGCAATGGAAAGTTCCCTCAGCTCGAGGAGGTAAAACAGAGCCGACCGCCACCTTTAAGGTCAGGTTCTGGCATTTCGCCATTAGCACACAATGTTCAGTCTCCATGATACTATCCACGGGGTAGCAAGGAGCCGTGAAATCAGGCTGAACGAGCTCCGTGGAAGCCACGATGCTTCTCCACTGGGATGGTGGGGTAGCTTCGGGGGCAGTGGCGAATGAAGGATCTTCGTGCCGCTGAGATGGTTGGCCGGTAGCTCGCTGGCTCTCAAGTTCCTCTAGTTTCGCTAATCTTGCACTGATCTTCTGCATTTCGCTTGCTTCCTCTTTCTTCTTTCTCTCTCGGCTTCTATAACCACCGCTACCGGGAAATCCATGCACCCACGGAACGAAGCCTGATGTGCCTCGTGTTCGTCTAGGGTGTTCAAGATTCCCGAGGGCCTCTGTCAGCTCGCCCTTCTCTCTGTCGGGAATGAACGTCCCTTCCTGCGCTGCCTTGATTGCTTTCTCAAGCTTCGTGATGGGTATAGCAAGTTGATCGTTCGTCCAAACACACTTCCCTGATTCTGGGTCCAAAGTTCCCCCAACCCCGAAGAACCAAGTCCTTGCCCGATCTGGCCAGTGCAATGTCACTAGTTGGACCCCTTTAGGCAAGTAGGTCTTCCTCAGCTTTGTCCCACATAGGTCGGGCTTTGCTGTAGCCACCTGACCCCATAGTATGGTGATACTTCTTCTTTGCAGCATTTTGCTTGTTTGTCAGTGACCTTTGCTTACCCTTCTTTGGCTTCTTGTAGGCCAAAACTGCGGGCCAGTGATCTCTTAGCTTCTCATACTGACCAATGAATTCTGGAGTCTCGTCTTTCTCAACAAACTTTTTGTTCAAATCTTTCTTCAAGTTCTTGAATAGTTCTGCCATCTTCTTAAGAGCAAAAGCCTTGACCTTTCGCTCTATAACTGGGTTATTCGGATCCTCCTCTGGCGGTAGGCTAAAAAAATTCATCAGCGAGTTCCAAAGATCATCTTTCAGTCCATCCTGGACATAAGAAACTTCAGGGTCCTTCTTCTTATTCCTTTCTTGGATGCTGATCGAGACGTTGTCCCTAACAACAACTCCGCACTTATGTACAAATGTGTCCTTGGTCCGCTTGGGAGCAATCGGTTGGCCATCTCGAGCGACTTCTGTGATCGTGAACCTTTCATCATGGCGCAACCTTTTCTTCGGGCCTCGTCTCCTTACGGAAGTTTGGCTTGATCCGGAGGGCTAAAAGAAGAATGAAGCGTTAATATATGTACATAAAAAACAATTAATGCATCAAGTCAACAGAGGCTTAATTAACTTATATATATATACCTCGCCGGACTTTGCAATAGTTAAGGCTCCATCCTCCGTTCGCTCACCGGAGCCGTCATGATCTCCTTCCTCCTCCATTGTTTGATCACCGGAGCCATCATGATCTCCTTCCTCACCATCGGTGTCGTCGAGAAACGACAAGGTGATATCACCTCCGTCACGGATTATATCCCCCAACAACTCTTCTTTTTCTAAGTCTCTGTCCATAGTTTCTGCAAACATTACAACATGGCAATATACAACCATGAGAGATGGATTAGTGGCAAACATAGACCTAATCACAACAAGGAATCATATGCATATGAGCAATGGATTAGTGGCAAACGTCGTGCAAAGTTGACAAGTTTTATAACAGTCAGTTTCAGACGATCGTCGAGGACTCCTCCCCCCTCATGTCTGATGAGTCGTCCTATCTTTCGAGAGAGGATACTTTGCGGACCGCCTCCCTCATGGTCGTCGAGGATACTTGCGGACCCCCCCCCCCTCATGTTGAAGTTATCGGGGATATGTTGAATTCCCGAGAGAGTTAGGGGTGTTCTAACGCGGCACTACATGATATAGCTAGGTGAAGGGGGATAACATCCGGGAATGTTTTCCCGAAGTCTGCATTTTCGGACAGATGAACAAGAGGGGGCGGTTCCAGGTTTGCTATGCTAACTTCTTGTGACAGATGAACAGAGGGAATATTCAGATTCTTCATATTTTTCTGATCGATTTTCATATATAAATTATTTTCATCGGAGTTACGGTTAATTTTCTATGAATTTCTAAAGTTTTACCAATATTTTCTATATACATCCATCCATACATACATACATATACATCTACATTATATATACACTAAGCATCTACATATACATACATAAACATAAACATAATTAATAAACATATACATGCCCGCAAAAAAATAAAAATAAACATATACATACATACATACATCTATCATCTATCATAATCATCATATCATACATATATATACATACATACATATACATCAACATATACATACATATATACATAATAAACACAATTAATAAAAAAAGGAGAGCGGGCCGGAGCGGCGGCGGCTCATAGCGGGGGCGGCGCGGGCTCGGGGGAGCTCGGGGGCGGCGACGGTGATGGCGGGGCAGGGGCACGACGACGGCGACAGCAGGGCAGGGGCACGGCGACGGCGTCGGCGTTGGGGCAGCCTGGTGGCGTCGTCGGAGGAGAGGACGAGGAGAGATCGAAGAAACTGAGACGAAAACTGCTAAGTGCCTGCTTATATACCCACAGCAGTGGTCCCGGTTGGTGACACCAACCGGGACCAAAGGCCCCCTTTCGTCCCGGTTGGTGCCACCAACCGGGACTAAAGGTCAATTTCAGCAGCCCAAAGGGCGGGAAGCAGAGACCTTTTGTCCCGGTTGGTGGCTCGAACCGGGACCAATGCCCCCCTTTCGTCTCGGTTCGAGCCACCAACCGGGACCAATAGCCTGGCACAGCGGTGTCTAAAAGTTTAGTCCCACCTCGCTACTTGGAGGCGCTCGCACTTGTTTATAAGCCCCGTCGCGGCTACCGTTTTGAGCTCCTCTCTAAAGCAAGCATGTGTGGGCCTAATGAACCTGTTACTGCCCTGTGGGGCCTACTTGCCCAGCGGGCCTGCATCCAGGCCCTACTAGTAGTTGGGTTTCTAGTCGTATGCAGGCCGTTGTGGCCTAGTAGGCGGGCAATTTTTTTGTTATTTTAGTTTGCTATTAATGATTTTAACAAAAAAACTTTATAAAAATTCTTTTTGCTATTAAACTTTTTAACAAAAAAGACTTTGATAATTTTAGTTGCATAAATTTTATATAATTTTAAGTTAATATTATATTGAGAATAACTAGAGGTTTATAAAAGCTTTTTAGTTGATACTTTTTGCTATTGAAGAATATTATAGTTTTGTTTTAGTTGATCATAACAAAATATTTTAATTGATTCTTTTTAGTTCATTCTTTTTAGTTAATGTTTTAGTTGATTCTTTTTAGTTCATTCTTTTTAACAAATAAATACTTTGATGATTTTAGTTAATATTCTTTTGATTCTTTTTAGTTGATTCTTTTTGCTATCGAAGAATATTATATTTAATTGATTATTTTTAGTTCATTCTTATTGCTATTAGAGTTTTATAAAAGCTTTTTAGTTCATTCTTTTTGCTATTAGTTCATTCTTTGAGCTAAATGACCCTAAAATTGAAAAGCACTACAAATGAACTCTGAAAAGGTTGAAAGTTGGCATGGTATCATTATTTCACCCACATAGTATGTGCTAAAAAGTTGAGAGGGTTACGGCAAAAGCTGGATGCACTTCGTGTACAAAATGGACAATCTCTTTCGAAGTATCACGGTTTCGGACCAAAACTCATCTGTTACAAAGGGGTTTCATTTTTTTGAACTTATTTCAACTCCAGACTTTCTGTGCGTTCAACATGCACCATTCAAAGCCACATCATCAATTTTCAACCCTTTTTGACTTCTTTGGTATTTTTCATGCATTTACTGATATACTTTTTTAGCTAAATGACCCTGAAATTGAAAAGCACTACAAATTAACTCTAAAAAGGTTGAAAGTTGGCATGGTATCATCATTTCACCCACATAGCATGTGCTAAAAAGTTGAGAGGGTTACGGCAAAAGCTGGATGCACTTCGTGTACAAAATGGACAATCTTTTTCGAAGTATCATGGTTTCGGACGAAAACTCATCTACTACAAAGGGATTTCATTTTTTTCTTCGCATAATCAAAGCCATTATCAGAATAGTTGTGGAGATAAAGTCTTCACTTTTTCTTCGCGTGTGTCCCTTGCTTATTGCGGCGTAACCATGGATAATCTTCATCTTTAACAGGGTGCTAGGGTCAGCCTTCACTTTGAAGGGAGGAATTTCATGAAACATTTCATAATCTTCAGATATGTCTGTCTTGCCCTCCACTCCCACGATGTCTCTTTTCCCTGAAAGAATTATGTGGCGCTTTGGCTCATGCTATGATGTATTCACTTCCTTATCTTTTCTTTTTCTCGGTTTGGTAGACATGTCCTTCACATAGAAAACCTGCGCCACATCATTGGCTAGGACGAATGGTCCATCTGTGTACCCAAGATTGTTCAGATCCACTGTTGTCATTCCATACTGTGGGTCTACCTGTACCCCGCCTCCTGACAGATTGACCCATTTGCACCGAAACAAAGGGACCTTAAAATCATGTCCATACTCAAGTTTCCATATGTCCACTATGTAACCATAATATGTGTCCTTTCCCCTCTTGCTTGCTGCATCAAAGCGGACGCCACTATTTTGGTTGGTGCTATTTTGATCTTGGGCGATCGTATAAAATGTATTCCCATTTATCTCGTACCCTTTGTAAGTCAATACAGTCGAAGATGGTGTCCTGGCCAACGAGTACAGCTCATCTCCAATAGTGGTGTTACCCATGAGATGTGTTTGCAACCAACTGCCGAAAGTCCTGATGTGTTCACATGTAATCCGGTCGTCACACTGCTCCGGGTGTTTGGAGGACATTCTTGTGTTCATTGACATACGGGGTCACCAAGGTAGAATTCTGTAGAACTGTGTAGTGTGCTTGAGCCCAAGAATGCCCGTCCCTACATATTATTGAGTCCGCTCCTAGCGTGCCTTTTCCAGTCAGTCTCCCCTCATACCGCGATTGAGGGAGACCAATCGGCTTAAGGTCAGGAATGAAGTCAACACAAAACCCAATGACCTCCTCTGTTTGATGGCCCGTGGAGATGCTTCCTTCTGGCCTAGCACGGCTACGAACATGTTTCTTTAAGACTCCCATGAACCTCTCAAAGGGGAACATATTGTGTAGAAATACAGGGCCCGGAATGGCAATCTCGTCGACTAGATGAACTAGGATGTGCGTCATGATATTGAAGAAGGATGGTTGGAACACCAGCTCGAAACTGTTAAGACATTGCACCAAATCATTCTTTAACCTTGGCAGGATTTCTGGATCGATTACCTTTTGAGAGATTGCATTGAGGAATGCACATAGCTTCACAATGGCCAATCGAACATGGTAGAAGCCCCCTCAATGCAACCGCAAGCAGTTGCATCATAATCACGTGGCAGTCATGAGACTTTACGTTCTGGAACTTTTTCTCTGGGATATTTATTATTCCCTTTATATTGGACGAGAAGCCAGACTGGACCTTCATACTAAGCAGGCATTCAAATAAGATTTCCTTCTCTTCTTTGGTAAGAGCGTAGATGGCAGGACCTTGATACTGCTTTGGATGCATGTCCTCTTTTTCGTGCACACGTTGTTGGTCCTCCCGTGCCTCCGGTGTATCTTTTTTCTTCCCATACACGCCCAAGAAGCCTAGCAGGTTCACGCAAAGATTCTTCGTCACGTGCATCACGTCAATTACAGAGCGGACCTCTAGGTCATTCCAATAGGGTAGGTCCCAAAATATAGATTTCTTCTTCCACATGGGTGCGCGTCCCTCAACGTCATACGGAACAGATAGTCCGCCAGGACCCTTTCCAAAGATTACTTCTAAATCATTGACCATATCAAGTATGTGATCACCAATACGGAGGGCGGGCTTCTTCCGGTGATCTGCCTCACCTTTAAAAGGCTTGCCTTTCTTTCGACATTGATGGTTGGTCGGAAGAAATCGACGATGTCCCAGGTACACATTCTTCCTGCATTTGTCGAAATATATACTTTCAGTGTCATCTAAACAGTGTGTGCATGCGTGGTATCCCTTGTTTGTCTGTCCTGAAAGGTTACTGAGAGCAGGCCAATCATTGATGGATACAAACAACAACGCATGTATGTCAAATTCCTCATGTTTGTGCTCATCCCACACACGTACACCTTTTCCATTCCACAGCTGTAAAAGTTCTTCAACCAATGGCCTTAGGTACACATCAATGTCGTTGCCGGGTTGCTTAGGGCCTTGGATGAGCACTGGAATTATAATGAACTTCCGCTTCATGCACAACCAAGGAGGAAGGTTATAGATACATAGAGTCACGGGCCAGGTGCTATGATTGCTGCTCTGTTCCCCAAAAGGATTAATGCCATCTGCACTTAAACCAAACCATATGTTCCTTGTGTCACCTGCAAAGTCCCCCCACATTCTCTCAATTTTTCTCCACTGCGACCCGTCAGCGGGTGCTCTCAACTTCACATCTTTCTTACTGTCTTCTTTGTGCCATCGCATCAACTTGGCATGCTCTTTGTTTCTGAACAGACGTTTCAACCGTGGTATTATAGGAGCATACCACATCACCTTAGCAGGAACCCTCTTCCTGGGGCGCTCGCCCTCAACATCACCAGGGTCATCTCGTTTGATCTTATAGTGCAATGCACCGCATACCAGGCATGCGTTCAAATTCTCATACTCACCGCGGTAGAGGATGCAGTCATTAGGGCATGCATGTATCTTCTACACCTCCAATCCTAGAGGGCATAGAACCTTCTTTGCTTCGTACGTACTGCCGGGCAATTCGTTATCCTTTGGAAGCTTCTTCTTCATTATTTTCAGTAGCTTCCCAAATCCGTTGTCAGATACACCATTGTCTGCCTTCCATTGCAGCAATTCCAGTGTGGTACCGAGCTTTGTGTTGTCATCTTTGCAATTTGGGTATAACCCTTTTTTGTGATCCTCTAACATGCGATCGAACTTCAACTTCTCCCTTTCACTTTGGCATTGTCTTTTTGCATCAACAATGACCCGGCGAAGATCATCATCGGGCACATCGTCTGGTTCCTCTTGATCTTTAGCTTCCCCGTTGCAGTATCACCGTATTCAGGGGGATAGTTGTCATATCCTCTTATTCTTCGTTGTCTTCCATCATAACCCCTCTTTCTCCGTGCTTGGTCCAAACATTATAGTATGGCATGAAACCTTTCTCAAGCAGGTGGACGTGAAGGGTTTTCAAGTTAGAGTAATCCTTCGTATTCTCACAGACATGGCATGGACAATACATAAAACCATTCTGTTGGTTTGCCTCCGCCACTTCAAGAAATTTATGCAAGCCCTCAATGTACTCGGTGGTGCGTCGGTCACCGTAGATCCATTGACGGTTCATCTGCGTGCATTATATAATTAAGTGTATCAAAAACCATTACAGAACATCATCAATAGAGAAGTGACCAAATTAATACAAGTTCATCATCACATTAAAACAAAATTACAGTAGTGATCAAATGTTATTACTGAAAAAATAAATACATAAAGTTCATACATAGTTCTCATAGAAGAACATATAGCTCTCTATATCATCTAACTAAAACATACATTGAGACTATGAAAAACATGTAAATGTAACAACAAATGCGATCATAATCGCAACTAAGGTAACAATTGATCCAACGGCATAATGATACCAAGCCTCATTATGAATGGCATATTTTCTAATCTTTCTAATCTTCAAGCGCATTGCATCCATCTTGATTTTGTGATCATCAACGACATCCGCAACATGTAACTCCAATTACATCTTCTCCTCCTCAATTCTTTTTAATTTTTTCTTCAAGTAATTGTTTTCTTTTTCAACTAAATTTAACCTCTCGACAAGAGGGTCGGTTGGAATTTCTGGTTCACATACCTCCTAGATAAAAACATCTATGTCACGTTGGTGGGCATAATTGTCATAAACACTAAATGAAACAAATCATAATAAAAGATAATATACCACATCTGAAACATAGACAGGACGAGGGCCGACAGGGACGGATACCAAAACCATGGCACTATATAATAACAAACAATAATAAAAGTAAGAAAATCATACGAGTATCTATCTAAATCATACAAGTAAGAACTTTTTTTCTTTTAAAAAGAAGGTAAGAACAAGAGGCTCACCACGGTGGTGCTGGCAACGAGATCGGCGCGGGCGATCAACGGCGGTGAGGACGGGGACGGGATGGGACGGACCGCCAAACCTAGACAAATCTTGGGGAAAATGGAGCTTGCAGGTAGAGCTTGGAGAGGAGAAAGCTTAACTGTGGCTCGGGCATTTCATCGAACACCTCATGTGCATGCATAGAAGGGAGAACAGAGCAGCGCATGCACACACCTCCAACGCAGCCAAAGAACAGAGGAGAGGGTGGGCAGGGGCGAGGGTATATATAGGCATCTCTTTAGTCCCGGATGGTGGCTAGAACCGGGACAGGAGCCTGCTCTTTAGTCCTGGTTCCAGCCACCAACCGGGACTAAAGAGGCTGCGCCAGGAGCGAGGCCCTTTGGTCCCAGTTCGTGTCTGGAACCGGGATTTATGGCCCCCGAGGCCCGGCCGGCGCCCTGGCCTCACGAACCGGGACTGATGCACCCAGTGGTCCTGGTTCGTAAGAGAACCGGGATTAATGCCCTTATCTGGCCTGGACCAAAGCCCTGTTTTCTACTAGTGGGAGTGCTGCCGACCACGTGCGCGCACCAGGAGAGGGGGGAGGAGAGGAGGGAGGGGGAGCTAGCCGGAGAGGAGCCATCGGGAATCGAGGTCGCGAGGGAGGGAGAGAGAGGAGAAGGGAGGGGGAGAGGAGAGGAGAGGAGCCATCCCAGTCTCCACTTGCTATTTTATTCATGGGTCACTATTTGAGATTTCAGGATTTGTTAATGGGTCGGGCCCATTACTTCTAACAGTAAATGTATGGAAGGATCTTGGACTAGAGAAAGTTCGAAATTACTAATTGAGGAGTACTCGCTGCAAAGGTTAATCCAATTCCCCTGGTTGCGACAAGTGGCGCACATGCAGCGCGCCACTTGTCGCAACCTGGGAGTTTTCCCTTTTTCCGTAGATCCGTTTATTTAAAATGTTTTATCTCTCAAACCGTGCGTCCAAATCTCGAACCGCTTTCACCGTTGGATTCCCCGCGTCGAGATCTTCAAAACTAGATCCCATGTTGATAGGTTTTGACAAACTTTTTTTTACGAAAAAAACCGGACGAAATAACCGAACCGGGAGCACGGGTTTTTTCCCTTTCCGAAAGAGGCACGCCCGTGCCTCTCACAAAATCACAACCGTGCCTCTTGCGGAAGCAAAACCGTGACTCTCGCGGAAGGAAAAAAAGAAAAAACGCGGTTTTTTCGTTTCCGAGGAGGCACGGCCGTGACTCTCGTGAAAGCACAACCGTGCCTCTTGCGGAAGCAAAACCATGACTCTCGCGAAAGGAAAAAAACAGAAAACACGTTTTTTTTCCTTTCCGAGAGGCACGGCCGTGACTCTCGCGAAAGCACAACCGTGCCTCTCGCGGAAGCAAAACCGAGACTCTCGCGAAAGCAAAAAAAAAACAGAAAACGTGTTTTTTTTCGTTTTCGAGAGGCACGGCCGTGACTCTCGCGAAAGCACACCCGTGCCTCTCGCGGAAGCAAAACCGTGACTCTCGTGAAAGCAAAAAAACAGAAAACGCGTTTTTTTCGTTTTCGAGAGGCACGGCCGGGACTCTCGCGAAAGCAAAACCGTGACTCTCGCGAAGGAAAAAAACGCATTTTTTCGCGCAAAAAAATTCAAAATTTTTTTATTGAAAAGCTAAGGAAGACCGGTGGAAAACCAAAATGTCGAAAAAACAAAAAAAAATAAAAAGTTGAAAACGCGTGCGGAAAAATAAAAAAATAAAATCCAGAAGAAGCACCCAGAGCACGACACGTGGCGAATGGCTGAGAGCACGCCAAGTGGCGCTGATCATTGCGAGGCTTCCGAAGAAACGCTCATTAACTAGTTGCTCTCGAGAAAGTTACTCGCAAAGCATGCCTAGTTGATAGAGCGAGCGAGAGTGTGTTGGGTCTTTTGTTAGAGATGCCGCAACATGGAATGATGGGCCTAAACCTGGTAAAGTACATGTTTCCCAGCTCTGAATTGAGTACTTGTGCTTTCAATCGCTTTCGGCAGGTGAGCAGTGTCTTTGCACACCAATGTGAGATAAACAAGATGGTCATGAAGGCACTAGTCACTAGTGTTAGCTACTCCCTCCGTTTCAAAATAGATCCAACTTTGTACTAGCTTTAGCAACTGAACTACTAAACCTAAAGCTGAAGACCCCTTCCATCCTAGCCAGCTCGTTTCTTCTTCTTCCAGTCTTTGCTCTAGCTCTGCACATCGGTGGCAAATGGCGGCACAAGGTTGACAGGCCGGAGGAGTCCGAGGTAGTAGCGGTTAGGCGTAGCAAGGCTCCTTCTGCTCCATAGGTTATTCCGCCCTTGATGACGACGTCTACGTCTGTATGCTAAAGATCGGAGTAGTGTAATGAATTTGTTAACGCTCTACTACTTACTGTTGTCATTCATTCTTGGTGAAACCTTCCTATAAAAAGACTTGCAAGTTTCACCAAACTCACTTCAGCTTTGCACTGATCATCCATACGCTCGATCCCATGGGTCCTTTACAAGCTCTGAGCTTGCTGCTACTTGCCTCACTGGCAAGCTCGGCGGCGCCGCCACCGTCCGGCTATCGCTCCATGCTCGCCCACATTGACTCCAAACTCGGCTTCACCAACGCACAGCTGATGCGCCGAGCCGTGCACAGAAGCCGCCTCCGAGCGGCCACGACGCTACCGGGTTATTCCACGACGTCTTCCAGGTCGAGCACCGGGCCAAGGCTCCGCTCGGGCCAGGCCGAGTACCTGATGGAGCTCGCCATCGGGACGCCGCCGGTGCCGTTCGTCGCCCTCGCCGACACCGGCAGCGACCTCACATGGACGCAGTGCCAGCCGTGCAAGCTCTGCTTCCCGCAGGACACGCCCGTCTACGACCCGACCACCTCCTCCAGCTTCTCCCCCGTGCCCTGCTCCAGCGCCACGTGCCTGCCCATATGGAGCCGCAACTGCACCCCTACCGCGCTCTGCAGGTACCGCTACGCCTACGGCGACGGCGCCTACTCGGCTGGCGGCCTGGGAACGGAAACGATCACGTTCGGCTCTAGCGCGCCCGGCGAAGCACCGGCCGCCTCTGCCGGAGGCGTCGCGTTCGGCTGCGGCACGGACAACGGGGGCGACTCGTACAACTCCACCGGGACGGTCGGCCTCGGCCGCGGGAGCCTGTCCCTCGTGGCGCAGCTAGGGGTCGGCAAGTTCAGCTACTGCCTCACCGACTTCTTCAACACCAGCCTGGGCAGCCCGGTCCTGTTCGGCTCCCTCGCGGAGCTGGCTGCCAGTGGTGGCGCCGCCGTGCAGTCGACGCCGCTTCTGCAGAGCCCGCAGATTCCGTCACGGTACTACGTCTCCCTCGAGGGCATATCGCTCGGCGACACCCGCCTGCCGATCCCGAACCAAACCTTCGCGCTGCGCGCCGACGGCACCGGCGGGATGATCGTGGACTCCGGCACCATCTTCACGATCCTCGTGGAAAGTGCTTTCAGGGTGGTCGCCAACCACGTGGCCGAGGTGCTCGGCCAGCCAGCGGTCAACGCCACGAGCCTGGACAACCCCTGCTTCCCGGCTCCTGCCGGTGAGCGGCAGCTCCCGGCCATGCCGGACATGGTGCTGCACTTCGCCGGCGGTGCGGATATGACGCTGCATAGGGACAACTACATGTCCTTCGACGAAGAGGACTCGTCGTTCTGCTTAAACATTGCTGGGGCGACGTCGACTTCGACTTCGGTGCTCGGCAATTTCCAGCAGCAGAATATACAGATGCTGTTTGACATCACCGTGGGGCAAATGTCATTTGTCCCCACCGACTGTAGCAAGCTCTGAGGTCTGAAGCTTACATCGTACTTTCTTGTGGGTATCCAAGCAATTGTTGATTGATGTGAGTTGTTCTAAGTTATAACAATACGAGTTATCCATGTTCATTGCCCTGTTGTCGGAGGGATGGTTGGCATTTTCAGTAAAAAAGAAATGACAGAGCTATAAGAATTGTAGCATCGTTTACCAGCATGGGGATCAGTGCCTTGGGAGCGGACTCCATCCAGAGATTAGAAAGAGAAAATCTAGCTAACTTAGCTAGTTCATGAGCCTACTTGATTACTCTTCCTATTACAGTGATCAACGATGATATGTGTAAAATCTGAAGACATGAATTAGAGCATCTCCAATAGACGGTTCAAATATAAAAATACCTAACTTTTGGACCGTTTGAAGAAAAAACGCTGCTCCAACAGACGGTCCAAATGTAAAAAAAAATGGACCGCGGCCTCCTCGTGATGTAAAATACAACACCTCGCGGTACAAATTTACATCACGAGATGCATCTGTTCCAAATTCGGCGACCGCCCGCCAACGCCCAACCGCCACTTCATTTCATTTCACAGCCGCGCCTGTCCGCCCGCCCGAACACCAGTCGGCCGGAATCCGCCACCGCCACCGCCCAAATCCTTGTCGTCGTCGCCGCCACCACCCCAAATCGCCGCGCCGCCCTCGCCCCCGTCGCCTCCCTCGCCGGAAGTCGTCTCGCAGCCGCCCGGGCGCCGCCGAATCGGGAGGCAACCGCGGTGGGATTCGGCGCCTCCGGCGGTCTGGCTGCCCATGTAGGCCTCTGCCGGGTCCTTAGGCCGCCGCCCGCCGCTGCTCGCTGGCCCGCCCTGTTGCCACCGCCTCCCGGCCCCGCCGCCGCCCCGCACTGACCCTGTCCAGCCGAGCTGCCATCGCTGCTGGCCCGTGCAGCGTGCTTGTGCCGCTCCTCGTGGTGTTCGTGTCCGCTGTTGCCCGCCTCCGTCGCTGCTAGCTGGCAAAGGAGCACGTACAGGGGAGCTCAGACTCCGGCCATGGCGACCACGGACGAGCACGGGAGCGGTGGCAAACAACACCGGTCGAAGGGGGAAAATAGGGGGATTGGGAGAGGAGCTCATCACGGGGAGGATGGCGCGCTCGGGGAGGTTGGGGAGAGCTTGATGGCGACGGATTTGACGAAGGCGGCCGACGTCCCGAGGTTGAAGAAGACGATCAAGGCGATTTTACATCTTCATTTTGGACCATCTGTTGGAGTTGCTCTTTTGGACCATCAATTTGGACCATCTGTTGGAGTTGAGCTTTTTTCGGAGCTCCAAAACGCATTTTTTGGTGGTCCGAATTTTACATCTTCGGTTTTGGACCGCCAAATTTTGGACCATCTATTCGAGATGCTCTTAGTAGTATGAATTAGCAAAGACACGGAGCTTGACTTTAAAAAATAAAAGGTTATTTATGTTGTTGTTTTGGTCAATTAACCTTTAAAAAATACCAGAGCATTCCAGTCGAAGAGCTTCAAATGGTCGTGTGATGAAATCAGTAGGTGGCATGTTCCTGATTCGGCCCCTCCAAAATGGGAGCAAAACCAGAATCACAAGGGAAAATACCAGAGCATTCCATTCGAAGAGCTTCAAATGGTCGAGTGATTGAAGTAAGACTCGAAGTAAGAATATTCTAGTGCTTCTAGAGCTTCTAGGGTCCAAAAGACTCTTTGATTCAAAGGATTTTCAGAAACAATTTGAATGATTCTAATCTCCTCAAACCACATGTGAAGAATCTTTTGTGTTTTCATACACAATCTAATATATCTGCAATCTTGTGGTGATGAATATGACACACTACCGTGCTTCGATATTTCTTTCTTCTATTCTTACGTTTTAAAATTCCAAGAATCTTCTAGTGTCCAAGTCAAAACCGTAAAATATATGACTAGAGGGCTCAGAGTCTACCGATCGACAACTCTGAGTTTCCGAGCCGATAAACACTTGTTGCATAGAGCTCGGAGTGTACCAGTCGACAACTCGAGTGTACAAGCCGATAGACATCTAGTTGCATCTATTGTATAGGTCGAACGTCCTTTTTGAAAATCGTTAGCACATTGTGTTTTGGGTTTAAAGGAACCTGCAAATTTTGTAATTGCTAGTTTCCTCTACCCTCATTAGTAAGTTCATGCCTTTTTGTAGAAACTAGAAAGTACCATAGACAATATACATTATCGCATACAATATATTGCATTGAACATCTTATGCTCATACCATTGCACACAAGGAATATACTCGAAAGGAATGTTATTACAAGACATATGAACTATGTCGAAAGGTTGACCAGATACGGATTAAATGAGCGAGACTTTTTAGTGGACACCTAGGCCCCCCCATATGCCCACACCCAAGTTCAAGAAAAACGATTGAATGTACCAAGCCTTTGACATGGGCTCAAGCTCACAATGCACCACACCCTACTCTTACCTTGCATAGAGTTGGAGTAAAATGGCTTATGAAATGGCAGATGTGCCCCCTTACATATGGTCTATTTAATTGATAGTGCACATGTACAACCCCGCATTGTGGGATTGCTTGATGGTAAATTACTCCGTCCGCTTGGCCGGTATGTGGATTCAGTTGGACCTGATGCTCGTGTTGTGTCTATGGCCATAGCATCAGACGCATCATGGCTCATGCGATCACATTGAATCAAAGTTTCAAGTCACATGTAGTTATTTCACAACAATATAGAACTACAAGTACACCGTATGTTCAAGATATTTGTGATTACTTGTTGTTCTGTTACTTCTCTTTCTGATTATTGCCTTATGCCCCCCTCTTCTGCCTATATCTTGGATACGGTCCTCAACAAACCTACAATCGATATAGTTTTTGTTTAATATTTTTTCTAAATTTGTGATTATTTGTTGCTCTCTTACTTTTCGTTGCGAGTATTGCCTTATGGCCCCCTCTTCTGCCTAAATCTTGGATACAGTCCTCAACGAACCTGCCATGGAGACTTCATTCCCATGCACCGTACCACCACCACTATCACATAACCTTCTTTCCTTCAACACCTGCCGCGGACGCAAGGGAGCCCGGCGAAACACTATACAGCTAATATCCAGCTGGGAGGTGCGGTGACTCAAAGATCAATGTTATAAGATGTTCTCATGACAAGTACAACCCTATTGACCAAGAGAGTTTGATCTTGACAATATCCTTGGTCAAAAAGACAAAATTTGATCTAGCGGGTTATGTAAGCAAAACACATGCATATCAAAGTGGTTTAGGACCGTTGCTGGGTTAAGTAGCATATAATTTATCCTTCCTAACCTGCTACAAGATCATTATTTCTATTGTTTTCCAATAGACTATCTTATGTAGAAGGGATAAAAACAAATGTTTTGAAAGAAAGAAAAAGTAAATGTACACCTTGTCTCCTTTTCCCTTTCTCTAAAAGGAACAAAAAAGACAATTAGGTAAATGGTGGAAATAAAACAAGAAAAATTGAAAAGGAAAAGTATATATAAAATCCTCATACCAAAGTGAAGGTACGAACAATGGATTGCAATTAATGGCACTGATTGGAAGGATTTTCATTTAAGTGCACTCGTTGGGTGGGTCAGCATGGGTAGTGAACGATTTTCATTTAAGTGCACTCGTTCACTACTCATGCCTACAGTAAATTCACACTCAAGTCAATGACTCAAGCAATTCCGTGGGTTGGTCAGCATGACATTAGTAGTATTAGCAAAAAAACATGATATAGTAATATTGTTGTTGTCCATTGAAATGATGGCGCTCACCTTTTTAACACCTAAAAAATATGAAGGAAAAAAAGAGTTAGAAGTTAGGTGGGATAATAGTGACCAATTTTGACACTGGTAGATATCCTTGATAATCAGTTTTCTATGCAGATAACTAGCTTAGATCTTGCCAACATTGACATTTGTCAAGAAAATTTCATCACCATTTTTTCTTGACACCACTGAAATGGTTTCAGGTTGTATGGGATGGGTTTGGGGTTGCCGTGGGGCTTCAGCAAGCCGAATTCGTGGCCGAGCATGAATCGATAAAGGCCGACGTCTCCATTGTTGACGGTGAAATGTTAGTGAATCCAAGAACTTTTATATGTTGTGTAAGGTGTTTCAACATGTCGCAAGTGTGTGTGATCCTTGTGCATATATACATGAGCAACATGTTGTAAGATCCTGGGATCTGTTGGAAATGACTGAATATGTTATTGCGAATGTGTTTCTTCATTGTTGTCTCCGTAGTTTTAGTATGTTCCATGTGTTTGCCACTTCATGTTACCAGTGTTATGATTCATTTGAAACATTTTTGTTCAAATCTTGTTGTATGGCCACAAGAGCTGGAAAATACACTTGTGCTCTCGGCTGTCATTGCAACCCTATATTAAAAAATAATTTAGTAATTCAAAGAAGTCAAAAAATCTGAAAGTTTTGTGGAATCAAACATTATCAAGTATTACACTCGTATAAAAAGATTCGTCAGGGAATGACTTCCATTGTATCCGGGGTCAAAGATACACCAAAAAACGCTATATACAAGTAATATTCACGCTATATTGTCGTCATAAATTTGTTCTTTTCGCCCGGAGGTCAACGAGAATCCTTCCTTGTCCAAACTTTTTATACGAATGCAATACTTGATCATATTTTTTCCAAAAAAGATGGATTTTTTTACTTTTCCTGGAATTATTTTAAAAACTGCACATATAAGGTTTGTGCACACCCGAGAGCCAAAAGTTCGCTTTCCACTAGAACTCCCCTACCTTCTGCGCAGTTAGCGTGGATTTTTTTTAGAGGACAGGCACGGTCTAGTTTTGTGAAATCCATTAGGCCTCATTTAGTTTGTAGGAATTTTATAGAAAATCTAAGGATAGGATTTTCAACGGAAATATTCTTTTGGAGCTCTTTGGTTCATAAGAATGGATTCCTATTTTTATGTAGGATAGAGACCAATCCTTCATATTTTAAAGGAATGCATCAAATGACCTCTCTTTCCCTACAGAAATTGATACACATATCACCTCATTTCCTATGTTTTTTTATTCTTATGATTTTTTTAGAAGATGGTTTACTTTTCTCTTCTTTTTTAGACAAAGAAGATGATTTCCTTATCCTAACCGAATGAGGCCTTAGTTCGTTCTTTGCTGTCCTAGTCCAGTCCAGTGGGCTCTGGAAGGTCGGCAAACCCAACAACCCGTTGGATCATATGCGCCCAAACATCACACACAAGGCCCAAGCTGAGAAAACACAGTTTGCTAAAAAAAACTGAGAAAACACAAATACACAAAAGGTAGGAAAAAGAAAAGGAGAAGATACGAGAGAGCTCTAGGACGGAACGAGCGAGGGAGCGAGCGAGACAGTACAGAAGCGAATAGCAGGCGAGGCGAGGAGAGGAGGCGAGGGGAAGCAAGGATGAGGGGCGGCGGCGGCGGGATGATGGACGACGGCGGGGTTGAGCACGCGCAGATCCCGAATAGCTTCGGCCACGAGCTCCGCGCATGCCTCCGCTGCCGCCTCGTCAAGACCTACGACCAGGTACCGACCCGCCGCCGCCGCCCCCATCGCTACCCGTCCGTCTAGACCTAGGGTTTCGGCCCCCCTGTTGGTTAATTGAATCCATATCTGCGTGTCAAAACTAGGGCGCCTTATTCTTTTAGGGAGCATACGCTGTCGGATGGTAGGGTTTATTAGTCACATGTCCTCGATTTGGATCGCGCGCCTGTGTTTCGTGTAAATTCTGCAGTGAGAAATATTGTGCCATTTGGTGACACAAGCAGCGTGGTTGAATGTTATTGTTGTTTGCTGATGTTTAACATCTACTGTGTCTGATTGCTGCATGGGGTGTGCAGTTCAGGGAGAATGGCTGCGAGAACTGCCCCTTCCTGGACATGGACAAAGATCGCGACAACGTTGTCAGCTGCACCACCGCCAACTTCACTGGGTAACTCTATTCTGCACTGCACTCTTGTAGTTCTACTGGCTAGTGTTGCTCAGTGGTTAATTCTCTGGTGGAGATGCACTAAATCCACGTTTTCGTAATCTCTTGTTGTGATAAAGAATATATCTAGTGCTTTTACGGGCTGCAAATTGACTGACAAACAGATAAGAGGAAGAAATAAATGCAATGCTTGTTATTTTTCTCTAAATAAATTCAACCCCTCTTGTTGATCACTTCAGTTCTTTTGGTGGTTTTGGTGAATAATTCATGATGACATTTATATATTCGTTAGAATGTGCTGCTGCTAATCGCAGAAAGATCGTATGCCCTTAAATATATATTATTTATGCAGTCCAGTGCTTCCTCTTTCTGATTTTATTGCACAAATCTTGGCTTGCAGAATAATATCGCTGATGGATCCTAATAGGAGTTGGGCTGCTCGTTGGTTGAGAATTGGTGAGTGTCTAGTTAAATAGCTATCACACAGCATGTACTTATTTTTGTCAGGTTACTTTCTCTGTTCAGTTTGGTTTACTTTATGCTATTGCATATTTACATTCCTAGCCTAGTTATGTATTCATTTTTTAGTATTAAAAAGGAACAGGTTAGACCATTTACAGGAAAGCTCTCCTTGCTACCATATACTAATCGTTTAGGTCTATAAACACTACTTGGTGAGGTGTCTAGATGAGTACTGCATCTGCCTTATACTGTTTATAATTCCTTGCCTGCTTACTCCCATTATGTAAAATTATTATGGTTGCTGGCAGTACTTAAATTCATTATTGAGCATCCACCTGAGTGTGTCATTCTTATAAAATATATCTATTTGGCTTTGTACTTGATATTTTTTTATTTATAGTTCTTAAATTCGTGTAGACCTGTATGTGGTTACCACTTGTGAAGGATCAGAAAACTGAACTAATATTTGCAAAGATGCACTCCTAGCTGGTTTAATTCCAGGGGTGGGTTCTTGAGTCCTTGTTATAGCAAAGGAAATTATCAGTGGATTATCTCATAGGACAAAAATTGTTGTATTAAGGTTGTATTTTTAACATTTAAGATTTCACATTAGAATCTTTATTTAAAACTGTCCGATTGCATGCTTGTTAACCAAAGTGCATATCTTTTTCTTCTTTGTTTCCGTTCTAAAGTCTTCTTTATTTAAGTAATGCATCTTCATACTGTGATCCATTAGTTCCACATTTTTTTTGTATGTTTCTAATGAAAGATAGAACTCCTGAAAATTACTTCCTTGCTGTTTCACAATGCGGAAATCATGCCAACAAAATGTAAATGAAAGGAACCGACTGAGGATTGCATCATTGCAAATTTGAATCAGATTATGGGTCTTGATTTTTTTAGATGAAATTCGTTAGGATTCTCTTAGAAAGTAAATGAGATTCTAGGTTGTGAAGAAACTAAAGGGATGTGGATAAGGGGAGGGATGATAAAAAGAAGATGAATAAGTAAGATATAGGGTTCCAATATGTATGGTCTATGAATTGCATCATAGAAGGCAATGTGATAAACCATCACTATAATAAAAATAATCTACACTACCTAAAAAAGACTTAACGTTCCCATTTCGCTCAACCTTTGTCTGCCTCCATCCCATGCTTAGCACGCCAAGAAAGTCAGGGAAAAATCGGCCCGCTACAACCTACACACGCACGTCCGTCTTCCCCTCTATTCCCTCTATACACTGGGTTGATTTCTTCAAAGTTAATCAAGTCTCTTTGTTTTTTAGAGAAAGATAGGGGTTGGTGGAGGAGGAACTAGTTCACGATAAATTGAATTAACAATACCGCCTAGTGTACATGAGTATTCTATAAAGGTATATGTTAGACATGATTGATGTTAAACCATTAGAATGTGTATGCCCCCGCTGCAACGCTGGGGCAATTAGCTAGTAAAGAATTAGAAATCTTAACTTGAAGAAAAAGTGAAAAATTGGAGCAATAGTAAAGAGCTGCTTGAATTAGTAAAACTGTAAATTTGTTTGGAAATATTTTTTTGGAAAGCTCCACTACAGGATTCAGACCGAACCATTCAATGAGAAGTAGTGAGAACGATAGAACCATGACTCCGTAATCTGTAGGATTTATTGACAAAAATCCTAATACTTCATTGGGTGGGATGGCCATAATCTGAATTCTGGGTCGTGAAACAATACCAAGGAAGACATTTCTTTTTTGTCAGGTATATGTATTACTCCCTCTGTTCCTAAATATAACTCTTTTTAGACATCCAATATGGACTACATACGGAGCAAAATGAGTGAATCTAGACTCTAAAATACGTCTATATACATCCATATGTAGTCCGCATTGAAATCTCTAAAAGGACTTATATTTTGAAATGGAGGGAGTATGTTACTATCATCAGGAATTTAGGCGGTTTCCTTGTTAAAAGAAGTCCCATACTAAAAAGTGCAAGCAGCTTCAATGTAGAGCTCCACCGCTCCAGTATTATGTTCCTTTTGAATAATGTGAAAGCTTTTAGCCAAGCAGAACAGAGAAACTAACACCAATGGTTCGTGGTGGTGCTATGCATTACTCTGCTAGCCCTTTGGAATTGACTTCGCTGGTGGACCATGTCTGTTTTTGTGTCATAACCACACGACTTAAACCTATGCTAAACAAAGTGTTGCATTGTACTCCCTCCGTTCCAAAATAGATGACCCAACTTTGTACTAAAGTTAGTACAAAGTTGAGTCATCTATTTTGGAACGGAGGGAGTAACGGTTAACCGAGACCATCTGCTTATGTTTGTTTCTCAATCTGCAGGGAGGTTCATTCCAGGGTGCTATACTCTGGCTGTCTCAGAGGAACTTCCAGAGGAGTATCAGGTAAAAACTGCATGCCTTCATTCTTGCAAGAATTGCGACGCAACTCTATGATGTCTTGACCTAATAGTTTTTCTTCTGGTCGTTCCAGGGGATGTGCCAAGACAACAACGTGCAGTACTTCCCTCCGAAGCGCCCCTGAGCAGGCTCGAAGTTGATGCAGTCGTGATCCTGGAGCAGTACTTTTACATATAGTTGCACCTGTAATGTCTGCTGATTAAACTGCCGCCAGTGTTATGCATACTCTAGCGATTTGTGGAACGCTTCTGTACAACCTGGAGACGTTTTAAGCTGAACTAGTTCATCGCACATTTCTACTTGGACGAGACATTGCAAGCTGTAGTTTTACTAGATGACCCGTTGCGCCAATGGCGCAAAGGCCGAATGTAAGCCAGGTATTGTAAGAGTGTGCATTAACATATTGTTGTTCGAAAAGCATAACTCATGATACTATATGCAGCAAGCAAGCGATAGTCATAAGCATAGGATTGTCATGGTTTGTTTTATGTAAGATCGAAAATGATGCACCAAGTCATGTAGGAAAGGATTCTTGTGATCTGTGTAGATTGGATAGACAATCATGCAGAGGCCTTTAGACGTGTAGTTGAAGACGAAAGCATATATTTATTTTATCATGGTTGTTTCAAAAGCATACCGAACAGCAGTCTAAGCAGCAGATAATCGATAGCTAAATGCACAGGATGGTCATAGTGGATTACATAAGATCCAAAAGGATGATAAACACAGAAGTCTTGATGGGCTTTATACTAATATTAAGTTATATAACAAGGGGCTTTTGCAGTTGGCTTATATTGAGTAGATGATCAGTCCCTTGGAAGTGCATTTGAAGGCGAAAGCATATGCTTGCCCTTTGTTCATGTTTGCGTGACGGAAGAAGTTGCTCCAGCCTTTAGTGATGGTGGCCCTTTTTGTCAACACCCTTGATAAAGCGGGTTGTGACAGCGGTAGTTCCATCTCCAGTAGGGATTGGCAGTTCACCACGGTCAGCATCCATGTGTGGGAAAAGGGAACCCGTAGAAAAGGGAACGCTAAAGTACTGAAAATAACAGGAAAGGTTAGTTACTATATCATTTTATACCATGCTATTGTATGAAATTGGACAGTGCAATTGCAAAGGATTACCATTCTTTTGCCGTCTGGTGCAAATGTTTCTGTCATGTGGCACACATAGTAGCGATCAGGCGTGGTGGTGCTGCGGATAATCTTTCACACTCTACGAACATTATAGTTGTAGCACAATGTGGCGACTAAACTCATCTAAGTAGTGGATGCAAGGCTCACCTATGTTAAATTGTATAAAGCTATATCTTTTAGCAGTTGTCGTGAGAGTTGTTGGAATGAGAGGAGTAATGTGGCCCTTAACACGGAGAATGTACTTTCCTGCCTTTAGATGGATTTTTTGCCTTTCAATCCTGCCCAATGAGGCGCACTCGATCCCACATATATTCAAACCTGCATGAACTCTAGATGAACCGCTAGCTGCATTCCACTCCACTCCATTCCACCCCCACCCTCTCTACTTCCCCTCCGCCCCCAAACTCCTTTCGGGCGATCTCCGGCATGGCGGTCAGCGGATCCGAGTCCTACGCATCTTGATCTGTTGACTGGAAACTCGTCCCACGCAGCCTCTAGGAGAAGAGATGGTTGTCCGCATTGTGCTCCGTCGATCTCGGGAGGAGTCTGCCCAACATCGATCGTACTCCATCTAGCGGGAACCCATTGCGTCCACCCAAATGACGCATGGATCCAGTGCGACGCGCGTCGCCACTGCCTCGCTGGAGGCGGTGTGATCCGTCTGGTGTCCGAACGCTATGGCGGATGCTCAACCGCTTCATTAGTGCACCGAGGCGGAGGTGCACATCCGCTTCATGTCAAACGCAAATATGGCGTTGTGTTCCCACCATGCGAGGCGGTGGGTGTGGGAGCCGACGATAGCCCTCGCGACAGACATGGGCGTGACGGAGTCGCACTCTTCGACGCTGCAGCGGGTGATCGGTGACCCCTGACGCCACAACCGCGTCGTGATGGACGTGTCGGCCTTCGACCCCGGTGGATCCATCGTCAAGCTCATTTCCACCAGCGACATGCAGGCTCCAGGCTCTGACAAGAGTAGGTCATGGGATACATCAGCACCTCGAGTCCCATGAGCTGATGCGTGTCCCATGTCCTACTCTACCTCGTCGGTGACCGCACTTCCACTTCAAGGGGCACAACCAGCCGTTGGACATGGACACTGCCGGAACAATAATGACGGTCACCGGCGAAATTTTAGAATAGTTTCATGTTACATGTAATTGTATAAATTTGATGATTTGCAAATGGGACATCCGATTGTGGAAACAATTTTTATGTGTTGATCAATCACTGTCTGCAGACACATCCGGACACGTCCATGGACCTTTAGATAAGGATTTTGATACTTGTGGTTGCAGATGCTCTTATATTAAGATAAGTGGGAATAAATTTGACGAAACAATACAGATTATACCAGTTACATAAAGTACAAATTAGCACCAAAGATAAAAATACAACCGTGACATTGTGAGAAAGAACCACACACTCTGGAGTCTGGACACCTATACACACGGGTTGCACATATAACGCCAGAGATAACCACGTGGTGGACTGTTAGCCTTGATTCCATCGATCAGTTCATCCTCTTCCTCTCCCCACTGTATTGGAGAAAACACCTGGTGAAGGCGATTCACGCTGGGCTCCATCTTCACGGTGGATCACGCTGCAGCTTCACGGGGGAGCGGAACACGCTGCAGCTCGAAGGCACTGCGGCTCCAACTGCATCTCGGCGGCCCGCCAGCTCGAAGGCGCAGCACCGCAGCTGCTCCATCTGCATCTGGGCAGCCTGGCAGCTCCCGCTACAGCTCGGAGCTGCGGAATCTGCACATGGCGCCGCTGTCACTCGTATCGGCGAGCCAAATCCTCACGGTTGCTGTTGTCGCTCCCTGCCGAAGGTTGCGTCTCTTCTGGCAGCCTGGCACTCCCTGAAGCTGGTGACTTTCCATGGCTAGGGAGGCTCCAGCAAGCCCACGGCAGTCGCCGTTGCCGCTCAGGTAAAAACTAACCTCCTTCGGTGTTTTATGAATATGTAGAATTTTTGTGATTCAATTCCACTGTAGCACGAGGGGCATCATGATCTACTATTTTGCTCAGATTAGTGGCACGGCAAAGTACATATTCATTTTCTGAAAAATAGAACAAGATGCAGGGACTGATCACTCGTAGAAGTAAACTCCAAAAGGAGAAGCTTATAACTTCACTAAATAACTATACCAGGAGCAACATTACTGTCTGCATCCTCATGGTCTCGTCATTTATAACAGGCCCAGTTGGAAAATGGCCTGTCAGGCCATTGACGTTCCTGACGTGGTGCATCGGCCCACATCGGTGAACCATCGCCGGAGTTGAACTTGTTGATGGACAGTGACGGAATGCATCCACTGAACAAAGTAAGCACTTTCCTGTTTGTTTATCTAATCTCTCATTCTTACCTTAGACATACAAATGAAAAAAAGAGGTACGGGAGACTAAACAAAGAGAAACCAAGATACCGAATGAATACAGAGTGATATGAAAATAGAAAACAAAATGTGAATAGAGACCAAAGACTCGGAAAACAGAGAGTAAGAACGAACACCGAGGACCTAGCACTACTATGTTAATAGGCAAGTCGTGTTGATACTTAGATGAGTGATTCAATGTTGAGTACTAATTAGTGGCTGGGACTGCTCCAATCATTGAGCTGGGTATATTGTATATAATACATAGTTGAGTGATGGCCTTTAGATGTTTCAGATGCTAAAGAGTATTTTCTAATTAACATATACATTATGCTATGCATCCTGACATATGCCCTGTTCATCATTTAGTGTATCTAAGAAAATTCATTGTTGGTGTATATAAAAAACACTACATACCAAGAGATGAAAGGGCCAAACTGCGCCAATTAAGATTGCAATATTTGTTATCTTCTTTTATGAAACAAATGAGTTACGTGCTGACCAAATTAAACCAAAGTTTGTCATCCTTGTTCTATGCAAACGCAAGGGAGGTGTGGCTATTCTCTAAAATGCAACAAACTCACATACATTCTCATATATACAGTCTTTGATTCACTCACACGTTTTTCATAATATTTAGAAGCACGAGATAATAGTAGTAAAGGACTAAAAGAGAAAATAATACCAGAGGTAATGAGCATTGAGCAACACCAAAAAACCTTGTGAAAAAAGGCTTATTGTATTTTTGGCATCTTCCAGATGCTACAGATAGATACCACAGCCCGACAAAAATCAATAAATCTACCGCAATAGTTAATCTATTGTACTGTATCAATTTCTTGTGCTAACCAAAATTCCTTGTTGGTGTATCTAAGAAATACTATATACCAAGTGATGAAAGGGCCAAACTGTGCCAATTAAGATTGCAATATTTCTTATCTTTTCTTTAAGAAATAAATGAGTTCTTTGAATGCAAAGAACAGATAAGTGCTAACCAAGAATTAAACCAAAGTATGTTCTGATGTAGATTTCTTACCAGCATCTCTAGCATAAAGGAAATCAATGTCAATAACAGCCTCTAAAATCTCAGTACATAAAAATTAAGATGCTTCTTAAGTGTTTTTCTGTTTCCATAGTAAATCATCGAGCTTATTATAGCAGCATGAACAGTCAATACACTTCGTTAGTACGCAGACTGAAATACATACCACATATTCTTGCCATCTCTTACACTTGATGATCACATATTGTACTTCTGATTGCACAGTCCTCTCTTTCTCGAAGAAAATACATCACTATGAATCAGTGGGTTCCACATAGTCCGTGCAACGTCATGGAATTCAAAGCTGGTGCACAAATTTGTCCTGTAGATCCACCATCCATATGGTAAAGTAGACATGCTTGTGTACTGGCCTTTACATGAACATTCTCCAGGCTGAACATTGACACATCTTCAGAAAAACTCGCTGAAAGAAAATATAAAATATATAGAAAGCTCTAAATATGCCAATGTTCAGTGGAAATATATGTTGACCCAACCATGATCTCTACTGGAAAATGCTACTTTATCTAAAATATACGTACTTCAGTACTTAGAAAGTGCAAACAATATGTACATTGAGGAATCTACCTTGGCCTTCAGTTTTTTTTTGAGAAAATGCAAATGGCTTTTGCGTTTCATTGCATTGGAAAGAGAGGGAATTTACATCCTCCTAGGAGGCAGATTTACACAGCCAGCTTTGACAAACTTTTACACATTGCTAATGTAACTTGTCAAGGAAAAAAAACAGGCCACCATTTTTCATTGCTGGGAAACATCTAATGCTAAATATAACCAAACTTAGCTAATTATTTATGTACACTAAATCCAAATAAAACTAATGAACATTCTCTCTCTTGGATCATTATAAGTGAAAGTGTAACGCGGTTGTGTGAGGCTAGGACTGAATATCAACAAAAGAAAGAGCAAGAAAGAACAAATAACATCTACCTCTTGGCTGAACTTGTTCTAGCTAATTAGTAGGCTTAACGAACTCAGTATGTCTCCAAGCAAAATGACCAATGAGCATATGATGTAGTTCTACTATTTAGTTTCAGGCATAAGCAGTTTCTGCTACCTATGAACTTCATATAAGCATTTTATCTTAGAATTTTGTACGGTCTCAAAGAATATGCAGCAGTAATTAATATTCACAGCCATTCTTACCTCAAAAATGGTATCTACTGGATCCAAACAAGCTTAGATGATCCTCATAACGTAGCTTCAGTTGCTTTCAGTAGCATGAAAACTCCTACTTAAAACTCCGAAAGCATAATCTATTCTCAATCCTGTATAAGAGTCTCGTTTAAAGCCTCCTGGTGCATCCGATTTTGATTCCTTGCAGTCAAAATAGAAATGTCACTCTGCACCAAAGTTATTCTTCCACTAAGCGACCTGAGCGAATAAACACTCCTGACCAAGACCAAGGCCTCGACCACTGAGACACGGTCATCTTTTGAATATGTCTTCAACTTAAGTGCCTTTGTGGGAGAAAATATGTAGAATCTCTTGTCATCGGACTTACTATCCCGAAATGAAGACACCTAGAGACATAAGAACAAATTAGGACCACTATGTTAATGACGGAGAAACCTTTCGATGAAATTTCATCTAAACCACCAAATTTTATCTGAATAACATAGGATTTTAAACAAACTGTTAGTGCACAACAAGATGATGGCGGCATGGAAGGAAATTCATAATTAGAGGTCTACCTTTGAGTGGTACCATAGATGTACTGAAAAGAGTTGTGGCATAGATTTTGTTGTTCGCATATACCCTGCAACGATACTCGGCCTCTGGAATTCCTAGACTTGTCAGCATCAGATGCAGTTTTATTTATCCTACAAGGAATTCTGCCTTTTGTTGGGATATTCTGCAACTTTCAGTAATATAAAACAACAGTTTCAGCTGAGGGTTCAAATAACTAATGATTGTAGATACAGTAAGCAGGGTAAAGGGACTATACTCACGAAAATATGGATGTCTCTTATACATACGAACACACCTGGTTTATACACAATTGGCTACTATGCCTATATAGGATCACAGGTACACAATCTATCTACTTTGGATGAGACAAACTTACTCTTTATTTACCAACTAAACAAAATAGCTAGAGTACCAAGGTATATCGTGTAAACTATCTACTCCAGTAATTTTCATATGGAATGTGCTATTTGTTAACCAAGCTGATTATACTATCTTTACCTAGGAAAGGAGAGCAATTGTAAAATGGGTTAGTTACAGAAGGAGAGCTAACCTGAGTAATCGTTTGGAGTTGGCTGTTAGTTGATGATGCAGGACCTGCCGAGCCTTGTTCATATAGTCCTCCGGTAGCCATGGTCTTCTTCTGTAACAGCAACATAGAATGGTGGTCAAAGTCACCTCTAATTACCAGTGTTAATCTTCTATTAAACTCCATATGGGCACCAAACGTTGACGATGACAAACTTATAACAACATATACTCTGAAATCACAGAAGGAGAGCTGGCTAGAGAAGTAAATCATTCTCAGATGCTACAACAACTATGATTATAAGACAAACTATCAACCATTGCACTATATCTCAAGAATTTATAGTGTAATCACCAAACAAAGTGGTAACCAAGGCAATATCAATCTGACAAATTCAACAACTGTCGACCGATGATGTTTTAGTCCTTTTGGTTTACTAACTCAGAGGAACCGTAACAAAATCGCTTTTTGGTCAATAGCATCAAGTGATTCTTTGAACTCAGAATTAAGAAAGAATGCCAGAACGCAAAAATCAGAACACCGTGCAACATCACAAAAGAACTCTTAACATTGTCGCCGTTTCTTTTGAACTAAAAGTTAATAGAATTCATCACACTGTAAGCAACTAATTTTGAAAAATACATGTTGTACAAACATAAGCAAATCAATAGGAAGGTGAGGTCCTTGACAGTAATGCTAGCCTAAAGACCATGCTCTCCTGAGTCGAGATTCATTTAAAAAAAGAAAAGAGATGGAAGCAGAGCACATTGCACAAGATTCCAGAGTTGCACAAAGAGAGAGGGAGGGGAAGAAGGATTGGTTGAAGCCCACCTTGACATGTTGAAATCAGCCAAACTCGCCGGCCAGTTGCAGCTGCCTCGGGTGCCCCGCTGGGACACACGACGGGCACCTGCGCCGCAAGCGGCCCTACCCCTCGAGCGCCTCATCGTGCACCCGGCAGCGGAGGCCGTGCCCGCCACCACGGATGTAGAGCCGGTCCAGTGCAGCAAGATTGCAGCAAAGATGTTGGCCTGCTTTGCTCTGAACTCTTCTTACACCCAGAAATAAGTTTAATTAGCATACAAGTGCGAGCTGAAAGAAGGCTTCAAGAAATAGTTTAAACCAGAAAATGAATAATATTAAGCTAAGCTTTGAGGGTGGGACGTGAATTCCGAATTAGATGACCGTGAGGTTGCCAAACTCGCTACTGCTTGAACATCAACTATAATTATTAAGATCAAAATCAGCATCTTTTGCAACTAATGCAGAGTGTGAATTTCTCTGCACACAAAAAGGCTTTGTAGATTCAGTATAGTCGACACAATCATAATGTATTAACTGCTTTCCTCAAGATCCCATGACTAAAAGCTATGGAAACCAAATTGTAAAAACATGAGCATTAGTACTTCTTAGGTAGCAGAAGAAATCGGCGGCACTTCAACAAGAGCCAAACGGAGGGGAGGACACGAGCACAAAAATTCAGAGGATGGAGGCGAGGACGCAGGAACAAACCTCTAGGATGGTCGGACGGCGGCGTGAGGGCTGGACAGATCCGGACGTCTCTACGGCCCACGCTCCTCCTGCTGTGACGGCGATGGCGCCATGGACCCGCTGCAGCTCGAGCTTCTCCCTTCAATCAGCAGAAAGTTAGCACATATTAGAAAGGTAATGCCCCAAACAGATATCACATAATAAAGTGCCAAGAAAATATGCAATTGATTACAACTTTCATCAGACAGAAATATTAAAAAGATCCATCTCACACAAGGATCATCACACAAAAATATTAGAAATATTAGTTATTGTTAGAGAGAAATGGGCAGAGGCCATGTGCCGCGGCAAGGTGACACAAGGAGGGGCAGGAGACATAATTAGCACAGTCAGGTATGCACTCATCAAGGAACCGAAGAATCAACCAGTAAAAACTGGGAGAAAAAGATGGAGGACGCAAATGTGCAGCCGAGATCGGAGAGGAGTGAAAACGAAGGGGAGGAGGGAGAAGCGAAGGGAAGCAGGGAGATTACCTGTCGATGTGTGCGGCTCCATAGGGTCCTCGCCTCCGCCCCTCGCGTGCACTGCCATGGCCCTCTCCAGATCAAGCGAAGAAACTCGGGCGACGCCATCCAATCCACGAGGCCCCCAAGCCTCTCCCGCTTGTATGCGTCTGCCGGTCCCTTCTTCCCTCCATCGGGGTCGCTGCCGGTCTGGTCGACGCGCCGTTGACGCCCGCCAGACCCCCGTCGGCCGCAACACCCAGCCCCTGCTTCCGCCGACTCTCAGGCTCTACGGCGCCCCCACTGATATTCTCTCACGGTCGTCCCGCTCGCCGTGGATGGGAGCGAGGCCGACGGGCGTCGGCAGAGCACGGGCCGGCCGAGGCCGAGGCGACGGCGGCGGCAGGAGAGGAGGCGGACGAGGCCGAGGCGGCGGCGGCAGGAGAGGAGGCGGCTGCGGGGGCGCGGGCTAGGTCTGGCTGCCTCTTCTCTTTTCTCTCGCTGTCGCTTCCCCTTTTCTTTTCTATCGTGCCCGCTCGCCCAGGCCGCCCGCTCGCTCGCTAGCCGCGCACTCACGAGACCGACAGATGGGTCCGCCGCGGCTGAAGCGGAGGCGTCGCCGCTGGGTGCAAACGAGGACGGTAAAAAAACGCCCTGCCAACCCACGACACTGGCAACCCACGATCAATCGCCAATGCTTTCACCCCGACAAAGGCACGCACACGCCCTGTCGCTGCTAGGCTGGCCCGTGCGCAAGGATGGCCCATGCGTCAGTCGCTCTAGCCCGATTACGCAACTTACACAAAAACAAGCGCCCAGATGTTTACCACGGCGATGAAAAGTACGATGCCAATGGACAGCAGTGCAAATCGAGCGTACAGGATGAATTTCAGACAGAGATGACGCTAGAATGGCGGGTACTCTAGCAGCATTTATATGTTCAATGCACAACATGTGCCCGGGTTTGCTGTTATTATGCACCGAAGCCTACGCCAAAAGCTCCTAAAATTATTATCATTCTGAACAAAGGATTGATGGTCACTGTCAGGATACCCTACATTCATCCCGATGCACTGCCTGAGAAGCGTGAGAAGCTTACTCTGGCTGCCTGCACTCGTGCCTTTGCCGCTCCGTGCCTTGCCCTTGTTATTTACTTCAAGACCCTAGCTTTGAGTCCCTTCTCCAATCGCTAGATATGTCGTCTGACCACCCCTAGATTGCATTCATGTCTGTTGTTCGCCATCACAATGGTTGGCTCCGTGGTTTGTCCGTGGACACATGGTGCTAGGCCCACATTTGATGCGGGCACCTTCGAGCTCGGTGAGTAGAAAGGGCAACCCCATGACCATGGTGGAGGTCACGGAACCAGAACAGCCTGCAGCGAAGGAGGCGATGGCTATTGCCGGGGCGTCGGTGTTTGAGTTCAGATGGCTGTTGGTGGAGGCTCGGCTTGCATTGCCATCATGACCATGGTGGAAGCGGTCCCCAGGCATTGTCGACGTGAACCGGGCGTTTCTCGCCTCCATACAAAGCGCACATATGGTCCGCCATGAGGTAGCACCACAAAATGTGGACTGTCTGGCTCTTCGAGTAGATGAAGAATGAGGATAAGGAGGCATTGAAGCAGCACGACGACGATGCAAACCACGCCGGCCCCCAACGATGACGAGGCTGGACCGTCTGGCGTGATGGTCTTCGTCCTCACCTCCGACAAAGAGTAAATCCAAAATTCAATGAAAATAAAATGCCTGCGGTCTTTGAGTAAATCTTTACGGCTGGCTGTCCACGGACATTTGGAGATGTCCATTTGGTAAACCATGCTAGAGAAGCCTTAGTGCTACATTATACATATTTTGTCGAATTATGGGAGCATCTGCCCTCCTGAACAAATCCATCACCTCTGGCACCCCGAACCCACTAGAATGTGAGCGAGAATGGGGGATGCCGCTAAGGCATCTTTTGCTTTTCAGACAAAGGATGTCGGTGGACATTTTCGGTAGAAGTGAAAAATGTTCATAAGTGGACCTCTCAAAGGTATAAATAAGTAGACATTAGTCTTACTGGTTCGGTCTTTTTTTTTATGATGCCCACATTTCATACTTCTCAATTCTTATTTATTCAAGGGTTTCGTATGTACTCAGTGACTCTCTATTCAGATGCAGCGTCAAGAGAGCTTTATTCGGCCTTTGTATGTCCGTCTTCCCTTCCTGTCCATCTCCTTCGGTCAGGCAGTTCTGCTTCTGATGCCAGAGGAGCAGGGTGGTATAGAAGGGTAGTTATGTCTGAGCTTGGAGGTTCCGCACAAATTCAGAGGTGTCCACATGCAGTCCAGAATTATGTGACCTGTTCTGTGCAGTCATCTCTGCCTGTTGCTCACCGTGACAACATGTATACGATGTTGCCAGGTAGCTCTGTACGCGCAAACCCGAAATATGCCTGTGTATCCGAAATATACACATGTCCAAGTATACAAACAGGCAACAAGCACTCGTCAATGAGCAAAGTAGCCCATATAGCACAATCAAACCAAATTAGCGCATGTTCTTTCCCAGAATTTTCAGTTGTGCATCAAATGAGCATCACTACAAAGTTGTCATACATTATTACACTTCAGAAATATACATAAATCATGGAGTGTAGGTTCTTTTCATAGCGCCGCCATCACCACATGATCTAAGTCAGCATTCGCGTGATCACATCTACAGGGAGCAGGCCTTGGAGCTGACATAATTCAGTCTGCAATTGAAAACACCTACCACACCTTCTATTGCGAAAGGATGTTAAGAGTTGTAAAGTTTTTTTTAAAAGACGTACAAGAGTCATAATATGAAGAAAAGAAATCCCACAAACTGGTTACAAGCCAAGATGCTACCACATGCTTACAGTGACCGTAAACTTGGAACATCAACTGCCAAACATGCTGAACTCTATAAACCACACAAAATCCTAAGATACTAAAAATTGACTTGGTCAGCACATTAAGAGTATTTGCATCGCTATGTAGTCTGTACATAATAGCTTTCTAAATGGTTTAGAAAGGTATTGTACTGACTTTTAAGTTCCACTTATCTTTCAAGACTGTATCATCACATCAGAATTTATTTAGGCCTGAACTAAAAACAAAGAACACCCAAATGTCTGTTGCTACCACACTTTTGTAAAGATATGTTGTGGTTGAATAACATAAATCATGGGCAAAGACTCAACTAAAAAAACATTCTTTTTTCAGATCCTAGCATGCAGAAACATGGACCGGAGTAGTTTAATATTTTATTATTGATTAACAGCTTAAGCAGTGAACCTCAGCTGGATCATTTGAACCTTACTTGTCAGCATAACAAGAGTGCATGCAGCAAAATGATCACCAGCGTCATCAACCCCCACCAGCATCACCATCATCATCTCCATCACCAGCACCATCATCATCATTAAGGGATACAGCACAAACAATATCAACGGCAACAGCAAGCAACTTGTGTGTTCACCCTTTATCAACCAGCACCTCTTCACCACATCATGTAACTAGAAAGGTGCAAATTACCATTTATAGTAAGTGCCCAACACTGGAAAGGAAATAGTAATACTTAGTGCTAATAGACAAGATTGAATGGGAAGAAGGTGAAGTAGTACATATAGTTCTAACAAGTATCCAGACATCCACAAAGCAGCATCTGTAGCTTGAAGTAGTCACTGATGTCAAGCACCATAACATTTTTAATTTGTAACTGCAGATTGTTCATGATAAAGCAACTGAACAGCCTCCGATATGAGCAGCTATGTTCCATTGATCCTGTAGACAGAAGCACAAGTCATGTTATCGCATGCTAGGGTATCAACTGTGATGACGTATATAATTTGAACAGTTTAGAGACCTCAGTTGTTTGACATTCAGCTCATGTTGAAGGGCTACGAGAGTCTGGAGACCGGTCATCATTGCGCCTAACAGGAGAACGGTCATCATTGCGCCTAACAGGAGAACGGTCATCATTGCGCCTAACAGGAGAACGGTCATCATTGCGCTTAGCAGGAGATCGATCATCATTGCGCTTAGCAGGAGACCCCTCGCGAGGAGGTGGTGTCTTGCGAGGGGAGCGACTAGTGCTTCTGCGTGCAGGCGACAAACTGCAATAATAAAGGGCATCAGGTAAATTCAGTAAAACGGAACAAAAGAGATGATTCCTGGATGTGCATACCTGTCTCTGCCACCCTTCCTGTCATCATCAGGGCTGTAGCTGCGGCTCCTGCTACGACTAGGACTTCTATGTGCAGCCAAAAAATATATAATTAAAGATGAATGTATGGTATATAACCCAGCATAAAACAACAATGATTATCTGGATCTGTATACCTGTCTCTGCCACGCCTCTTGTAATCATCAGGGCTAGTGCTACGACTCCTGCTACGACGATGATGATCCCTCTCTCTGTACCTGTCACGTCCATATCTATCTCCACTCCGACTCCGACTTCGCCTTCTAGAATCTCTGCCCCGATGATCATCACGGTACCTGCAGATGAGGTATGCACGTGATTTTTTGGCATTGTGAAAAAAAAAAGCAACAAGAATGGAGGAAATCCGAATAGAATCCCACTTTGATAGATAATCTTATCATTAGGAACATGGCTTCGTCCATCGACGTGATCAATAGACATGGTAGCAGTCAGCAAAGCCGACAACCATGGCATGTCCATAGTTTCATGCTGAAGAACTTACTGGAACCTCCGTTACTTACACAACTACTGAACTACAGCCCTATTTCTCTTGCTTTCTTTCTTTCTTTATAATGTGCTTCAATTGAATCCCAAACCAGATAAGCCGCCCACGTGAAATACAGCACATGGGGCTTGTGCACAAGCCAAAGTTCCCTCCGAAAGGGCTATACACATGTGCATGGTAAATGAAATGTACAATATACTACAGTGGGAAAACGACAACGAAGAAATATATGATAACATGTATATATATCTAGGAAAAAAATACCCCCGTCTTGGACTGCGGCTTCTGGAACGACCCCTTGGCTTCGGGACCGTTTCCATGATTCGCCCTTTCTGACTGCAAAGTTCAGGCAAAAGAATATTAGGCCATTGGCTTCAACACTAACAAACAGAACAGCTTTATGATAGGTGCTAGTTCATTCTTTTACATAGAGCAATTTTCATGAACTTCTTGGAATAATCAATTCTGACTACATAGTGTATATGCTGACAAAATATGCATAGCTTACTTTTCTCACTATAGAGAAAACAATGTATGAGAAATAAACTTTATCAGGTAGTATTATGGTTAGCGCATGCCCACTTCTTGCTGATTACCATTGCCAACAGAAAATTACAAGAAAATGATTCCTAGACAGAGTACCACATATTCACACAAGTTGTAAGTTGTAACCTGGTACATAATAAGAGTTAATATGTTGAGATCAGCAAATTGTGTAATTAAAACAACATCATAATTGCTCTAGTATTGAGTAACCTAATATTGCACCATACTGATGTAACCTAACACTTTGGGAATGATGGTTCATAATCAAAGATAATTCATGGCATCCAAATGTAGCAAAATCTTCAAAACCATCGATTCCTTTGCTCTAGTGTCTAGTACCGAGTAATCTAACTGTTGCACTAGACATAGGGTATGTAGTGTCTAACACATCCAACCAGGAAGTTTACATCTAGCAAATGACCGGTTCATGCCTAAATATCAAGACATCGGCATTGGCTAAAAAATAGTCCCTCCATACACAAATATAAGATTTTGTAACTTTTTTTCTGGATGGGATGTATATAGACACATTTTAGCATGTTTATTCACTCATTTCAGTTCCTATGTAGTCCATATTGAAATATCCAAAACACCTTATATTTGTGAACCGAGGGAGTAAGTGTCAATATCAAGATTTCCTCAATAATTATGCCAGTAGTCAGGAAAGACGTTGAATCTTACATCCGCTCAGCATTTGGGCCGTACTTGGCAAACTGCACCATCATCTCCCTCCCGTCCACCAACCTCCCTGGAAGATAACCAACAAAATGAAGTTGAATCCAATCCTAAAACATGTATCACAGAAATTTCAAATTCGCATGGAGGAGAGGAACCCACCGTCCAGGCGATCAACTGCCTTCTGGGCCTCGTCCTCATACTTGTACCTCACAAAGGCAAACCCTCGCGAGTCGCCAGTCCTGCAGAAAATAGATGCGCCAACAACATGAATCAACTCCCAAAAACCTAAAAATTCCGTGTGCAGATGTACAAACAACATGAATCAAATCCCACAACCCTAAAATTTCCGTGTGCACACTCCGCAGCCCTACAGGACACCCACCCAATCTACACACGAACACAGACCAACTGCCAAACCAGCATACGAAGAACCTAGGGTTTTATTTGTCTTTTTTTGCCTACCTGCGGTCCCTGGGGATGTAGATGTCGACGACCTCGCCGTACTTGTCGAAGAGCGGGAAAAGGTCATCGGCCGTCGTACCTGCGAGACACGCACGGGGAGGATTAGAGCAGCCGCCTATTGGAGGCGTACCTCGGAGAGAAGGGAAGAGCGCGGTGGAGATGCGAAGGGGTCACTTACGGAAGGTGATGTTGAGGACGAGGAGGGAGTAGGTGTCGCGGATCGGCGGCGGGCCGGAGCGCCCGAAGCGAGACATCTCGCCGGAGCCGGAGCAGGAGGCGGCGCGGGGGGCGGAGCGGCGGTTGAGGAGAGGCGAGGCGAGCGGATTGGGGGAAACGACGAGCGACGAGATGTGGGGGGAACGCGAGGGTGGGTTGGGTGGCCACAAGAAGGTGCCGATCCTTCTAGGGCTCACACGCACGCGGCACGGCGGAGGGTACGTGGGCCTAACCGTTCGGCCTGTTTTAAAGCGATCGATCTTGATACCAGGCCGGACTATTATCTAAAAAAGGAAAACAGGCCGGCCCGATCCTCTTTTGTTTGCGACTAGCAAAAATACCTGTGCGTTGCAACGGGAGAAATAAATCCTTGCATACCCATTTGCCTCCGAACATAAAATTGGTAGGACAAAGTATTCGGCAATGTGGTCATAGAAAAGAGTAGACTTGTGGACAGATAGGAGGAGGCAGTGGTGGTTTTAAGATCGAACAATATGTGTTAGAATAATGGGGCACAACATCCTCATTACCTTGCTCCCCCTCTCCCATTCTTCTTCCTCGCGTAGCCTTTCTTCCTCCTCTTCCTCTTGGGCCATCCAAAGGTCCCAGACCCTCCCACCTCCGCCTCCACCTCCACCTCCGCCACTTGCATCTCATCTGCATCTGATCATGCTCTCGGGCCTCCATCTTTACATCTACTTGTTGCTTCGGATCCTCTTCGATCTACAATAGCTGGGCCGACATCCCTGCCACTCAAGACCCCTTGGTCCTTCCGTTCCTTCACATCTCGTAATCCGTCATTATCGCCCCAAAGTTTGGATCAATAAAATTATTGGCAATCATAATAAATTACTAACATGTGAGCAACGGCCTATCTCAGTGTGTCAATGCGGAAGCAACATTTATGTATGGTCAACTTCACCTCCACCGTCGCAATCAACTCTTCCTTGTATGCTCCAACACCATTCTTCTTGGCTAGCTTTGCATTTTTGTTTCATCCAGCAGGACTTGAGGAGTGGATGATTCTTTACAAAGTCATCATCGTCATTAACTCGGGTGTTGAGCCTTTGCCTCCCGGGTGTTGTTTTAAAGTTCCTTCTTGCCCACTTATCATTTCCAACAAGCTCATTGTAGCAATAATGCAAAGTAAAGGCCTTGGAGCATTTCTCTTGTCCAATTACTTTTAAAGAGGTTGTATGATGAGCTCATACTCATACTTGGGGATTCCACTTGGCGGCGCAAGGTTGACTAGCTAAACACATCTTGCATTGATCTTGGATCACATTCCAACGATGGGTGATAAACCCAATTGTGCGGTTGGAGGGGACGAACACATTGCTATTGTAGTACTCTTCGATGCCCCACCAAAGTCGCTCCTTTTTTTTATCAGCCCCGACAGTGTCATCAAGAGAGATGTCAATATGAGCTTCACACAAGCTTTATCTTCCTCGGTGTTGTAGTTGCACGACCTACTCCTCCTTTTCAATGTTCCGTGCCCAACCCATTCACCTCCTCAACCTCCTCCGCCATCTCGGCATTTCTTGCCATCGCTTGCCTATGTGGCATGGTCATTACAATGTCGTCGAGGCTGAGTGTGTGGCTTGCATTCAATTGTTCCATGAAATCGTTCGCATCATCATTCAATTGCTCAAATACAGTACCAAATTAAAACCTAGCAATCAATATCAAATCATGCATCATTCAATTGAGCAATTGCAGATCAACAATATTTTTTACCTTGCGAGCATATCCTCAGAGCACGCCGGCCTCACTCCTTGTCTCACTTGAATCCGTCTCCTCTTTAGCCAACGGGGTTGAGAAAGGGCAGCTCGGTTGTAGGAGGTCGAGGAGTAGTCGTCGACTTTAGGGGACGCAGATGGGGTGACTACAACCTTCTTCCTCTTCTTCTTCGCCAATGTAATCATGTTGTCCGCTGCCTTGGCTGATGGTACTGGTTGCCTGCCGGAAGGGCCAAGAGCGATAGGGTGGTGGCGGCGGAGCGACCGGTAACCAAAAGACGTTGATCCCTTGGTGTCGTTGCGGCTCCAAATTCACAACCGATGATGGGTCTCCTGGATGAGGGTGGACAAGGGTGCGACTATCCATTCCAGCGATTCAGGGCCGACGTCTGTCGTTAGCGGTGCGAGCGATGGTGGTGTTGGGGTTGGGCAGGAAAGCTGCAGACAAGTGGTAAGCAGCATGACGTGTCCCTATTTTTTTCGAGAAGTGGGCGGGGTGGGGGGGTGGGGGTGTTAGGGAGATGGTTATACTTGAGGAGTTGTGGGGGATATGCTAGATGACGCTTAATCCCCTAAGGAAAACACAAATCTCCTCAAATATAGCTTTTAGCAAATCTACTAGAGTTGAGAGTTAAGAAGATTAAAAGTCCACTGATTGATTAGAGGGAATGTCACTCATAAATGAAGTAGGAAAGGAAAGGATGCTTTTTCTTTGAAGGAATGAGAGTTGGCTCCCTCAACTCACACTGATTTTTTCCTTCCCACGAGGGACCTGGTAATTCATGAGCAGGGCTCCATCCTGGATGCGTCTAATCCCTCCACAAATCCCTTTATGCAACTCTCATTCCCCTATCCCAAATGTTAACAAACAGGCTGTCATGAATTTGTTAACAAAAAAGGTCTGAATGAAAACATTCAACTAAGACGTTGTATTTTTCTGGAAACTTTACCAATATACATAATGTTGTGACATGTAAATTTGCGAAAAATTCTCCCCATGATCAGACCGAAGAAGCACATATCTCTCCAATTGCAGTAAAATTAACAAAGAGACGATGAAGTTATACTATGACTGAAATCATGCCCCACAAACTCTTATCGCCACACTATGATGACTTCTCAACAACATATACAACCTTTTGAAGTAAAAAAAATGTACATTTCCATTAAACACACCATAGAGAGTAACAAATAATATGATGCCGTCTGCTAAGCAACTCAAAATTTTCAATTGTAATATCTTCATGACGTTACACACTTCATTCTAAGTTCAGCTGGACATACCATGAATTCAAAAATTCGTCAAACTGCTTGGTTTATACTCCCTCTGTTCACAATGTAAGCTGTTTTTGATATTACAATATGGACTACATACCATACGGACTGAAATTAATGAGCAAACACACCAAAACTGTCTAATATACATCAGATTCAGAAAAATGTAAAAAACATCTTATATTTGTGAATGGAGGGAGTAGTAATGACCCTTGCAATTTGTTTGATGGAATGTTCCAGTTGAAGTTCACGAGCAAGGCAAGCTACATTGCTTACACACTAGAGATAAGAACATGAACATAATAATCTGCACTTCCAGAACTCTAGAGGACAACTTTCACAGAGACACTCACACTGAGTCACACAAATCTGGAGCATCAGGTGCCCTCTGCTGGTTAACATCATGGGCTTATAGCTCATCTGCGGCAGCAGTTAAGACTCAGAGTTGACTTTATCGGGCTTCACCTTACCCTGTGATAGAAACTAAATTTTAGTTCAGTGGATAACTGTGATTTCAGAAAGCTGGAGATATAATGGTGCATTAACAATGTTGATATGAACATGCTCAAGGACATTCCATAGCGAGTTTGGTCCTGGTTGATGTGTATACAGCCTATATTTAGAGGCAGTCCATTCCTGTAAGGATGATCAGAATTTTCATTATTGTAGTACTGAATTAGGATACTTCTGCACCAATTTGGTACATTACCGACCAAATGTTTACATGAGATACGCATGATAAAATTTTGACGTGCTTCTGTGTCTGGACGATAATTCATAAGCAGACAAGGAATAGATCTTTATTTCTTCTAGATTTCCATATTTTCTGGAGCAGGTCACACAATAACTCGAGCAATTAGTTTACCTTGTGGGCGAGACTCAAATCCACAAGTACCAAGATGACTTGCAAGTTTCTCTCCACATTGTTTCTGCCAATCTTCTGCCACCTTGACCTCAGGAGTTGTCCACACGACAGCCCTTGCTTCCTTATAATCAACTGTAGCAGAAGTAACCTCAGGCTGAAGAAGGGATTAAGAGTGGCCCATGGTGAGCAGCAGCAAAGGATCAAAGAAGAAATAAATAGTAGAAACAGAAAGGGTTTCAAGAATCTGGAATGATAGGAAGAAAACATCTAGACAGGTCAATATAGTTAACATCCGTATACAGATAATTGCTTTACCAAAATGCCACATCAACCATACATTTCCTTGCTGAGCAAGATGACAGCGGTTGCTTTCAGCATATGGGCAGCTGCCTTCTCTACCCAGTCATTGCAAAAATGAAGAGACAATTTCTTTCTCCCATCAATTCATTACTTTCTGATCAGGCGTCCCCCTCCACCACTGGCAGAAATTTCAAATATACAAAGACTAGCAACTAAAACTTTTATGGTCTTTTATGATGAAAACTTAGGGCCCATATGGTTTCAGGTCATGTTCGGATTGAAGGCAGGCAAATGAGGACACCTATCTGGGCAATCCCTATTCTCTAACCTCTAGTTTATTACTTAAGCTTCATCAATGAATTGCTCCTCTTACATTCTATGCACAAACCCAGTACGATGTTGTGTTCTGCGTTCTTTTTGTTTCAGTTTCATCCATTCCCGTTTTATCTTCAATAAAATTTATATGAGCATAGATATCAATTATTGCCATGAACAAAAGAAAATTAACCGTAGTTCAGTCACTGCCCATTGGTTTCGTCAGACATAATTTCCCAAGAGAAATGAAGCAAATTTGCGATAGTGAGTAAGTGAAAGAGAGACAACTACCTGACTCTCGAGAATCCGCTTCACACTGGCAGCGCACCCGTCGCACATCATGCCCTGCAAGTAAGAGCCAGACAGCAGCGCATCATGCCTGAGTCCTAACCCTCTCGGCCTGTCGCGCAAATCGAAGATAATAACAGAATGGAGAGCCGGAGTGTTCCAAATTCAGACTAGTGGTCGGGGCGAGAAGAGCACCTGAACACTGAGCAAGATGGCCTCAGACCCGGGCTCTGCCGCCTCGCCGAGCGCCGCTGCTGCGGCGGTGACCGACGAGGTAACGCCGCCGCTGGGACGCAAGACGCCACACATGCTGACGGAAGAGAAGGAAATGGAGGCGATGCGGCGAGCTCCGGCGAGGGGCGATGAGGAGAGGGGCCTGGCCTTGGGGGGAGCGGGGAGAAGGGGGTATAATCTCGTGATTAGGGTAGACTCCATTGCCTGCTCTGATTTCTCCGTCTCCCCCGTCGTCAGAGATAGAGATAGGAGAGCTTATCCGATCACTGTGCGTACAGTATATCCGCTGTTTGAGCGGAAGGGCCGCCACGGCGATGATGACATGGAGTCGTAGGCAGCATACAAGAACCATTTCCAGGGCTTTGGGCGTTTGCGCCTGCGGTTTTTTCGGTTTGGATGGATCGAGCTTTCAGCCCACGCCTCAGGTTTCTGCTCTCAAACGCAACAAAATTTAAAGTTCTTTTTCCCGCTACTAAAAAAGACACAAGTTCGGCGATCATCATGCCACAAGTTGACGATTATCATGCCACATGTTAACGATCGAACATAGCCAAAGTCTCGCGATCAAAAGGATAGGAACCATAGACATGGAACTCAAACGGCACGCTCCTCTGCCGTAGGGCTGGGAGAGGTCGGCGTTGGCATCGGCGTTGTGGGCACAACTTCAATGCTCGGCGTCGGCGTTGGCGTAGGCGTAGTCGCGGGTGTGGGCGTAGGGGCAGTGGTCGCCGCCGGTCCTGACATCTGGTTCAAGATGAGGCCACGCTCCGCCAGGTACCACGCCTTCACCTGCTCGTCCATCGTCGACATGTCTACCCCCATAAGGAACACCAGGTCGGTGTTCCTCTTCTTCGGGCGACGTTGGTCTTGAGAAGGTCGAGCTTGACGTCCTGCTTCGTCATCAACACCGAGCACCTCGCCTCGGGTTTCTCCTCCCTCTTGGCGGCGTTGCTCTTGGCGTCAGCAATGCACTGTTCTATCGACGATTGCAGCCGTTCGGCAGTGGGTGCCGCGTCCCTCGCCACCTTGCCTATTTTGTTGCCATCAGGACGCCCTTCTACCGCCGCTGAGGCAGGCGCGTCCGGGTTGTAGACACTGTCCTTCGCCTTGGCGAGAGCAAGCCAACACTCTGTCCATTTCTTGCATGACTCGATCTTGGTGAACACATGAAGGAACTTGAACTCTTGGTCCCTGTTGTCCTGGCGAAACATGTCGGACATCCGAACCATCTGCACAGTCGAAGAACAAGTGTCGGCAAAGTGCACGGTGAAGAACTGGGCCGGCGAGCGATGGCCATACCTGACGCTCGAAGTTGGCGCCGCTTTCCGGGCGAGCCATGACCTCCTCTTGAATCTCATGCCACTTGTTGCATGCCTGCTGGATGGTCGTTGTCGGTGTCAAAACCGGCGGATCTCGGGTAGGGGGTCTCGAACTGTGCGTCTAAGGTCGATGGTAACAGGAGACATGGGACACGATGTTTACCCAGGTTCGGGCCCTCTCTATGGAGGTAATACCCTACTTCCTGCTTGATTGATCTTGATGAATATGAGTATTACAAGAGTGGATCTACCACGAGATCGTAATGGCTAAAACCCTAGAAGTCTAGCCTGTATGATTGTGATTGCCTCTATGGACTAAACCCTCCGGTTTATATAGACACCGGAGGGGACTAGGGTTGTACAAAGTCGGTTACAGAGAAAGGAATCTTCATATCGAACGCTAAGCTTGTCATCCACGCCAAGGAGAGTCCCATCCGGACACGGGTGAGAGTCTTCGGTCTTGTATCTTCATAGCCCATCAGTCCGGCCCACGTCCAACATGGGCCGGACGCCCGAGGATCCCCTAATCCAAGACTCCCTCAGTAGCCCCCGAACCAGGCTTTCAATGACGATGTGTCCGGCGCGCAGATTGTCTTCGGCATTGCAAGGCGGGTTCCTCCTCCGATGACTTCAAAGAGCTGTATTCGGCCTTCCATTTAATGTCGTACCCATTAGCTTCTTTGCATCCATGGCTCCAGCTTCCACGTGTCGAGCGAATACGATAGGTCATGGTATTTTTTGCACATAACACCCCGGGCATGTAAGAAAGGCGTCTATTTAAAGAGATTGGATCTTAGATCCATTCCACACCAAGCGGAAAATCCTCAGATCTTGCTAGGAGAAACCACTCCAACATGGCTAGCGCTCCCAGTTCTTCCTCCCGCCCCCACGGCTCCGAAAAAGGCGATTGGGAAAGATGTTCTGTATCCCACGATCAGCTGGTGAAGCTGCAAACGCAGGGATTTCTTCCCTCCTCTGATCTAGTCCCCGTTCGGGCAGGATTGACCTCCTTCAACGGCGGGGCTCAGGCGGAGGACTTCCCCAATCCATCCAGGGGGAACGAGTGTGCTTCGTTCCCTACTTGTTAAGAGGCGTCGGATTTCCAATCCACCCTTTCCTCCGAGGACTTCTGGAGTATTACGGCCTCCAGCTGCACAATCTCACTCCTGCCTCCATCCTGCACATCGCGGGTTACGTTGCTCTTTGTGAGCTATTCCTGGGTTGTGAGGCCCATTTTGAGTTATGGAGGAAACTATTCTGCCTCGTCCCTCGCAACTAAGAGGGATCGATATTTGAAGTGGGCGGTGCCGAGGTATGGCGCATCATCGGACCGGATACCTGTCCGGCACGCCGAAGAAGGCGTCCGAAGGAGTGGCCTTCCGAATGGTTTTATATTGAGGACGTCGCTCTTCCTGACCTAGTCTGAATGGGTCCTCCCGGATTTTCAAGCGTTCCGTTGAAGAAATGCCACAGCTGGCGCCCTCGGAGCCTCGAGGAGGAAGATAGCGCGGAAGTCCGTCAATTGATGGGCAAGATAAAGACGTTCGCCCAGTCCGGATTATCGATAATCGAGGTAATGGCGACTTCCATAGTGTGGGGAGTCCAGCCACTCCAATACAGAGGGCTTCCCATGTGGCACTATAATAGGGAAGATGACGCCTCACGCTGCGGTCGGAAGGGTCCGGACACCCCCGCCGCGTTGGCCAAAATATTGGCCGAACTGTACAAAGGGGAGAAACAGGAGTTCACTCGTCTTAAACATCGAGATGGATTTTCCATGTACAGTCCTCCTAGCTGGGTGAGTTCTAATCCCACCACTTTACTCAATCCTCTCCCTAAGTCACTTTCAATGGACATTAACCCATCTATTCGCAACAGGAATGGCGGAAGGTTACCGAGGGGATCCATAGCCCCGTCCCACAGCCAGAGGATCACAACCGGGACCTTGACCCCGGATTCGAAGAGGATCCGGACATATTTGTGGAGCTTGAGGATGGAGTGTTCTACCAGGCGAGCTGTGACGGCACGGAAGTGGCCATCATCGCCGACTATCCCGGCCTCTGAGGGAGTCCTGGACTAAGGGGTCCTCGGGCGTCCGGCCTATTATCCATGGGCTGGACTGATGGGATGTGAAGACATGAAGGCCGAAGACTGCACCCGTGTCCGGATTGGACTCTACTTGGCGTGGAAGGCAAGCTTGGCGACCAATTATGAAGATTCCTTCTTATGTAACCGACTCCATGTAAACCCTAGATCCCCCCGGTGTCTATATAAACCGGAGGGGTTAGTCTGGAAAGGACAGAGGTACACATTACCATAGTCATACAGGCTAGACTTCTAGGGTTTAGCCATTACGATCTCGTGGTAGATCAACTCTTGTAATACTCATATTCATCAAGATCAATCAAGCAGGAAGTAGGGTATTACCTCCATAGAGAGGACCCGAACCTGGGTAAACATCGTGTCCCCCGTCTCCTGTTACCATCGATCCTAGACGCACAGTTCGGGACCCCCTGCCCGAGATCCGCCGGTTTTGACACCGACATTGGTGCTTTAATTGAGAGTTCCACTGTGCCGTCGGCAAAGGGCTCGATGGCCCCTTCGATCGTCAGTAATGACGTTGTTAGGGAGAAACCTTCCTCCCCGGACAGATCTTCGTATTCGGCGGCTTCGTACTGCGGGCCAACTCGCTTGGCCATCTGGAGCAGATCGACAGCTACGCCCTTGGCCATCAGGTCAGATTCGGAAGCTTGAACTACGTCGCGGATATCCGTGGAGACTTGATCTTCGAGGGATTTGAGCCCGTGGCGATCGCTCCCCCTCACCCCGATGAACGTGACTTAAATCTGTCATCGGATCACACCCAGGAGATGGTTCCTGCTGCTGCAACGGCCTTAGAGCCAAAGCAGATCGTGCCATCCGAGGCCGCAGAGTCCGCGGCGTTGGAGCCGCACACGGACTCAACGCCCTGCAATATTCACTTTAACGGAACTTCGGACTTGTCTCCGGCTATAAGTTCTGGACTGTGTACGCCTGCGGATACCGAGCTAGATCGGTTATCGATCTTCGAGTTCAGCGCCGCTGACGTTTTCCAGCACTCGCCTTTGGGTGACGTGCTAAAATCTTTAAAATTTGTCCTTGGAGAAGGACTCACAGCCGAACTATGTCCGGTTCAAGCTAGAGACAGATGACGAGGAATTTTGCTTCCCACCCGCCACCCACTTCATAGCCACTGTCGATGACTTAACCGACGTGCTTGACTATGGCTCCGAAGACATCGACGGTATGGACGACGATGCCGATAAGGAGCAAGGCCAAGACCCGCCATTCACTGGACGTTGAACGGCTACCTCTTCGTACGACGTGTATATGGTTGATACACCCAAAGGATCTGGCGACGACAAAGAAGAGCTAGATGCGAATAAAACCTCTGAGACGCAGTCCAAGCGCCGACGCCCCAAGCGCCGTTCTAAGCCTCGTCACTCAAAAGATGGCAACACTGGCACCGGAGAAAATAGCACTCTGGGCGACGCCGAAAACAATGAAGAGCCTGTCGGAGCTGCATCCGAACAGGAGGAACACGGCAACAGGCAAGACAACCCTGATGAATAGGCCATAGAAGATGACTTGGAGGACGACAGTTACCGTCCACCCTCCGAGGAGGAAACAAGCCTCGGCAACGAAGACTTCATCGTGCCTGAGGATCCTCTGGAGCAGGGGCGCTTTAAGCTTCAGCTCATAGCCACTGCAAGGAGCCTGAAAAAGAAACAACATCAGCTTCAAGTTGAACAAGATCTGCTCGTCGATAGATGGACTGATGTCCTGACAGCCGAGGAATACGGCCTCAAGCGCCCAGCCAAGAGCTACCCAAAACACAGACTGCTACCTCAATTCGATGAGGAGGCACCGGAGCACATATCACCCTCGCGTAATGCGGAACGACCACCACGTGCCCGAGACAGGGCGGCTGAACGGCCACCCCGCGGCTGGGATAAAGCGGCAACTCAGGCCGAACAGCAGTCGGCCCCACCGCCCCGTAAAAATAGAGACAAAAGAGTTCGGGGTCACATGTACGACCTCCGGCAGACCCTGGACAGTAGAGCAGGACATACAAGATCGATCTACGGATCACGAGGACGTGCCTCGAGGCATGACGACGGCTACCTATTCGGACATGACAAACCTAACTACGGCCGGGCCGAATGCCGCAGACGGACTCCATCAGAGCTACGCCGCGATGTGGCCCGATACAGAGGTGCCGCACACCCTCTCTGCTTCATAGATGAAGTACTGGATCACAAATTCCCCGAGGGGTTCAAGCCCGTCAATATCGAATCATACGACGGCACAACCGATCCCGCAGTGTGGATCCAAGATTTTATTCTCCACATCCATATGGCCAGAGGAGATGACCTCCACGCCATCAAATACCTCCCATTAAAGCTCAAAGGGCCAGCTCAACACTAGCTAAATAATCTGCCTGAGAACTCGATCGGCAGCTGGGAGGACTTGGAAGAAGCCTTCCTTGACAACTTCCAAGGTACATATGTCCGGCCACCCGATGCCGATGACTTAAGCCACATAGTTCAACAATCTGGAAATCAGCCAGAAAATTCTGGACTAGGTTCCTAACCAAAAAGAACCAGATCATCGACTGTCCGGATGCTGAAGCCCTAGCGGCCTTTAAACACAGCATCCGTGACGAATGGCTCGCCCGCCACATCGGCCAAGAAAAGCCGAAATCCATGGCAGCCCTCACAGCACTCATGACCCGCTTTTGTGCGGGTGAAGACAGCTGGCTGGCCCGAAGCAAAAACACAGCCAGCGAGGCAGGCCCCTCGGAGGCCAAGAACAGCACCGGCAAGCTCCGGCGCAATAGACACAAACGCCGAAGCAATGGCGATAACACCGACGACACAACAGTAAACGCCAGATTCAGCGGCTCCAAGTCCGGCCAACAGAAGAAGCCCAACAAGAGGAACAATGAGGGACCTTCCAGCCTGGACCGCATACTCGACCGTCCGTGCCAGATACAGGGCACCCCAGACAAACAAGCCAATCATACCAACAAAGATTGTTGGGTCTTCAAACAGGCTGGCAAGTTAAATGCCGAGAACAAAGAAAAGGGATCACAAAGTGAGGACGAGGACGAAGAGCCCCGGCAGCCGAACGCCGGGGGGCAGAAGAAATCCCCCCCCAAGTCAAAATGGTGAACATGATATACGCCACGCACAACCCCAGAAAGGAGCGCAAACGGGCACTCAGGGACGTCTACGCGGTAGAGCCAGTCGCCCCAAAATTCAATCAGTGGTCGTCATTCCCGATCACGTTCGATCGACGAGATCATCCAACTAGTATCCGCCATGGCGGTTCGGCCGCACTGGTCCTTGACCCAATCATCGATGGATTCCACCTAACACGAGTCCTGATGGATGGTGGAAGCAGCCTCAACCTGCTCTACCAGGATACAGTACGGAAGATGGGCATTAACCCCTTACGAATCAAACCCACAAAGACTACCTTTAAAGGAGTCATACCAGGCGTAGAGGCCCGCTGTACGGGCTCAATCACGCTGGAGGTGGTCTTCGGTTCTCCGGACAACTTCCGAAGCGAAGAGTTAATCTTCGATATCATCCCCTTCCGCAGCGGCTACCACGCACTGCTCGGACGAACCGCGTTTGCTAGATTCAACGCAGTGCCACACTATGCTTATCTCAAGCTCAAGATGCCCGGTCCACGCGGCGTCATAACAGTCAATGGCAATACGGAACGCTCCCTCCGAACAGAGGAGCACACCGCCACCCTAGCAGCAGAGGTACAGAGCGGCCTTCTCAAACAGCACCATAGTACGGCTATCGAGCCCCTGGACATCATTAAGAGGGTCCGGACTACACTGCAACAGGATAGCGCGGCTCGTCAAGAGCTCGATTAGCAATTCGGCCTCCGTCCCAGCCCCGATGAAGTAGTGGCATTCGCACCACGCATACATAATTATGCACTCAAAATCCCATGGACATCGACGGAGGCACAAGCTAACCCGGGATCTATAGTTCGGCTAGACCAATCCCGGACACGCATACTTTCACCTTTTTCTTTTTGTTTCAGGTTCCTTTTCCCACGGGCCTGATCACCAGTCCCTTTGAAGGATCGGCATACAAAGGAGGCAAGCAGCATAGGTGTGTAGGGTAACCTCTATACGTTCTTCTTGACGGTATTTCCACTTATTTCTTAGGACCCGCACGCTGCGCCTTCTTGTTCCCGGCATGTTAAATAGTCCGGATGTTTACCACAGTATTTGTACAAGATACGCCTTAACATATCCATCCAATTATAATAAAAATGGTTTGCGGCCCAGTTTATGTGGTTTGCGTTTCTTACCTCATTTTTATTTCGATTTGCTTATTGATCGCATCCGTACAATCTGGTACGTCTCATATTCGCCAGGGGCTCCCTGTCGTCCCATAATACGGCAGCAAAGTCCGAACATTTCTTATAGATAAGTTCGGCACCCGAATTTAGCATTATATGCATTGGCTCCGAATCATGTCTTTGGTCAATAGTTGGGTTGCCCGGCTCATGTGCTTGCTACCCTACGTTCCGCTAAATCGGCTAGGGTAGTAAAGGGAGAACTACTGCGATTGTGCCCTGGCCTTGTGTTGGGGAACGTAGTAATTTCAAAAAAATCCTACGCACACGCAAGATCATGATGATGCATAGCAACGAGAGGGGAGAGTGTTGTCCACGTACCCTCATAGACTGAAAGCGGAAGCGTTAGCACAACGCGGTTGATGTAGTCGTACGTCTTCACGATCCGACCGATCAAGTACCGAACGCACGACACCTCCGAGTTCAGCACACGTTCAGTCCGATGACGTCCCTCGAACTCCGATCCAGCCGAGTGTTGAGGGAGAGTTTCGTCAGCACGACGGCGTGGTGACGATGATGATGTTCTACCGACGCAGGGCTTCGCCTAAGCACTGCTACAGTATTATCGAGGTGGACTATGGTGGAGGGGGTTACCGCACACGGCTAAAAGATCAAACGATCAATTGTTGTGTCTCTAGGGTGCCCCCTGCCCCCGTATATAAAGGAGCAAGGGGGGAGGTGCGGCCGGCCAGGAGGAGGCGCGCCAGGAGGAGTCCTACTCCCACCGGGAGTAGGACTCCCTCCCTTCCTTGTTGGAATAGGAGAAGGGGGAAAAGAAGTGGAGGAGAAGAAGGAAAGGGGGGGGGGCGCCGCCCCCCACTCCTTGTCCTATTCGGACTAGGGGGGCGGCCCTTGCCCTGGCCGCCTCTCCTCTTCTCCACTAAGGCCCACTATGGCCCATTAAGCCCCCGGGGGGTTCCGGTAACCCCTCGGTACTCCGGTAAAATCCCGATTTCACCCGGAACACTTCCGATATCCAAATATAGGCTTCCAATATATCAATCTTCATGTCTCGACCATTTCGAGACTCCTCGTCATGTTCGTGATCACATCCGGGACTCTGAACAACCTTCGGTACATCAAAACTCATAAACTCATAATATAACTGTCATCGAAACTTTAAGCGTGCGGACCCTATGGGTTCGAGAACTATGTAGACATGACCGAGACACGTCTCCGGTCAATAACAGATAGCGGAACCTGGATGCTCATATTGGCTCCCACATATTCTACGAAGATCTTTATCGGTCAGACCGCATAACAACATACGTTGTTCCCTTTGTCATCGGTATGTTACTTGCCCGAGATTCGATCATCGGTATCTCAATACTCTAACGCCCACGATGCGGCTATATCTCCCACGTGTCGAGGCACGACTTAGTGGCATAACCGCATAGTGGTTTTGTCGCAAGAAGGGTCATCTTCACACAATCCCATGTAATGAACAAGAATGGGATAAAGAGTTGGCTTACAATCGCCACTTCACACAATACATAAATATCATCATACATCATCCATAATACAAACATATAGACCGACTACGGTCAAATCCAGATGAAAATAAGACAACCCCAAATGCTAGATCCCCGATCGTCCCCAACTGGGCTCCACTACTGATCATCAGGAAAAGACACATAGTAACGACCACGTTCCTCGTCGAACTCCCACTTGAGATCGACGCCATCATCTGCACTGGCATCGTCAGCACCTGCAACTGTTTTGGTAGAATCTGTGAGTCACGGGGACTCAGCAATCTCACACCCGCGAGATCAAGACTATTTAAGCTTAAAGAAAGGATGGTGTAGTGGGGTGGAGCTGCAGCGGCAAAAGCATATATGGTGGCTAACTTGCGCAAATGAGAGCGAGAAGAGAAGCAACGGAATGGACGTCATCTAGCAATGACCAAGAAGAGGTCCTGAACACCTACTTACGTCATACATAACACTGACCGTGTTCACTTCCCGGACTCCGCCGAGAAGAGACCATCACGGCTACACACGCACTTGGTGTATTTTAATTGGGTCAAGTGACAAGTTATCTACAACTGGACATTAACAAATTCCCATCTGCCTCATAACCGTGGGCACGACTTTCGAAAGATAATACCCTGCAGGGTGTCCCAACTTAGCCCATCATAAGCTCTCACGGTCAACGAAGGATAAACCTTCTCCCGGAAAGACCCGATCAGTCTCGGAATCCCGGTTTACAAGACATCTCGACAATGGTAAAACAAGACCAGCAAAGCCACCCGAATGTGCCGACAAATCCCGATAGGAGCTACACATATCTCGTTCTCAGGGCACACCGGATGAGACATCCTACGAGTAAAACCAGACCTCGAGTTTCCAGGAGGGGGCCCCACAGTCTGCTCAGTTCGGACCAACACTCGAAGGAGCACTGGCCCGGGGGGGGGTTAAAATAAGATGACCCTCGGGCTCGCGAAAACCCGGGGGAAAAGGCTTAGGTAGCAAATGGTAAAACCAAGGTTGGGCCTTGCTGGAGGAGTTTTATTCAAGGCGAACTGTCAAGGGGGTCCCATAAATCACCCGACCGTGTAAGGAACGCAAACTCAAGGAACATAATCCCGGTATAACAGTAACTAGGGCGGCAAGAGTGGAACAAAACACCAGGCATAAGGCCGAGCCTTCCACCCTTTACCAAATATATAGATGCATTAATTAAATAAGAGATATTGTGATATCCCAACATATCCATGTTCCGACATGGAACAAACTTCAACTTCACCTGCAACTAGCAACGCTATAAGAGGGGCTGAGCAAAAGCGGTAACTTAGCCAAACAACGGTTTGCTAGGAGAGGATGGTTAGAGGATGACATGGCTAAAATGGGAGACATGATATAGAAAAAGATAGGTAGCGAGCATGGCAATAGAGCGAACAACTAGCATAGCAAAGATAGAAGTGATTTCGAGGGGGTGGTCATCTTGCCTGCAAGATTCTCAGAGTTGTCGAAAGCTTGATCCTCGTAAGCGTACTCGACAGGTTCCTCGTTCACGAACTCGTCTCCCGGCTCTACCCAAGACAAGAACACAAGCAAACGGAACCACAATCAACAACGAGAAATGCGCAAACACCATGATGCAAAACATGTATGATATGCAAGATATGATATGCGATGCATATGCGTGCTCCGGAAGGAAAATGATGAACATGGAAGTAACTTGGCAAACCAAGCATGCCACTGGAAAGATGAGATGATTTCGGTCGAAATCGATATAAAGATCACCGGAATCGGATGCACGGTTTGCAAATGGCAAGCAAAACAAGGATGACACTAATCTGCGATAAACAGCAAGATAGCACTTAAAATGCAACAAGCAACAATGCTACAGCACCCCAACATAGCAACAAAGCACATGGCAGTAATCTACAGGAGATGCTTGACAAAATATGAACACTGAGCTACGGCTAGTTAACAACATATCAAGCTCAAACAAGCATGGCAAAAGTGCAAAAGATTACAGGTTCACAGACTTGGTGAAAAACTGGACATGGCAGAAATCAGCATCAGGTAGCTATGTTCAGAGCACGAAATCAACATGCTACAGGAACTTAACATAGCAAAACAAGGCATGGTAGTGTTCTACTCAACGCACATGACAAAAGTCCCTTACTGACCATAAGCCAAAAAGGACCAGAAGATATGATAGCAGGCATGTAAACATAGCAAGTTTCGTTATCAGGTTTCAGACTTGGCAGAAAACAGAGAATGACAGAAACAATAATATGAAGGCATCTTGGTGAGCTTGATACACTCATCACAAAGCAATGCATGATAAAACAAGCATACCTACAGCAAGATGGCATGTTTATAAAGCTAACCATGGCAAGAACAAATACATAGCATGTATGGATCAACTACAATAAGCTTGGCAAAAATGCATGTCATGCTAAGAATATGCCAGAAATATTTTATAGCAAAATTAGAGCAAGATTGAGTAATGATATGGCACTCCATAATTGCAAAGAATTGCATAAATGGATCAATTACAACTATAGCTACAAAACATCCTTACTGAACATCTCCAAAATATGCATGGATCTCTCTGTAGCATCAAGTTTAAATGGCAACAAAATTACAGCAGACAAAGACTTAGAGAAATCACCAAGTCCCTGAAATCAGAAATATTACGGGGCCTACTTTGCATGCTTGTGGTAGTCACCACAGAGATCACAAAAATACATGGGCTATACCACTGGAAAGATGGCATGGCATACTTCAAAACACATGTAGAGCTCATGCTCAAAAGATGCACAGAATAAATGATACAAAAATGACAAATCTCCAAGTTCTGATAAGAACCAGAGATTAACAGCAACTAGCCCTCTTCCAACGAAGATTTGGGCATCAAGATGACCTCTAATGAACATGGTGCAATTGAACAAAATGAAGAGCATCACGAGACGGACAATTTGACATATTACACGCGCGAATCGGAGCTACATGCAAGAAGTTATCGCATCGGGAACAGGAGCATATGCTGAGAAAAATTAGGACTTAGAAAAAAAACGAAGGCTAGGAAAGTCAACGGGGGGGAGCTGTACCAGATCGGATCGAGCGAACTCGCTCGAGCTGCCGACGGCGACGGCGAGGCAGGGGCCGGCGGGCCTGGCCGGAGGAGGAGAAGGGCGAGGCGGCGGAGGAGGGGCGCCGGAGGAGGGGCGGCGGCGGCGGGGCCGGAGGAGGCGGCCCGGGGCGGCGGGCACGGCGGCGGCGGCGGCGGAGATGGCGAGCCGGCCGGCGGCGATGGCGGCGGCGGCGGCGGGGCCGGCCGTCGGTGGCGGCGCGCGGCGGGGCCGGCGGCGCGGGCACAGGAGGAGGCGGCGGCGGGCTCGGGCGGGCCCGCTGCGGGCTTCGCGGGCCGGCGGCGGGGCGGTTGGACGTTGTCCGGCGTGGACGGACGCGTCCAGCGGCGCGGTGGGAAAAACTCTAGGGTTCGTCTGCGAATCCGTTTTCGGGATGCCCACTTATAAATAGGTAGAGGGAGCTAGGAGACTCCAAATGAGGTGCGGTTTTCGCCCACACGATCGTGATCGAACGACCTAGAGCATGGAAGAGAGTTTGGTGGGTTTTGGGCTGGTTTTGGAGGGGGTTTTTGCTGGACACTCAAATGGACTTTGCGGATGCCCGGTTAACCGATGGAGTACCAAACGACCTCCGAATGGAACGAAACTTGACCGGTAGTCTCCGGGTGGTATATTAAGACCACTTGACAAGCCTCGGTCCATTCCGAGAAAGTTTGACACACGCACACGAAAGAAAACAAGAGGGGTGCACCGGAGGAGATAGGAGCACCGGATTGCAAAACGGACAACGGGGAAAATGCTCGGATGCATGAGACGAACACGTATGCAAATGCAATGCACATGATGACATGATAAGAAAATGCATGACATGACAAAATACAAAACGAAAGACAAAACCCGACAACGGAGGGAAAAACATATCACATAGCCGAAAATGGCAAGAGTCGGAGTTACAAATATGGCAAGTTACATGCGGGGTGTTACAACACTCCACCACTACGAGAGGATCTCGTCCCGAGATCTAGGACTAAGAACTCCGGATATTTGGAACGGAGATGGTCCTCGCGTTCCCAGGTGGCTTCCCGGTCGAAATGGTGCGACCACTTCACTTTCAGGAATTTGATAGACTTGTTGCGAGTCTTGCGCTCAGTTTCTTCAAGAATAGCAACTGGGTGCTCATGATAAGACAAATCTTCTTGGAGGTCAATCTCTTCGAAGTCGATAGTGCGCTCAGGCGTCTTGAAGCACTTGCGGAGCTGTGACACGTGGTTGAAGTTCGGAAGAAGGGGAACCCGCGGTTGTGTGTGGTATGTAACAGGTCCGGATACTATCGTCGCATCTGGAGACTATCTTGGAGTTCGGAAGAAGGGGAACCCGCCTTGCAATGCCGAAGACAATCTGCGCGCCGGACTCCTCGTCATTGAAGCCAGGTTCAGGGGCTACTGAGGGAGTCTTGGCTAAGGGGTCCTCGGGCGTCCGGCCTATTATCCATGGGCCGGACTGATGGGCTGTGAAGACATGAAGGCCAAAGACTGCACCCGTGTCCGGATTGGACTCTACTTGGCGTGGAAGGCAAGCTTGGCGACCAATTATGAAGATTCCTTCTTATGTAACCGACTCCATGTAAACCCTAGATCCCCCCAGTGTCTATATAAATCGGAGGGGTTAGTCCGGAAAGGACAGAGGTACACATTACCATAGTCATACAGGCTAGACTTCTAGGGTTTAGCCATTACGATCTCGTGGTAGATCAACTCTTGTAATACTCATATTCATCAAGATCAATCAAGCGGGAAGTAGGGTATTACCTCCATAGAGAGGGCCCGAACCTGGGTAAACATCGTGTCCCCCGTCTCCTGTTACCATCGATCCTAGACGCACAGTTCGGGACCCCCTACCCGAGATCCACCGGTTTGACACCGACAGCCTCCTCCCCGCTTCGCATGTAAGTGATCAAGAGACACCTTCTTCGGAAGAGCTTCCTCATTAAGCCTCACCCACCGCACTATTTTGTGCTCCAAAGGGGAGGCGCCCGACGTTTCAATGTACGCCAGAGGCATCTCATAAGAGAGCGGCGCCCGCGCCGAGAAAATCTTCGAAGAGGAAGGCGAGCGACAACATAGCAGAGCTTCATCAAAGAGGTATGGTTTTTTAATCATGCCCCCTGGCAGTCACATCAAACCGTGACATTATCCGCCGTGTCTTATCAGGAAAAGCGTTCGCCGGACTATGTCCGGGGATCCTGCCGGCCGCGCCTCCACAAGGCAGGTTCCCGACCCTGCCTTAAAGGCGAGGGCTGATACGGGAGTGACACCGGATTGTCCTTCGGCAAAGGATTCGGATGATGTATCCATCACAAACTCTGAAGTGGAAAGCGCCATGAATCATCGGCGCCGGCGGGCCGCTCTTCGCGACCCCGGTTTTACAAAAGAGGCATTCAACGCCTTCAGCTCGGCTGATGCATACATTCGAGCTACTCGAGACGGGCTTACAAGAGCGACAGACCAGCATTTGAAAGATATGCGGGTAAGTACACATTTGTACAAATCTGATAATTATATACCAGTAGCCCCCGAGGCTTGAAGCAGTTGATACAACTGATTTAAGGATCATTGTATAACCAGGTGCTCACAAAGAAGAACGACCTGTTGCCTCAAGAGCTGGAAAAGTGTCGGACCCAGCTAGCTGCTGCTACCGCCGAACTGGAGAAATCCAAGAAGGCATCGCCTGGTAATGTTCCCCTCCATCGAGAAAATATAATCATATACCAGCAATATTAATACTTTTTGTATTTCCCATGGCAGGATTGTTGGATCAACTGAAGGAGGCCCTGAAAGTCGTGCAAGCGGGTGAACAAGAGGCCAAAAGGCAACTAGCCATAGGCGAGCGTGTGCTGACATGGGTCAGGGATGAGAAAAATAAGCTACTGGATTCCAACACCCTGCTAGGCGAGGAACTAAAAGACATGCGAGCCCAGCTGGCCGACTCCGTGAAGGAGAATAAGAGACTACGAGGCGGCATATTCAGTATGCTTTTCAAACTTGCCTCCCTATAATTCGGCGAGGGTGGGAACTAACAGATTTATGTCTGCAGGTATGCTGACTGGCCGTCCCAAAGAGGAAATGTCCGGATCTCAAGGCGACCTGCTACAAGAGCATTCCCAAATGCACGAGCGAGTTCGGCAAGCAATGCAGAGTGTTTCGAAGGCTTTATGGCCATCCGCCTCCCCTCCAGGAAGTATGGCGGAGCTCGTGGAGCTATTCAAAGGAGCCCTGCGGCGTATTCGATTATGGAAGATATCAGCCTGCCGAGAAGGTGCGCGAGAGGCCTGGGCCATGGTGAAGACACGGTACACCAAGCTTGATCCGAATCATATGGCCCGGGTCGGGCCTAAAGGGTCAGATGGAAAAGAAATTCCAGTTAGTTTAGTATATGACCAAGTAAAGGTAGCCGCCAAATATTCCCAACAGGATTGTAAGCTAGACAGTCTGTTAGACGGTATAGAGGAAGAAGTTTTTGAGTCCAAGTGACTATGTACTTCAATTGACATAATTGTCCCTAGCCGGATTGTAAAACGATTGTCATGGCAGACCTTTTCGCTTCGACCTCTAGACCCGAAGGTGCGGAGTGTTTCCGAATACCAAAGCAACAATGTAGACCGGAGTATACATGGAAACCAGGCGTAGGGGTCATAGTTGCTTAAACAGACAAGTTGTATCTGGCTAGCTATGATATATTACATTGTAATTGTAAGAAACATCTTCCAGAGAGAATAGTTCCATTAAGGGTTCCTTTCCCTAGGTGGACATGCATTAGTGTGCATGCCTGAACTGTGATTGAAAAAAATCGCAGTGTACGTGACGTCTGGGGGTTCATACTGTAATGAGTATAGCACATCTTTAGTCTGCTGACCGAATATTCCCTTAAGAACGCTAGCTTTTGGCTTCACCCAGTCTGAGGTACAAGTCCGGATGACCCGGCAGTAACAATCGCAGAGATGCTCCCTTTATGCCCTAGCCGAACAAACGGGAACGTAGGGCATAAGCACAGGAGCCAGGCAACCCAGCTTGGCCAAAACTTAAGTCATAAAAATGCATATAATGGCGAAGAAAAGGTACACATGAGGAAAAAGACACATGTGTGGTGAGTTTGATGCTCGAATAATAATAATAATAAGCTTCTGTACAAGAAGCCCCCAGGTATTATGGGCGTACATATTTAAGGATGTGTACGTCATAGGTGTGTGGTTTAGCCGCACAAGAGCTTAAAGCTAGAAGAAAAATTAAAGAGAGGGAAAAAATAATGGAAACAAAGGGAGAAGAAGACGAACAAAGAGTTCGGCTCTAGGCGTAGAAACTTCGGAGTCTGGCGGCATTCCACGGGTTCGGCTTTAAGCGGTTGTCCGATGCGCCATGCAGGTGGTATGCTCCTCCAGTGAGAACTTCATCTATGATGAAGGGACCCTCCCACTTGGGCTTGAGTTTGTCCTTTTTCTTCTCTGGTAAGCGCAGAATGAGTTTGCCAACGTTATAAGTCTTGGCCCGCACTTCTCTGCTTTGATACCTGCGAGTGTGCCATCGATAAAATGTGGAATGGACTTTTGTGACGTCGCGCTCCTCCTCCAGGGCATCTAAGTTGTCCTGCCGATCAAGCTCGGCCTCTCTATCTTCATACATGCGCACTCGAGGTGAGTCATGAATAATGTCGCAGGGCAACACAACCTCTGTGCCGTACACCATGAAGAAAGGTGTATACCTGGTAGTGCGATTGGGCGTGGTCCGCAGCCCCCAGAGTACGGAGTCGAGCTCCTCAACCCAGTGCTTGTCTGATTCTTTCAAAGACCGCACTAGTCTAGGCTTAATACCGCTCATAATAAGACCATTAGCTCATTCGACTTGACCGTTTGTTTGTGGATGATAGACGGAGGCGTAATCGAGCTTAATGCCCAAATTAGCACGCCAAGCTTTTACCTCATCTGCTGTAAAATTGGAGCCATTATCGATGATGATAGTGTGTGGGACACCATAACGGTGCACAACACCGGATATGAAGTCTATCACTGGTCCGGCTTCACCCATTTTAACTGGTTTGGCCTCTATCCACTTGGTGAATTTATCTACCATGACCAGCAGGTATTTTTTCTTGTGGCTTCCTCCTTTAAGGGGTCCGACCATATCAAGCTCCCAGACCGCAAAAGGCCAAGTAATGGGGATTGTTTGTAAAGCGGTGGGTGGCATATGGCTTTGGTTAGTGAAAAGCTGGCATCCGACACAACGTTGGACAAGGTCCTGTGCGTTTGCTCGGGCCATCGGCCAATAGAAACCTGTACGGAAGGCCTTACTTACAAGGGCCCGAGCCGCGGTGTGGTGACCACCGAGACCGGCATGAATTTCGGCCAAGAGCTGCCATCCCTCTTCTTCGGAGATGCATCTTTGAAGTACTCCGGTAGCGCTTTTCTTGTAGAGCTCTCCGTCATGGACCGTGTAGGCTTTCGAGCGCCGAACAATGCAGCGAGCCTCATTCTGATCCTCGGGGAGCTCTCACCTATTAAGGTAGGCCAAGAAGGGCTCGGTCCATGGGGCGATTACTGCCATTATTAGATGGGCCGATGGTGTTATCTCGGTGGTTGAGCCCCCGATGATATTGGTATTGTGTTCGGAATCTGGGGGTGTCATCGGATCCGGACTAGTATTGCCGCTCTCATCCTGCCACACCACGGATGGCTTGAAGAGCCTTTCCAAAAAGATGTTAGGCGGGACGGGGTCACGTTTGGCGCCCATGCAAGCAAGGACGTCCGCCGCTTGATTGCTTTCTCGAGCCAGATGATGAAACTCAAGTCCCTCGAACCGAGCTGATATTTTGAGTACGGCGTTACGATAGGCCGCCATCTTCGGATCCTTGGCGTCGAAGTCTCCATTTATTTGGGATATTGCAAGATTTGAATCCCCGCGCACCTCCAGGCGTTGTATGCCCATGGAGGTAGCCATCCGAAGACCATGCAATAAGGCCTCGTATTCGGCTGCGTTGTTGGAGTCTGTGTATAATATTTGGAGTATGTATTGGACTGTGTCTCCGGTGGGGGACGTTAAAACGACACCTGCTCCTAAACCGGCCAGCATTTTAGAGCCATCGAAGTACATGACCCAGTTGGAATATGTGCCGTACTCTTTAGGGAGTTCGGCCTCTGTCCATTCGGTGATGAAGTCGGCCAATACTTGGGATTAATGGCCCGGCGTGGTTTGTATGTTATATCAAATGTCAAGAGCTCAATGGCCCACTTAGAAATCCGGCCCATAGCGTCGCGGTTGTTTATTATGTCATTGAGTGGAACCTCGGAAGCCACCGTGATAGAGCACTCTTGGAAGTAGTGCCGCAACTTCCGGGATGCCATGAAGACCGCATATGCTATCTTTTGGTAATGAGGGGACCAGGATTTGCATGATGTGAGGACAGTGGATACGTAGTATACCGGTTTCTGGAGTGGGAGTTTGTGTCCGTCCGCCTCTCGTTCAACGACGAGCACCGCGCTCACCACTTAGTGTGTCGCGGAGATGTACAATAACATTGGTTTGCCGACGCTTGGTGCGGCCAGGATTGGGTTACTCGCTAAAAGATCCTTTATTTCTTCCAGTCCGGCCGTTGCCGCATCTGTCCACTCGAAGTGATCGGTGCGTCGGAGAAGGCGATACAGTGGCAATGCCTTTTCTCCTAATCTGGAGATAAAGCGGCTTAAAGCTGCCACGCATCCGACTAGTTTTTGGACCTGTTTAAGGTCTGTTGGTATAGCCAATTGTGACAAAGCCCGGATTTTGGCTAGATTGGCCTCAATTCCTCTATTGGAAACGATGAAGCCCAGCAGTTTTCCGGCGGGAATGCCGAAAACACACTTTTCTGGATTGAGCTTGATGTCATATGTATGGAGGTTGTCGAATGTGAGACGCAGGTCGTCTATTAGTGACTCGACGTGTCTAGTCTTGATGACTACGTCATCCACATATGCTTCAACTGTCTTGCCGATTTGTTTCTCCAGACATGTTTGAATCATGCGTTGGTAGGTGGCACCAGCGTTTTTGAGCCCGAAGGGCATGGTGTTGAAGCAGAAAGGCCCGTATGGGGTAATGAATGTTGTTGCGGCTTGGACTCCTTCATTTTGATTTGATGGTATACGGAGTATGCGTCGAGGAAACACAGTGAGTCGTGTCCTGTAGTGGCATCAATAATTTGATCGATGCGAGGGAGGGGGAAGGTATCCTTAGGGCAGGCCTTGTTGAGATCTTTGAAATTGACGCATAGGCACCAGGATTTATCCTTCTTTGGTACCATCACCAGGTTTGCTAGCCAGTCCTGGTGTTTTATTTCTCTGATGAATCTGGCCTTGAGTAACTTGGCTAGCTTCTCCCCCATAGCTTGTCTTTTGGGTTCGGAAAAGCGCCGCAGTGTTTGCTTGACCGGTTTATATCCCTTTATATTGAGGCTATGTTCGGCCAACCTGTGTGGGATTCCTGGCATGTCAGAAGGGTGCCAGGCGAATATGTCCCAGTTTTTGCGCAGGAACTCTCGTAGCGCGGCATCGACTGTTGGGTCCAGCTGTGCCCCGATGGATGCTGTCTTCTTGGTGTCCGTCGGGTGGACCTTAAATTTGAATATTTCATCTACTGGTTTAAAGGAGGTGGATTTGGGTCGCTTGTCCAGGATTACGTCGTCCCTATCCACCATGGAGCGTAGTGCGGTTAACTCCTCGGCCGCGAGGGCTTCAGACAGTGCCTCGAGGGCTAGGGATGCGGTTTTGTTTTCGGCGCGGAGTGCTATGTCCGGATCACTGGCAATAGTGATAATACCATTGGGCCTGGGCATCTTGAGCTTCATGTACCCGTAATGAGGTATAGCTTGGAAGCGTGTAAATGCATCTCGCCCCAATAGGGCGTGATATCCATTGTTGAAAGGGGCCACTTGAAAGGTTATCTCTTCGGACAGATAATTTTCCGGCGTGCCGAATACCACGTCGAGCGTGATTTTTCCCGCGCATCGCGCCTCCCGACTGGGAATGATTCCTCGGAAGGTCGTGCTACTTTGCTCGATGCGGCTCCTATCTATTTCCATTTTGTTGAGTGTGTCCTCGTAGATGAGGTTTAGTCCGCTGCCGCCGTCCATGAGCACTTTGGTGAGCCGAAAACCGTCCACAATTGGATTAAGGACCAAGGCGGCTTGTGCCCGGACTGTCCGGAATTTTGGTTCGTCACTGGCATTGAAAGTTATGGCCGTGTCGTTCCAGGGGGTTTTTGCTGCAACGTGGCAGACTTCGACGAGGTCGCGGAGGGCCTTTTGCGCCGATTGTTTGAAGCGAAAGTCTCGAAGACCGTCAATACCCTAAGGTCATCATCCTCCGGGGGGTGTTGCTCTGAGGTATTTTTGGTGAGGATATCCTCGCCGCTCTTGGCCACTTGCCGGAGTATCCAACATGCTCTAAGGCTGTGGTTTGGTATGGTATCCGGTGTTGTGTGTATTTTGCATGGCCTATCGAGCCATCCCTCCAGAATGGTTCCGCGCCCCGTAATGGGCTTAGATTTCTTTACCACTGAGTCGGGCGTCCCGCGAGGGTGCATCCTTTTTGCCCGGACGAGGGGTTGAGTGAAAACCGGTGGTTCCCAGTGAGCTGCCTGAGTTTTCCAGGCGCTTTCCATTGCGCAGTACTTCTGTACTATGGTTGCCAAGTCGGCGAAGTGTAATACGCGACGACGGTTGTTGGCGTTGAGGATTCCTTCGTCCGTGCAATTATTGCAGAATACTGAGATCGCGTCTTCGTCGCGGCAATCTTTAATCTTGTCTTTGACAAGGAGGAATCTAGCCCAAAAGTGATGGACTGTTTCCTGAGACTGCTGTCATATGTATGTGAGATCGCATATATCTGGGTGGGTGGGTGGCTTTAAATCCGAACCCTGACCCAATTTAGGATCCGCAGTTTGAGGAACTTCCGAGCTTAGTAGTTAGGGCTCCGGGATATCAGCTGATTTTTCAGGTCCACTATCCGATTCTAGGTTCGGAGGACAGGGCGTGTCATTTCGCGGACAGATACGGATCTTCGAGCTCGGAAATCCGAACATAGTTCGTCCTCAATATAGAGGAAGAGTTTTTGTTTTGCTCCTCTACTACTGCTATCTGATGGGTGATCGGTGGAGATTTGATTTCTCTCTGATCGGGTTTAAGCCCAATCCGATCGTAGTCTGTAGCGACCCCCAAGGCAGCGATGCGATCCAAGAGTTCGTTTAAAGCAGACAACTCCGTCGGATCCATCCGTTTGGAGTATTCGGAGTCGACACGGAGGTGATTTTCGGGGACGCGAGAAGTCATCGTCGTCTTAACGGCCGGACGGGCGGTCATGGTAAAGCCTCCCAGCCGGAGGGTTTGGCCTGAGGCCAGGGCTCCTCCGGAGGTGATACTGTCCTTGATAACAAGGCGAGCCATCAATCCTGTCTTCGACATCACAGCGGAACTCTCAATGAAAGCACCAATGTCGGTGTCAAAACCGGCGGATCTCGGGTAGGGGTCCCGAACTGTGCATCTAAGGTCGATGGTAACAGGAAACAGGGGACACGATGTTTACCCAGGTTTGGGCCCTCTCTATGGAGGTAATACCCTACTTCCTGCTTGGTTGATCTTGATGAATATGAGTATTACAAGAGTTGATCTACCACAAGATCGTAATGGCTAAAACCCTAGAAGTCTAGCCTATATGATTATGATTGCCTCTACGGACTAAACCCTCCGGTTTATATAGACACCGGAGGGGACTAGGGTTGTACAAAGTCGGTTACAGAGAAAGGAATCTTCATATCCGAACGCCAAGCTTGCCATCCACGCCAAGGAGAGTCCCATCCGGACACGGGTGAGAGTCTTCGGTCTTGTATCTTCATAGCCCATTAGTCCAGCCCATGTCCAACAGGCTGGACGCCCGAGGACCCCTTAATCCAGGACTCCCTCAGTCGCCCAATGATTCGCCATGGCCTTCTCGCCGCGATCCATGTGGATGTTGGCGAAGTAGGGGTCGACCAACTTGAGCTCGTCGAACGCCGTCTTAATCCTTCTCCAGTACATGTCGGGTTTTGATTCGTGCCGGTGATCGGGTCGATGCTGACGGTCTTCCAAGCTTCGGTGAGGCAATCGTCTTCCTTAGGCGTCCACTTCACGCGAGGCTCGCCCGGCCTGGCGTTGGCCGCCCACTTCTTCTTTCTCCCTTTGGGCGCTGGCTCCACTGGTTCTTCCTCCTCCACCTCCTCCTCGGCGTCGTCGTGCTTGTCCTCCATGTCAACGGCGGTGTCCAACATTTCGTCTTGTGTGCGGAACCCGGGGCACGAAGCAGCGGCGACCGAGCCGTTCGTGATGATCTCGTCCATGTCGGCACCGGTGCTGTTGAACTATGGCGCCGAGCCGTGTGCGAAGGGTAGGGCCCCACGGTGCAGGCGAGCCGGAGTACGTCGGTGGCGAGTAGCTATACTGGGTGTTGAGTCCGGCGGTGAACGCGGGGGAGGGAGTGCACGGGTCGGGGTTAAAGACGGGCGGACGCGCGGCGCCACTCCATGCATGAAGGTGATGTTGGGGTTGAAGCTCCCATGCGCGTCGCCGTCGACGTACCCAGGCGAGGCCGCGTACCCCCACAATGGAGGCGAGAAGTTGGCCGGCGACGCGACGCTCTGCTGGCTCCCCCACGCGCCTTGTGGGCACTGGCTGGCCTGTTGAGGCGGAAGGTTTGCCATCCCCGCATGAGATGCCTCCTCCTGCTCCGCCGCCGCGTCCCCGGCCTTCTTCATGTTGAGCCTGTTCCGTCGATCGGTGGTGACCACTGCCCGACGATCAATGTCGGCCTTCCACTGGCCATTCGTCAAGCCCCGGGGCCTTGGCATCAGCGCCCTCGGCTACCTCTGCTTTGGCTGGACGAAATTGGTGGCTAGGCGAGGGGGCGCATACTTCTTCGGCGGCATGGCGGGCGGATCTGGGGAGAATGGCGGGAGCGGCAGGGGAGAAGGGGGTCGGTAATGGAAAATGGAGGGAAAGGGGGGAAACGGCGGGAAAATCGGCCGGTCTCATTGACAGCGCGGGCCCATGCTCCTTTTCGCTTTAGCCGGTGCCCCCAGGCGACCCCCGGTGCGCTGGGTTCGGCTTGGGTTTGCCGGTTGTAATTTCGGCCCAAACCGGCGAAAAACGAGGATCTGGGGGCACGGCTGGATCATTTTTTCGGCGTTGACGGTAAAAAAGGTGCCCTGGGGGCCTGTTGGGGGGCGACTGGAGATGCACTAAGACTTCCCATGGTGGGGGGGGGGTAAGAGCAACTCTAGCGCACTGACTCAAACAGACGCCGATTTTGTCCGCTTTTTGTCTGTTTGGGTCGGCCGACGGACATCCTTGTCCGCTTTTTCATTTGGGTCAGCCGGTGTGCCCAACACAGGACAGACGCATTTTGGGCATGTCCATCCCAGCATTTCGTCAAACACCTGATGGGCTGCCGCCCTGGGCTACTCGTCGACACTAGCCCCGAGCTCCTGCCGCCGCGCCCACGTCCTACCGATCCTTCCGCGTCCGCCATCGCACCGTGATACATCTCCATCGTATCTACTTTTCCAAACTTTTTGCCCTTGTTTTGGACTCTAATTTGCATGATTTGAATGGAACTAACCCGGACTGACGTTGTTTTCAGCAGAATTGCCATGGTGTTATTTTTGTGCAGAAATAAAAGTTCTTGGGTTGACCTGAAAATTTGCGGAGAATATTTTTGGAATATATAAAAAATACTGGCGAAAGAATCAACCAGAGGGGACCCACCAGGAGACCACAAGGGTGGAGGGCGCGCTCTACCCCCTGGGCGCGCCCCCAGCCTTGTGGGTCCCCTGGACCTCCTCCGACCCTACTCCAACTCTACATATTCACATCCGGAGAGAAATAACCAGAGAGAAGGATTCATCATGTTTTATGATACGGAGCCGCCGCCGCCTCCCGTTCTTCATCGGGAGGGCTGGTCTGGAGTCTATTCGAGGCTCCAGAGAGGGGGATTCGTTTCCATCATCATCACCAACCTTCCTCCATCACCAATTTCATGATGCTCACCGCCGTGCGTGAGTAATTCCATCGTAGGCTTGCTGGACAGTGGTGGGTTGGATGAGATTTATCATGCAATCGAGTTAGTTTTGTTAGGGTTTGATCCCTAGTATCCACTTTCTTCTGAGATTGATGTTGCTATGACTTTGCTATGCTTAATGCTTGTCACTAGGGACCGAGTGCAATGATTTCAGATCTGAACCTATTATGTTTTCATCAATATATTTGTGTTCTTGATCCTATCTTGCAAGTTGTAGACACCTATTACGAGTTATGATCCGCATACCCCAAGGTGACAATAATTGGGATTCTTTCCGGTGATTACCGTAGTTTGAGGAGTTCATGTATTCACTAAGTGCTAATGCTTTGGTCCGGTTCTCTATTAAAAGGAGGCCTTAATATCCCTTAGTTTCCACTAGGACCCCGCTGCCACGGGAGGGTAGGACAAAAGATGTCATGAAAGTTCTTTTCCATAAGCACGTATGACTATATACAGAATACATGCCTACATTATATTGATGAATTGGAGCTAGTTTTGTGTCACCCTAGGTTATGACTGCTGAAAGAACATGCAGTGCCCCCATGTTTGGTTTTGGTAATTGATGACAATCTCTATGGACTAATGGTTGCCTTGAGTTATATTTGAAGGTTTTGTCCATAGGCTTTTCTTGGAGTACATTTGTTGGTTTCAAGGAGAGTTTGTGATGACCAAGGTGCTATTCAAGGAAATACCTAAAGATTGGTCTTGTGAGAGGTTGATCAAGACTAAGTAAAAGAGTGAATCAAGTTGATCAACACACAAAGCGTAGAAGATGTACCGAGAGGGATCAAGCGATCCCATGGTATGGTAAGCATTGTCAATTACGCTTTGTGTACTAACCCATGATCTTCGTGAGATTTGTTTGTGGGGTTAGGTTGCGGTGTGCAAGTTCAAGGAAGCATCACGAAGAGATCAAATGCTTGAAGCGTGTCGTCCATTTTGGTGACAATGGACTTGTGAAGATGTGCGGAAGAGTGGCTCACCCATAGTGGAGTATGGGGGAGCAATCAACTAGTCTTCATCGAGCCAACGCAATCAAGAAAGGTGGTCCAACTTGAGGGAGTCAAGATCGTCTTCATCTAGCTCAAGTGGACCATGCGCAAGGCAAAGGTTTGCCCTTGATAGGTTTTCTGTTTTACCGGTCTCATGATGGTAGTTGGGAGACCGGGTTATAGGATCTATTGCCGTACTATCAAGGGGGGCTCTCGATGAGTAGCTTGATCGTATCATTCGTAGAGAGCTCAAACCATTGCATCCTTGCATCATCTTTCTTGGTTCTGGTTTGCTTCTCTTTGTGAGTTTTGGAGCTTTTGGTCACCTTGTTGACAAGGTCGAGTTCATCGAAAACGGAGTTCACTTGCATCTTCTATGATGTTTTCGATGTTGGAGGTTATGCCGGTTCTTCTCTGTTGGAGGTTTCACTCCTCTATGTGTTAGGCATACCTCCCCTGCCTCTTCTTACTATAACCCGGAGCTCATTTCTCTGTTGATGACACTCGTTGATGCCACTCGTTGTCTTGTATCCAACAAGCTTGAGTTTGCTCAATTCGGAGCTCATTTGCAGAAGCTATGGCAGTTCTGGTTTTATTGGATCCATCTGTTGTCTTTAGCTGCGTTTTGAAGGCATCCAAGTGCTAAAGCCTCTGTGGCGTGCGGTAGTACTGCTCAAGGGAGCGGTAGTACCGCAGGGGCCAGCGGTAGTACCGCTCCTGTGAGCGGTAGTACCGCTGCCTCTAGCCCAGAACGCTAGCGCGCATGAAAGTAGGCGCGGAAGTAATTTTTTACTTTCGCGTCCTACGCGATAGTACCGCTCCTGGTGAGCCGTAGTACCGCTGCCTCGCATCCTGTCGCTGATTGCGTGCGGTAGTAGGCACGGATGTAATTTTTTACATCCGCCCTTGCGCGGTAGTACCGCTCCCTGTGAGCGGTAGTACCGTGCCGCCTTTTTCTCGTAGCTAGCTCCAGCGGTTGTAGGCGCGGCAGTTATTTTTACTTCCATGGTCGTGCGGTAGTTCCGCAAGGGCAGGCGGTAGTACCGCTCCTGCAGTAGTACCGCCCTGTTGCCCGTTTGCAGTGTTGTTTCATTGGGCTTCTGCCGCCCTAGCGGTAGTACCGCTCGGTGCGGGCTGTGAGCATAACGGTTGGATTTTCCCCCTCCTATAAAAGGGGGTCTTCTTCCCCAATGAACCTTATCCTTTGAGCTCGTGTTCTTCCCCCATTGTTGACCTTCTTCGAGCTTGCTAACTCTCAATCCCTCCATGGATTCTTGCTAGTTTTTGAGGGAAAAGAGAGAGGAGATCTAGATCCACATTTCCACTAATCACTTTCTCCTCTATGTGAGGGGAACCCCTTGGATCTAGATCTTGGAGTTCTTGGTGTTCTCCTTCTTGTTCTTCCTCTCATTTTCCTCCCTAGCATTATTTGCTTCAGTGGGATTTGAGAGAGAAGGACTTGGGCACTCCGTGTGCCCTTGCCATTGCATTTGGTGCATCGGTTTGAGTTCTCCACGGTGATACGTGGAAGTTACAAGTTGAGAAGCTTATTACTCTTGGGTGCTTGGTACCCTTGAGCTTGTTCCTCTTGGGTGCTTGGGCGCCCTAGACGGTTGGTGGTGTTCGGAGCTCAATCATTGTGGTGTAAAGCTCCGGGCAAGCGTCGGGGTCTCCAATTAGGTTGTGGAGATCGCCCCGAGCAATTTGACGGGTTCCGGTGACCGCCCCCAAGGGTTGCCAAAGTGTACGGGTTCGGTGACCGCCCCCAAGGGTTGCCATTTGTACGGGTTCGGTGACCACCCTCAAGGGTCCCTTAGTGGAATCACGGCATCTTGCATTGTGCGAGGGCGTGAGGAGATTACGGTGGCCCTAGTGGCTTCTTGGGGAGCATTGTGCCTCCACACCGCTCCAAACGGAGATTAGCATCCGCAAGGGTGTGAACTTCGGGATACATCATCGTCTCCGCATGCCTCGGTTATCTCTTACCCGAGCCCTTTACTTATGCACTTTACTTTGTGATAGCCATATTGTTTCTTCTCATATATCTTGCTATCACCTAAGTAGTTTTTCTTGCTTAGCATAAGTTGTTGGTGCACATAGGTGAGCCTAGTTGTTGTAGGTTTTGTGCTTGACAAATTAACCGCTAGGTTTATTCCGCATTTGTTCAAGCCTCAACCGTAATTATTTTAAAGCGCCTATTCACCCCCCTCTAGGTGACATCCACGATCTTTCAACTGCTACATGATGAATATCATCCGACACAATTATCATTGCCAATCCATTGCCTATGAGCTTTTCACATATTGATCTTTGCTAAGTTACTTTCGTTGCTACTGCTGTTACAATCACTACAAAACTACTACTGTTATTTGTGCCACCGTTACCGTTACTTCCATATTACTTTGCTACTAAATACTTTGCTGCAGATATTAATTCTTTCAGGTGTGGTTGAATTGATAACTCAACTGCTAATACTTGAGAATATTCTTTGGCTCCCCTTGTGTCGAACCAATAAATTCGGCTTGAATACTCTACCCTCAAAAACTGTTGCGATCCCCTATACTTGTGGGCTATCAAGACCTTTTTCTGGCGCTGTTGCCGGGGAGCATAGCTCTATTCTCTGGTCACTTGGGATTTATATCTGTTGATCACTATGAGGAATCTGAAAGATACTAGAACCAAGATTTTTTTCCTCTACTACGAGGGGAGGTAAGGAACTGCCATCTAGCTCTGCACTTGATTCACCTTCTGTTTTGAGTAAGCTTGCAACACCTACACCTCCTATTGATTCCGATATGTCGCATGTTATTGATGATGCTACTTCTGCTATGAATGATGCTACTACTTTGCTTGATAAAACTATGCCACTGGGTGAATTACTTGATGAACACCTTGCTAGAGTTAGAACTATTGATTATGCTGAAGATGATGATATTTCTGAAACTGAACACTTTGAGCGCCTGTTAGACCTAGCTCTCCTAGATATGAATTGCCTGTTATGCCTGTGGGTTATGTTATGGATGGAGAGGTATCTAGGGTCTTTCTTGCTTTGTAAGGATAGAGATGATCTTAAGAAATTATTATGCAAGTGGAAAGAAAAAAATTTGAATGCTAGAATGCAATATGATCCTAAGTTTGCTACTTCACCTATCTTTGTTACTGATAAGGATTATGAATTCTCTGTCGATCCTGAGTTAATTACTTTGGTTGAATCTGATCCTTTCCATGCTTATGAATCTGAAACTGTTGTGGCACACCTTACTAAACTGAATGATATAGCCACCCTATTTGCTCATGAGGAAAAAATTCGCTATTACTATATTCTTAAGTTGTTTCCTTTCTCGTTAAAGGGTGATGCTAAGTTATGGTTTAATTCTCTTGCTCCTGGTTGTGTGCGTGGTCCCTAGGATATGATTTACTACTTCTCTGAAAAATATTTCCCTGCTCATAAAAAACAAGCTACTTTAAAGGAAATATTTAACTTTGTGCAAATTGAAGAAGAGAGTCTCCCATAAGCTTGGGGGAGGCTTCTCCAATTACTTAATGCTTTGCCTAATCATCCTCTCAAGAAAAATGAAATACTTGATATCTTTTATAATGGACTAACCGTTGCTTCCAGGGACCACCTAGATAGTTGTGCTGGTTGTGTTTTTAGGGAACAAAGTGTTGAGCAAGCTAAACTGCTTTTGAATAATATATTGAGTAATGATAATGATTGGACTCTTCCTGAACCAACTCCTAAGCCAACTCCGAAGGAAAGAGGTATTCTATTTCTCAGTCCTGAAGATATTCAAGAGGCAAAGAAATCTATGAAAGAGAAAGGTATTAAAGTTGAAGATATTAATAATTTACCACCTATTGAAGAAATACATGGTCTTAATGCCCCGACACAGGTAGTAGAGGTAAATTCTCTCTATGGATTTGATGAAGGTGATATTCCGCATAATAAGTCTGCTAGTCAATGCTTGGATGAGTTTGATAATTTTATTGTTAAAGAAGAAAATTTCAATGCTTATGTCGTAATGCTTATATGCTTGACTGCTTGGGTGATTATATGAGTAGAACTGTTAATGATCTCAAGATCATTAGTAAGCATGCTTCCATGGTGAAAACTCAAGTAGAACAAGTTCTTAAAGCTCAGAATGAATTGTTGAATGAGTTGAATAGTAAGAACAATGATAATGCTGTTAGGGTCATGACTAGAGGAGGTAAAATGACCCAGGAACCTTTGTATCCTGAGGGCCATCGTAAGATAATTGAGCAAGATTCTCAGAGAATTAATATTGATGCACCTAGTCCTTCAAAAAGGAAAAAGAAAGGTGATAGGACTTTGCATGCTTCTAGTGAACCTGTTATAGACACACATGAGAATCCAAATGACATTTCTATTTCTGATGCTGAGACACAACCTAGTGATGAACATGAACCTAGTGCTAATGTTAATGATGATGTTCATGTTGATGTTCAACCTAGTAATGATAATGATGTGGAGGTAGAACCTGATGTTGATCTTGATAACCCACAATCTAAGAATCAACGTTATGATAAGAGAGACTTCATTGCTAGGAAACATGGTAAAGAAAGAGAACCATGGGTTCAGAAACCCATGCCCTTTCGTCCTAAACCATCTAAGCAAAAGGATGATAAGGATTTTTAGCGCTTTGTTGGAATGCTTAGACCTGTCTTTTTGCGTATGTGTTTGACTGATATTCTGAAAATGTCTCCTTATGCTAAGTATATGAAAGATATTGTTACAAATAAAAGAAAGATACCGGAAGCTGAAATTTCCACCATGCTTGCTAATTATACTTTTAAGGGTGGGATACCAAAGAAACTTGGAGATCTACGAATACCAACTATACCATGATCTATTAAAAGAAACTATGTTAAACCTGCTTTATGTGATCTTGGAGCCGGTGTTAGTGTTATGCCTTTCTCTTTATATCGTAGACTTGAATTGAATAAGTTGACGCCTACTGAAATCTCTTTGCAAATGGCTGATGAATCAACTGCTATACCCATCAGTATAGGCTAGGATGTGCCTGTTGTGGTTGCAAATGTTAATTTCTTAACGGACTTTGTTATTCTTGATATTCTCGAGGACGACAGTATGTCGATCATCCTTGGTAGACCTTTTTTGAATACTGCAGGGGCTGCTATTGATTGCAACAAGGGCAATGTCACTTTTCATGTTAATGGTAATGAGCATATGGTACACTTTCCGAGGAAACAACATCAAATGAATAGTATCAATTCTATTGGAAAATTTTCAATAATCACTATTGGAGGTTTTGAATTCCCTCTTCCTACTTTCAAAAAGAAATATGATATTCTTATTGTTGGGGACATGCATATCCCCGTTGAGGTAACCCAATGTTATTCGAAAATTCTCTTGTTTCATGTCATTCGGAAGAATTTTGTTAATAAGACTTGATCAACCTTGTTAATGGATTCCTTTTGATGGGCATGAGATGGATGAATTTAGAAAACATAACTTTCCGTACCCGCTTTTTACTTTCTGTAATCTAGAGTAAATAAAGCAAAAATAGTATTATTCGTCTGTTTTCTGAATTATTCATGCAAAGAAAAAATGTCCCGAAAATAAAAGTTCTCCAAATGTCCTGAAAATTTAGTATGATTTTTTATAGAATATTTGAGAATTTTTGGCACTGAGAACACACCAGGGGGCTACGCCAGTGAGCCACAAGGGTGGAGGGCGCGCCCCCTGTCTTATGGACCCTACGTGGCTCCCCCTCACTTATTCCAGTACCCATCCACTTCGTCTTCCTCCAGAAAAATTCATCCCATTGCTCAAACCCGTGTTGTTGCTCATCTTGCTGCCATTTTCGATCTCCTTGTGCAAAGCTCCATTTGCAAAAATGTTTTGAGGGATTGTGAAGGAAATATGCCCTAGAGGCAATAATAAAGTTGTTATTTATATTTCCTTATATCATGATAAATGTTTATTATTCATGCTAGAATTGTATTAACCGGAAACTTAGTACATGTGTGAATACATAGACAAACAGAGTGTCCCTAGTATGCCTCTACTAGACTAGCTCATTAATCAAAGATGGTTAAAGTTTCCTAGCCATAGACATGTGTTGTCATTTGATAAATGGGATCACATCATTAGAGAATGATGTGATGGACAAGACCCATCCGTTAGCTTAGCACTATGATCGTTTAGTTTATTGCTATTGCTTTCTTCATGACTTGTACATGTTCCTATGACTATGAGATTATGCAACTCCCGAATATCGGAGGAACACTTCGTGTGCTATCAAACGTCACAACGTAACTGGGTGATTATAAAGATGCTCTACAGGTGTCTCTGAAGGTGTTTGTTGAGTTGGCATAGATCGAGATTAGGATTTGTCACTCCAATTGTCGGAGAGGTATCTCTGGGCCCTCTCGGTAATGCACATCACTATAAGCCTTGCAAGCAATGTGACTAATGAGTTAGTTGCGGGATGATGCACTACGGAACGAGTAAAGAGACTTGCCGGTTACGAGATTGAACTAGGTTTGGTGATACCGACGATCGAATCTCGGGCAAGTAACATACCGATGACAAAGGGAACAACGTATGTTGTTATGCGGTTTGACCGATAAAGATCTTCGTAGAATATGTAGGAGCCAATATGAGCATACATGTTCCGCTATTGGTTATTGACCGGAGATGTGTCTCGGTCATGTCTACATAATTCTCGAACCCGTAGGGTCCACACGCTTAACGTTTGATGACGATTTGTATTATGAGTTTATGTGATTTGATGACCGAAGGTTGTTCGGAGTCCCGGATGAGATGACGAACGTGACAAGGAGTCTCGAAATGGTCGAGACAGAAAGATTGATATATTGCACCATGTTATTCGGACACCAAAGTGTTCAGGATGGTTTCGGGTAAAACCGGAGTGCCGGAGGGGTTATCGGAAACCCCGGGGGAACTAATGGGCCACCATGGGCCTTAGTGGAGAGAGAGGAGGGCAGCCAGGGCAGGCCGCGCCCCCCTTGTAGTCCGAATTGGACAAGGGAAGTACGAGGGACGTCATTGAGCTGAACGTGTGCTGAACACAGAGGTGCCGTACGTTCGGTGCTAGGATCGGTCGGATCGTGAAGACGTATGACTATATCAATCGCGTTGATAAACGCTTCCGCTTTCGGTCTACGAGGGTACGTGGACACACTCTCCCCGCTCGTTGCTATGCTTCTCTCCTAGATAGATCTTGCGTGATCGTAGGATTTTTTTTTTGAAATACTACATTCCCCAACAGTGGCATCCGAGCCAGGTCTATGCGTAGATGTTATATGCACGAGTAGAAGACAAAGAGTTGTGGGCGATAATAGTCATACTGCTTACCAGCATGTCATACTTTGATTCGGCGGTATTGTTGGATGAAGCGGCCCAGACCGACATTACATGACCGTGTTCATGAGACTGGTTCTACCGCCGTGCTTCGCACACAGGTGGCTAGTGGGTGTCTGTTTCTCCAGCTTTAGTTGAATCGAGTTTGACTACGCCCGGTCCTTGTTGAAGGTTAAAACAACACACTTGACGAAAAATCGTTGTGGTTTTGATGCGTAGGTAAGAACGGTTCTTGCTAGAAGCCCGTAGCAGCCACGTAAAACTTGCAACAACAAAGTAGAGGACGTCCAACTTGTTTTTGCAGGGCTTGCTGTGATGTGATATGGTCAAGACGTGATGATATATAAATTGTTGTATGAGATGATCATGTTTTGTAGCAGTTATCGGCAACTGGTAGGAGCCATATGGTTGTCGCTTTATTGTATGAAATGCAATCGCCATGTAATTGCTTTACTTTATCACTAAGCGGTAGCGATAGTTGTAGAAGAAATAATTGGCGAGACGACAACGATGCTACGATGGAGATCAAGGTGTCAAACTGGTGACGATGGTGATCATGATGGTGCTTTGGAGATGGAGATCAAAGGCACAAGATGATGATGGCCATATCATATCACTTATATTGATTGCATGTGATGTTTATCCTTTATGCATCTTATTTTTCTTAGTACGGCGGTAGCATTATAAGATGATCTCTCACTAAATTTCAAGGTATAAGTGTTCTCCCTGAGTATGCACCGTTGCGACAGTTCATCGTGCCGAGACACCACATTATGATCGGGTGTGATAAGCTCTAAGTTCACATACAACGGGTGCAAGCCAGTTTTGCGCACGCAGAGTACTCGGGTTAAACTTGACGAGCCTAGCATACGCAGATATGGCCTCGGAACACTGAGACCGAAAGGTCGAGCGTGAATCATATAGTAGATATGATCAACATAGTGATGTTTACCATTGAAAACTACTCCATCTCACATGATGATCGGACATAGTTTAGTTGATATGGATCACGTGATCACTTAGATGATTAGAGTGATGTCTATCTAAGTGGGAGTTCTTAAGTAATATGATTAACTGAACTTTAATTTATCATGAACTTAGTACCTGATAGTATTTTGCATGTCTATGTTGTTGTAGATAAATGGCCCGTGCTACTGTTCCATTGATTTTTAATGCGTTCCTAGAGAAAGCTAAGTTGAAAGATGATGGTAGCAACTACACGGACTGGGTCCATAACTTGAGGATTATCCTCATTGCTGCACAAAAGAATTACGTCCTGGAAGCACCACTAGGTGCAAGACCCGCTGCAGGAGCAACGCCGGGCATTATGAACGCCTGGCAGAGCAAAGCTGATGACTACTGGATAGTTCAGTGTGCCATGCTTTACGGCTTGGAACCGAGACTTCAAGGACGTTTTGAATGTCATGGAGCATATGAGATGTTCCAGGAGTTTATGTTAATATTTCAAGCAAATTCCCAGATTGATAGATATGAAGTCTCCAATAAGTTCTACAACTGCAAAATGGAGGAGAATAGTTCTGTCAGTGAGCATATACTCAGAATGTCTGGGTACCACAATCACTTGACTCAACTGGGAGTTAATTGATACGTCTCCAAGGTATCTATAATTTTTAATTGTTCCATGCTATTATATATTCTGTTTTGGATGTTTAACGGGCTTATTTATACACTTCTATATTATTTTTGGGACTAACCTATTAACCGGAGGCCTAGCCCAAATTGCTGTTTTTTTGCCTATTTCAGTGTTTCGCACAAAAGGAATATCAAACGGAGTCCAAACGGAATGAAACCTTCGGGAGAGTTATTTTTGGAACAAACGTGATCCAGAGGACTTGGAGTGGACGTCAAGCAACCGACGAGGAGGCCACGAGGCAGGGGGCACACCTACCCCCGGGCGCGCCCTCCACCCTCGTGGCTCCGCCGAGCTACTTCTTCCTCCTATATATACCTACGTACCCCCAAACCATCGAGGAGCACCACGAAAACCTAATTCCACCGCCGCAACCTTCTGTACCCGTGAGATCCCATCTTGGGGCCTTTTCCAGCGTCCTGCCGGAGGGGGCATTGATCACGGAGGGCTTCTACATCAACACCATAGCCTCTCCGATGATGTGTGAGTAGTTTACCTCAGACCTTCGGGTCCATAGTTATTAGCTAGATGGCTTCTTCTCTCTCTTTGGATCTCAATACAAAGTTCTCCTCGATTCTCTTGGAGATCTATTCGATGTGATCTTCTTTTGCGGTGTGTTTGTCGAGATCCGATGAATTGTGGGTTTATGATCCAGATTATCTATGAACAATATTTGAATCTTCTCTGAATTCTTTTATGTATGATTGGTTATCTTTGCAAGTCTCTTCGAATTATCAGTTTGGTCTGGCCTACTAGATTGATCTTTCTTGCAATGGGAGAAGTGCTTAGCTTTGGGTTCAATCTTGCGGTGCTCGATCCCAGTGACAGTAGGGGAAACGACACGTATTGTATTGTTGCCACTGAGGATAAAAAGATGGGGTTTATATCATATTGCATGAGTTTATCCCTCTACATCATGTCATCTTGCTTAAAGCGTTACTCCGTTCTTATGAACTTAATACTCTAGATGCATGCTGGATAGCGGTCGATGTGTGGAGTAATAGTAGTAGATGCAGGCAGGAGTCGGTCTACTTGTCACGGGCGTGATGCCTATATACATGATCATACCTAGATATTCTCATAACTATGCTCAATTCTAGCAATTGCTCGACAGTAATTTGTTCACCCACCGTAATACTTATGCTATCTTGAGAGAAGCCACTAGTGAAACCTATGGCCCCCGGGTCTATTTTCCATCATATTAATCTTCCGTCAACAAGCTATTTCTATCTTTGTTTACTTTGCAATCTTTACTTTTAATCTTTATCATAAAAATACCAAAAATATTATCTTATCATCTCTATCAGATCTCACTTTTGCAAGTGGCCGTGAAGGGATTGGCAACCCCTTTATCGCGTTGGTTGCAAGGTTCTTATTTGTTTGTGTAGGTGCGAGGGACTCGAGCGTGGCCTCCTACTGGATTGATACCTTGGTTCTCAAAAACTGAGGGAAATACTTACGCTACTTTGCTGCATCACCCTTTCCTCTTCAAGGGAAAACCAACACAGTGCTCGAGAGGTAGCAAGAAGGATTTCTGTCGCCGTTGCCGGGGAGGCTTACACCAAGTCAAGTAAAGATTTGACCCCCGCCAACGTGCGATTTCTGGCGCCGTTGCCGGGGAGTCTACGCACAAGTCAACATACCAAGTACCCATCACAAACTCTTATCCCTCGCATTACATTATTTGCCATTTGCCTCTCGTTTTCCTCTCCCCCACTTCACCCTTGCCGTTTTATTCGCCCTCTTTTCCGCTCGACCTTCTATCGCCATGTCTGAATCAAAAAGGGTTAAGGGTTCCCTCCCGGGTTTTAGTACCTTGGATAATCCCTCTGTCCTGTCTAAGCTCATAAACAATGATGCTATAGAAAGACCTACCGGGGTCATCAATGAGAGTCTGAATAATTTTGATGAAGATGATTCCGGAATATTTCGTTATTTACTTGGTGAGTCTTTGAAAGATGCTTGGGATAGGTTACTAAGAATCCGGGCTAGCTATGTACCCCAATACCAAATTAAAATATACTTGAAAAGCTTTTATGTTGCCTTACCTTCGTCGTTTAAGCATGTCTTAGACTCTATTTTTGAAGAAGGTTTTCTTGAAGGGGATGCCATAGATACCTATGAAAAGATGAAAACCATATTTGGGCACACCATGAATGAGAAGGTCGATTCTACCTCTCTTTCGCTCTCTTATCAAAACGAAACTATCAAAGAGATAAAGGCTAGCTTAGATGCAAATTTTCGTAATGTGCTTAATCTTTCTTCCAAGATTAATGGCCATGTGCTCTATCAGAATAGAAAGATTAATGCTATATATAATAAGTTTTCCCTTTTCTTCCCTAGTACCAAAGATGGCAATACCTAGATCTATCCTCGCTTTTATGCCTAGCTAGGGGCGTTAAACAATAGCGCTTGTTGGGAGGCAACCCAATTTATTTTTATTTTTTTGCTTTTTCGTTCAGTTTAGGAATAAATAATCCATCTAGATTCTGTTTAGATGTGGTTTTGTGTTTTAATTAGTGTTTGTGCCAAGTTAAACCTATAGGATCTTCTTGGATGATAGTTATTTGATCTTGCTGAAAATTCCAGAAACTTTCTGTTCACTAAAACAATTGTTAAAAATCACCAGAACGTGATAAAATACTGATTCTAATTGCATTAGATCAATAAACAAATTATCTAGGTCGTCCTATTTTGGTAGAATTTTTGGAGTTCCAGAAGTTTGCGTTAGTTACAGATTACTACAGACTGTTCTGTTTTTGACAGATTCTGTTTTTCGTGTGTTGTTTGCTTATTTTTGATGAATCTATGGCTAGTAAAAGAGTTTATGAACCATAGAAAAGTTGGAATACAGTAGGTTTAACACCAATACAAATAAATAATGAGTTCATTACAGTACCTTGAAGTGGTGTTTTGTTTTCTTTCGCTAACGGAGCTCACGAGATTTTCTGTTAAGTTTTGTGTTGTGAAGTTTCAAGTTTGGGTAAAGATTTGATGGATTATGGAACAAGGATTGGCAAGAGCCTAAGCTTGGGGATGACCAAGGCACCCGAAGGTAAAATTAAAGGAAAACCAAAAGCTTAAGCTTGGGGATGCCCCGGAAGGCATCCCCTCTTTCGTCTTCGTCTATCAGTAACTTTACTTGGAGCTATATTTTTATTCACCACATGATATGTGTTTTGCTTGGAGCGTCTTGTATGATTTGAGTCTTTGCTTTTTAGTTTGTCACAATCATCCTCGCTGTACACACCTTTTGAGAGAGACACACATGATTCGGAATTTGTTAGAATACTCTATGTGCTTCACTTATATCTTTTGAGCTATATAGTTTTTGCTCTAGTGCTTCCCTTATATCTTTTAGAGCACGGTGGTGGTTGTATTTTATAGAAATTATTGATCTCCCATGCTTCAGTTATATTATTTTGAGAGTCTTAAACAGCATGGTAATTTGCTTTAATTGAGAAATTAATCTTCCATATTGAGTTCATTGAATATCATGAGAAGTTAGATACTTGATAAGTGTTTTGGGATATAAAGGTGGTAATATTAGAGTGTGCTAGTTGAGTAATTGTGAAATTGAGAAATACTTGTGTTAAAGTTGGCAAGTCCCATAGCATGCATGTATGGTAAAAGTTGTGTGACAATTTTGACACATAAGGTGTTCTTTTATTGCTTTCCTTATGAGTGGCGGTCGGGGACGAGCGATGGTCTTTTCCTACCAATCTATCCCTCTAGGGGCATGCGTAGTAGTACTTTGCTTCGAGGGGTAATAAACTTTTGCAATAAGTATATGAGTTATTTATGACTAATGTGAGTCCATGGATTATACGCACTCTCAACCTTCCACAATTTTCTATCCTCTACGGTACCGTGCATTGCCCTTTCTCGCCTTGAGAGTTGGTGCAAACTTCGCCGGTGCATCCAAACCCCGTGATACGATACGCTCTATCACACATAAACCTCCTTATATCTTCCTCAAAACAGCCACCATACCTACCTATCATGGCATTTCCATAGCCATTCTGAGATATATTGCCATGCAACTTTCCACCGTTCCGTTTATTATGACACGCTCCATCATTGTCATATTGCTTTGCATGATCATGTAGTTGACATCGTATTTGTGGCAATGCCACCTTTCATAATTTTTCATACATGTCACTCTTGATTCATTGCATATCCCGGTACACTGCCGGAGGCATTCACATAGAGTCATATTTTGTTCTAAGTATTGAGTTGTAATTCTTGAGTTGTAAGTAATAAAAGTGTGATGATCATCATTATTAGAGCATTGTCCCATGTGAGGAAAGGATGATGGAGACTATGATTCCCCCACAAGTTGGGATGAGATTCCGGACTAAATAAAAAAATGGATAAAGAGGCCAAAAGAAAAAGGGAGAAGGCCCAAGAAAAAAATGAGAGAAAAAGAGAGAAGGGACAATGTTACTATCCTTTTTCCACACTTGTGCTTCAAAGTAGCACCGTGATCTTCATGATAGAGAGTCTCCTATGTTGTCACTTTCATATACTAGTGGGAATTTTTCATTATAGAACTTGGTTTGTATATTCCAATGATGGGCTTCCTCAAAATGCCCTAGGTCTTCGTGAGCAAGCGAGTTGGATGCACACCCACTTAGTTTCTTTTGTTGAGCTTTCATACATTTATAGCTCTAGTGCATCCGTTGCATGGCAATCCCTACTCCTCTCATTGACATCAATCGATGGGCATATCCATAGCCTATTGATTAGCCGCGTCGATGTGAGACTTTCTACCTTTTTGTCTTCTCTCATAACCCCCATCATTATACTTTACTCCACCCATAGTGCTATATCCAAGGCTTGCGATCATGTATTGCGTAAGAGTTGAAACGGCTGAAGCGCGTTAAAAAAGTATGAACCAATTGCTCGGCTTGTCATCGGGGTTATGCATGATGAGAACGTTTGTGTGACGATATTGAAACATGGCCTAACTATATGATTTTGTAGGGATAAGCTTTCTTTGGCTATGTTATTTTGATAAGACATAATTGCTTGGTTAGCATGTTTGAAGTATTATTGTTTTTATGTCAACATTAAACTTTTATCTTGAATCTTTCGGATCTAAATATTCATGCCACAATAAAAAGAATTACATTGAAAATTATGCTAAGAAGCATTCCACATCAAAAATTCTGTTTTTATCATTTACCTACTCGAGGACGAGCAGGAATTAAGCTTGGGGACGCTTGATACGTCTCCAACGTATCTATATTTTTTGATTGTTCCATGCTATTATATATTCTGTTTTGGATGCTTAATGGGCTTATTCATACACTTTTATATTATTTTTGGGACTAACCTATTAACCGGAGCCCAGCCCAAATTGCTGTTTTTTTGCCTATTTCAGTGTTTCGCAGAAAAGGAATATCAAACGGAATCCAAACAGAATGAAACCTTCGGGAGAGTTATTTTTGGAACAAACGTGATCCAGAGGACTTGGAGTGGACGTCAAGCAACCGACGAGGAGGCCACGAGGCAGGGGGCGCGCCTACCCCCCGGGCGCGCCCTCCACCCTCGTGGGCCCCTCGTGGCTCCACCGACCTACTTCTTCCTCCTATATATACCTACGTACCCCCAAACCATCGAGGAGCACCACGAAAACCTAATTCCACCGCCGCAACCTTCTGTACCCGTGAGATCCCATCTTGGGGCCTTTTCCGGCGTCCTGCCGGAGGGGGCATTGATCACGGAGGGCTTCTACATCAACACCATAGCCTCTCCGATGATGTGTGAGTAGTTTACCTCAGACCTTCGGGTCCATAGTTATTAGCTAGATGGCTTCTTCTCTCTCTTTGGATCGCAATACAAAGTTCTCCCCGATTCTCTTGGAGATCTATTCGATGTCATCTTCTTTTGCGGTGTGTTTGTCGAGATCCAATGAATTGTGGGTTTATGATCCAGATTATCTATGAACAATATTTGAATCTTCTCTGAATTCTTTTATGTATGATTGGTTATCTTTGCAAGTCTCTTCGAATTATCAGTTTGGTCTGGCCTACTAGATTGATCTTTCTTGCAATGGGAGAAGTGCTTAGCTTTGGGTTCAATCTTGCGGTGCCCGATCCCAGTGACAGTAGGGGAAACGACACGTATTTTATTGTTGCCATCGAGGATAAAAAGATGGGGTTTATATCATATTGCATGAGTTTATCCCTCTACATCATGTCATCTTGCTTAAAGCGTTACTCCGTTCTTATGAACTTAATACTCTAGATGCATGCTGGATAGTGGTCGATGTGTGGAGTAATAGTAGTAGATGCAGGCAGGAGTCGGTCTACTTGTCACGGACGTGATGCCTATATACATGATCATACCTAGATATTCTCATAACTATGCTCAATTCTATCAATTGCTCGACAGTAATTTGTTCACCCACCGTAATACTTATGCTATCTTGAGAGAAGCCACTAGTGAAACCTATGGCCCCCGGGTCTATTTTCCATCATGTTAATCTTCTGTCAACAAGCTATTTCTATCTTTGTTTACTTTGCAATCTTTACTTTTAATCTTTATCATAAAAATACCAAAAATATTATCTTATCATCTCTATCAGATCTCACTTTTGCAAGTGGCCGTGAAGGGATTGACAAAACCTTTTATCGCGTTGGTTGCAAGGTTCTTATTTGTTTGTGTAGGTGCGAGGGACTCGAGTGTGGCCTCCTACTGGATTGATACCTTGGTTCTCAAAAACTGAGGGAAATACTTACTTTACTTTGTTGCATCACCCTTTCCTCTTCAAGGGAAAACCAACGCAGTGCTCGAGAGGTAGCATTAATCTTCCGGTTGATAGTGTCATTGACAGAGTTCTTCAATCACTTCCACCAAGCTACAAAAGCTTCGTGATGAACTATAATATGCAAGGGATGGATAAGACAATTCCCGAGCTCTTCGCGATGCTAAAGGCTGCGGAGGTAGAAATCAAGAAGGAGCATCAAGTGTTGATGGTTAACAAGACCACTAGTTTCAAGAAGAAGGGCAAAGGGAAGAAGGGGAACTTCAAAAAGAACGACAAGCAAGTTGCTGCTCAAGTGAAGAAGCCCAAGTCTGGACCTAAGCCTGAGACTGAGTGCTTCTACTGCAAAGGGACTGGTCACTAGAAGCGGAACTGCCCCAAGTATTTGGCGGATAAGAAGGATGGAAAAGTGAAAGGTATACTTGATATACATGTTATTGATGTGTACCTTACTAATGCTCGTAGTAGCGCCTGGGTATTTGATATTGGTTCTGTTGCTCATATTTGCAACTCGAAACAGGGGCTACGGATTAAGCGAAGATTGGCTAAGGACGAGGTGACGATGCGCGTGGGAAATGGTTCCAAAGTCGATGTGATCGCCGTCGGCACGGTACCTCTACATCTACCTTCGGGATTAGTTTTAGACCTGAATAATTGTTATTTGGTGCCAGCGTTAAGCATGAACATTATATCTGGATCTTGTTTGATGCGAGATGGTTATTCATTTAAATCAGAGAATAATGGTTGTTATATTTATATGAGTAATATCTTTTATGGTCATGCACCCTTGATGAGTGGTCTATTTTTATTGAATCTTGATAGTAGTGATACACATATTCATAGTATTGAAGCCAAAAGATATAAGTTTAATAATGATAGTGCAACTTATTTGTGGCACTGCCGTTTAGGTCATATTGGTGTAAAGCGCATGAAGAAACTCCATGCTGATGGGCTTTTAGAATCACTTGATTATGAATCACTTGATGCTTGCGAACCATGCCTCATGGGCAAGATGACTAAGACTCCGTTCTCCGGAACAATGGAGCGAGCAACAGACTTACTGGAAATAATACATACTGATGTATGCGGTCCGATGAGTGTTGATGCTCGTGGCGGTTATCATTATTTTCTAACCTTCATAGATGATTTGAGCAGATATGGGTATATCTACTTGATGAAACATAAATCTGAAACATTTGAAAAGTTCGAAGAATTTCAGAGTGAGGTGGAAAATCATCGTAACAAGAAAATAAAGTTTCTACGATCTGATCGTGGAGGTGAATATTTGAGTTACGAGTTTGGTCTTCATTTGTAACAATGCGGAATAGTTTCGCAACTTACGCCACCTGGAACACCATAGCGTAATGGTGTGTCAGAATGTCGTAATCGAACTTTATTAGATATGGTGCGATCTATGATTTCTCTTACTGATTTACCGCTATCGTTTTGGGGTTATGCTTTAGAGACGGTTGCATTCACGTTAAATAGGGCACCATCTAAATCCGTTGAGACGACACCATATGAACTGTGGTTTGGCAAAAACCCAAGTTGTCGTTTCTTAAAGTTTGGGGCTGCGATGCTTATGTGAAAAAGCTTCAACCTGATAGCCTCGAACCCAAATCGGAGAAATGTGTCCTCATAGGATACCCAAAAGAAATTGTTGGGTACACCTTCTATCATAGATCTGAGGCAAGATATTCGTTGCTAAGAATGGATCCTGTCTAGAGAAGGAGTTTCCCTCGAAAGAAGTGAGTGGGAGGAAAGTATAACTTGATGAGGTAACTGTACCTTCTCTCGAATTGGAAAGTAGTTCATCACAGAAATCAGTTCCAGTGATTCCTACACCAATTAGTGAGGAAGATAATGATGATGATCATGAAACTTCTGATCAAGTTACTACCAAACCTCGTAGGTCAACCAGAGTAAGATCCGCACCAGAGTGGTACGGCAATTCCTGTTCTGGAGGTCATGTTACTTGACCATGACGAACCTACGAACTATGAGGAAGCGATGATGAGCTCAGATTCTGGAAAATGGCTTGAGGCCATGAAATCAGAGATGGGATCCATGTATGAGAACAAAGTGTGGACTTCGGTTGACTTGCCCGATGATCGGCAAGCCATAGAGAATAAATGGATCTCAAGAAGAAGACTGACACTAATGGTAATGTTACTGTCTACAAAGGTCGACTTGTTGCGAAAGGTTTTCGACAAGTTCAAGGAGTTGACTACGATGAGACTTTCTCACCCGTAGCGATGCTTAAGTCCGTCCGAATCATGTTAGCAATTGCCGCATTTTATGACTATGAAATTTGGCAAATGGATGTCAAAACTGCATTCCTTAATGGATATCTTAAAGAGAGTTGTATATGATACAACCAGAAGGTTTTGTCGATCCAAAAGGTGCTAAGAAAGTGTGCAAGCTCCAACGATCCATTTATGGACTGGTGCAATGATACGTCTCCAACGTATCTATAATTTTTGATTGTTCCATGCTATTATATATTCTGTTTTGGATGTTTAATGGGCTTATTTATACACTTTTATATTATTTTTTGGACTAACCTATTAACCGGAGGCCCAACCCAAATTGCAGTTTTTTTGCCTATTTCAGTGTTTCGCACAAAAGGAATATCAAACGTAGTCCAAATGGAATGAAACCTTCGGGAGAGTTATTTTTGGAACAAATGTGATCCAGAGGACTTGGAGTGGACGTCAAGCAACCGACGAGGAGGCCACGAGGCAGGGGGCACGCCTACCCCCTGGGCGCGCCCTCCACCCTCGTGGGCCCCTCGTGGCTCCACCGACCTACTTCTTCCTCCTATATATACCTACGTACCCCAAACCATCGAGGAGCACCACGAAAACCTAATTCCACCGCCGCAACCTTCTGTACCCGTGAGATCCCATCTTGGGGCCTTTTCCGGCGTCCTGCCGGAGGGGGCATTGATCACGGAGGACTTCTACATCAACACTGTAGCCTCTCCGATGATGTGTGAGTAGTTTACCTCAGACCTTCGGGTCCATAGTTATTAGCTAGATGGCTTCTTCTCTCTCTTTGGATCTCAATACAAAGTTTTCCTCGATTCTCTTGGAGATCTATTCGATGTAATCTTCTTTTGCGGTGTGTTTGTCGAGATCCAATGAATTGTGGGTTTATGATCCAGATTATCTATGAACAATATTTGAATCTTCTCTGAATTCTTTTATGTATGATTGGTTATCTTTGCAAGTCTCTTCAAATTATCAGTTTGGTTTGGCCTACTTGATTGATCTTTCTTGCAATGGGAGAAGTGCTTAGCTTTGGGTTCAATCTTGTGGTGCTCGATCCCAGTGACAGTAGGGGAAACGACACGTATTGTATTGTTGCCATCGACGATAAAAAGATGGGGTTTATATCATATTGCATGAGTTTATCCCTCTACATCATGTCATCTTGCTTAAAGCGTTACTCCGTTCTTATGAACTTAATACTCTAGATGCATGCTGGATAGCGGTCGATGTGTGGAGTAATAGTAGTAGATGCAGGCAAGAGTCGGTCTACTTGTCACGGACGTGATTCCTATATACATGATCATACCTAGATATTCCCATAACTATGCTCAATTCTATCAATTGCTTGACAGTAATTGGTTCACCCACCGTAATACTTATGCTATCTTGAGAGAAGCCACTAGTGAAACCTATGGCCCCGGGGTCTATTTTCCATCATATTAATCTTCCGTCGACAAGCTATTTCTATCTTTGTTTACTTTGCAATCTTTACTTTTAATCTTTATCATAAAAATACCAAAAATATTATCTTATCATCTCTATCAGATCCCACTTTTGCAAGTGGTCGTGAAGGGATTGACAACCCCTTTATCGCGTTGGTTGCAAGGTTCTTAATTGTTTGTGTAGGTGCGAGGGACTCGAGCGTGGCCTCCTACTGGATTGATACCTTGGTTCTCAAAAACTGAGGGAAATACTTATGCTACTTTGCTACATCACCCTTTCCTCTTCAAGGGAAAACCAACGCAGTGCTCGAGAGGTAGCAAGAAGGATTACTAGACAGAGAGAAAATGAAAGTCATTCCCTATGCCTCAGCCATAGGTTCTATCATGTGTGGAATGCTGTGTACCAGACCTGATGTGTGCCTTGCTATTAGTTTAGCAGGGAGGTACCAAAGTAATCCAGGAGTGGATCACTGGACAGCGGTCAAGAACATCCCGAAATACCTGAAAAGGACTAAGGATATGTTTCTCATTTATGGAGGTGACAAAGAGCTTGTCGTAAACGGTTACGTCGATGCAAGCTTTGACACGGATCCGGATGACTCTAAGTCACAAACCAGATACGTATTTATATTGAATGGTGGAGCTATAAGTTGGTGCAGTTCCAAGCAGCGCGTCGTGGTGGGATCTACATGTGAAGCGGAGTACATAGCTGCTTCGGAAGCAACAAATGAAGGAGTCTGGATGAAGGAGTTCATATCCAATCTAGGTGTCATACCTAGTGCATCGCGTCCAATGAAAATCTTTTGTGACAATACTGGTGCAATTGCCTTGGCAAAGGAATCCAGATTTCACAAGAGAACCAAGCACATCAAGAGACGCTTCAATTCCATCCGCGATCAAGTCAAGGAGGGAGACATAGAGATTTGCAAGATACATACAGATCTAAATGTTGTAGACCCGTTGACTAAGCCTCTCTCACGAGCAAAACATGATCAACACCAAGACTCCATGGGTGTTAGAATCATTACTGTGTAATCTAGATTACTGACTCTAGTGCAAGTGGGAGACTGAAGGAAATATTCCCTAGAGGCAATAATAAAGTTGTTATTTATATTTCCTTATATCATGATAAATGTTTATTATTCATGCTAGAATTGTATTAACCGGAAACTTAGTACATGTGTTTATACATAGACAAACAGAGTGTCCCTAGTATGCCTCTACTAGACTAGCTCGTTAATCAAAGATGGTTAAAGTTTCCTAGCCATAGATATGTGTTGTCATTTGATAAACGGGATCACATTATTAGAGAATGATGTGATGGACAAGACCCATCTGTTAGCTTAGCACTATGATCGTTTAGTTTATTGCTATTGCTTTCTTCATGACTTATACATGTTCCTATCACTATGATATTATGCAACTCCCGAATACCGGAGGAACAGTTAGTGTTGGGGATATAGCTACTGGGTATGACCCACCCAGGAGGGGCCGGGTCATACCACTGGCGGTTCATCATTAACAAAGCCCGTGAAGATGTTGAAGATGGCGGTCCATGGATCAGGCTTACTGAAGGTCGGAGCCCAATGGCGGCTTACGGTCCACAGGTGTAAACCGCCATATATGTGTGACTTGTATTGTAAGGCATGAGTAGTTAGTCACCGAGCCGGACACGTTGTATAAGCCGGCCGGGACTCCATGAGCTGCTGGGCGTCAACCTGTGAATATAGAGGGACGACCAGGTGGCGGTTTAGGGACAAGAAACAACAGATCGAGAACTAGGTCAAGCGTATTCGCTCCCTGGTAATCGAAACCCAAGCAATACCACCTCAAGCTGGACTAGGCCTTTACCTTCATAGCAAGGGGCCGAACCAGTATAAACTCATGTGTCCTTTGTCCCGTTTAACCCCTTTAAGCTAACCTAGTTGCGATGGCTCCACGACTAAGTCCTTCTGCTAGGACATCTGCCGTGACAATTCCACGACAGTTGGCGCCCATCATGGGGCCAGTGCACGATGGTTTCGAGTTCTTACAGGGCAGCTTTGAAGGGATCAAGGGATACACTGTGGGTCGGATGACCAAGAGTCGTTGCGGCAAGCTCTACATTAACGATGCAGGCTGGGGCCCCAAGGCCGGCTCAATCGAGTACAGGTATCGGGTCCACTTCGGCGGAATCCACGTCTTCACTGGCAAGATCGGCGAACCGGGCCCTGAGCCGGACATCTGCACCGACATCGTCAAGACGGCTTAGCGTGCACGACCCGCCCGAGTTCAACCCGCCGCGAAGCGTGCCTTCGTCGGTTTCATCCATGGGGCGCAGATTGAAGATGGATCTGTGTCTGGTGGTGAGATGGCCATCTACTCTGATGGTCAGTCGTCCACGGGCGAGACTGCTTCCTTGTATCAACTGCAAGACGGCCGGCTTGGGGGCTATTTCGATGGTGACAGCATTCCAGACCCCTATAAGCTGCCTAACAGGGTTGCGATCTTCATGGCCGGTACACAACCGGTGCTTGGTTCAACAACCGCCGCGGCTATGACCTCGAGTTCAATGGCTGGAATGGCGGCTGGTGCTAGCGGCTCTGCACGCCCGCCGGCTCAAGTTCTCAGCGAATTGTTGGAGGCTCTGGCGACCCTGATGGAGGTGGAAGTAACCCCAGACAATCAGGAACATCACAAGGTAGATATGGCTAAGCTGCGAGGTGAGATAGCTCAAGCCAAGGAAGAGCTGGTGGCTGAGAATGCTAGGATGGGCGCAGAGCGGGCTGTTTTGGAGGCTCAGGCATAGTGGATCCAAGCTGATTCCTTCCGGCTCATGTTGGATCAGAACGCTTCAATCGAAGTCATGAGGAGGAGACGCGGAGTCGTCTGCCTCCGGTTTATGAGGCGAGGAACCTATTCAACACGCCTGACGTAGGGACCAGTGACCCACCGGTGGTAAACCGGACGGTTGAAGCGCCTGGGTGTGGAGCGCCGGTTCAGTCATGAGTGATGGGATCTCCTCGTGTGAACAATACCCCGCCTCAGCATGTTTTGATGTCGCCGGGTCATTATTCCAACCCCTTGGACAATATGATTGTTGCGGCAACATGATTGGCGGCTCTGCCAGTTGAAGGCGAGTCTCCGACGGCGGTTGAAACACGGAGGGCCAGAGAACTTCTTCAGACGGCATTGGAGCAGCAAGCGGCTTATTCTTATAGTCGTGAGCGGATTCACTCAACCCCTCGTCCAAGCCGGAGTTACAGCCGGCACATTGATTAACAGCGGTTTCAAGTACTGAACAGCGCCGTAACCAGCCCCGTGGACATGACCCGACGCATGGTGGGGCCAATGCCCAGACTTTGGTGGATCAAGGCAGAGCGCGTAGGGAGGCCGAGCTAGCGGCTCAGCTAGCGGCTCATCAACACGCCCCGGCTTACCCGATGAATTCGGTGGAGGCAGGCATGACCTCCAGAACCTTGGTTGTGCCGTGTTTAGTGTCGGCTCTATGTAACGAGCGTCTGCCCAAGGATTTCAAGGGTCCTCATAAGGTGCCTAATTACACAGCAGATCAGCCCCCTGAAGCTTGGGTGGAGAGTTATGAGATGGCCATGGAGATGCTAGATGTTAGTGAGCTGCGTGCGCTAAGTATTTCACCATGATGTTGGAAGGGCAAGCTCGTACTTGGTTGAAGGGGCTGCCCGCCAACTCCATTGGGTCGTGGGCGGAGCTGAAAGCCCGTTTTATTCAAAATTTCAAAGATACGTGCAAGTAGCTTATGTCAATCATGGATCTAGTCTCTTGTATTCAAGGCGAGGGAGAGTCAACAACCAGCTGGGCGCGTCAGGTCTCAACTATGATACACTCATCAGATAGTATCAACGTCGGCTCAGCAGTTTTAATGTTGGAGAAAAATTGCCATTTCCTCCCTCTCAAACAGAAACTTGGGCGGCATAAGCGCCATTGCAGTGACATGGGGGAGCTCATGGCGGCCCTTGTCAAGTATGCCGACTCTGATGGTACCAAGGACCCCGAGTCTGATGATGAAAGGACGGGCAAGGGAAAGAAGAGTAGCGGCATGAAAGGGCAGCAACACAACCCGGCCAGTCAGGGTGGCAATGGTAAACACAGAGCTGAAGGGAATTTAGACTTCATGGCCAACACCGGTATGTGGAATAATAACCAGCGTCGCAAAGGGAGGCCAGCTCAGTCTGGAGGCTCAAAATTCGACCTTGAGGCAATGATGAATCAGCCGTGTCTGAAACACAGAACACGTGAGCGGCCATCTGCCCATTTGTGGAAAGATTGTTTTATCATGAGAGAGTTCAGGGATTCTCATCTTTTCCAGCATAACCATGGCCCGAATGGCGGTTCAGGGTCCGACCCTCATGGTCCGGGTCATGGAGGGGGCGGTTCAAGTTCCGGTTTTCAAGGTCAAGGTAATCAGGGTGGTTACAACCAATAGAATAATCAGGGGAATCAGCAGCAGCAGTCTGGTTATCAGAGTAACCCGAAGCAGTTGAATAGTGGGCAGTACCACGTCTTCACCACAAGTTTATGTAAGCAGGATCAGAAGCTTCATAAAAGGGCAGTGAACACTGTTGAGCCGGCGGTGCCCCGTTATTTGCGATGGTCTGAACACCCCATTCTCTGGAGCCGTGAGGATCACCCGCCCCGGGTTGATAATCCGGGTCACTTGGCGCTGGTGGTGGCGCCTCAGGTCGGAGGATACACATTCACTAAGGTGCTCATGGATGGAGGCAGCAGCATCAATATCCTTTACTATGAAACTTTCTGTCGCATGGAATTGACCGACAAAAACCTTAAGCCGGCGAACACTGTTTTTCACGGTATGGTGCCTGGTAAGTCGGCATATCCAGTTGGTAAAATATCTTTGGAGGTTGCTTTTGGAGATGAGTATGATTCCAGATCTGAGACATTGACCTTTGAAGTGGTTAACATGAAGAGCCCTTATCATGCTCTGTTTGGGCGGACGGCTTATGCTAAGTTCATGGCAAGGCCTTGTTATGTTTATTTGCAGCTGAAGATGCCGGGTCACAAGGGCACTATACCAGTGCATGGGAGTCGCAAGATAGCCTTCGAGTGTGAAGAAGGCGATGCTACTTACGCTGAGTCTATTTGTGCAACAGAGGAGTTAAAATTTTACAAGGATAATGTTGACCCGGCGGATATGACATCTTTGAAGAAGCCAACCACCGAGCATGACCCCTTGTTGAAGTTTAAGTCGGCAGACGACACTAAGCTAGCTGACTTCGTTCCTGGCAACTCATCCAAGCAGTTCAGTATCAGTGCTAATTTGGATCTGAAATAGGAAAGCGCGCTCATCGGGTTCATCCGTGAGAACCAGGACATCTTTGCATGAAAGCCTTCAGACATGCCAGGTGTACCGAGGGAACTCGCTGAGCACACTCTCAATATTGATCCAAAGTTTAAGCCGGTCAAACAATTCCTTCGTCGTTTCAATGAAGAGAGGCGCAAGGCTATTGGTGAGGAGGTAGCCTGGCTCTTGGCGGCTGGGTTCATTGTTGAAGTTTTTCACCCTGAGTAGCTGGCTAACCCAGTGCTGGTACTTAAGAAAAACGGCACCTCGCGCATGTGTGTGGATTATACGGACTTAAACAAGGCTTGTCCGGCCGATCCCTTTGCTCTCCCCCGTATTGATCCAATTATTGATGCTACAGCGGGTTGTGAGCGTTTAAGTTTTTTGGGTGCTTATTCTGGTTATCATCATATCAGATGGCAGTTAAGGACGAGGAGAAAACGGCCTTCATCACTCCCTTTGGAGCCTTCTGTTATGTTTCTATACCTTTTGGGCTCAAGAGTGCCCAGGCGACTTACCAGCGGTGTGTGCAGAATTGTCTTCATGATCAGATTGGGCGCAATGTTCATGCCTATGTGGATGATATTGTGGTGAAATCCAGAAAGAAGGAAACATTGATAGATGATTTAAAGGAGACCTTTGACAATCTCCGGATTTATAAGATGATGCTTAACCCGGCCAAGTGTGTTTTTGGTGTGCCAGCAGGCAAGCTCTTGGGGTTTCTGGTTTCAGAACGGGGCATTGAAGCTAACCCGGAGAAGATAAAGGCTATCACCTCTCTGGCTAAGCCGGCGTGTATTAATGATGTTCAGCGTTCGGCGGGTCGTATTGCAGCCTTGAGCCGGTTCGTAAGCCGATTGGGTGAGAGGGCTATCCCTCTGTACCAGATGATGAAGAAGACAGATCACTTTGTGTGGAGTGATGCTGCTGATCAGGCATTTGAGGCCTTGAAGAAACAATTGGTTGACCCGCTGGTTCTTGCAGTGCTCCCATTGATAAGGAGCCTTTGTTGTTATATGTGGCTGCCAATAGCCGAGCTGTTAGTGTAGCCATTGTGGTGGAAAGGAAGGAATCACGCAAGGAGCATCCAGTTCAACGACCGGTTTGTTATATCAGTAAGGTGCTTATTGAGTCCAAGCAGAGGTATCCGCATTGGCAGAAGCTTGTGTATGGGGTGTTCAAGGCTAGTCGAGAGCTCAAGCAATATTTTCTGGGTCATCCCATCACTGTGGTTAGTTCTGCTCCTTTAGGGGATATTATTCAGAACAGAGAAGCCACAGGTCGCGTAGCCAAGTGGGCCATTGAGCTTGGACCTCATGGTTTGAAATATATGCCTCGAACAGCTATTAAGTCTCAAGCGCTTGTGGATTTCATAAATGATTGGACAGAGCTGCAGATGCCTGAGGAGAAGCCGGATAACACTTATTGGACTATTCACTTTGATGGATCTAGGCAGTTGGAGGGCTCGGGGGCTGGAGTTGTCTTCACTTCCCCACGAGGTGAATTTTTTTCTTATGTTCCCCGGTTGATGTTCCCTTGTACTAACAATTCAGCTGAGTATGAGGCCTTGCTCCATGTCTTCGGATGGCTAAGGAGATGAACTTAAGCTGGGTGAGGTGTTTTGGCGACTAAGATCTGGTGGCTCAGCAAGTTTCTGGTACTTGGGATTCCAAGGATCCACTCATGGCGGCTTATCGTCGAGAGGTTGATGCTATCGCGGGTCATTTCAAAGGTTATCAAGTTGAACATGTTGATCGCAAGAAAAATGAGGCGCTGATGCTTTAAGCCGTTTAGGGTCCCAGCATAAGCCGGTGCCACCTAACACTTTCCTGGATATCCTGCATAACCCTTCGGTCAAATTGCCCACAGAGGAAGATCTTGCTATTCCTGACCCGGAAGCACAACTGGTGGCAGCTCTTCATGCTATTCCTGATTGGACAGTTCCTTATTTGGCTTATATGACCCGGGGCGAGTTACCTGAGGATGAAACTTTGGCCAGGCAGATAACCCGGCGGTCTAAGTCAATGTCTATTGTCAATGGAGAGTTGCATCATCGCAGTGTCACAGGAGCGTTTCAACGTTGCGTTTCTCCTGAAGAAGGATGCGAAATTTTACGAGATCCACGAAGGAGATTGTGGTCATCATGCCGGCTCTAAGTCTCTCGTAGCCAAGGCATTTCATCACGGATTTTATTGGCTGACGGCTCATGCTGATGCAGAAGATCTGGTCAGTAAATGTGATGGTTGTTAGCAGTTTGCACGATGAGCTCATGTGCCGGCTCAAGAGTTGAGGATGATTCCAATTGCTTGGCCATTTGCAGTCTGGGGGCTTGATATGGTTGGGCCATTCAAAAGGTCCAAGGATAAAAAGACCCACCTTCTGGTGGCAGTTCACAAGTTTACAAAGTGGGTTGAAGCAGAGCCGGTTAGTAAGTATGACGCGGCGACGGCGGTTCAATTAATCAAAAAGGTGATTTTCCGTTTTGGCTTTCCCCACAACATTATAACTGATAATGGCACTAATCTATCCAAAGGTGCTATGAAAGAATTTTTTCAACGAGAGCATTTTCGGCTTGATGTATCCTCAGTGGCTCACCCCCAGTCCAATGGTCAAGCTGAGCGAGCTAATCAAGAGATTCTGCGAGGCATCAAGCCCCGGCTTATGGTCCCTTTGCAAAGGACGCCGGGTTGTTGGGTGGAGGAGTTACCCTCAGTGTTATGGAGTATCAATACTACCACCAATAGATCTACGGGTTACACACCTTTCTTCATGGTTTATGGAGCAGAGGCGGTTCTCCTTAGTGACATCCATCACGAATCGCCCCGTGTGGCGGCTTATGTTGAAGCTGATAATGAAAAAGCACGTCAGGATGCACTTGACCTGTTGGATGAGGAGCGTGACCTTGCGGCGGCTCGTTCGGCGATTTACCAGCAGGATCTACATCGTTATCACAGCCGCCGGGTTAAAACCAAAACCTTTCAAGAAGGCGACTTGGTGCTCCGGCTTATCCAGGATCAGACTGATATGCACAAACTATCCCCACCTTGGGAAGGGCCTTTTGTGGTCAGCAAGAATCTGAATAATGGGTCATACTATCTTATCGATGTTCGAGACCACAAGGACTCACGCACGTCGGAGGAGGAGACCCGTCGGCCGTGGAATATTGCTCATCTTTGGCCTTACTATACTTAAGCCATCGGCTCTTGTGATGTACATATTTTGACGATGTATATATTATAATGAGTATAATAAAGCCAGCATCCCTGATAATTCAGGGCCTCTTTCGTTTCATTTCTTTGAAACCGAGTCTTTATTATTATCTCACATGATCACTTAAGAGGCTTAAATGCCCGAGTTGCAGGGACCAAAGAGAGTTGGATGCACAGCACAACTCAAACATAGGTACCCGCTGAGTACAGCTCAGAAATATATCACTTGGGGGCTCCCTGTTCAATGAACATAGCTATATTCACCCTCTTGATTGGCTTCGATGCCAGGTGTATTCACCAAACATCCGGGTTATCCTGCCTGTATGCAAGATGCTTCTCCATCAGGTAATCCTAAATGACCCGCTGTACTCTTAACAGTCAATCTTTTAATAAGACCCTGAACTGGTTAAGGTTAAAACATCGGTTTGTCATGTGAGGGCCGGCTTACGGAACGCAAGGATAAACCCAGGCTATTAAGCCGCCTTCCTTGAAACTTGGTTAAACCGGCCTGTTTTTGCACGATGCTACTCCAACCCCGCATACTCTCGATAAGTCAATCTTTTAACAAGACCCTGAACTTATCCTGGTTAAAATGTCGATTGGGTCATGTGAGAGCCGGCTCACAGAAAGTGCGGATACTCCAGTGTCTATCATGCTAGTTTCATTGAAGTAGAGATTTTGGCTCGGCGACCTATGAAAGCCTCGTGTTTTTTCGGATCTTTTATTTCCGGCTTGGATTTATATCGCCTCTTCTTTTTCTTACCATATAATTTTCACAAGTCGGGCCAAGTAGCCTTGAATATGTCTCATATTTGGGATATTATACCCTTCCCTGGTTATGGACTTTTATGGTCGCCAGTGGACTTATGCTGGTCATCATGACCCGCCGTGTGGTAAACCGCCAGGGCACTTGTGATTTGTTTGTGTGCGGGAAAAAGGGATATGCAACTGATCTACATAATGATATCATCAACACAAATTGCATATCTTCAACTGGTGGATCAGCAGTGTCATACAAAATAGAACATGCACGATGGCATGGCAGATCAAAAGTTTAACTAGCCTATTACAAGGCATCTGATGGCCCAATGAGAATAAGTGTTTTGGGAGTTGTCAACACAGCAAAGTATTTCTGCTTAATAAACATTAGCTTATGATTGTTGGCGGGTTGAAGCCTCCGGGTCTTCTTGGACCTCTTCTTCATCTTCAGCTCCTTGGTTATCCACCAGCTGGAAGTCAGGCGTAGCCTAGTTGATACCGGTCAACGCTCTAAATACAGCTTCATCATCAATGAGGTTTGATGGATCAATGTCAGGAGCGAAGGTGTGCTTACGAATCGGCGGGATGAGATCTGTTGGCTCGTGAACCTGTGCGCTAACTCTCTTGTTGTCAGCGTCATAAGCCGCCTGGTATGAGGATAGACTAGTTTCGTCAGCCAGCTTGCTTGCTAAAGGACGCATGGCTCTTGCTATTTCTGCAAAATCGTCAGCACTGAAGTCAGATCCGTCTTCTTTGGCACTAGGGCAGCCGTCGGCCAAATCTTCCAGGTCAAGATCGGCTTCCCATGCCTTTGCCCGGCTTAAGGTAGTTAGGGCGCCGGCTCTGGCAGCTCCCTGTTTTAAGTCATCAATTCTTTTGGGCAGCACGGATAATGTATCCTTGATAAGTGTTGAAGGAGATTTCTTGCGTAGAGTAGCAGCGATGGTTCATTGGGCACCAGTATATAACTGCTCTACAAGAGTGTAGACAGCCTTAAGTCGGATGCGCATGTCTGAGCCCAACTTAGCGCTCCGAGAACCTGTATCAGTAAGGTTATGGGTAAGCCGACAGTCGTTTATAATATGATTATTAAGACGCAACGGAGATATGTTCTTACCAAAGATGGCTGATGACATAATATTAATCTGCTGTTTTAAGCCGGATAACTCCTTCATCACCGGTTTAAGCGCGGTTTTGGCTTCTTCTGCTCTCTTCAACAGAGCTGCCTTTTCAGTTTCCCAGCCATCTTTTTCAGTGTTGAAGTTTTGCTTGAGCTGCTCAATGTTCTCTAAAGCAGTCTTCAATTCTGACTTGGCCTTGGATGTTTCAGATTGTTGAGTCTTTATATTGGCCTTCAGATCATTGAGCCATGAGTCCTTCTCAGAGAGTTCAGCCTGTGATATAAACATAGACAAAATATTGTGAGTATTGCTAAAGTCCCAAGCACAATACAAGTATGATACTTGGCACTTGCGGGCTAATGCATATTTGCTCTTAAGAAAACTTTTGAAGTCCCAAGCACAATACAAATATTATACTTGGCACTTGGGGGCTAATGTATGTTGCTCTTTTAAGATAGGATCATTGGCTGACCCGGACAAATGATGTGATCCGTTTTACAAAGACTACAGCTTGGATTGTTGATTTCAAACAAGATGATTAGTCCCGGCTTATTCATGACTGATTAAGCCGGCACTTGGGGGCTACGGAAGCAAAGTTGATTTCTTGCTACTTAATTCCCGGCTTAATATATTTATTAAACCGGCCCTTGGGGGCTACACATGCAAAATTGAAGTACTGGTGTTATAAGTCCCGTTTCATATTGAAAGCATAAACCGGCCCTTGGGGGCTACTGAATTTGATCTATGCAACTATTGAAGTTTACGGTACATTCTATTTTATCATGTCCAATAAACTTGGCGGCTAAGGGAAGTATGTTAATGCAAAAAGGAATTGCAACATTTACCTCAGTGCTCCTTCATCAGGTTTACTAAGCCGGCTTCAAAATCACGGTAGGTGTATAGACGATTCAAGTAGCCAGAGTGGACGTCTTGGGCATTGAACTAGGTGTAGCTCTCCAAGTCAACTTTCCACTTGCCTTTATCTTCAGCAGAAATTTCTTCTTTGGTGCTGTGCTTAGATAAGATAGTAGGTTGACCCGGGGCTGTGAATCCAAATCTAGTAACAACAACATCATCAGTCTTCTCTTCCGCTGACTTAGCAGGACTGGCCGGTTTGATGGGGCTGGCCGGATCGGCGTCGGACGGGTTAACATTTATCTGGTCAATGTCAACATTGTGGTCTTCTGGTGGTGAATCATCAACAATATGATCAGCAATTGGGTGAGAAAGTTCCGGTTGTTGTTGCTCCAGCTCAGACAGGTGGACGTCGTCGATCGGCTTATTCCGTTTTGCCTTCTTGCTGGGTTTGGCCTGGCCATTGAGGATAAGAAGCATAAAAAGGTCAGTATAATGATCAGGTATAAGGTTTGAATGATTGAACATATTCTTACCCAGGTACAGTCTTGAAAGCTGGGATTTGAGTTCCCGTTGACTCACCAGAAGAGGAACGAGAAGTCCCCTGATAGTTTGAACTAGACGAGTTAAGAGGTTGTCGGAAATGACCCGCCTTGGGATAAAGTATATCAGAAATATGCAAGACCTCTGGGCGGCGTTTGCGAGCCGGTGGGTTTGGTAGGCCGGAAGAAGTAATCACACCACCACTATGCCGGGAGGTGCGGCGAGCTTCGTGTTGCTGTTTCTTCAAAAGAAAGTTGGGATCCAAGTGAGCTAGAGGGTGAGAAAAGCTTACTTTCCTGCTTGCGTGTCGGGTTTTCTGTGTTGGCAGAGGTTCTGAGCCGGAAGAAATAGTAATTACCTCTGTGTTACCTGCACAACTGGCTTCTGCGTCGTCCTGATAACAATCGTTGTCAATGAGATGTATAAAAAAAGAGCCAAGGGAGTCAAGTTCTACCTCTGACTCATCATTATCATCTTCGTCACCGCTGGTCTTCTTCTTGGCAGGTCTCTTGGTGACCTTGGTTTTGGTACGAGCCGGTTTAGCCGGCTTATCTTGTGGTTTCTTCTTCCAAAATGGAGAATCAGCCTGTTAAGGTAAAAAAGATCATAAGTAGGTATAATTATTGAAAATACTGATGGAGTGTAAGGTGTGCAACACTTACGGCTGGTGGCTTGTTGAAGGTGCTAAAAGGACTAAGTCCTGTTTTGCTGCATTCTTTGAAAGGTTCATTGAGCAATTTCTTGGTGGCTTTGTTAATCTCTGTGTCGGTCAGTTGGATGTCACAGTGGCACTGGGGGTCTTTCACATCGCCAGTGTATTCGCACATTAATCCGGGGCGACGGCTTAATGGCAAGATACTCCAGGACACCCTGCACCGGACAAGGTCGACGCCGGTTAAACCATTGGCCATAAGGGCTCTGAGCTTTGAAAATTTTGGTGCATATTTGGCCTGATCCTTTGCACTGAGTAGTGAGGGGAGAGGATGCGTGCTGCTAAGCCGGTGATCGCGATAACCCGGTAAAGGTTTTTCGTCGGCTGGAGATGTGTCTTGACAATAGAACCAAGTCTGGTTCCAGTCTTTGGGGTGACTTGGCAGCTTAGCATAGGGAAAGCTGACGTCTTTCCTCTTTTGAATTGAAACCCCACCAAGTTCGGTGTTGGGCCCATCAACAAACTCAGACTGGCGGTTTAAATAGTAGAACTCTCTGAATAAATCAACTGTGGGCTCCTCTTGATGAGCTTCGCAGGACACTTGGAAATTGCAAATGTTAGACACGGAGTTAGGTCCGATATCTTGAGGGTGAAGTTGGAGAAAATGAAGCACATCACGGAAGAACTTTGAGCCGGGTGGGCTGAACCCCCGACTCAGGTGATCAGTAAAAACAATCACTTCTCCGTCCTTGGGTTTAGGAGGAAATTCTTCACCAGGGACCCATCCAGTGAATGACTTCTTTTTTCGCTAAGGCGCCAGTTGCGACGAGGTTGTTCAAGTCTTCCTCAGTGACCTGTGATTGGACCCAGTTGCAAGCAGTGTATGTCTTGGCCATTTTTGATGAGCTGAAAGGAAGATTGTGCCGGCTCAAGATTATATGGTTAAGCTGGCTGACGAGTTAACTGGTGAATAACAATGAAGCATGCATAAGTGTTAAGCCGGAGGACAACATTGAAATTATAAACATGAGCTATTGGCGGCTTAAGAGGGGACTAATGATACCTGGCGGGTTATGCTTTCTAAAGTTAAGCCGCCCGTACAAATATTGAGTTACAGATCTGAGAATGAAAAATTGCTAAGTGTTGGAAAAACAGATTTCGCAGATGGATGCTATAATTTTGGATCTGCAACACTTCAAATAATGGAGAATATTTAAGACCTAAAATGGCGGTGCTTGAGCAGTTCATATATCTAGATGGGATTCTTTACACAAAAGGAGATGCCCTAATAAGTGAAAAGGAGTACCACAACTACCGCAGTGCAGGAGAAGTACCAAGTTGAATCAAGAATCACAAGATACAAGAAAGGGCGGAGATGAACTCTGACAAACTCGTTGAAACCCTAATGAGATCTGTGGGAAAAGGAAAGAGGAGAACTTACCGGAGCTATTGAATAGCGGAGGAGCACGGATGAATTCTGGTCAATTCAGGTTGATGCAGCGACCGTTGTTGAAGCAGTGGCGAAGATCAACGGCGGCGGCGGAGCTCGGGTATAGACGCGACGCGAGGTAGAGGAAAGAGACGAAGAGGCAAGGGGGGAAAGTGAAAGGGACCCCTGGCCCTATTTATAAGGTCGAAAGGATAAGTGGCATGTGCGGGAATCGAGGAGGCCAAAAAATGGATATGCGACAACGCAGACGCTTCGATTTTCGGAAGTTCATTAAAAGAGAAGATATATTAAAGTTATTGGGCCTTGCATAATATTAATGACAGGTGATGTCACGGCGGGTTACAACAATCCTAGGAGGTGATGTCATGGCGGGTTACAAGATTTTGTAAGGACGAATGAAGGATTTTTTCCTAAGTATTGGAAGATTGATATGACCAAGTTCACATCAATCTGGGGCCTAATGTTGGGGATATAGCTACTGGGTATGACCCGCCCAGGAGGGGCCGGTTCATACCACTGGCGGTTCATCATTAACAAAGCCCGTGAAGATGTTGAAGATGGCGGTCCACGAAGCAGGCTTACTGAAGGGCCGGAGCCCAATGGCGGCATACGGCCCACATGTGTAAACCGCCATATATGTGTGACTTGTATTGTGAGGCATGAGTAGTTATTCACCGAGCCGGACATATTGTATAAGCCGGCCGGGACTCCATGAGCCATTGAGCGCCAACCTGTGTATATAAAGGGACGACCCGGTGGCGGTTTAGGGACAAGAAATAACAGATCGAGAGCTAGGTTAAGCGTATTCGCTCCCTGGTAATTGAAACCCAAGCAATACCACCTCAAACTGGACTAGGCCTTTACCTTCACAGCAAGGGGCCGAACCAGTATAAACTCCCGTGTCCTTTGTCCCGTTTAACCCCTTCAAGCTAACCTAGTTGTGATGGCTCCACGACTAAGTCCTTCTGCTAGGACATCTGCCGTGACAATTCCACGACACTTAGTGTGCTATCAAACGTCACAACGTAACTGGGTGATTATAAATATGCTCTACAGGTGTCTCCGAAGGTGTTTGTTGAGTTGGCATAGATCGAGATTAGGATTTGTCACTCCGATTGTCGGAGAGGTATCTCTGGGCCCTCTCGGTAATGCACATCACTATAAGCCTTGCAAGCAATGTGACTAATGAGTTAGTTGCGGGATGATGCATTACAGAACGAGTAAAGACACTTGCCGGTTACGAGATTGAACTAGGTATGGTGATACCGATGGTCGAATCTCGGGCAAGTAACATACCGATGACAAAGGGAACAACGTATGTTGTTATGCGGTTTGACCGATAAAGATCTTCGTAGAATATGTAGGAGCCAATACGAGCATCCATGTTCTGCTATTGGTTATTGACTGGAGATGTGTCTCGGTCATGTCTACATAGTTCTCGAACCCGTAGGGTCCGCACGCTTAACGTTCGATGACGATTTGTATTATGAGTTCATGTGATTTCATGACCGAAGGTTGTTCGGAGTCCCGGATGAGATCACGGACGTGACGAGGAGTCTCGAAATGGTCGAGACATAAAGATTGATATATTGGACCATGTTATTCGGACACCGGAAGTGTTCAGGATGGTTTCGGGTAAAACTGGAGTGCCGGAGGGGTTACCGGAAACCCCAGGGGAACTAATGGGCCACCATGGGCCTTAGTGGAGAGAGAGGAGGGCAGCCAGGGCAGGCCGCGCCCCCCCCTTGCTGTCCGAATTGGACAAGAGAAGGGGGCGGCGGCCCCCTTTCCTTCTCCATCTCTCCCTCTCCTTCCTTCCCCCTCTCTCCCTCTTGGTGGAATCCTACTAGGACTTGGTGTCCTAGTAGGACTCCCCTCCTTGTGCGCGCCCCGTAGGGACGGCCGACCTCCTCCTCCCCTCCTTTATATACGGGGGAGGGGGGCACCCCATAGACACACAAGTTGATCTTTTAGCCGTGTGCGGTGGCCCCCTCCATAGTTACACACCTCGATCATATCGTTGTAGTGCTTAGGCGAAGCCCTGTGCCGGTGAACTTCATCATCATCGTCACCACGCCGTCATGCTGATGAAACTCTCCCTCGGCCTCAACTGGATCAAAAGTACGAGGGATGTCATCGAGCTGAACGTGTGCTGAACACGGAGGTGCCATACGTTCGGTGCTAGGATCGGTCGGATCGTGAAGACGTACGACTACATCAACCGCGTTGGTAAACGCTTCCGCTTTCGGTCTACGAGGGTACGTGGACACACTCTCCCTGCTCGTTGCTATGCTTCTCCTAGATAGATCTTGTGTGATCGTAGGATTTTTTTTTTGAAATACTACGTTCCCCAACAAATTGTTCTTCGGTATGTGACTCCTCCAATGGTCCAATTAGTTTTTGTTCTAGTGCTTTATATATTGCAAGTTTTTGCTACTGTGGTGACCTTGTTCTTGAGCTTGCATGTCAAATTTATATGGTCCCAAGTAGTTTTGATTCATGATATAGCCTCTAGGTACTTGTGGGAGTAGTTTCTACCAATTTTGTTGAATTTGGTTCACTTTTATTGTGAGTCATTAAAAATTTCAGAAATTTTTCAGAGGAAGAAAAATGTTTAGGAGAATATACCAAGGTGGTTCCTTGAGCAAGAAAGACCCTAGGCTCGCGATTCATGTGAGCCTGATTTCGAACCACCGAGGGAGGCTCAAGTGCGGCCTTGTGAATGGCCGTTGGATGAATTCATGGTTCAAGATGGTTACAAGGAGGAATTTGATGCGTACATACAAAACGCTGACCTTGAGGACTTCGTTACAGATAAGTGCGGGCAATACTATCACCTCACTGAGTCCTTTGTGCGGAGGTTTGAATTTACATCCAAGCATAGCACGCATTCTGTTTTGTTTGATCTCTATGATAAATCATATACCATGGACCTAGAAAGTTTTAATGATGCATGCAAAATCCCACATTGGGGCATTCCTAGTGAGCCTCGCAAAACTGAATATAATGATTTCCTTGCAAGCATCACTGTGGGAGAAACTAGAAATATTACACAAGCCACCATAGGGAGCATTCACTTTCCTGCCATACATTATTTTGCTCTCTTCATGGTAGATGCATTAATGGTAAACATGATCATAGCCACCTTTGTGCATCAGATCTTAGTGTCCTCAAGTGTGCGGTAATGGGTGGTAAACGATATAACTTGGGGGCTATTATTGCGAGGAGGTTACATCTTAATGCCAAGGATGGAGATTTCTTTGGTGGGATTTATGCCACCCGTCTAGCTAATTATCTTGGGGTACCCATAAGGGAGAATGACATTGAGTTACCACCCACTTTTCTTGATTATAATGCTATGGTGCACTACCAGTTTCTTGAGAGGAACGAACAGTCCCTCCTGTACCGACTGATCTTTGACAGGCAGCGTGCTGTCCATATTACCCTTCCTGCTCCTGCCTTCTTTAACTTTCAGGTAAAAGGGAGAAACTTTATAATCAGAGAGGGGGCGAACGAGTATGAGAGGGAGGTGGAGGCCGCACGCCTCCACGTTGCAGCCCTTCAGGCAGTAGCTACCGCATCCTAGTACAACCCCGACTACAACTTTGGATACCCGCCAGGCCAGCCATGGCCATAGACCAACTTAGGCCAAAAGCCTAAGCTTGGGGGAGTATGTATTTCTCACGACATTACAGTTATGCTCACACACTCATTTCAGTTGTCGGTGTTCATACTTTTTCATTGTATCATCCATGTTAGTTTATTTTTTTCTCGCTTTCTTCTTGTGTGTTTGAAAAACTTTGAGAAAATCAAAAAAATAGTTGTAGCTTCTTTTCAACTTTTCTTTTTAGTTTATTTAGTAGTAGTATTAAAAGAAAACCCAAAAAGATTTCTCGTTCTTCTTTTGCTTGTTGGGAGCTTTCCCGTGTAAATAGTTTTTCTCATTCTTGTTTTACTTTCTTCAAAAAACAAAAACTCAAAAATATTTCAGTGTGTTTCTTTGAAATTCTTTTTCCTTTCTTTGGGTCGTAAGGAGAAGACCACGATGAAAATGTTGAGTGGCTCTCATATGCATTATTGTTGATCTAACAAAGAGCCCATATTACCTTGTCTTCTCCTTTGAATAAAGGGACAATTGCATTTTTACCCCTAGTTGGTTCCTACCCACGGGTTTTGCCCTTACTTTTTGAGCTTGCTCAGTTTTGCCCTTACTTTTTCCGTCGTGGTCCCTCGAATGCCCTTTGACCGTTTGACCAAAACTTTGAAAATTCATAACTAATTCATATGAACTCAGAAAAATGTAAATAAGATATCAAAATGTTCAGATAAACATTACCTTTATGTGCATATCATTTGCATTCAGGACAAAAGCACCCTTTAAACCACCTGAGGTAATTAATGTTATTAACATTATTAAAAATAAAAAGGTATAAACAATATTTTTTTCATGAACAAAAATTACATGCAAATGTACGTGATGTTTTCTGAACATCCAGATATCTTATTTGCATTTTTCTGAGTTCGTATCATCTTGTTAAGAATGTTCTAACGATTTTGACCATTATTTGGAAACTTCATAACAAGTTGATACGAACTGAGAAAAATGCAAATAAGATATCAGGATGTTCAGAAAACATCACCTACATTTGCATGTAATTTTTATTCATGAAAAAATTATTGTTTATACCTTTTTATTTTTAATAATGTTAATAACATTAATTACCTTAGGTAGTTTAAAGGGTGATTTTGTCCTGAATGCAAATGATATGCACATAAAGGTAATGTTTATCTGAACATTTTGATATCTTATTTGCATTTTTCTGAGTTCATATGAATTAGTTATGAATTTTCAAAGTTTTGGTCAAACGGTCAAAGGGCATTCGAGGGACCCCGACGGAAAAATTAAGGGCAAAACTGAGCAAGCTCGAAAAGTAAGGGCAAAACCCGTGGGTAGGAACCAACTAGGGGTAAAAATGCAATTGTCCCTTGAATAAATGTTTGCAGATTCCATCTTACTCCAATGCATGCTCACTATTATTATTATTCACACCGTTCGATCGTGCAAGTGAAAGGCAATAATCACGATATATGATGAAATGATTGAGATAGAGGAAAGCTGGTATGAACTCGACCTATTTTGTTCTTGTAAATATGATTAGTTCATCATTCTTGATTCAGCCCATTATGAATGAAACATGTTTGCAATGACAATTAGAGATTATAGTTACTCATGCCATGCTTAATTAGCTAGGAGTTTATAATGGTTTACCTTGCGTGCCAACATGCTTTTAAAATGGTTGTGATGTAGTATGATAGGATGGTATCCTCCTTTGAATGATCTAAGTGGCTTGACTTGGCACATGTTCACTCATGTAGTTGAAACAAAAAGAACATACACTGGTACGCGTCGGTCCTAAACAAACGGTTTTTAACCCCTTTCCGCGACGGCATTTGGAACCGTCGCCAAGTGAGTGTGGGCGATAGGGGGGTCCTTCCCACATGACCCAGAAACTGCCGGGGATATGCTCTCCTGGCACACACGCTCGGCAAAATGAGGTCGTGTGCGACCGGCGAGCGCTCAAATACGGAAATACGTACAGTAGAGCTAAAAAATACAATTATGCAGACGGAATTGTTTCCGGTCGCAAGTACATCCCACACAGTCAGTCCCCGCTAAACGTTTCCGTTCGTATGTACATCCCACACAGTCGCTCCAAGGAAAACGTTTCCGTTCATAGGCACATCACACATAATTTTTCCCGTTAAATCGTTTGTGATAGCGTTGCCATTGCACATGATATTTATAAATTTATCGTTTGCGTTATTGAATGCATCACACACACGGTGCGTAGAAGAAACTGTGTGTCAACGGATGTCCATCACACATAGTTTTTATGTGGTAAACGTTTGCGCAAGGTGGCCTAACGCAAACAGTTTTCAAGACAAAGTCGTGTGTGCAGTGGAGATTGATCGCACACGTGGTAGATCCTAGAAATGTTTCTGATCTCCACGTATATCGCAGGCGTTTCTCTTTCGCAAACCGTGTGCCGTGCATCCCTAATTAATCCCTAATTTAAAATCACATGTTTTGAATTTGAAAGTAGGCAATCACTTATTTCATATCCAACCATGTTTATTACAAATATAGGTTCAACCACGAATGCATAATTCGATGCATAGGTACATACTAGCAAATATGCCCGTGCGTTGCAATGGGAGAAAAACTATTATATTATGCAGGTGTGTTAGATACTAAAAAATCTAAATCAAATGCAGGATGAGACAAGGACTTTTAAAATGTCATTTCACAAACTATGTCTGAGTGATGTCATGGCGAGACAAGAGACTTTTAAAAAGTCATTTCAAAACTAAAAATATGATGGTCTCATCGCGACTTGATCTCCTAACTCGCCACAATGAAATAATTTTTGGCTGAGAAAACTGCATTGATGGACCCTACCTGAGCTAGACTGGTGAATGATGTGTCTCGCCTTGACCTAGCTTAGCGGTGTTTATCATAATCAGTACTGTGATACCAGAATAAACGTAGCTGTTTATGGAAGCAAAATAGAAATTTAGTCATTTTATATAGCTTACAAAACCTAACCCATATAGCAGAATAAACATATCTACAAGACACGGAAATCATTTTTTACCTGACGCCCGACGCAAGGGACTAAATAAAATCATAAAATGACCTCTACAGACCCCCTAATGAAACCACTACGTAAGCGACGGTTCATTTTGTTCATTGTTTACAGACCTTTTTTCAAAAATCATGATCATTTTCTATTTCATTAACATTTATTTGAAACTGTGAAAAAAATATAATATGCGAACAAGTTTTTGAAATCATGATCATTTTATGATTTTCTGAATGTTTTTGAATTCACAAATAGTTTATGATTTCTCAATATTTTTCTAAAACTCACAACTCGTTGAAATTTGGTTCTTTTAAAGATACTGAATTAATTTAAAGATGAAAAAACTAAAACAAAAATAAGAAAGTAAAAAGCAAAAAATGAAATAGAAAACAGGGGTGCTACGACCTGAAAATGGGCCGGCCCATTACCGCGTGCGGGAGGAGGAGAGAAAAAAGGAGATAAAAGGGGGCAGAACCAGGGATCTAACCCCGGTCTCCCTTGAGGAGGGCGGAGGTCCTAGCCATTGCACTGCTCAGGTTCTCATGTTATGTAAGTGTATCAGTATAGAAGAACAACGAACCCGGGCGCGACTTTGAAATAAAAATGAAACATTTTTTGCACTCATGTGTGGCATAGTGGGTAATTTATGACAACTTTGAGGGTAATCTCGGCGACGTACCGCCAGATGGAATGACACCTTTATTATTAGGTATAGATAAAGATAGTACAAATGCCCTAAACAAAGAGATAATACAAATGCCCGTGCGTTGCAACATGCTTCACGTGGCATTACACAACACTTCTTATACCCTAATGGCATTTGTCAGGACCTAATTCGGATCCACTGTTTTATCCGATGAAAGAGTAGTTGTGCATGGAATAATCTTTCAAGCTATTTACACTAAGACCAAAATGGGTTTTTTGATTGGATTAGGAATTCCCTCTTTTTTTCTACTTTTTACTCTCTCTCTCTCTCTAAGACCAAAATGGGTTTTTTTGATTGGATTAGGAATTCCCTCTTTTTTAATCCTTTTCTACTTTTTACTCTCTCTCTCCCCCCCCCCCCTATTGCCTCCTCAGTGTTGCCTTCATATCTCCCTTCCCTTTCCCCAAGACTTATCAGCCTAGCATCATTCACACAACGTATGCGTTAACTGACATAAAATTCAGACAAAGGGCTGAAATAAATCAAAACCTAATGTATGCTTCTTTTGCTAAATTTCAGATTGCTTCAAAGGAAAATATGAATACAACTCCCTGTTTCTGAATGTAGTATAATATCATATCATCACCTTAATACAATACCAGTACATCCATTTCCATCAAGATGGACAAACGCTAACCAAATAAATCTTTTGACTTTTCTTTTTCTGTAAATAGAAGAAAAAATCCTTTCTTTTCTGTAAACCAGGCCGACCCAATCCTTCTCCTTTTCTTTTATTTTTTTCTCAGGCCCAACCACGCCGGCCCACCGACACCAGGCCCAGAGCCGTGACCCCCTTAACCCTAGCCGACCAGCCTCACCTGCATGCTCTCTCTCTCTCCCTTCGATCCCCTCCCTCCTGCTCGATCCCCTCGCACCGCCAGCGGGAGAAGAGGCCGCGATGCGCCCGCGCAACCCCGCCGTCGCGCGCCCCTTGCCTCGCCGCCCCTCCGTCGCCCAACCTCCTACCATTTCCGGCACCCCCAGCCTCGCCGTCTCGCCCGCTTGCCATGACCGCCGCGGTGGAGCTCCCAGCCTCCGGCAGCCGTTGCTGCAGTCCGGCACCCCTGCTTCCTCACACGTCGACCCCTCTCTTTCGGGAGAATCTCTCTCTAATCTCCCCTTCTCCTTCTTCTTTCTCTCTCTGATCTCTGTTTTCTCCAGGGAAGGAAGTCACCACATGGAACACAACCAGAAACGCCCTGCCTTGGAAGCTCGCCGCCTCCGCCGCCTCCGGCAACCTCTCTGTCGGCCTCGTGCTCCTCCGCCTCGATCTGTCCGCCCAGCCGCCAGATCCGCCGCCAAGACCACCATCCTGCCCGTCGTCCATCACCTGGAGGTGCCCTATCCCGGCCAGCGTGGTCTTCTCCCTCAGACTCGCTTCTGATCTTGTCCTCAAATCAATCTGCTAGTTCTCCCACATTCAGGGAAAACATTTGTATGACCTCCGGTGTTGCTTGATGATTCCTGAAGTTTATTCTCAGATGTATATATGCAGATATCCTGTAATCTTTACATATGCCTAAGCGATGTGGGACTATCCTCAAGAATTTTAGCGATGCTTTTTTACTGCTAGCAAAAGAGGCCGTGCGTTGCAACCGGAGAGAAAGCATAACACACACTCTTAACCCAACAATCATCACTCAAGACCACAATAGATCCATCTTCTTTATTTTTACGAGCCATCATATTTGTGTTGCCGCTTATCCTCTTTCTCAGCGATGGCCTCCGTGCTCACACAAAACAAAACAAAACGTGTTTGAATATGTTTAATCCTAAGGCGTCTCTCTCTCCCTCTCTCCTCCCTTTCCCTCCCCCCTCTCTCTCGCTTTCTCTCACTCTCGCTATGAGAAATCTGTTGTTTTCCCCTGCGACATTTTTCAGAGGTATGCATGTGTAGTTATCCATGTTTTCTTTTTCCTATAATGTTATAGTGGGGTGTTTATTTGTAATCTGGATTGCCGCCGGTACGAAAGGAAAACGGATCTTACGCTATAAATTATAAGTTTGCTCCCAAAATGATATTTAAAAAATATTGAACAGGTAAAATTAACATCATATTTAGATTCCACATATTTTTCTAATAAAATTTCATATATAATATGTTAAAATTGAAGCTACGGTTTAAAAGATACGGATAATTTAGAAAATCATTTGTTTGACTTAAATATATTCCAAAATAATATTAAAAAATACTTAATCTGTGAAAATAATCTCATATCCATATTCTACATATTTTTCTAATCAAATTTCATATATAACATGTTCAAATCGGAGTTACGGTTTAAAAGATATGGATGATTTAAAAAAACATTGTTTGACTTAAATATGATCCGTGGATGAATTATCTAAAACATCAGGGTTTTTTTTGAAAAATATAAAATAACGGTTCGGGTGTGACTTAAATCCGGACTGCGGGTTGATTTCAACAAAATACATGGACTTTTGTGTAAAATATGAAAAAAGATTCGATTTAACTTAAAACAGGACTGCGGGTTGAATTCTCTGAAATAGAGGGACTTTTCTGAAAAATGCCATGATGGACGAAAGAAACCCAATTTGCTTTATTATTAGGTAAAGATTATACGGACTGCTCGAAAAAAAAGTAGGCGAAGACGTACGACCAGAAGCATTAGCTCGCCCCTTTCCTTTTTATCCGTTTGTCTCTTGCGTGCCGCATGGAAAAAAGAATTTAGCAAGGGGTCCACAACGATGGATCCACACGTTCGAAGGCCCATGTGGCAAGTGCCAGGCATGCAGACGGCATCTTTTAAATCTCAGCCGTCAACTTTCACCGTTAACACAAAATCAACGGATATAAAGAGGTGACGTATGGAGAACCATGAAAGCTACCGTCTTTTAATATTAGGTAAAGATACTGAAGAACTACAGAAACACCAAGTAAAAAATGATGAACCACAGTTGTATTAAATACTGTAAAGAGGGAGGCGAAAGACATTCTGGTTGCTGGAGAAGGCTGCAGAGTTTGTAGTTACCATCCTACAGCTCACTGTTGTGTTGGATAGAGTATAAACAAATAATTTGCTTGCCACCATTCGTATCTTTTTGCCAATAATTCTTATCAGTTTCCTCACTTGATGCTTGTTCATCAATATCTCATTGCCCCATACGCAAAAAGGGTTGATGCATGGATCCTTGCCAATGGCATATGTACCTACAAGCAACAAGTCAATATTAGAAGCTAACTAGTGTCCAGGCCTGGATCTATATGCACTACATTATGGAACGACGGGGGGAGTACAAGCTGAGGGATGAAGCTAACCTCGGCGGAAAATGGTGGCCACTCCAGTTGTTGTCTTGCATAATTAGTGAAAAGGCATGATAAATACAACAACCTTAACATCAAACAAATATAGCAAAGGTAAACAACATCATCTCCAAATGATAGCTTGAATGTGTTGGTTTCAGCATGCTATTAAAGCAGATATAAAATGAAAGGCAATGTTACCAACAGCAGGCTTAACAGCCATCAAATATTGCAATTCAAACTGGTATTGTTGAAAATGAATAGAACGTAGTAATGCTTAAACATCACACTGGATAAATGTGTAAAACTGAAATAAAGGGCATGTGTTAACTACATCAGGAATAACTGGAACCAAATATAGCCGTTCAAACTGGTATTGATGTACTCGAGCGGCACAGTTCTGACTTGCACATAATGAACAACACATTGTGAATGACTGAAATAAACAAGGCATAAATGACCAGTATAACAACCAAATATAGCCATTGAAAACTGGACAGAGTCTCACTGCAACCAACCTAACAAGCAAATACAGATAAACAGGGCATATGCTTGAAAACTGGACAAATACTCACTGCAACCAACCTAACAAGCAGATAAAGATAAACAAGGCATAAACTGGACAAATGCTAAAAAAGCAACCTAACAACCAAATACAGATAAACAAGGCATCTGCTTGATAACTGGACAAATGCTAAAAAAAGCAACCTAACAACCAAATACAAATAAACAAGGCATCTGCTTGATAACTGGACAAATGCTCACTGCAACCAAATTAAGAACCAAATACAGATAAACAAGGCATCTTCTCGATAACTGAAAAAATGCTCACTCCAACCAACCTAACAACCAAATATAGATAAACAAGGGATCTACTCACTATAAACAACCAAATATAGCCATTCGTGAAACTGAAGTGGACAATTCATACTTAAACATCACATAGACCTATTGAACAATACATTTTTGCATAACTGAAATAATTAAACATAGCACAGTGAAAGCACCGCACGACAAATGCTACTACAACAAAGGGTATAGGTTGGCAAGTTAGAAACGGTAAGACTTGCTGATAGAATGTTGCCTCACATTTCATGGATGGGATCCTTCCAGTTGGAAGAGCACAGACCCATGGTGCGCTCTCTGATGTCATAGATGGGTTGTTTTAACTTGGAAGAACCTTCATGGGTGCCCTCCTCGTGGTCGTGGTCGATGAGATCTGACTTGGCAATTGAGGATCCCAAGCCGCCACCGTAGAATGTGTCCTTCAGAAGTGACAAAATGGGCTCGATGGCGTACAAAGCTCTCAAATCCTTGACCGCTTGGCGGAGGAGATCAGCGGCAGGGCCGTCGAAGAGATCGAAGGCGGTTGAACCAGAGGGGTTGGGGATGGACCACTTAACCTGTGACATGGCCCGCGTGAAGCCGTCGGTGTGGACGAGCTTGATGTCGTAGCCATCTTTCCCGAGATACAGTAATACGCTAGCCCGCTGACATGAAGCCTTCGGCATGACAATGTAGTCAACGTCTTCGCTGGCTTCCGCGGCGACGTGTTGCTCCGGGATCGACATGTCGGGGCGAACGGCGGCCACCTCGTCAACGTCCTCCGGAGAGGCCATGATAAACCTCTTCTTGGCCGAACGCTCGTCGGGCTCCCCAGGATACGTGGTCGAGCTTAGGCTGCGACATTCTGGAGCAGGGGATGTGGATCTGGCGGGGAGGGACACCGCAGGCCTCATCTAAAAACTCAGGGAAGTGGGGCGACGGTATGGGAATCGCTGGGTAACCTGAACTTTATTATCTAAGCTAGGAGGAACGGGCAGACTGGCAGGGGTTGGCGGCGGCGCCGGCGGCGGCCACGAGCTAGGGTTCGGGGGGGGAGGGGGGCGGGTGGGGGACTGTGGAGGGGGCGTGCTGTTTGAGGATACGCCACGGCTACTGAAAATTTTAGTAATGGTGGGTGGAGATGGTGGTGGACGAGGGAGGGCGACGGTTCAAATGCCTCGGCTACTGCAATTTTACTATAAGGTCGGTGCTGGAGGAGTGTGGGCGACGGTTGAAGTACGACGGCTACTAAAATTTGGGTAAAGGAATTGATGCGGGGCGGGAGTGCCCAAGATCGCGCACGGTCCAATAACAATATGCGTGTATGATAATAAGGAAAAGTGGCGCGGATCCGCCGATTTTTGCAATGCTCAAGGTGGGTAGTTTGTTTTTTATATTTCTAGCTAGCTGGTCTATCGCACACGGCTTGTCCTAATTTCCAAATAAACTTACCCGCCTTTAGCTTGCACAGGTGGTGGTTTTACAGCGCACTTGCATCGCACACGGTTAAGCCAGTACCTCCACCTTAATTTGCTCACGCTTGCACGGTCGTGGTGATTTCATCGCACTTGCATCGCACACGGTTGAGCCAGTACCTCCACCTTAATTTGCTCGCCCTTGCGCAGGCGTGGTTATTCACATCGCACTTGTATCACACACGGTTAATGTATTATACCCCGTGTCCGTTGAGCGTCATCAGAGTATTTGCAACAAAAAATAACGCTAGAGAGGGTCAAAAGACAGCCACACCAGCATGTGGCCTGATACGTCTCCAACGTATCTATAATTTATGAAGTATTCATGCCATGTTTACAATAGTTTTATATGATTTTGGTATGATTTGATTAGAACTAACCCGGACTGACGCTGTTTTCAGCAGAACTACCGTGGTGTTGTTTTTTGTGCAGAAATAAAAGTTCTCAGAATGCGATGAAAATCAACGGAGAATTTTTCTGGAAAATATAAAAAATATTGGAACGAAGAGTTACCGGAGGGGAGTCCCGTGGGCCCCACGAGGGTGGAGGGCGCGCCCACCCCCTGGGGCGCCCCCCTGCCTCGTGGACTCCCTATGGGGCCCCCTGACTTGTTCTCAACGCCATCCTCTCCTATAAATACAGAAACCTCCAGAAAATAACCTAGATCGGAAGTTCCGCCGCCGCAAGCCTCTGTAGCCACGAGAAATCAATCTAGGCCCTCTCTGGCACCCTGCCGGAGGGGGCCATCATCACCGGGGGCCATGGAGGAGGATCCCGGAGGGGCCATCATCGCCATGAAGGCCAAGATCCAGAGGGAGAACCTCTCCCCATCCAGGGGGAGGCCATGGAGGAGGAAGCACAAGGGGGAGAACCTCTCCTCCTCTCTCTCGGTGGCGCCGGAGTGCCATCGGGAGGGGAATCATCGCCGCGGTGATCGTCTTCATCAACATCACCATCATCATCACCATCCTCATCTCTTTTACACGGTCCACTCTCCCGCACCCCGCTGTAATCCCTACTTGAACATGGTGCTTTATGCCACATATTATGATCCAATGGTGTGTTGCCATCCTATGATGTTTTGAGTAGATATCCTTTGTCTTTGGGTTGATTGATGATATAGATTGGTATGAGTTGTATGTTTTATTTTGGTGCTGTCCTATGGTGCCCTCCGTGTCGCGCAAGCGTGAGGGATTCCCGCTGTAGGGTGTTGCAATACTTTCATGATTCGCTTATAGTGGGTTGCTTGAGTGACATAAGCATAAACCCGAGTAACGGGGTTGTGGCGTATGGGATAAAGGGGACTTGATGCTTTAAGGTTGGGTTTTACCTTAATGATCTTTAGTAGTTGCGGATGCTTGCTAGAGTTCCAATCATAAGTGCATATGATCCAAGAAGAGAAAGTATGTTAGCTTATGCCTCTCCCTCATATGAAATTGCAATGACGACTACCGGTTTTGTTAACAATTGCCTAGGACAATTCCGCACACCGACCCATCATTATTCCACACTCGCTATTTATAATATTTAGTAATATATTTTAACTTTATGATAACAACACCTACTTTTATGTTTTGGCTCTCCGATATCATGCAAAGTTATCCTCTTCATACCCACAACGTAGTTTTATTTCTCGTTTCTATTTGGAAGCAAACGTTCGGTGTATGTAGAGTCGTATCAGTGGCAGATAGGACTTGAGAGAATATTGATCTTACCTTTAGCTCCTTGTGGGTTCGACACTCCATACTTATCACTTCCACCTTTGGGAATTGCTACGATGATTCCCTGCACTTGGGGATTATCATGGCCCAAATATATATGAGTGAAAAGGGTGGTCTGTGATGTTCAAAATTCCAATGCACAACTTTGGCCGCGCGGGCCCACGGTTGGGCGCGTCGTTGAATATCGATGAGAGGGGCCAGAATTCAAGAACCAGCTGGAAGTGGCCAAATATATGTACGAATATCGGGGACGTTTAAAACTTTAAATACACAATGCATAACTTTGGTGGCACCTGCCTCACAAACCCGAAAGCACCCTAACAACCACCTAGCTAGCATATATATAATGACATAATGTCGTACCTAGCTAGGATGCTTGGCCCACCACCTCCCACTTCGTGTCAGCGGGGCGGATGCACGTAATGATTGATACTTTGGTCATACATGCATGTCGCCATGACCTACCATTAGACGGATGTAGCGACCAGACCTCAAACAGTCTAATCTCTGTGCATCAATGTCATCCCTGGATCGGTAATGCTGACACGCACAGTACTTGAGGATTTATAATAGAGTAGCAATCACACACTTATTACATCGAATGTCTCAAAAGAGAACTTATTACAATAAATATGGCTTAAGGCCATCTAAATCGATAACAACGGAAGGCTTGGAAGACAAAGTGAGTCCATCAACTCCAACGGCATCACTGAGTGAAAGACAACAACCTATGGCTCCTTACTCGTCGTCTGAAAAGTCTGCAACATGAACGTTGCAGCCCGAAACGGGTCAACACATGGAATATGCTGGCAATGTAACACAAGAGAGTAATGAACAGAATAAATGCTATCACTACATGCATATTTGGCTGGTGGAGGCTGTATGGTTAATATGTTTTTGCGAAAAGCCAATTTTTCCCTACAACAAAGGAATAAATTTTATTTAACTATCATGGTAGTTGTTAAACATTGAGAAGGTTCCTCCAACTCAATCCCAATTAAGCATCATCATTAAACCCAATCAAATTATAATAAGAGTGATGAGATCAACATGATAATCCAAGAACTAGATACTCAAGATGTCCATAACCGGGGACACGGCTAACCATGATTAGTTTGTACACTCTGCATAGGTTTGCACACTATTCCCCACAAGATTCGATACATCCATGACCGGAGATTCGAGACACAGTCTTTCTGAAGCATTAACTCTCTACTCTGGATAGACAGTACCACCTACAACCCACTACATCTGCTAGTCTACCTCTTCAAGAGCTTCATGCAACTTACTTAACTATGCCAGAGCCCATAATGGCTTGTGGCTGCACACGGAAGTTTCTAGCATGAATAATCTTATGATCCCTTTGAGCCTGGGTGGCGGGCCGTAGGATGATCACACGGGTCCTCCAGGATATCCTAGGACAACACTGGATTCTCCAGGTGCCCACAAGCAATCCACCCAGATGTGTATTTAAGTAGCCACCTTAAGTTGAACCATTAATTAACAAACTCACAACTGTCATGGATACACTCAAACCCAATCCACGTCTACGAGCATAGCATAGCAATATAAGTAACCGGTACGTCCATTTTGCATCATGCTTTTATATCGATATTTATTGCATTATGGGTTGTTATTACACACTATGTCACAATACTTATGCCTATTCTCTCTTATTTTACAAGGTTTACATAAGGAGGGAGAATGCCGACAGCTGGAATTCTGGGCTGGAAAAGGAGCAATCCAAAAGTCCTGAAACTCCACGAAAGTTATTTTTGGAAATAATAAAAAATACTGAGCGGAAGAAATACCAGAGGGGGCCCACACCCTGGCCACGAGGGTGGGGGGCGCGCCCTACCCCCTGGGCGCGCCCCCTGCCTCGTGGGCCCCCTGTTGGCCCTCCGGTGCCCATCTTCTGCTATATGAAGTCTTTCGTCTGAAGAAAAATCATAAGCAAGCTTTCGGGACGAGACTCCGCCGCCACGAGGCGGAACCTGGGCGGAACCAATCTAGGGCTCTGGCAGAGCTGTTCTGCCGGGGACACTTCCCTCCGGGAGGGGGAAATCATCTCCATCGTCATCATCAACGCTCCTCTCATCGGGAGAGGGCCAATCTCCATCAACATCTTCACCAGCACCATCTCCTCTCAAACCCTAGTTCATCTCTTGTATCCAATTCTTGTCTCCAAGTCTGGGATTGGTACCTGTAGTTTGCTAGTAGTGTTGATTACTCCTTGTAGTTGATGCTAGTTGGTTTATTTGGTGGAAGATCATATGTTCAGATCCTTTATGCATATTAATACTCCTCTTATTATGAACATGAATATGCTTTGTGAGTAGTTACGTTTGTTCCTGAGGACATGGGAGAAGTCTTGCTATTAGTAGTCATGTGAATTTGGTATTCGTTCGATATTTTGATGAGATGTATGTTGTCTCTCCTCTAGTGGTGTTATGTGAACGTCGACTACATGACACTTCACCATTATTTGGGCCTAGAGGAAGGCATTGGGAAGTAATAAGTAGATGATGGGTTGCTAGAGTGACAGAAGCTTAAACCCTAGTTTATGCGTTGCTTCGTAAGGGGCTGATTTGGATCCATATGTTTCATGCTATGGTTAGGTTTACCTTAATACTTCTTTTGTAGTTGCGGATGCTTGCAATAGGGGTTAATCATAAGTGGGATGCTTGTCCAAGTAAGGACAGCACCCAAGCACCGGTCCACCCACATATCAAATTATCAAAGTACCGAACGCGAATCATATGAACGTGATGAAAACTAGCTTGACGATAATTCCCATGTGTCCTCGGGAGCGCTTTTCTCTATATAAGAGTTTGTCCAGGCTTGTCCTTTGCTACAAAAAGGATTGGGCCACCTTGCTGCACTTTATTTACTTTTGTTACTTGTTGCTCGTTACAAATTATCTTATCACAAAACTATCTGTTACCTATAATTTCAGTGCTTGCAGAGAATACCTTGCTGAAAACCGCTTATCATTTCCTTCTGCTCCTCGTTGGGTTCGACACTCTTACTTATCGAAAGGACTACGATAGATCCCCTATACTTGTGGGTCATCAAGACTCTTTTCTGGCGCCGTTGTCGGGGAGTGAAGCGCCTTTGGTAGGTGGAATTTGGTAAGGAAAAATTTATATAGTGTGCTGAAATTTACTGTCACTTGTTACTATGGAAAGTAATCCTCTGAGGGGCTTGTTCGGGGTATCTTCACCCCGACCAGTAGAGCAAAGAGTTGCTCCTCAACCTATTGAACCTACTGAAAATGAAAATGTCTACTTTGAAATTCCTTCGGGTATGATAGAAAAACTGCTAGCTAATCCTTTTGCAGGAGACGGAACAATGCATCCTGATGAGCACCTAATATATGTGGATGAAGTTTGTGGATTATTTAAGCTTGCAGGTGTGCCTGATGATGTTATTAAGAAGAAGGTCTTCCCTTTATCTTTGAAGGGAGATGCATTGACATGGTATAGGCTATGTGATGATATGGGATCATGGAACTACAAACGATTGAAATTGGAATTTCATCAGAAGTTTTATCCTATGCATCTTGTTCACCGTGATCGCAATTATATATATAATTTTTGGCATCGCGAAGGAGAAAGCATCGCTCAAGCTTGGGGGAGGCTTAAATCAATGTTATATTCATGCCCCAATCATGAGCTCTCAAGAGAAATGATTATTCAAATATTTTATGTTCGACTTTCTGATAACAATCGCACCATGCTCGATACTTCTTGTGTTGGCTCTTTTATGATGAAGACTATTGAATTCAAATGGGATTTATTGGAAAGAATTAAATGCAACTCTGAAGATTGGGATCTCGACGAAGGTAAGGAGTCAGGTATGACACCTAAGTTTGATTGTGTTAAATCTTTTATGGATACCGATGTTTTTCGTAAATTTAGCACTAAATATGGACTTGACTCTGAGATAGTAGCTTCTTTCTGTGAATCTTTTGCTGCTCACGTTGATCTCCCTAAAGAGAAGTGGTTTAAATATCATCCTCCCATAGAAGTAAAAGTAGCTGCACCTATTAAAGTTGAAGAAAAACTATCACTTATAATGATCCTATTGTTCCTACTGCTTATGTTGAGAAACCACCTTTTCCTGTTAGAATAAAGGATCATGCTAAAGCTTCAACTGTGGTTCGTAAAAGCAATATTATAACTTATACACCTCCTGAGCAAGTTAAAGTTGAACCTAATATTGCTATTGTTAAGGATCTCTTGGCTGATAATATTGATGGGCATGTTATTTATTTCTGTGATGAGACTGCCAGAATTGCTAGACCTTGTGCTAAAGATAAACATAGACCTGTGGTAGGCATGCCTGTTATTTCTGTTAAAATAGGAGATCATTGTTATCATGGCTTGTGTGATATGGGTGCTAGTGCTAGTGCAATATCTATTGACTTATACAAAGAAATTATGCATGATATTGCACCGGCTGAGTTAGAAGATATTGATGTCACGATTAAACTTGCCAATAGAGATACTATATCACCAATGGGAATTGTTAGAGATGTTGAAGTCTTGTGTGGGAAAACTAAATATCCTACTGATTTTCTCATTCTTGGTTCTCCACAAGATAGCTTTTGTCCCATTATATTTGGTAGACCCTTCTTAAACACTGTTAATGCTAGGATAGACTGCGAAAAGGATGTTGTCACTATTGGTTTGGGTGATATGTCTCATGAGTTTAATTTCTCTAAATTTCGTAGGCAACACCGTGAAGAGGAATTGCCTAGTAAAGATGAAATTATTGGTCTTGCTTCTATTGCCGTACCTCCTAGTGATCCTTTAGAACAATATTTGCTAGACCATGAAAATGATATGTTTATGAATGAAAGAAGGGAAATAGATGAAGTATTCTTTAAACAGGAACCCATCCTGAAACACAATTTGCCTGTTGAAATCCTAGGTGATCCTCCTCCACCCAAGGGTGATCCCGTGTTTGAGCTCAAACCGTTGCCTGATACTCTTAAATATGCTTATCTTGATGAGAAATAGATATATCCTGTTATTATTAGTGCTAACCTTTTAGAGCATGAAGAAGAGAGATTATTGAAAACTCTGAAGAAGCACCGCGCTGCTATTGGATATACTCTTGATGATCTTAAGGGCATTAGCCCCACTCTATGCCAACACAAAATAAATTTGGAGAAAGATGCCAAACCAGTTCGTGATCACCAACGACGGTTGAATCCTAAGATGAAAGAAGTGGTAGAAAGGAAATACTAAAGCTCCTTGAAGCAGGTATAATCTATCCCGTTGCTGATAGTCAGTGGGTAAGTCCTGTCCATTGTGTCCCTAAGAAGGGAGGTATTACTGTCGTTCCTAATGATAAAGATGAATTGATTCCGCAAATAATTATTACAGGTTATAGGATGGTAATTGATTTCCGCAAATTAAATAAAGCTACTAAAAAAGATCATTACCCCTTACCTTTTATCGATCAAATGCTAGAAAGATTATCCAAACATACACATTTTTGCTTTCTAGATGGTTATTCTGGTTCTCTCAAATACCTGTGTCAGCAGATGATCAATCAAAGACCACTTTTACTTGCCCTTTCGGTACTTTTGCTTATAGACGTATGCCTTTTGGTTTATGTAATGCACCTGCTACCTTTCAAAGATGCATGATGGCTATATTCTCTGACTTTTGTGAAAAGATTTGTGAGATTTTCATGGACGATTTCTCCATTTATGGATCCTCTTTTGATGATTGCTTGAGCAACCTTGATCGAGTTTTGCAGAGATGTGAAGAAACTAATCTTGTCTTGAATTGGGAAAAGTGCCACTTTATGGTTAATGAAGGCATTGTCTTGGGGCATAAAATTTCTGAGAGAGGTATTGAAGTTGATAAAGCTAAAGTTGATGCTATTGAAAAGATGCCATGTCCCAAGGACATCAAAGGTATAAGAAGTTTCCTTGGTCACGCCGGTTTTATAGGAGGTTCATTAAGGACTTCTCAAAAATTTCTCGGCCTCTGACTAATTTATTACAAAAAGATATACCATTTGTCTTTGATGATGATTGTGTAGAAGCATTTGAAATACTTAAGAAAGCATTGATTCTGCACCTATTGTTCAGCCACCTGATTGGAATTTACCCTTTGAAATTATGTGTGATGCTAGTGATTATGCTGTAGGTGCTGTTCTAGGGCAAAGAGTTGATAAGAAATTAAATGTTATTCAATATGCTAGTAAAACTCTAGACAATGCCCAGAGAAATTATGCTACTACTGAAAAAGAATTCTTAGCAGTTGTATTTGCTTGTGATAAGTTCAGACCTTATATTGTTGATTCTAAAGTAACTATTCACACTGATCATGCTGCTATTAAATATCTTATGGAAAAGAAAGATGCTAAACCTAGACTTATTAGATGGGTTCTCTTGCTACAAGAATTTGATTTGCATATTATTGATAGAAAGGGAGCTGAGAACCCCGTTGCAGACAACTTGTCTAGGTTAGAAAATGTTCTTGATGACCCACTACCTATTGATGATAGCTTTCCTGATGAACAATTAAATGTCATAAATGCTTCTCGTACTACTCCATGGTATGCTGATTATGCTAATTACATTGTTGCTAAATTTATACCACCTAGTTTCACATACCAGCAAAAGAAAAAGTTTTTCTATGATTTGAGACATTACTTTTGGGATGACCCACATCTTTATAAAGAAGGAGTAGATGGTGTTATTAGACGTTGTGTACCTGAGCATGAACAGGAACAGATCCTACGCAAGTGTCACTCCGAGGCTTATGGAGGACACCACGCTGGAGATAGAACTGCACATAAGGTATTGCAATCCGGTTTTTATTGGCCTACTCTCTTCAAGGATGCCCGTAAGTTTGTCTTATCTTGTGATGAATGTCAAAGAATTGGTAATATTAGTAGACGTCAAGAAATGCCTATGAATTATTCACTTGTTATTGAACCATTTGATGTTTGGGGCTTTGATTATATGGGACCTTTTCCTGCCTCTAATGGATACACACATATTTTAGTTGTTGTTGATTACGTTACTAAGTGGGTAGAAGCTATTCCAACTAGTATTGCTGATCATAACACTTCTATTAAGATGCTTAAAGAAGTTATTTTTCCGAGGTTTAGAGTCCCTAGATATTTAATGACTGATGGTGGTTCACATTTTATTCATGGTGCTTTCCGTAAAATGCTTGCTAAGTATGATGTTAATCATAGAATTGCATCTCCTTATCACCCACAGTCTAGTGGTCAAGTAGAATTGAGTAATAGAGAACTCAAATTAATTTTGCAAAAGACTGTTAATAGATCTAGAAAGAATTGGTCCAAGAAACTTGATGATGCATTATGGGACTATAGAACTGCATACAAAAATCCTATGGGTATGTCTCCGTATAAAATGGTTTATGGAAAAGCATGTCACTTCACTCTCGAACTAGAACATAAGGCTTATTGGGCTATTAAAGAGCTCAATTATGATTTCAAACTTGCCGGTGAGAAGAGGTTATTTGACATTAGCTCACTTGATGAATGGAGAACCCAAGCTATGAGAATGCCAAGATGTTTAAAGAAAAAGTTAAAAGATGGCATGACAAAAGGATACAAAAGCATGAGTTTAATGTAGGTGATTATGTATTGCTATACAACTCTCGTTTAAGATTTTTTGCAGGAAAACTCTCTCTAAATGGGAAGGTCCTTACGTTATCGAGGAGGTCTATCGTTCCGGTGCCATAAAAATCAACAACTTCTAAGGCACAAATCCGAAGGTGGTGAACGGTCAAAGAATCAAACATTATATCTCAGGTAATCCTATAAATGTTGAAACCAATGTTATTGAAACCGTAATCCCGGAGGAATACATAAGGGACACTTTCCAGAACGTTTCAGGCTCCGAAAAGGAATAGGTATGTGGTACGGTAAGTAAACCAACTCCAAAACAATTCTAATGGCAATTTTTCTCCGTTTTGGAATATTTAGAAAAATAGAAAAATAAGAAGCAGTCTGGGAAGGACACGAGGCCTCCACGAGGGTGGAGGGCACGCCCCACCCCTGCCTCATGGGCACCCCGTGTGCTCTCCGGACTCCGTTTTCTTGCACAATACGTATTTTGGTCGGTAAAAATTCATTATATAATCTCCCGAAGGTTTTGACTCCTGTATCACGCGAATATCCTCTATTCTTGTTTCGAGTTGTTTTTTGTCAGGGTTGTCAAGGCCAGGCATCATGTCGTCTCCCTCCTCCAACAATGGTGGAACGATGCTTGGCTGATGAAGATAGAGCTGAAGAGGGAAGAACCCATGGAGATCAACAAGGATGAAGGGATCAAGAAGGCCACGGAGGACCAAGCTCCGGCAGCAAAAGACACCCTTCAACTTGATCACAATCTTCTTACCCCAACTGAGATCGAAGCTTTCAAGATGATTGAGTTAGCTCGTATACAAAACAAGTATCTCACACGTGAAAATATTTTGTTGAAGGAGCATATCGTCGCACTCAAGGGCATTTTCCGCAAGTTGGAGGATCTCTTACGCTCGATTTGCGACTACCCATCACCAACAACTCCACCACCTTCCTCACCAACAAAGGAGACATAATCACATGGGTATGGGCACTCCCCTTGGCAACTGCCAAGCTTGGGGGAGGTGCCCCGGTATCGTATCACCACCACATCTCCTATCTTTACCATTTTTCTTAGTTCGATCCTTTTAGTAATATCTCGATCTAGTAGAATAAAGTTTTAGTATGATTTAGTTTTGAGTTTTGCTTATGATCCCTTTATGTAATCGAGTCCTTGAGTTATATATTAAAGATTAGTGTTGAATCAAGGGCTTGATTATCTTGCTATGATCTTGAGTGAATAAAAGAAAAGAGAAAAGAATAAAAAGAAACAAAGAGATCATATTGGTTTTATGGAGAGTAATGACTTCACATGGAAAGGGTATGATGATTAAAAGTTGTTGAGAGTTGACAAACATAGTTTTGGTCATCGTTGCAATTAATAGGAAGTAATAAATAAAGAGAGGTTTCACATATAAATATACTATCTTGGACATCTTTTATGATTGTGAGCACTCATTGAAATATGACATGCTAAAGAGTTGATGTTGGACAAGGAAGACAACGTAATGGGTTATGTTTTCTTATATCTGAAATAAAGTATATTGTCATGGATCATCCAACATGTTGATCTTGCCTTTCCCCCTCATGCTAGCCAAATTCTTTGCACCAAGTAGAGATACTACTTGTGTTTCCAAATACCCTTAAACCAGTTTTGCCATGAGAGTCCACCATATCTACCTATGGATTGAGTAAGATCCTTCAAGTAAGTTGTCATCGGTACAAGCAATAAAAATTGCTCTCTAAATATGTATGATTGATTGGTGTGGAGGAAATAAGCTTTATACGATCTTGTGATGTGGAAGAAATAAAAGCGACAGACTGCATAATAAAGGTCCATATCACAAGTGGCAATATAAAGTGATGTTCTTTCGCATTAAGATTTCATGCATCCAACCCTGAAGCCGCATGGCAACCTCTGCTTCCCTCTGCGAAGGGCCTATCTTTTATTATTATCTTCTACCTTATGCAAGAGTCATGGTGGTCTTCACCTTTCCTTTTTACATTTTATCCTTTGGCAAGCACAGGATGTTGGAAAGATCCTGATATATATATATATAATTGGATGTAAGTTAGCATGAACTATTATTGTTGACATTACCCTTGAGGTAAAAGGTTGGGAGGCGAAACTATAAGCCCCTATCTTTCTCTGTGTGTGATTAAAACTCCGTAACCACAAGTATTGCGTGAGTGTTAGCAATTGTGAAAGACTAAATGATAGTTGAGTATGTGGACTTGCTAAAAAGCTCTGACATAGACTCTTTCTGATGTTATGATAAATTGCAATTGCTTCAATGACTGAGATTATAGTTTGTTGGTTCTCAATAAAGTTTCTGATTCATACTTTGCATTGTGAATAGATTATTACTTAAGCATAAGAAATCATATGACATTATCCATGTATGTTGCTGTTATGAGAATAATCATGATGCCCTCATGTCCGTATTTTATTTTATCGACACCTCTACCTCTAAACATGTAGACATATTTATCATTATTGGCTTCCGCTTGAGGACAAGCGAGGTCTAAGCTTGGGGGAGTTGATACGTCCATTTTGCATCATGATTTTATATCGATATTTATTGCATTATGGGCTGTTATTACACACTATGTCACAATACTTATGCCTATTCTCTCTTATTTTACAAGGTTTACATAAGGAGGGAGAATGCCGGCAGCTGGAATTCTGGGCTGGAAAAGGAGCAAATATTAGAGACCTATTCTGCACAACTCCAAAAGTCCTGAAACTCCACGAAAGTTATTTTTGGAAATAATAAAAAATACTAAGCGGAAGAAACACCAGAGGGGGCCCACACCCTGGCCACGAGGGTGGGGGGCGCGCCCTACCCCCTGGGCGCGCCCCCCTACCTCGTGGGCCCCCTGTTGGCCCTCCGGTGCCAATCTTCTGCTATATGAAGTCTTTCGTCCGAAGAAAAATCATAATCAAGCTTTCGGGACGAGACTCCGCCGCCACATGAATATGTTCAGATCATATGTACAGATCCTTTATGCATATTAATACTCCTCTTATTATGAACATGAATATGCTTTGTGAGTAGTTTCGTTTGTTCCTGAGGACATGTGAGAAGTCTTGCTATTAGTAGTCATGTGAATTTGGTATTCGTTCGATATTTTGATGAGATGTATGTTGTCTCTCCTCTAGTGGTGTTATGTGAACGTCGACTACATGACACTTCACCATTATTTGGGCCTAGAGGAAGGCATTGGGAAGTAATAAGTAGATGATGGGTTGCTAGAGTGACAGAAGCTTAAACCCTAGTTTATGCGTTGCTTCGTAAGGGGCTGATTTGGATCCATATGTTTCATGCTATGGTTAGGTTTACCTTAATACTTCTTTTGTAGTTGCGGATGCTTGCAATAGGGGTTAATCATAAATGGGATGCTTGTCCAAGTAAGGACAGCACCCAAGCACCGGTCCACCCACATCTCAAATTATCAAAGTACCGAACGCGAATCATATGAACATGATGAAAACTAGCTTGACGATAATTCCCATGTGTCCTCGGGAGCGCTTTTCTCTATATAAGAGTTTGTCCAGGCTTGTCCTTTGCTACAAAAAGGATTGGGCCACCTTGCTGCACCTTATTTACTTTTGTTACTTGTTGCTCGTTACAAATTATCTTATCACAAAACTATCTGTTACCTATTATTTCAGTGCTTGCAGAGAATACCTTGCTGAAAACCGCTTATCATTTCCTTCTGCTCCGCATTGGGTTCGACACTCTTACTTATTGAAAGGACTATGATAGATCCCCTATACTTGTGGGTCATCAGCCACGTAGAAGTAACTCCCAAAGGTTTGATAATAAACAGGCGAATAGGTACTACCTCATCTACTTCCCAAACCCACAAGTTAATCAGATCCTAACCATGCAATTGTTTGAGGATTGATCTAATGCAATAAAACTGGGTAGTAAAGAGGTATGATCAAAGTGTTACTTGCCTTGCTGATGATCCGCGAAACCTAGAGACTCGTAGTAGCACGCTTCACACTCCGGGTACTCTATCGCAAACAAACAAGCATACAATAAGCACTCAACTAGAAGCACAGGTAAAGCTCAAATAAGTGATCTAATCAGAAAGTTCAACTTAAGAACTCCGGTTTGCAAAAAGAATCAAACCAAACGAAGCAACGAAACTCATACTGCGAAAGAAACAAGATCCGTTTACTAATCTGGACTAAAGTCAAATTTTACAGTAGCAAAATCTTGTTCAAGTTGGTTAAATAGAAAGAGGGCTTCGAGACGAAGATCTAGGCGCTTGAATCGCCTGATTCCGACAAACGAGCGAAAAGTTATACTAGAACGAAAACCGGGTCAGAAATCGCGATCGAAAATAATCGCGGGAAAACCCTGGAAAAAGAAAACTGACGAACAGGCTAACGAACAAACGTTCGCTGTCTGCGGTTAACGGGTGAACGACGTCCGTTAAAACAAACGCACGGACGAACGTCCGCAAAATAACTAAACCGGGAAAAAATAAAACCGATCTAAAAAGAAAAAAACTAGGGTTTCTAAAAAAAAACGTACGGTTTTCTAATGAAGAAAACCGGCGGCGTCGGCGGGTTACCTCAGCGAGGTCCGGCGAGGTCGGCGGCGACGGCGGCACGGACTACGAGGCGGGGCAGGCGCTAGGGTTTGGGGGCTGGCGGCTCGGGCCTCCGCGGCTTTAAAGGGCCGGTCGAGCTAGTGTCCCAGGCGGACACGGCCCGGTTAGGTCGGTTGGCGTTTTTTAATAAATAATTCCGATGCGCAGAAAAACGAAGAAAAGAAATACTAAACAGACTCCAAAAATCCTAAAATAAAATTTCCCCGTCCTCTAAAAATCTATCGGACAAGGTGAACATTTATTTGGGCCTCGAATGCAATTTTGAAAAACGCATATTTTTCCTAATTCAAATAAAACAGCGATAAAACTCCGAATAAAATCTTATTTGATTTTAATATTAAATCTCCAATATTTCTTTATTTTGGGGAAGTCATTTTATCCCCTCACTTTTATTTTCATAAAAGAAATATTCGAAGAGAAAATAATTAAAATCAAACGATCCTCTTTTCAAAATTTGAGAAAACTCAAATATGAAAATAACGAAATCCCCAACTCTCTCCGTGGGTCCTTGAGTTGCGTAGAATTTCTAGGATCAAGCCAAAATGCAATAAAATATGATATGCAATGATGATCTAAAGTATAACATTCCAAATTGAAAATTTGGGATGTTACAAACCTACCCCCCTTAAGATGAATCTCGCCCTCGAGATTCGGGTTGGCTAGAAAATAGGTGAGGGTGATCTTTCCGTAGGTCTTCCTCTCGTTCCCAGGTGGCTTCGTCCTCGGTATGGTGGCTCCACTGAACTTTGCAGAGCTTGATAACCTTACTGCGTGTGACTCGGCTGGCAAACTCAAGAATCTTGACTGGTTTCTCCTCGTAGGTCAGGTCGGTATCCAACTGAATCGCTTCCAGTGGCACTGTATCTCTCAGAGGAATATCAGCCATCTCTGCGTGGCACTTCTTCAACTGAGAAACATGGAACACATCGTGAACTCCTGACAATCCTTCGGGCAATTCCAACTTGTAAGCAACTTCTCCCATGTGTTCCAAAACACGGTAAGGTCCTACAAATCTCAGGGCTAACTTTCCCTTAACTCCAAAGCGCTTCACTCCTCGGAGTGGTGATACATGAAGATACACTCTGTCTCTGACTTTGTTAAATGTCTCCTTGCGTTTAGAATCCGCATAGCTCTTCTGCCTGGACTGGGCTACCTTGAGTCTATCGCGAATCAGCTTAACCTTCTCTTCAGACTCTTTAACCAAATCTGGTCCAAACAACTGACGGTCTCCAACTTCATCCCACAACAATGGCGTCCTGCACCTCCTTCCGTACAATGCTTTGAAAGGGGCCATCTTCAAACTGGCTTGATAGCTGTTGTTGTAAGAGAACTCTGCATACGGCAAATTATCGTCCCAACTAGATCCATAGTCTAGCGCACAAGCTCTCAACATGTCCTCCAGAATCTGATTGACTCTCTCAGCCTGTCCATCTGTCTGCGGGTGAAAGGCTGTACTGAACTCTAGCCCGGTTCCCAAAGTCTCATGCAACTGATTCCAAAACTTTGAGGTAAACTGGGTTCCTCTATCTGATACAATGGTCCTCGGAACTCCATGTAGACATACGATCCTGGTCATGTATATCTTTGCCAACTTAGCACTGGTGTAAGTGGTCTTCACTGGGATGAAATGAGCTTCCTTTGTCAAACGATCGACTACAAAACATATCGAGTCATAGCCTGAACGAGTCCTGGGCAATCCCGTGATAAAGTCCATGCCTAGTTTATCCCACCTCCATTCGGGTATCGGCAATGGCTGTAGCAATCCAGCTGGCTTCTGATGTTCTGCCTTCACTCTCTGACATACATCACAAACTGCTACATACTCCGCAATGTCCTTCTTCATTCCGATCCACCAGAAACTATCCTTCAAATCCAGATACATCTTGGTATTTCTTGGGTGAATCGAATACGCTGAATCATGGGCCTCTTGCAGAATCAACTTCCTAATCTCCGGTTCATTTGGCACATATACGCGGTCCTCAAACCATAGGGTATCGTGCTCATCCTCACGAAATCCCTTAGCTTTTCCTTTGCTCATTCTTTCCTTTATCTCGGCAATCCCCTTGTCCGACTTATGAGCTTCCCTGATCTTATCCATCAAAGTAGACTGAATCTCCAATGCTGCTACATAACCTCGCCCATTTCCAAACATAGCTCACGAAGATCCTCTGCTAACTCCTTCGGTAACTCTCCGATCATGAGTGTATTGACATGACTCTTGCGGCTCAACATATCGGCTACTACATTAGCCTTTCCGGGATGATAATGCAACTTCATATCATAACCCTTAATGAGCTCCAACCATCTCCTCTGCCTGAGATTCAACTCCTTCTGCATGAAGATATACTTCAAACTCTTGTGATCCGTGTACACCTCACAATGGTTTCCGATGAGAAAATGTCTCCATGTCTTCAACGCATGCACTACGGCTGCTAACTCCAAATCATGGGTAGCATAATTCAACTCATGGGGTTTAAGCTGTCGGGAGGCATATGAAACAACTCTTCCTTCCTGCATAAGCATTGCTCCAAGTCCTCGACGAGAAGCGTCGCAATACACCTGGTAATCCTTGCGTTGATCTGGAAGAATCAACACTGGAGCTATAACCAAGTGTTTCTTCAACTCCTGAAAACTGGCCTCACATTCCTCAGTCCATTTGAACTTGGTGTCCTTCTTCAACAACTCCGTCATGGGCTTTGCGATCTTCGAGAAATTCTCAATGAACCTCCGGTAGTATCCTGCGAGTCCAAGAAAACTCCGGATCTCTCCAACTGACGTGGGTGATTCCCAATTTGTCACCGTGACAACCTTGGTAGGGTCTACTGCTATTCCTTCTCCGGATATAACATGTCCGAGGAATCCAACTTCCTTCAACCAAAACTCACACTTGCTGAACTTGGCATATAACTGGTGTTCTCTGAGCTTTCTAAGTACCAGACGCAAATGCTCTTTATGCTCCTCTTCATTCTTCGAGTAGACTAGAATATCATCAATGAACACCACGATGAACTTATCCAAAAACTCCATAAACACCTTGTTCATCATGTTCATAAAATAGGCAGGTGCGTTAGTCAGTCCAAATGACATAACGGTATACTCATATAGCCCGTACCTTGTGGTAAAAGCTGTCTTAGGTATATCCTGCTCTCGAATCTTGCAGCTGGTCAAACAAATCATTTATCATCGGCAGTGGGTACTTGTTCTTGATCGTCACCTCATTCAACCCTCGATAATCAACAACCATCCTCAACGATCCATCCTTCTTCTCCACTAGAAGCACTGGTGATCCCCAAGGTGACGAGCTTGGGCGAATATAGCCTTTATCCAGTAACTCCTTAATCTGCTTCTTAATTTCCTCTAAATCCTTAGCGGGCATCCTGTACGGTCTCTTAGATATTGGCCCTGTGCCTGGAAAAGCTTGATCAAAAACTCAATGTCTCTATCCGGTGGCATGCCTGGCAACTCTTCTGGAAATACATCCGGGAAATCCTTTACCACTGATACTTCCTCCTGTACAACTCCTGATAAGGAATTCACTTGAGTCCTATTCGGCACATGCCGGGATACATAGTTGATTCTTCTTCCTTCTGGGGTGGTAAGCAAAATCGACTTACTGGCGCAGTCAATGTTCCCTCCATACTTTGATAACCAATCCATGCCTAATATCACATCCAGTCCTTGTGAATCCAATACTATTAGGTCCGAGGGAAACAGGTAGTTACCAATCCTTAATGGTAACCGATCACACCATAGGCTAGCCATATACTCTGCTCTTGGCGAGGTTACTAACATGGGTGACCTAAGGGGTTGGGTTGGCAGTTTAAACTTATCCACAAACCCCCTTGATATGTATGAATGCGATGCACCAGTATCAAAAAGAACGATTGCAGTAAATGACTTAACCAAAAACTTACCTATTACTGCATCGGGTTGTGCTTCAACCTCCTCCACGCTAGTGTGGTTCACTTGTCCCCTGTTGAAAGGGTTAAGCTTCTTCCCAGAGCTTCCATTGCCATTCCCATTCTTTGCTTCAGAACACTCTGTGGCATAATGTCCATTCTTCCCGCACTTGAAACAAGTATTGTGGCTTAGATCCTTCTTGACGGGTGTTGCTGGGTTGGTACGGTTCTGGCCGTTGCTTCCTCCATTACCATTCCTGTTCTTGGGGCCACTATGGTTGTGCGACATCCCTCCATTGTGATTGTGACCTCCATGGTTATGTTTAAGGGGTCCTCCCGAGTTCGGGGTAAAGCGGGGTCTCTACTGAGCTCCAGAATTGTACTTCCCTTGTCCATACTTCCTCTTGTGGTTGTGAATCTGCTGTTGCTTCCCTTCAATCATGAGAGCTCTATCTACCAACTCCTGGTAGTTATTGAAAGTTGCCACCATCAACTGCATGCTCAGCTCATCATTCAGTCCTTCCAGAAACTTCTCCTGTTTAGCAGCATCCGTAGCGACGTCATCTGGGGCATAACATGCTAGCTTACTAAAGTCATCCACATACTGGCCAACTGTGCATCCTCCTTGGTGTAAGTTGCGAAACTCGCGCTTCTTCATGGCCATAGCTCCTGCTGATACATGGGCAGTGAGAAAAGCCTGCTGAAACTGGTCCCATGTAACGGTGTCGATGGGGTAAGTGGCTGTGAAATTCTCCCACCATGATGCTGCGGGTCCATCAAGCTGATGTGCGGCAAAACGCACTCTCTCCGCATCTGTGCATCCTGCAGTGGTCAACTCCCTTCCAATCTTGCGGAGCCAATCATCTGCAACTATCGGCTCGGTGCTACTGGAGAACACCGGCGGATTCAGCCTTAGAAAACGGGTTAAGTGATCAACAGGCGGTGGTGGTGGTGGGTTGTTGTTGTTGTTGTTCCCCTGATTCTGATTCTGGACTAGTATCTGCATCAATGCATTCTGCTGCTGGATCAACTGAGTGAGCTCCGGTGGGAAAGCAAATCCATTGTCGCGTCTCGGAGGCATCTGATGGGTTTAGAAAAGATGAGAAAACAGAATAGAATGAGGTCTAGGGGGAAAACACTACCCATATGCACATGAGACAAAACACAAACATATCACTTCAATCAATTCAAACAAGGGCATACAATCGGTCTAACTATCGTTACAAAAGTGCTCGGACTAATCTATATACATCGGGGAATACTACTACTGATATGGTGGTCGACTAGAAAAATTGATCGGTGGAAGATTCCATAATATCTGCTCCAGCTTCATCAACAAAGTCATCATCGCTATCGTCGGGGTCCGAGTCGGTGTCGTCGATGATGATGTAGTTCTCCAGGCAAGTGGAATCGTCGTCTTCTCCTCCTGGTGCGGGGTCTCCCATGAATACTCCTAGCTTCCTGGTCAGATCGTCATTCTTCTCCATGAGTATCGTCATTTCCTCCTCGTATCCATCGCGTGTAGACTTGAGTTCTTCCTCCAGCTCCGTGATCCTGGTCATTGCCTTCTTCAGATCTATCATGCCTGCGCACATCTGGTTCTTGTGGCGTCGAATGTGCTGGTTTAACTCCTGGATGAAAGCTGCAATAGAACTATCCTTCCTGGTGCTGATCATCTCCCATTGCTCATCTCGGCGCCCACAAATCTGGTAGATAGTATCCTTGAGATCCTTGTGGTAAACTTCTCCAATGCGTCCCATGGTGATGTGGGCTGCCATGCTCTTTCCTAGACTCCAGGTTGGTGCATCGAAGGAAAACTCTACGGGCTCCGTAACTGGCGTGAATGTCCTTCCTGGAACTTGAAATTGAATCATCCAGCGCTCCTCTTCTGGTAAAGTGGCGTTGTAAGTCCCGGTGAAGCTTAGTATTCCGATGTTCAGGTACCTAGTGACTTCCTTCAAGTGTCGTCCAAAAGGTGTGTCTTCATCCGGTTGTGCAAATTTGTTCCTTGCATCCGCCATCCTAAAGAGTAGAAAATGGAGAGGAGTCAGAAATGAGAAGAGAGCGGTGATCCAGGGTTTTAGCTTAGTGGTCGTGTCCTACAGTCAGCGTGTGCTCTGATACCATCTTGTAGCGACCATACCTCAAACAGTCTAATCTCTATGCATCAGTGTCATCCCTGGATCGGTAATGCTGACACGCACAGTACTTGAGGATTTATAACAGAGTAGCAATCACACACTTATTACATCGAATGTCTCAAAAGAGAACTTATTACAATAAATATGGCTTAAGACCATCTAAATCGATAACAATGGAAGGCTTGGAAGAGAAAGTGAGTCCATCAACTCCAACGGCATCACTGAGTGAACGACAACGACCTATGGCTCCTTACTCGTCGTCTGAAAAGTCTGCAACATGAACGTTGCAGCCCGAAACGGGTCAGCACATGGAATATGCTGGCAATGTAACACAAGAGAGTAATGAATAGAATAAATGCTATCACTACATGCATATTTGGCTGGTGGAGGCTGTATGGTTAATATGGTTTTGCGAAAAGCCAATTTTCCCCTACAACAAAGGAATAAATATTATTTAACTATCATGGTAGTTGTTAAACATTGAGAAGGTTCCTCCAGCTCAATCCCAATTAAGCATCATCATTAAACCCAATCAAATTATAATAAGAGTGATGAGATCAGCATGATAATCCAAGAACTAGATACTCAAGATGTCCATAACCGGGGACACGGCTAACCATGATTAGTTTGTACACTCTGCAGAGGTTTGCGCACTTTTCCCCACAAGACTCGAATACATCCATGGTCGGAGATTCGAGACACAGTTTTTCTGAAGCATTAACTCTCTACTCTGGATAGACAGTACCACCTACAACCCACTACATCTGCTAGTCTACCTCTTCAAGAGCTTCACGCAACTTACTCAACTATGCCAGACCCCATAATGGCTTGTGGGTGCACACGGAAGTTTCTAGCATGAATAATCTTATGATCCCTTTGAGCCTGGGTGGAGGGCACACGGGTCCTCCGGGATATCCTAGGACAACACTGGATTCTCCAGGTGCCCACAAGCAATCCACCCAGATGTGTATTTAAGTAGCCACCTTAAGTTGAACCATTAATTAACAAACTCACAACTGTCATGGATACACTCAAACCCAATCCACGTCTATGAGAATAGCATAGCAATATAAGCAACATAGAAGTAACTCCCAAAGGTTTGATAATAAACAGGTGAATAGGTACTACCTCATCTACTTCCCAAACCCACAAGTTAATTAGATCCTAACCATGCAATTGTTTGAGGTCTGGTCGCTACAACAGACCAATGAATCTATCGTTTGGTCAAATGACAGTTTTGTTGTCGATAAACCGCTTGGGCCAATAGATTGAACCATCATAAAAATCGCACGAGAGGGACCACAAAACCAGCACCTCTTGCATGCGGCCCAAAATGATGTATGTTGGGAAGGGGTGATGTGTGTTTTCAATATAGAATAATGTACAATTTAGATGTGGTGCCTACCTCTCGATATAGACAACAACCATGAAGGCAAGGTAGTTAAGGACGAGATACGCAGGGTTTGATGTAGGTCGAACCCAGCAATCCGAGCATGTGGTAGGGAATCCTGACAACGCATGAGCTCGAGCTTTGGTTGAGCGACATGTGACAGTGACCAGCCCTAATACGTACTAGGAGGAATCCATTCATGGCCAACACATAATACCCCTCATTATCGGTCAATGGGATGATGTATATATACACTCGGGGAGCCCACATATATGCGTGTCGTCACAAAAAACCGCACAAGGGAAACATGGTCGATCAGAAGACCCCGTATACACTGCATGCGACCTGAAAATATGTATGGGTACGGTGCTGTGTGATGTGTTTAAATCCCAAATGCACAACTTTGATGGGCCACCAACTACATTACAAACCGAACACCGTACCTGACTCCAAGCCTGGTTCAATACGTACGATGACAGTTTCCAAACTTCGAGGTAGCGGCAGCGGCGGGGGGGGGGGGGGGTCGTCCCACGCATGCGCTCAAACTTTATTTGGTCTAGCATGGGACACATATATCTATATATATATCTACTAGCAAGATGCCCGTGCATTGCACGGAACATCAAGATGCATTTTTTTACAAAACACCTGTTGTGACTGACCCATGCGGGAGTAATCCCATGTGTAAAAACTAATGATATCTTGAGAAAGAGGAGAGATAAGGTGAGGAGGAGTGGGGCGTGGTGGTGATTGGTGGTCGGACTGAGCGGAGGCATGGGGATGGACGACGCCGGCAACGGCCACCATGCCAGATTGTTCCAGAGGCTTCCTTTTTAATCGTTCAACAATAAAGTTGTGGGAGATAAGGATGAACGAGGGAAGGCCTTATCTGCAAATGTGGAGAGAGGTGCGGGTATCTTTTTGAAAATTATCATAGTTTGCTTTCTATCCGTCAGATATAGATCGTGCGGTCTATATTGCAAGATGGCAGGCACACCATCATCACCAACTCGGTTTTTTATAAGAGTAGAGATACATCTATACACCTATCTAGTGTGCGAATAACTTTGAAAGTTGGTCGTTGGATGAAGCAAATCCGACGGTACAGAGATGGCAAATCCGAGCACTACTGGCCGTTGGATATCATCCACATTCCACCAGATTCTGCCACATGCATGCATGTACAATCTAGAAGACTCCATGGCTGAACTTTAGCATAATGGACAAACCTCAAACACACAAGCACTTCTCCTTTGTTCTCTAGAATCTTCCACATCTTATTTGCCCAAACCTTTTTTTTCTAAATGAATTGTCACCTTTTGTTTTTACCTTTACAATGCACAATTCCATGAATCTTAAAATAGATTTTTTATAAAACTAATTGATTTTGGATGAGATGAACTATAAGAATTAAACGAACATCTACATCATGCATATATGACTGAAAGCTTACATGCTATAGTGTGGTATTTATTCATAATTTGGTTACCAAATCTCATGCGTGCAATGCACGCGTACCTTACTAGTATCAATAGGAAACCATCATGGTCAAACCCTTCTCATTTTGGGTCAAAGGGATAGATTGTGTAACATCCCAAAATTCTAAATTTTGGAATGTTATAATAAACAGATAGATTGGGCTGATTGTTTGATTGATTGACTGAAAGTGAGTGGAATTCGAAATCTTTTGAAAGTTAAATGAGAGGGAATAAAAGGACTTTCCCAAACTTTCATTTTGCTTTTATGGTCTCCATGAATTCAAATTCTTTTCATCACAAAACCCTGGAGAGAAGATGACATGACTTCTTCCTTTTATTTCAATGAAAGGGGGTGTTGAAAATATTTGAATATCATTTGAAAATATTTTCCAATTCTGAAACTTTATGCAACTCAATGATTTTCACGAGAGAAGATAAAATGACTTCTTCAAAACAAATGAAATATGAGTTGGGAGTTTCAAAGGATTTATTCAAAGTCCCATTGCAATTATTTTTCAATACTGGAGTTATTTGAGTTTTATTCAAATTATTTTTCTCCAAAAATAAAATATACAGAAAATAGGGTAACATGATTCCCTACATCAGAAAATTGGAGAAAAATAAATTTGAAATCATTTTGGTATTTTTAAAATGATTTTTTATTGGATTTTATTAAGGCAGTAGCACTGTTGAAAATTTGTGAGGATTTTATTTGACTTCACAAAAATGTTCACGTTGTAGGAAATCTTTTTCTGAAAATTCTGATATATTATATGCCTATATAATATTTTACTTTTATTTTTTTTATTTTGTTTGTCGGAGTTTTAAAAAAAAAACCACCCCTCCGACTGGGCCGGCCCAGCTCCCAGGCCAGGCCGCGGCCCAGCCCAGCTCGCCCGTCGCCCCGTTCCCGACCGGGACTCTCCCCGAGTCCGCCGCCGCGCCGCCATGGCCGTCGTGCCGCCTCCGGCCTCCTCTGCCCCCTTCCCCACGCCTCCTCCTCTTCCCCCCCCTTAAATAGCGCCGCCCCGGGCCCCCCCTCTCTCTCTCTGCCCCGCCGCCGCCTCTCCCGCATCTCACCGCTGCCGCACACCGTAGCCGCCGCCCCGTCGCCGTCGACCACCGTCGACGCCGCCATCCTCCTCGCTGCGACGCGCCGCCCCTCCCCGTCCACTCCGCCCTCGCCGCGGGCCACCAGAGCCGCCGCTCCGGTCGAGCCCGAGCCGCCGCCGCCCTTCTCCGACGCCGGCGAACCCCGCCACCGCCGACCCGGTCCGCCGCTGAAAAACCGCCGGTTTTCGATGAAAACCCCACCGGTATAAACCGTGAACCGCCCCGATTTTTTTATTATTCGTTTTGGTTTTATTAAGAAAACCTAGATCTGTTTTTTTAGGTTTTACTAAACTGCGAACGTCCACTGTTTAGATCATATAAACGAACGTTCACTATTTAGTTTTTTCTTTTTCAGTTATTTTCGGCCAGGGACCCGTCTGTGAATATTTTATTTACAGATTAGCCCCTGATCTTCAAACATCCATAACTTTTTACTCGTTTGTCCAAATCCAACGAAACCAACGCCCACTTCTTCGTTATGATCTCCTCTATCCAGTAAAACAACTTAAACATGTTTTTGAAAGTTTAAAAATTTGAATTCAAAAAGATTTGTATTCAAACTTCTTTTGTTCATAACTTAAGTTCCGTAACTCCGTTTGAGTTGATTCTTTTTGCAAATCGAAGCTCTTGACCTAAACTTTCTGATAAGGCCAAATTCACATAATTTTGGTACTGTTAGAAATTGTTTTATGTTGCAAGAGTTATTTGCTTGGTTTTGATGTTTTCCGAAGTGTCTTCTTCGTTCTTCTCGATCTTTTGAGTGATTGCTTATGTGTGGTTACCATTGCTTGCTCTCGATAGATTGACCGGAGTGTGACAGGTAGATCTATCCAGAGTATTGAGTGCGAATCATCTTCATCAACATTGCAGGCAAGTAACACTTTGATCATACCCCGTTCATACCCAGTTTTATTGCATTAGATCTGTTTTCCTCAAACACTTGCATGATTAGGATCTAATTAAATTGTGGGAACTGGGAAGTAGTTGAGGTAGTACCTATTACCTGTTTTATTTTATCAAACCCTTGGGAGTTACTTCTACGTTGCTATTATATTGCCATGCTATGCTCGTAGACGTGGATTGGGTTTGAGAGATATTCATGACAGATGTGAGATTGTTAATAATGGTTTACTTAAGGTGGCAACTAAAACTCACATCTGGGTGGATTGAGGCACCTGGAGAACCCTCGATCACCCGTTTCTCAAACGTCATGCAGTGCGAGAATCAAGCGGAGGCGATCGAGTCTTGTGGGGAAAAGTGCACAAACCTCTGCAGAGTGTACAAACTAATCATGATTAGCCGTGTCCCCGGTTATGGACAACTTGAGTATCTAGTTCTTGGATTATCCCGTTGATCTCATCATGTTACTTTTAATTAATATTGTTGGGTTAATGATGATACTTAATTGGGATTGAGATGCTGTCAACCATCTCAATGTTTCACAACCACCATGATAGTTAAATAAGATTTATTCCTTTGCAGTAGGGAAAAATTGGCTTTTCGCAAAAACATTATAACCATAGAGCTTTTTCCACTAGCCATATATGCATGTAGTATAGTATTATTTTGTTCATTTCTCCATGGTGTGAAATTGCCAGCATATTCCATGTGCTGACCCGTTTTCGGGCTGCAACGTTTCATGTTGCAGGATTCTTACGACGAGTAAGTGATACGTTAGGGTTACGATTTCTACACTCAACTTTGCCGTTGGAGTTGATGGGAATCCACAACCTTGTTACTTCCGCTATTTTGGATTGAGGTAATAGTATTTACGTTATTCTATACATGTGATTTACCTCTGTTATAAATCCTCGAGTACTGTGTGTGTGTCAGCATACCGATCCAGGGATGACACTTAAGCACAGAGACTTGATCCATTCGGGTCGGGTCGCTACAGATTGTCGTTAGATCTGGGAGCATCCAACGGAGCACACATACGATCCGTGGGGTTTGGGTTCTGGCCAATCAGAACCCACGACTCAGATCGCGCGCGCATCAAAGGGGGGGCATCGGCCACGGTTTGGTAGGCACACGGCTTTCGTGTGTGAACCGTGTGCGATTTGAAAACATTTTTTTGAAGGGGCTATTTGAAAACATTTACATGTGCTGTCAAAAGGGATGAGGATCGCCGTTCGATCAAGGAGAATCCAACAGTGCAGACGTACGGTCCATGGGGTTTGGGTTCTGGCCAATCAGAATGCACGACTCAGATCGCGCGCATAGCAGGGGGGATATCATACAGAAACCAGCATTCGGTGGAAACCGGTGAAAACCACGAGAAAAAGATGTTTTGAAGTTTAAAAAAAATTGAAAAAATGCAGGATGTTAAGAGGTGATGTTTTATTGCCACATAAAATTTCAAATTGAAACACATTACGAGATGTGAGCTATGAAAAAGACAAAATCAACGCTGAATAGTAATGTCACTATTCAGGGCTGAATTTGTCTTTTTCATAGCTCACATCTCGTAATGTTTTTCAACTTGAAATTTTGTGTCGCAATAAAACATCACCTTCTTAACATCCCACAATTTTTTCAGATTTTTATGAAACTTTAAAATATGGTTTCCGCAAAGTTTTCATTGAATATCGGCTTTCGTGAGTGAACCATGTGCTATTTGAAAACATTTCGTGAGAAGAATCTCGGTTTTTAAATCCCCGTAAATCCAAAACTAAGACGAAAATCATGAAACCTAGCATGGTGTCATGACGTGGCACTTATATGTCGAGGAATTTTTTCGTCCATTGTGGCGCAAGTTTTATTACAAGCCTCTTACAAACCGGAGCTTCTCTCAAAGAAGCCTCGTGGTTCCGATAAGGAAACGTGTCCCCCTTGTGGGCGAAACGTAATCACTGCCTCTTTTCGCCTTGTGTTTTCTTCTACGGGCAACATGGAACGACATAATATCCGTGCTGAAATTTAAACTTATTTAGGGTTCGTTTCGCCTTTTTATACACTAATTGAGTTTCCTAGGCATTTAATACCCATAATTCAAATCTGAACTACAAATACATGCTCCAGTTCACCAAAATGGCTAGAAAAATTATACATGTGTCCTTGGGTGCATGTTTAGGTCCCATGCCAGGAATGGGAACGAATTACAACCGTACCGGTGTCATGGCTCGTCCTCAAACATTTCGAATCTTGGTTTTTAAGTCCCTATAAATCCTAAACTCACGAGAAAGTCATCAAAGGTGGCATGGTGTCACGTCATGGCACATATATGTTGTGGTAAAAACATTGTCCAATTTGGGCCAAGCTTTATTACAAACCTCTTACAAAAATTGGAGCTTCTCTCAAAGAAGCCTCGTGGTTCCAATAGGGAAACGCGTTCCCCTTGTGGGCGAAACATAATCACTGCCTCTTTTCGCCTTGTATTTTCTTCCATGGGCAACATGGAACGACATGATATCCGTGCTGAAATTTAAACTTATTCAGGGTTCGTTTGTCCTTTTTATACACTGATTGAGTTTCCTAGGCATTTAATGTCCATAATTCAAATCTGAACTACAAATACATGCTCCAGTTCACCAAAATGGCTAGAAAAATTATACATGTGTCCTTGGGTGAATGTTTAGGTCTCATGCCAGGAATGGGAACGAATTACAACCGTACCGGTGTCCTGCTCGTCCTCAAACATTTTGAATCTCGGTTTTTAAGTCCCCATAAATCCTAAACTCACCAGAAAGTCATCAAAGGTGGAATGGTGTCACGTCATGGCACATATATGTCGTGGTAAAAACATTGCCAATTTGGGCCAAGATTTATTACAAACCTCTTACAAACCGGAGCCTGTCGCAAGAACCCTCGAGGTTTCGATAGGGAAACGTGTCCCCTTGTGGGCCAAACGATAATCACTCCCTATTCTAGCCTCATATTTTCTTCTACACGCGACACGGAACAACTGGAGATTCACGTTGAACTTTGAAATTATTCAGGGTTCGTTTGACCTTTTTTATTCATTAATTGAGTTTTCTAGGCATTTCAATGTCCATAATTCAAATCCGAACTACAAATACATGCTCTAGTGCACCAAAATGGCTAGAAAAAACATACATGCTTCCTTGGGGTGCATGTTTAGGTCCCATGGAACGAATGGGAACGAATTCAACCGTCTCGCCGTCCTGGCTTGGCCACAAACATTGCGAATCTCGGTTTTTAAATCTCTATAAATCCAAAACTCACCTGGAAGAAACTTGGCATGGTGTCACTACATGGTCCATATAATTGTCCAATTTGGGCGAAGCTATATTACAAGCTTTTTTACAAACCGGAGCCTGTCGCAACCCTCGTGGTTCCGGTAGGGAAACATGCCCCTCTTGTGGGCGAAACGATAATCGCTGTCTCTTCTCACCTTGAACTTTGTTTTCTACAGGCAACATAGAATAACAGGAGTGTCGGGCTGAAATTTGAAACTGTTCAGGGTTCGTTTGGCCATTCTATATGTATTACTAATTACTAAGTTTTCTATGCATTTAATGTAGTCCATAATTCAAATTTGAACTACAACCACATGCTCCAGTGAAGCAAAATGGGTGGGAAATCGTACATGTGTCATTGGGTGCATGTTTAGGTCCCATTTAAGGAATGGGAATGAATTACAAACTTTTCATCGTCCTGAAACATTGAGAATCTCGGTTTTTAAATCCCAGTAAATCAAAAAGTCACCCAAAAAACATGAAACTTGGCATGGTTTCATGACATGGCACATATATGCCGTGGTAAAAAAATCGTCCAGTTTGAGAAGAGGCGCACACATTAGTAGCCAACGAAGTCCTTTTTGAAACAAAAGCTGACACGTTAATATCACAAACGGTTGTATTATATTAACCGTGTCAAAATTTAACCATACTCGATGGCGTGCGTGCAACTGCTTGATTAGACGGGACGAGCGCGAGAAGTCCGTTGTGCAGGCTCTACGGGACGCGTGCAAGCAGTCCGCCGCGCAGGCTCGACGGGACGCGTGCATGCTGTCCACCTCGCAGGCTCAACGGGACACGTGCGAGCAGCAAGGCCGCCCATGCTCACCGGGAAGCGAGCTCTTTGACCTCCATGCACCAGCCTCCGCCCGCCTCGCTCACAACTTCTCCATTAATGGGTTAATTAAAGGACCTGGATGGAGGTTGTTTGCTTGTGATCCCATGGCAACATTTGCTTTGTTCGTGTTTTCAACTCGTATTCCGCCCTAATTTAAATGGCCACATAGGGCAACGGATAATACGACCACAAATAAAATGGCAACGGATAATACGACAACAAATTTACAATGGCGCAGATAATAATTGTCTTACATATTCCGGATAATTTAAAATGCCACATGCGGCAAAGCCCGAAAGACACGGGGGCAAGAGAAGAAGGAAATTGCAGACAATGATATGGGTCGCTACTGTCTCTACTCGTCGATGGATCGCCGGGCGGCGAAATCCTCCAGCTCCTTCTTCAATTCCTCACGACTTTGCTTGAAAGCAGCCATGGATTCCTCCACCTCCTGCTCGCGCTCGATCCGGAGCTTCCTGATGCCACCCATCAATTCCTCGACGACCGCTTTCAGCGTCATCTTTGAGGCACTGCTCTGCTCATGCAGCATCTTCCAGTCGGCGGCCTCCTCCTCCTTCTCGGCGACCAACTTGAGGAGCTTCGCATTTTCACCCATGATTTGCTCGACGAGGCCGGTCGCCTTGTCAACCGAGGCGTCGCTGATCTTGAGCAGCTTCATCAAGCCGTCGACCAGCTCCTGCTGCGTAGTGACGCCAGCGAGAATGTCGTCGTCGCCGGCGAAGGACTTCAGGAACGCCGTCTCTTCGTGCTGGCCGATGCCGCGAATGCGCTTGTGAGAGCCCTCGCATGCCCGTGAGAGCTCATTCGAGGGCTCCGCGGCGTGCCAGGACATCTCTCCTGCGGCTGCGGCTTCGCGGAGGGACCTCTCTAGTGCTTTCGCGGCCTTGGTCTTTGCTGCCCGGTTATATGTCCACCCTAACTCCTCCTACCGGTCATGGCAGAACGAGTTAACAGAAAAATCAGTTTCGTGGGTGACGAGGAGAGGAACTGTGAAGTAATTTTCGAGTGGGTGGTTTTTATAGCCCGGTGCTAAGTGTGAACACATATTAGTTTGATAGTTGTGAATAGATTTGCAATTACTTATTGTGTTGTAATCAGCAATGTGACGAGAAACAAGGTCAAAATTTGTTGATGGCAGAAGGCTGACCACGTGGTTGCTCGCCGTTGAGGCAGCCGCGGGGCGCTCCGTTCTGGCGTCCCTGCGCGCGCTCTGCTCGCCTTTGAGGCAAAGTTACAATGGAAACGGTTGATAATTCTTAATAATTGTCTTACATATTCAGGATAATTTAAAATGCCAAATGCGGCATGGCCTAGAACACTCACGACCTACATATGCATACAATTATAATAAAATATAAGCTAAAAGGCTGAGCTGGCGGCCTTCCGACGATGGTCTTCTCGGACTCCATGATCCACATAGCACCCTTGCGGCTGCTCACGCAACTAAAATCTGAACCGTGTTTGATAGCTCTGCCATCGCAAACGTTTTGCACCTTTTTTGACAGTTTTTTACATCCCCGTTTGTGATTAATGCATCGCACATAGTTTCGTCAAAGGGTCTCTGATCATAGTGTCGCGTTAGCAGCATCCTGTAGTAGTGATAGCCTCCACGATATTTATGTTCATGGTGATTTATATCCTACTCATGCTTGCACTCAATGTTAGTTAATCTCAATGCATGTTTATGACTGTTGTCGCTCCTCAATCTTTTGCTAGCCTTCACTTGTACTAAGCGGGAATACTTCTTGTGCATCCACTTCCATAAACCCAAAGTTGTTCCATATGAGTCCACCATACCTACCTATATGCGGTATTTACCTGCCGTTCCAAGTAAATTTGCATGTGCCAAACTCTAATCTTCAAATGATAATCTAATTTGTATGCTCGAATCGCTCATGTAGTCACTGGGGGTTGTCAGTATCTTCCATGCTAGGTGGGTTATTCTCACGATGAGTATTTATTCACCTGTCATTCACAAGAAAGTGGCTGGTAATTGGGATGCCCAGTTCCATGCTCGAAATCAAATCAAAATATAACTTCAAACAAAACTCCCCCAGGACTATTGTTGGTATGGACGGTACCCGTTGTTTCGGACCAGCCGTGGAGTGTGCTTGTTGGTGGAGGGGGAGTAAAAACTTTACCATTCTGTTTGGGACCCGCCTATAATGTATCTAGCATGGAAGATAGTGAGATCTCTTGGTTGTTGATGTCTACTACGCAACCTTCTTCTTGTAGACGTTGTTGGGCCTCCAAGTGCAGAGGTTTGTAGGACAATAGCATGTTTCCCTCAAGTGGATGACCTAAGGTTTCTCAATCCGTGGGAGGCGTAGGATGAAGATGGTCTCTCTCAAGCAACCCTGCAACCAAATAACAAAGAGTCTCTTGTGTCCCCAACACACCCAATACAATGGTAAATTGTATAGGTGCACTAGTTCGGCAAAGAGATGGTGATACAAATGCAATATAGATGGTAGATATAGGTTTTTGTAATATTAAAATATAAAAACAGCAAGGTAGCAAGTGGTAAAAGTGAGCAAAAACGGTATTGCAATGCTTAGAAACAAGGCCTAGGGTTCATACTTTCACTAGTGCAAGTTATCTCAACAACGATAACATAATTAGATCATATAACAATCCCTCAACATGCAACAAAGAGTCACGCCAAAGTCACTAATAGCGTAGAACAAACGAAGATATTATTGTAGGGTACGAAACCACCTCAAAGTTATTCTTTCTGATCGATTTATTGGGCTATTCCTATAAGTGTCACAAACAGCCCTAGAGTTCATACTAAAATAACACCTTAAGACACACATCAACCAAAATCCTAATGTCACCTAGATACTCCAATGTCACCACAAGTATTGGCGGGTTTGATTATACGATATGCATCACATAATCTTAGATTCATCTATTCACACCAACACAAAGAACTTCAAAGAGTGCCCCAAAGTTTCTATCGGAGAGTCAAGACGAAAACGTGTGCCAACACCTACGCATAGGTTCACAAGGTCACAAAACCCGCAAGTTGATCACCAAAACATACATCAAGTAGATCACATGAATATCCCATTGTCACCACAGATAAGCACATGCAAGACATACATCAAGTGTTCTCAAATCCTTAAAGACTCAATCCGATAAGATAACTTCAAAGGGAAAACTCAATCCATTACAAGAAGGTAGAGGGGAGAAACATCATAAGATCCAACTATAATAGCAAAGCTTGCGGTACATCAAGATCGTGCCAAATCAAGAACACGAGAGAGAGAGAGAGATCAAACACATAGCTACTCATACATACCCTCAGCCCCGAGGGTGAACTACTCCCTCCTCGTCATGGAGACCGCCGGGATGATGAAGATGGCCACCGGTGATGATTTCCCCCTCCGGCAGGGTGCCAGAACAGGGTCCCAATTGGTTTTTGGTGGCTACAGAGGCTTGCGGGGGCGGAACTCCCGATCTAGGTTCTGTTCTGGAGGTTTGGGATATATAAGAGGTGTTGGCGTCGAGAACAAGTCAGGGGAGTCCACGAGGGGCCCACAAGGTCAGAGGGCGCGACCTCCACCCTTGTGGAGGCCTCAGGACTCCTCTGGTGCATCTCCGGCACTCCGTGGGCTTCTTTTGGTCCAAAAACAATCGTCGTAAAGTTTCAGGTCATTTGGACTCCGTTTGATATTCCTTTTCTGTAAAACTCAAAAACAAGGAAAACACAGACATTGGCACTGGGGCTCTAGGTTAATAGGTTAGTCCCAAAAATCATATAAATGCATATAAAACATCCAAGATAGACAATATAATAGCATGAACAATCAAAAATTATAGATACGTTGGAGACATATCAGTTGTTATGTTGACAATGAAAGCATACCGCTCAAAATTATATTCATCTCTGTTTAAAGCTCGAGCTCTGGCACCTCTACTAATCCCTGCTTCCTGATGACCCACAAGTATATGGGATCAATCATAGTCCTTTCGATAAGTAAGAATGTCGAACCTAACGAGGAGCAGAAGGAAATGACAAGTGGCTTTCAGCAAGGTATACTCTGTAAGCACTGAAATTATAAGTAACGAGTAGTTTGATAGCAAGATAATTTGTAATGAGCAAGTAACGGTAATAGTAACAAATTTTCAGCAAGGTAGCCCAATCCTTTTGAGGCAAAGAACTGGCCAAAACGGTCTCTTATGATAAGCAAAGCGTTCTTGAGGGTACACAAGAATATCATCTAGTCACTTTCACCCTGTTGGTTTGATTTGTGTTCGCTACTTTGATAATTTGATATGTGGGTGGACCGGTGCTTAGGTGTTGTTCTTAGTTGAACAAACCTCCTACTTATGATTAACCCCCTCGCAAGCATCCGCAACTACGAGAAAAGTATTAAGAATAAATTCTAACCATAGCATTAAACTTTTGGATCCAATCGGTCCCTTACGGAATAGCGCATAAACTAGGGTTTAAGCATCTGTCACTCTCGCAACCCATCATCTAATAACTACTCCACAATGCATTCCCCCTAATATGGTGAAGTGTCATGTAGTCTATGTTCACATGACACCACTAAGGGAATCACAACATACATATCATCAAAATATCGAACACATATCAAGTTCACATGATTACTCGCAACAAGATTTCTCCCGTGACCTCCAGAACAAAAGTAACTACTCACAAATTATAATCGTGCTCATGATCAGAGGGGTATTAAATAGCATAATGGATCTGAACATGTAATCTTCCACTGAATAAACCATATAGTAATCAACTACAAGATGTAATCACCACTACTAGTCACGCACAAATACCAATCTATAGTTTTGATACAAAGATTGAACACACGAGATGAACTAGGGTTTGAGAGGAGATGGTGTTGTTGAAGATGTTAATGGAGATTGCCCTCCCCAAGATGGGAGAGTTGTTGGTGATGATGATGACGATGATTTCCCCCTTCTGGAGGGAAGTTCCCCCGGGGGAATCGCTTCTCTGAAGGGCAAAAGTCCTCCTACCCAAGTTCCGCCTTGAGACGGAGGCGCTTCATCCTGAAAGTCCTCCCTTTATTTTTTCTAGGTCAAAATGACTTATATACCAGAAGAGGGGCACCGGAGGTGGGCCGAGGAGGGCACAACCCACCGCGCCTGGGCTCCCTGGCGCGCCCAGGTGGGTTGTGCCCACCTGGTGGGCCCGCTCTGGTACTTATTGGATCGAGTATTTCTTATATATTCCATAAAGATCTCCGTGAAGTTTCATCTCATTTGGAGTTGTGCAGAATAGGTAGCCTAACTTAGCTTTTTCGGGTCTAGAATTCCAGGTGCCGGCATTCTCCCTCTTTGTGTGTACCTTGCATATTATGAGTGAAAAGGTATTAGAATTACTCCAAAAAGCATTATTATACATAAAAACAATATAAATAACAGTAGGAAAACATGATGCAAAATGGACGTATCAACTCCCCCAAGCTTAGACCTCGCTTGTCTTCAAGCAAAAAACTGAAATCAAAAAACATGTCCACATGCTTAGAGAGAGAGAGAGAGAGAGGTGTCGATAAAACAAAATACGGACATAGAAGCATCATGTATCTTATTATAATAGCAACAAGCTTTAACATAAAACTTTATCATAGAACTTTTATCATAAACTTCTCATGAGTAAGTAACAATTCATCACAACATCGATGTATAAAGCATAAACTCTATTGAAAACCAACAAACTATGTTCTCAGTCAACTTTGCAACTACAATTCACCATCTTTTCAGGAAGGGTCAAGTATCGGAGCCTTTTTGGCAAGTCCACATACTCAACCATCATATAGTCTTCTATGATTGCTAACACTCACCGCATACACATGAGCAAAACGTTTCAACCGGTCACATAGAAAGATAGGGGCTTATAGTTTCGCCTCTCGATGCATTCACCTCAAGGGTGATGTCAACAAGAATAACTCATGCTATCCATATCCAACTGGATATATGTGCCTAGATCATTCCTCACCACATGATGATTGTCAAAAGAGAAAATAAAAAGGAATAGAGAGAAAAACTTGGACTCTTGCATAAAATTAAAGATAGGCCCTTCGCAGAGGGAAGCAGAGGTTGCCATGCGCTTTTTGTTTGTATGCTCAATCTCTTAGTGCAAAAGAACATCACGTTATATTGCCCCTTATGATAGCAACCTTTATTATGCAGTCTGTCGCTTTTATTCTTTGCCATCACAAGTTCGTACAATGCTCAATTTTCTCTTACACTAAATGATCTAACACTTTTAGAAGCAATTTTTATTGCCTTATTGCACCGATGACAACTTGAAGGATCTTACTCAATCCATAGGTAGGTATGGTGGACTCTCAAAACAAGATTTGGGTTTAAGGGTTTTTGGGTGCACAAGTAGTATCTCTACTAAGTGCAGAATTTTTGGCTAGCAAAGATAGGGGACAAGCACCACATGTTAAAGGACCTATGAAAATATAACTTCTATGTGAATATGAACAAACATAAATCATTACGTTGTCTTCCTTGTCCAACGTCAACAACTTTGGCATATAATATTTTGATGAAGGCTCACAATCACAAAAGATGTCCAAGATAGTGTATTTGCATGTGAATCTTCTATCCCCTTATTAATTCTTTCATGAATTGCATAATTGACCAATGCTGTGTTTGTAGAACTCCAATAAAATTTTCTACTTATACTCTTCCTTATGTGATGTCATTACTTAACATAAGATTAGCATATGATCCTTTTCATTTATTTACTTTCTTTTTATTGAACATGAAAGTAAAGAAAGCAAAACTCAAGCTAAACTTTATTATATATCTCGCACACGATTACAAGGATAGATCACTAAGCAAACATTCGAAAAGAAAGGATCGAACTATACTTTTTTTTCATCTAAAGCAAAAGATAACTATGGATCAAACTAAGATAAGTAAAGGCAAAGGATAGTGAAGGTGATACGATACCGGGGCACCTCCCCCAAGCTTGGCACAAGCCAAGGGGAGTGCCCATACCCGATACTCAGTTTTCCTTTGGCGATGAAGAAGGAGGTGGTGGTGATGAAGTAGAGGCAATCTTATCCTTCATGAGCAAAATATTCTCCAATCTACGGATGACGCTCCGGAGGGCGATGACATGCTCTTGCAACAGAATATTTTCACGGATGAGATATTTATTTTGCACATTAACCGTTTCAATGATCCGAAAGGCTTCGATTTTGATGGGGTGAGATGATCATAGTAAGGTTTAAGGATATCTTCTTCTTCCTCATTGGCAAGCAAGGCCTGCTCAACCACCGGTGCTTGATCTCCAGTGGCCTCCTTGATCTTGTCTCCTTTGACAACTTCTTGGGGCTCTTCTCTCTTCAACTCAATCTTCATCAACCAAGCATCCTCTTATACATTGTTGGAGGAGGGACAAGACATGATGCCTGGCTTAACAGATCTGATCGAAAACAGCAAGAAAAGAAAACAGAAGATTTCTCCGTGATACGGTGGTCAATAGGTTCAGGGGGTATATAAAGATTTTTTATCTTGGAAAACAAGCAAACGGAAGAAAAACGAAGTCCGGAAGGTACCCAAGGTGGGCACAACCCACCTGGGCACGCCTAGCAGGCGCGCCCAGGCGCGCCCTGGTGTCTTGTGCCCACCAGGGTCACCTTCCTGGTAGTTTCTTATTTTCCTAATTTTTTATATATTCCAAAACTGACAGAAAATATTTTTGTGGATTTTTCAGAGTCCGTTTACTTACCGCATCACGTACCTCCTCCTTTTTCACGGTTCTTGAGTGTTCCGGAAGGTTTCCTTTATGTGTTCTTCCGGTGTCATAGTTTGGATAATATTTCTTCAACATTAATGGGCGTACCTGAGATATAATGTTTTATTCTTTGCCCATTGACAACCTTCGGGTTAGTACCTTCGGCATTATTTATTTTAATAGCTCCAGATCGATAGACCTCCTCGATAACATAAGGTCCTTCCCATTTGGAGAGGAGTTTTCCTGCAAAGAATCTAAAACGAGAGTTGTACAAAAGAACACATTCTACAACTTTGAACTCACGCTTTTGGATTCTTTTATCATGCCATCTTTTAACTTTTTCTTTAAATAACTTGGCATTTTCATAAGCTTGGGTTCTCCATTCATCTAGTGAGCTAATATCAAATAACCTCTTTTCGCTGGCAAGTTTGAAATCATAGTTGAGTTCTTCAATTGCGCAATATGCTTTATGTTCTAACTCGAGAGGCAAATGACAAGCTTTTCCAAAAACCATTTTTTAAGGAGACATATCCATATGATTTTTGTAAGCTGTTTTATAAGCCCAGAGTGCATCATCTAATTTCTTAGACCAATTCTCCCGGGACCTCTTGATAGTCTTTTGCAAAATTAATTTTATTTCTCTATTGCTAAGTTCAACTTGACCACTAGACTGAGGATGATAAGGTGATGCAATTCTATGGTTAACATCATACTTAGTAAGCATTTTACGGAAAGCACCATGAATAAAATGTGAACCACCATCAGTCATTAAATATCTAGGAACTCCAAACCTTGGGAAAATAACTTCCTTGAGCATTTTGATAGAGGTGTTGTGATCAGCACTACTAGTTGGAATAACTTCTACCTACTTAGTAACATAATCAATAGCAACCAAAATATGTGTATAATCATTAGAGGAAGGAAAAGGTCCCATGTAATCAAATCCCCAAACATCAAATGGTTCAACAGCAAGAGAATAATTCATAGGCATTTCCTGATGCTTACCAATATTACCAATTCGTTGACACTCATCACAAGATAAAACAAACTTACGGGCGTCTTAGAAGAGAGTAGGCCAATAAAAACCAGATTGCAATACCTTGTGAGCTGTTCTGTCTCCCGCATGATGCCCTCCATAAGCTTCGGAGTGAGATTTCCGTAGGATTTGTCCCTATTCATGCTCAGGTACACAATGTCTAATAATATCATCTACTCCTTCTTTATAAAGATGTGGGTCATCCCAAAAGTAATGTCTTAAGTCATAGAAGAATTTTTTTCTTTTGTTGGTAAGTGAAGCTAGGGGTAGATATTTAGCAACAATGTAATTACCATAGTTAGCATACCAAGGAGTGTTATGAGAAATATTTATTGCAGCTAGTTGTTCATCAGGAAAGCTATCATTAATAGGTCGTGGGTCATCAAGAATATTTTCTAACCTAGAAAATTTATTAGCCACAGGGTTCACAGGTCCCTTTCTATCAGTAATATGTAAGTCAAATTCTTGCAATAAGAGAACCCACCTAATGAGTCTAGGTTTAGAATCTTTATTTTCCATAAGATATTTTATAGCACCATGATCGGTGTGAACAATTAATATAGAATCAACAATGTAAGATCTGAATTTATCACAAGCAAACACAACTGCTAAAAATTCTTTTTCAGTAGTAGCATAATTTTGTTGGGCACTGTCTAGAGTTTTACTAGCATAATGAATAACATTTAATTTCTTATCAACTCTTTGTCCTAGAACAACACTGACATCATAATCACTAGCATCACACGTAATTTCAAAAGGCAAGTTCCAATCAGGTGGTTGAACAATAGGTGTAGAAATCAAGGCTTTCTTAAGTGTTTCAAAGGCTTCTACACAATCATCATCAAAAACAAATGGAACATCCTTTTGTAAAAGATTAGTAAGAGGCCTAGAAATTTTAGAGAAGTCTTTAATAAACCTCCTATAGAAACCAACATGACCGAGGAAACTACAAATACCTTTGATATCTTTAGGACATGGCATTTTCTCAATTGCATCAACTTTAGATTTATCCACCTCAATACCCCGTTCAAAAATTTTATGTCCCAAGACAATACCTTCATTAACCATAAGTGTCACTTCTCACAATTCAAGACAAGATTAGTTTGCTTGCATCTCTGCAAAACTCGATCAAGGTTGCTTAAGCAATCATCAAAAGAAGTTTCATATACGGAATAATCATCCATGAAAACCTCAACAATGTTTTCACAAAAATCAGAGAATATAGCAGCCATACATCTTTGAAAGGTAGTAGGTGCATTGCATAAACCGAAAGGCATACGTCTATAAGCATAAGTTCCAAAAGGACAAGTAAAGTTAGTTTTCTCTTGATCAGGTTGTGAAACAGGTATTTTAGAAAAACCAGAATATCCATCAAGGAAACAAAAGTGTGTGTGCTTTGACAGTCTTTCTAGCATTTGATCAATAAAAGGTAGAGGCCAATTATCTTTTCTAGTAGCTTTATTTAATTTTCTAAAATCAATTACCATTCTATAACCAGTGACAATTCTTTGTGGAATAAGTTCATTCTTATCATTCGGAACAATAGTAATACCTCCTTTCTTGGGGACACAATGGACAAGGCTTACCCATCTACTATCAACTATAGGATAGAATATGCCTGCTTCCAGAAGCTTCAGTATTTCAGTTCTTACCACTTCTTTCATTTTAGGATTCAAACGTCGTTGGTGATCAATAATGTGCTTAGCATCAGGTTCCATATTAATTTTGTGCTGACATAGAGTGGGATTAATGCACTTTAAATCATCAAGAGTATATCCAATAGCAGCTCGGTGCTTTTCCAAAACCTTCAATAATCTTTCTTCTTCATGTTCTGAAAGGTTAGCACTAATAATAACAGGATATATCTTCTTCTCATCAAGATAAGCATATTTCAAAGTGTCTAGAGATTGTTTTAATTCAAACACGGGATCACCTTTGGGTGGAGGAGGACCTCCTAGAGTTTCAATAGGCAAATTGTGTTTAAGCAGAGGACGTTGTTCAAACAAAATCTTATCTATTTTGTTTCTTTCATGCATATGCATATTATTGTCATGGTCTAGCAAATAGTGTTCTAATGCATCAGTAGGAGGCACAACAATATAAGCAAGACCAATTATTTCATCCTTACTAGGAAATTCTTTCCTATGATGCTTTCTGGTAAACTTAGAAAAATTAAACTCATGAGACCCATCACCAAAACTCACACCGATAGTTTGTTTCTTACCATCTATTTTAGCACTGACGGTGTTCAAGAAAGGTCTACCAAAGATAATGGGACAAAAATCATCTTGTGGGGAACCAAGAACAAGAAAATCAGTAGGATATTTTATTTTCCTGCACAAGACTTCAACATCTCTAACAATCCCAAGTGGTGTGATGGTGTCTCTATTAGCAAGTTTAATAGTAACATCTATGTCTTCTATTTCAGCTGGTGCTATTTCGTTCATAATTTCTTGATATAAGGTAAAAGGAATAGCACTCATGCTAGCACCCATGTCACATAAACCATGATAAAAGTGATCTCCTATTTTAACTGAGACAACAGGCATGCCAACAACAGGTCTATGTTTATCTTTTTCATCGGGTTTGGCAATCCTAGCAGCTTCATCACAAAAGTAAATAGCATGCCCATCTATATTTTCAACCAAGAGATCTTTAACCATAGCTATGCGAGGTTCTACCTTAATTTGTCAGATAGTTTAGGTGTTCTAATATAGCTTTTATTGACCACAATTGAAACTTTAGCATGCTCCTTTACCCTAAGAGGGAAAGGTGGTTTTTCAATATAAGCAGTAGGAACAACTGGATCAACATTATAGATAATAGTTTCATCTTTAGCTATTACCGGTTCTTTAATTTCTTGTTTAATAGGTGGGTGATATTTAAACCACTTCTCCTTAGGGAGATCAACATGAGTAGCAAAGATTCACAAAAGGAAGCTACTATCTCACAGTCAAGTCCATATTTAGTGCTAAACTTTTGAAAAGCATCGGTATTCATAAAAGATTTAACACAATCATACTTATGCTTAATACATGACTCTTTAACTTCGTAGGGTTCCCAATCTTCAGAGTTGCGTTTAATTCTTTCTAAAGGATCCCACCGAAATTCAATAGTCTTCTTCATAAAGGAACCGGTACAAGAAGTATGGAGCATGGATCGATCATCATTAGAAAGCCGAGCATAAAAATTCTGAATGATAATTTCTCTTGAGAGCTCATGATTGGTGCATGAATATAACATTGACTTAAGCCTCCCCCAAGCTAGAGCGATACTTTCTCCTTCACGAGGCCAAAAATTATATATATAATTCCGACCACGATGAACTAGATGCATAAGATATTTTTTTTGGTGAAACTTCAATTTCAATCGATTCTAATTCCAAGATCCAATATCATGGCATAGCCTATACCATGCCAATGCTTTTCCCTTCAAAGATAAAGGGACAACCTTCTTCTTAGTTTCATCTCCAGGTAAACCTGCAAGCTTAAATAATCCACAAATTTCATTCACATATATCAAGTGCATATCAGGATGTTCGGTTCCATCTCCTGCATAAGGATTAGCTAGCAGTTGTTCTATCATACCCGAAGGAATTTCATAACCAATATTTTCAGTAGGTGCAGTAGGTTGAGAGGTAACTAATTATGGTTCCGGTCGAGGTGAATATACCCCGAACAAACCCCTCAAAGGATTGTTCTCCATAGTAACAAGTGACAATAAATTTCAGCACGTAGTAATAACTTTTCCTTACCAATTTCCACTTACCAAAAGCGCTTAACTCCCCGGCAACGGCGCCAGAAAAGAGCCTTGATGACCCACAAGTATATGGGATCAATCATAGTCCTTTCAATAAGTAAGAGTGTCGAACCCAATGAGGAGCAGAAGGAAACGACAAGTGGTTTTCAGCAAGGTATTCTCTGCAAGCACTGAAATTATAAGTAACGAGTAGTTTGGTAGCAAGATAATCTGTAACGAGCAAGTCACGGTAATAGTAACAAATGCGCAGCAAGGTAGCCCAATCCTTTTGAGGCAAAGGACGGGCCAAAACGGTCTCTTATGATAAGCAAAGCGTTCTTGAGGGTACACGGGAATTTCATCTAGTCACTTTCACCATGTTGGTTTGATTTGTGTTCGCTACTCTGATAATTTGATATGTGCGTGGACCGGTGCTTAGGTGTTGTTCTTACTTGAAAAAACCTCCTACTTATGATTAACCCCCTCGCAAGCATCCGCAACTACGAGAAAAGTATTAAGAATAAATTCTAACCATAGCATTAAACTTTTGGATCCAATCGGTCCCTTACGGAATAGCGCATAAACTAGGGTTTAAGCTTCTGTCACTCTCGCAACCCATCATCTAATAACTACTCCATAATGCATTCCCTTAGGCCCAAATATGGTGAAGTGTCATGTAGTCGACGTTCACATGACACCACTAAGGGGATCACAACATACATATCATCAAAATATCAAACACATATCAAGTTCATATCATTACTTGCAACAAAATTTCTCACGTGACCTCAAGAACAAAAGTAACTACTCACAAATGATAATCATGCTCATGATCAAAGGGGTATTAAATAGCATATCGGATCTGAACATATAATCTTCCATCGAATAAACCATATAGTAATCAACTACAAGGTGTAATCAACACTACTAGTCACCCACAAGTACCAATCTATAGTTTTGATACAAAGATTGAACACACGAGATGAACTGGGGTTTGAGAGGAGATGGTGCTGTTGAAGATGTTGATGGAGATTGCCCTCCCCAAGACGGGAGAGTTGTTGGTGATGATGATGACGATGATTTCCCCCTCTGGGAGGGAAGTTCCCCGGCGGAATCGCTCCGCCAGAGGGCAAAAGTGCTCCTGCCCAAGTTCCGCATCGCGACGGCGGCGCTTCGTCCCGAAAGTCCTCCCTTTATTTGTTCTTAGGTAAAAATGACTTATATACTAGAAGAGGGGCATCGGAGGTGGGCCGAGGAGGGCACAACCCAACAAGGCGCGCCTGGGCTCCCTAGCGCGCCCATGTGGGTTGTGCCCACCTGGTGGGCCCCCTCTAGTACTTATGGGTTCCAGTATTTCCTATATATTTGATACGTCCATTTTGCATCATGCTTTTATATCAATATTTATTGCATTATGGGCTGTTATTACACGTTATGTCACAATACTTATGCCTATTCTCTCTTATTTTACAAGGTTTTCATGAAGAGAGAGAATGCCGGTAGCTGGAATTCTGGGCTGGATAAGGAGCAAATATTAGAGACCTATTCTGCACAGCTCCAAAAGTCCTGAAACTTCACGGAAGTTATTTTTGGAACTAATAAAAAATACTGGCGAAAGAATCCACCAGAGGGGGCCCACACCCTGGCCATGAGGGTGGGGGGTGCGCCCTACCGCCCTGGGCGCGCCCCTGCCTCGTGGGCCCCCTGGCAGGCCTACGGTGACCATCTTCTGCTATATGAAGTCTTTTGCCCTGGAAAAATCATAAGCAAGCTTTCGGGAAGAAAATCCGCCGGCACGAGGTGGAACCTTGGCGGAACCAATCTAGGGCTCCGGCGGAGCTGTTCTGCCTGGGAAACATCCCTCCGGGAGGGGGAAATCATTGCCATCGTCATCACCAACGATCCTCTCATCGGGAGCGGGTCAATCTCCATCAACATCTTCACTAGCACCATCTCCTCTCAAACCCTAGTTCATCTCTTGTATCCAATCTTTGTCCCAAAGCCTCAGATTGGTACCTGTGGGTTGCTAGAAGTGTTGATTACTCCTTGTGGTTGATGCTAGTTGGTTTATTTGGTGGAAGATCATATGTTTAGATCCTTTATGCATATTAATACCCCTGTAATTATGAACATGAATATGATTTGTGAGTAGTTACGTTTGTTCCCGAGGACATGGGAGAAGTCTTGCTATAAGTAGTCATGTGAATTTGGTAATCGTTCGATATTTTGATGAGATGTATGTTGTCTCTCCTCTAGTGGTGTTATGTGAACGTCGACTACATGACACTTCACCATTGTTTGGGCCTAGAGGAAGACATTGGGAAGTAATAAGTAGATGATGGGTTGCTAGAGTGACAGAAGCTTAAACCCTAGTTTATGAGTTGCTTCGTAAGGGGCTGATTTGGATCCATATGTTTCATGCTATGGTTAGGTTTACCTTAATACTTCTCTTGTAGATGCGGATGCTTGCAATAGGGGTTAATCATAAGTGGGATTCTTGTCCAAGAAAGGGCAGCACCCAAGCACCAATCCACCCACATACCAAATTATCAAAGTAATGAACGCGAATCATATGAGCGTGATGAAAACTAGCTTGACAATAATTCCCATGTGTCCTCGGGAGCGCTTTTCTCTATATAAGAGTTTGTCCAGGCTTGTCCTTTGCTACAAAAAGGATTGGGCCATCTTGCTGCACCTTATTTACTTTCGTTACTTGTTACCCGTTACAAATTACCTTATCACAAAACTATCTGTTACCGATAATTTCAATGCTTGCAGAGAATACCTTACTGAAAACCGCTTGTCATTGCCTTCTGCTCCTCGTTGGGTTTGACACTCTTACTTATTGAAAGGACTACGATATATCCCCTATACTTGTGGATCATCAAGACTCTTTTCTGGCGCCGTTGCTGGGGAGAGAATCGCCTTTGGTAGGTGGAATTTTGTATGGAAAAATTTATATAGTGTGCTGAAATTTACTGTCACTTGTTACTATGGAACATAATCCTTTGAGGGGCTTGTTCGGGGTATCTTCACCCTGACCAGTAGAGCAAAGAGTTTCTCCTCAACCTACCGAACCTACTGAAATTTTTTACTTTGAAATTCCTTCGGGTATGATAGAGAAACTGCTAGCTAATCCTTTTACAGGAGATGGAACATTACATCCCGATTTGCACCTAATCTATGTGGATGAAGTTTGTGGATTATTTAAGCTTGCAGGTATGCCCGAGGATGTTATCAAGAAGAAGGTATTCCCTTTATCTTTGAAGGGAGAGGCATTGACATGGTTTAGGCTATGTGATGATATGGGATCATGGAACTACAACCGATTGAAATTGGAATTTCATCAGAAGTTTTATCCTATACATCTTGTTCATTGTGATCGTAATTATATATATAATTTTTGGTCTCGCAAAGGAGAAAGCACCGCTCAAGCTTGGGGGAGGCTTAAGTCAATGTTATATTCATGCCCCAATCATGAGCTCTCAAGAGAAATGATTACTCAAAATTTTTATGCTCGGCTTTCTCTCAATAATCGCTCCATGCTCGATACTTCTTGTACTGGCTCTTTTATGATGAAGACTATTGAATTCAAATGGGATTTATTGGAAAGAATTAAACGCAACTCTGAAGATTGGGATCTCGATGAAGGTAAGGAGTCATGTATAAAACCTAAGTTTGATTGTGTTAAATATTTTATGGATACCGATGTTTTCCGTGAATTTAGCACTAAATATGGAGTTGACTCTAAGATAGTAGCTTCTTTCTGTGAATCCTTTGCGACACATGTTGATCTCCCTAAGGAGAAGTGGTTTAAATATAATCCTCCCATTGCAGTAAAAGTAGTTGCACCTATTAAAGTTGAAGAAAAGACTATCACTTATAATGATCATGTCATTCCTACTACTTATATTGAGAAACCACCTTTCCCTGTTAGAAGAATAAAGGATCATTCTAAAGCTTCAACTGTGGTCAATAAAAGTAACATTAAGACACCCAACCCCCTGAGCAAATTAAAGTTGAACCTAGTGTTGCTATGGTTAAAGATCTCTTGGCTGATAATATTGATGGGCTTGTTATTTACTTCTGCAATGAAGCTGCTAGAATTGCTAGACCTGGTGCTAAAAATAAACATAGACCTGTTGTAGGCATGCCTGTTATTTCTGTTAAGATGGGAGATCATTGTTATCATGGCTTATGTGATATGGGTGCTAGTGCAAGTGCAATACCTCACTCTTTATACAAAGAAATTATGCATGATATTGCACCTGCTGAGATAGAAGAAATTGATGTTACAATTAAGCTTGCCAATAGAGATAATATTTCACCAGTCGGGATTGTTAGAGATGTTGAAGTCTTGTGTGGGGAAGTTAAATATCCTGCTAATTTTCTTGTTCTTGGTTCCCCACAAGATAACTTTTGTCCCATTATATTTGGTAGACCCTTCTTGAATACTGTTAATGCTAGGATAGACTGCGAAAAGGATGTTGTTACTATTGGCTTGGGTGATATGTCTCATGAGTTTAATTTTGCTAAATTTCGTAGACAACCCCGTGATGAGGAATTGCCTAGTAAAGATGAAATTATTGGTCTTGCTTGTATTGCCGTGCCTCCTAATGATCCTTTAGAACAATATTTGCTAGACCATGAAAATTATATGTTTATGAATGAAAGAAGGGAAATAGATGAAGTATTCTTTAAACAGGGACCTATTTTGAAACACAACTTGCCTGTTGAAATACTAGGGGATCCCCCTCCACCCAAGGGTGATCCCGTGTTCGAGCTTAAACCTTTACCTGATACTCTTAAATATGCTTATCTTGATGAGAAGAAGATATATCCTATTATTATTAGTGCTAACCTTTCAGAGCATGAAGAAAAGAAATTATTGAAAACTCTGAAGAAGCACCGTGCTGCTATTGGATATACTCTTGGTGATCTTAAGGGCATTAGTCCCACTCTATGCCAGCACAAAATAAAATTGGATAAAGACGCTAAACCAGTTGTTGATCACCAACGATGGTTAAATCCCAAGATGAAAGAAGTGGTAAGGAAAGAAATACTAAAGCTTCTGGAGACAGGTATAATTTATCCTGTTGTTGATAGTCAGTGGGTAAGTCCTGTCCATTGTGTCCCTAAGAAGGGAGGTATTACTGTTGTTCCTAATGATAAAGATGAATTGATCCCACAAAGAATTGTTACAGGTTATAGAATGGTAATTGATTTCCGCAAATTAAATAAAGCTACTAAAAAGGATCATTACCCTTTACCTTTTATTGATCAAATGCTAGAAAGATTATCCAAACATACACATTTTTGCTTTCTAGATGGTTATTCCGGTTTCTCTCAAATACCAGCGTCAAAAGAGGATCAAGAAAAGACTACTTTTACTTGCCCTTTCGGTACCTTTGCTTATAGACGTATGCCTTTTGGTTTATGTAATGCACCTGCTACCTTTCAAAGATGCATGATGGCTATATTCTCTGATTTTTGTGAAAAGATTGTTGAGGTTTTCATGGATGATTTCTCCGTATATGGAACTTCTTTTGATGATTGCTTGAGCAACCTTGATCGAGTTTTGCAGAGATGTGAAGAAACTATCCCCGTCTTGAATTTGGAGAAGTGCCACTTTATGGTTAATGAAGGCATTGTCTTGGGGCATAAAATTTCTGAAAGAGGTATTGAAGTTGATAAAGCTAAAGTTGATGCTATTGAAAAGATGTCGTGTCCCAAGGACATTAAAGGTATAAGAAGTTTCCTTGGTCATGCCGGTTTTTATAGGAGGTTTTAAGGACTTCTCAAAAATTTCTAGGCCTATGACTAATCTCTTACAAAAAGATATTCCTTTTGTCTTTGATGATGATTGTGTAGAAGCATTTGAAATACTTAAGGAAGCCTTGATTTCTGCACCTATTGTTCAGCCACCTGATTGGAATTTACCCTTTGAAATTATGTGTGATGCTAGCGACTATGCTGTAGGTGCTGTTCTAGGACAAAGAGTTGATAAGGAATTAAATGTTATTCAATATGCTAGTAAAACTCTAGACAGTGCCCAGAGAAATTATGCTACTACTGAAAAAGAATTTTTAGCAGTTGTATTTGCTTGTGATAAGTTCAGACCTTATATTGTTGATTCCAAAGTAACTGTTCACACTGATCATGCTGCTATTAAACCTAGACTTATTAGATGGGTTCTCTTGCTACAAGAATTTGATTTGCACATTATTGATAGAAAGGGAGCTGAGAACCCTATTGCAGACAACTTGTCTAGGTTAGAGAATGTTCTTGATGACCCACTACCTATTGATGATAGCTTTCCTGATGAACAATTAGCTGTCATAAATGCTTCTCGCACTGCTCCATGGTATGTTGATTATGCTAATTACATTGTTGCTAAATTTATACCACCTAGTTTCACATACCAGGAAAAGAAAAAGTTTTTCTATGATTTAAGACATTACTTCTGGGATGACCCACACCTTTATAAAGAAGGAGTAGATGGTGTTATTAGACGTTTTATACCTGAGCATGAACAAGAACCGATCCTACGCAAGTGTCACTCCGAGGCTTATGGAGGACACCACGCTGGAGATAGAACTGCACATAAGGTATTGCAATCCGGTTTTTATTGGCCTACTCTCTTCAAAGATGCCTGTAAGTTTGTCTTATCTTGTGATGAATGTCAAATAATTGGTAATATTAGCAGACGTCAAGAAATGCCTATGAATTATTCACTTGTTATTGAACCAATTGATGTTTGGGGCTTTGATTACATGGGACCGTTTCCTTCTCTAATGGGTATACACATATTTTAGTTGCTGTTGATTACGTTACTAAGTGGGTAGAAGCTATTCCAACTAGTAGTGCTGATCATAACACCTCTATTAAGATGCTTAAAGAAGTTATTTTTCCGAGGTTTGGAGCCCCTAGATATTTAATGACTGATGGTGGTTCACATTTTATCCATGGTGCTTTTCGTAAAATGCTTGCTAAGTATGATGTTAATCATAGAATATCACCCACAGTCTAGTGGTCAAGTAGAATTGAGTAATGGAGAGCTCAAATTAATTTTGCAAAAGACTGTTAATAGATCTAGAAAGAATTGGTCTAAGAAACTTGATGATGCATTATGGGCCTATAGAACTGCATATAAAAACCCTATGGGTATGTCTCCGTATAAAATGGTTTATGGAAAAGCATGTCACTTACCTCTTGAACTCGAACATAAGGCATATTGGGCCATTAAAGAGCTCAGTTATGATTTCAAACTTGCCGGTGAGAAGAGGTTATTTGACATTAGCTGACTTGATGAATGGAGAACCCAGGCCTATGAGAATGCCAAACTGTTTAAAGAAAAGGTTAAAAGATGGCATGACAAAAGAATACAAAAGAGTGAGTTTAATGTAGGTGATTATGTGTTGCTATTCAACTCTCGTTTAAGATTTTTTGCAGGAAAACTTCTCTCTAAATGGGAAGGTCCTTACGTTATCGAGGAGGTCTATCGTTCCGGTGCCATAAAAATCAATAACTTCGAAGGCACAAATCCGAAGGTGGTGAACAATCAAAGAATCAAACATTATATCTCAGGTAATCCTACAAATGTTGAAACTAATGTTATTGAAACCGTAACCCCGGAGGAATACATAAGGGACACTTTCCAGAACGTTTCAGACTCCGAAAAGGAATAGGTATGTGGTACGGTAAATAAACCGACTCCAAAACAGTTCTAATGGCAATTTTTCTCCGTTTTGGAATATTTAGAAAAATAGGAAAATAAGAAGTAGTCCGGGAAGGACACGAGGCGTCCACGAGGGTGGAGGGCGCGCCCCCAGCCTCGTGGGCACCTCATGTGCCCTCCGGACTCCGTTTTCTTGCATGATACTTCTTTTGGTCGGTAAAAATTCATTATTTAATCTCCCGAAGGTTTTGACCACCGTACCACACAAATATCCTCTGTTTTTGTTTCAAGCTATTTTTCTGATAGATCTAGATCACCATGACGTCTCCAAGTGCCCCCAAGGACAAGTTCTTCGAGAAGGTCATCAACCCCTACCTCGCGGAAGTGCTGCAACATCCTCAAACCATTAAGATGCGTGAGGGGTTGCTGCACATCCGTGATGTTGAGGGACCAAGGAGGACCGGAAGCATGGAGACAAGGCTCGAGGCAATGGAGCAACAAGTTTTCAAGTGTCAGGAGATGGTGGAGCATGGACTCGACTCCAATCACATAATGATCACGGAGTTCACCAACAACCACAAGCTGGAAGCCAAGGACATTGGGGAGGCTATCTTGAAGCTTCATGAGAAAATTGAGCACCTCCAAGCCCAGATCTATGACCTGCAAAACCAAAACTGTGAGTATGAATATAGATTCAAGAGGATGAGTTTGGCTGCAGATTTAAGGATCCCGGAGACTCGATCATCCTTCTATGATGGCGAGCCTATGCCCTGGAAGAGGAACGACAAGCGTGCATCATCAACAACTCCATCTCCTTCACCACCAAAAGAGACATAATCACATGGGTATGGGCACTCCCCTTGGCAACTGCCAAGCTTGGGGGAGGTGCCCCGGTATCGTATCACCATCACACTCCTATCTTTCCCGTTTTTCTTAGTTTGATCCTTTTAGTAATATATTGATCTAGTAGAATAAAGTTTTAGTATGATTTAGTTTTTAGTTTTGCTCTATGATCCTTCTATGTGATCGAGTCTGTGAGCTATATATAATAAAGATTAGTGTTGAGTCACGGGCTTGATTATTTTGCTATGATCTTGAAAGAAAAGAGAAAGAATAAAAAGAAGTAAAGAGATCATATCGATCTTATGGAGAGTAATGACTTCACATATAAAGAGTATGATGAATAAAAGTTGTTGAGAGTTGACAAACATAGTTTTGGCCATCGTTGCAATTAATAGGAAGTAATAAAGAAAGAGAGGTTTTCACATATAAATATACTATCTTGGACATCTTTTATGGTTGTGAGAACTCATTAAAATATGACATGCTAAAGAGTTGATGTTGGACAAGGAAGACAATGTAATGGGTTATGTTGTCTTATATCCAAAATAAAGTATATTGTCATGCATCATCCAACATGTTGAGCTTGCCTTCCCCCCTCATGCTAGCCAAATTCTTTGCACCAAGTAGAGATACTACTTGTGCTTCCAAATATCCTTAAACCCGGTTTTGCCATGAGAGTCCACCATATCTACCTATGGATTGAGTAAGATCCTTCAAGTAAGTTGTCATGTTGCGCGCAATAAAAATTGTTTTCTAAATATGTATGTTCTATTAGTGTGGAGAAAATAAGCTTTATACGATCTTGTGATATGGAAGCAATAAAAGCAATGGACTGCATAATAAAGGTCCATATCACAAGTGCCAATGTAAAGTGACGTTCTTTTGCATTAAGATTTCGTGCATCCAACCCTAAAAGCACATGACAACCTCCGCTTCCCTCTGCGAAGGGCCTGTCTTTTACTTTTGTCTTATACCTTATACAAGATTCATGGTGATCTTCACCTTTCCTTTTTACATTTTATCCTTTGGCAAGCACATTGTGTTGGAAAGATCCTAATATATATATATATATATATATATATATATATATATATATATATCCAATTGGATGTAAGTTAGCATGAATTATTATTGTTGACATTACCCTTGAGGTAAAAGGTTGGGAGGCAATACTATAAGCCCCTATCTTTCTCTGTGTCCGATTAAAACTCCATACCCATAAGTATTGCGTGAGTGTTGGCAATTGTGAAAGACTATATGATAGTTGAGTATGTGGACTTGCTGAAAAGCTCTTATATTGACTCTTTCCGATGTTATGATAAATTGCAAGTGCTTCAATGACCGATATTATAGTTTGTTGGTTCTCAATGAAGTTCCTGATTCATACTTTGCATTGTGAATAGATTATTACTTGAGCATAAGAGATCATATGACAATATCCATATATGTTGCTGTTATAAGAATGATCATGATGCCATCATGTCCGTATTTTATTTTATAGACACCTCTATCTCTAAACATGTGGACATATTTATCGTTATCGGCTTCCGCTCGAGGACAAGCGAGGTCTAAGCTTGGGGGAGTTGATACGTCCATTTTGCATCATGCTTTTATATCGATATTTATTGCATTATGGGTTGTTATTACATGTCATGTCACAATACTTATGCCTATTCTCTTATTTTACAAGGTTTACATAAAGAGGGAGAATGCCGGCAGCTGGAATTCTGGGCTGGATAAGGAGCAAATATTAGAGACCTATTCTGCACAGCTCCAAAAGTCCTGAAACTTCGCAGAAGTTATTTTTGGAATTAATAAAAAATACTGGCGAACGAATCCACCAGAGGGGGCCCACACCCTGGCCACGAGGGTGGGGGCGCGCCCTACCCCTGGGTGCGCCCCCTGCCTCGTGGCCCCCCTGGCAGGCCTTCGGTGATCATCTTCTGCTATATGAAGTCTTTTACCCTGGAAAAAATCATAAGCAAGCTTTCGGGAAGAAACTCCGCCGCCACGAGGCGGAACCTTGGCGGAACCAATCTAGGGCTCCGGCGGAGCTGTTCTGCCGGGGAAACATCCCTTTGGGAGGGGGAAATCATCGCCATCGTCATCACCAACGATCCTCTCATCGGGAGGGGGTAAATCTCCATCAACATCTTCACCAGCACCATCTCCTCTCAAACCCTAGTTCATCTCTTGTATCCAATCTTTGTCCCAAAGCCTCAAATTGATACCTGTGGGTTGCTAGTAGTGTTGATTACTCCTTGTAGTTGATGCTAGTTGGTTTATTTGGTGGAAGATCATATGTTTAGATCCTTTATGCATATTAATACCCCTCTGATTATGAACATGAATATGATTTTTGAGTAGTTGCGTTTGTTCCTGAGGACATGGGAGAAGTCTTGCTATAAGTATTCATGTGAATTTGGTATTCATTCGATATTTAGATGAGATGTATGTTGTCTCTCCTCTAGTGGTGTTATGTGAACGTCGACTACATGACACTTCACCATTGTTTGGGCCTAGAGGAAGGCATTGGGAAGTAATAAGTAGATGATGGGTTGCTAGACTGACAGAAGCTTAAACCCTAGTTTATGAGTTGCTTTGTAAGGGGCTGATTTGGATCCATATGTTTCATGCTATGATTAGGTTTACCTTAATACTTCTCTTGTAGTTGCGGATGCTTGCAATAGGGGTTAATCATAAGTGGGATGCTTGTCCAAGAAAGGGCAGCACCCAAGCACCGGTCCACCCACATACCAAATTATCAATGTAACGAACGCGAATCATGTGAGCGTGATGAAACCTAGCTTGGCGATAATTCCCATGTGTCCTCGGGAGCGCTTTTCTCTATATAAGAGTTTGTCCAGGTTTGTCCTTTGCTACAAAAATGACTGGGCCATCTTGCTGCACCTTATTTACTTTCGTTACTTGGTACCCGTTACAAATTACCTTATCACAAAACTATCTGTTACCGATAATTTCAGTGCTTGCAGAGAATACCTTACTGAAAACCGCTTGTCATTTCCTTCTGCTCCTCGTTGGGTTCGACACTCTTACTTATCGAAAGGACTACGATGGACCCCCTATACTTGTGGGTCATCAATATTCCATAAAAAAACTCCTTGAAGTTTCAGCTCATTTGGAGTTGTGCAGAATAGGTAGCCTGATGTAGCTTTTTCAGGTCCAGAATTCCAGCTGCTGGTATTCTCCCTCTTTGTGTGTACCTTGCATATTATGAGAGAAAAGGCATTAGAATTACTCCAAAAAGCATTATTGTACATAAAAATAATATAAGTAACAGTAGGAAAACATGACGCGAAATGTGTTGGAGATCGTTGCAGAATTTTAAAATTTTCTACGCATCACCAAGATCCATCTATGGAGTTTACTAGCAACGAGAGGGAAGGAGTGCATCTACATACCCTTGTAGATCGCGAGCGGAAGCGTTCAAGTGAACGGGGTTGATGGAGTCGTACTCGTCGTGATCCAAATCACCGATGACCGAGCGCCGAACGGACGGCACCTCCGCGTTCAACACACGTACGGAGCAGCGACGTCTCCTCCTTCTTGATCCAGCAAGGGGGCAGGAGAGGTTGATGGAGATCCAGCAGCACGACGGCGTGGTGGTGGAAGTAGCGGGGATCCCGGCAGGGCTTCGCCAAGCACAAGCGGGAGGGAGAGGTGTCACGGGAGGGAGAGGGAGGCGCCAGGGGCTAGCGTACTGCTGCCCTCCCTCCCCCCACTATATATAGGGGTCCTGGGGGGGGCGCCGGCCCCCTGGAGATCCCATCTGAGGGGGGGCGGCGGCCAAGGGGTAGCTTCCCCCCAAGCCAAGTGGGGGGCGCCCCCACCCCTAGGGTTTCCAACCCTAGGCGCAGGGGGAGGCCCAAGGGGGGGCGCACCAGCCCACCAGGGGCTGGTTCCCATCCCACTTCAGCCCATGGGGCCCTCCGGGATAGGTGGCCCCACCCGGTGGACCCCCGGGACCCTTCCGGTGGTCCCGGTACAATACCGATAACCCCCGAAACTTTCCCGGTGGCCGAAACTGGACTTCCGATATATAATTCTTCACCTCCGGACCATTCCGGAACTCCTCGTGACGTCCGGGATCTCATCCAGGACTCCGAACAACTTTCGGGTTTCCGCATACTAATATCTCTACAACCCTAGCGTCACCGAACCTTAAGTGTGTAGACCCTACGGGTTCGGGAGACATGCAGACATGACCGAGACGCCTCTCCGGTCAATAACCAACAGCGGGATCTGGATACCCATGTTGGCTCCCACATGTTCCACGATGATCTCATCGGATGAACCACGATGTCGAGGATTCAATCAATCCCGTATACAATTCCCTTTGTCAATCGGTATGTTACTTGCCCGAGATTCGATCGTCGGTATCCCAATACCTTGTTCAATCTCGTTACCGGCAAGTCTCTTTACTCGTACCGTAATGCATGATCCCGTGGCTAACTCCTTAGTCACATTGAGCTCATTATGATGATGCATTACCGAGTGGGCCCAGAGATACCTCTCCGTCACACGGAGTGACAAATCCCAGTCTCGATCCGTGTCAACCCAACAGACACTTTCAGAGATACCTGTAGTGTACCTTTATAGTCACCCAGTTACGTTGTGACGTTTGGTACACCCAAAGCACTCCTACGGCATCCGGGAGTTACACGATCTCATGGTCTAAGGAAAAGATACTTGACATTGGAAAAGCTCTAGCAAACGAACTACACGATCTTTGAGCTATGCTTAGGATTGGGTCTTGTCCATCACATCATTCTCCTAATGATGTGATCCCGTTATCAATGACATCCAATGTCCATAGTCAGGAAACCATGACTATCTGTTGATCAATGAGCTAGTCAACTAGAGGCTTACTAGGGACACGTTGTGGTCTATGTATTCACACATGTATTACGATTTCCGGATAACACAATTATAGCATGAACAATAGACAATTATCATGAACAAGGAAATATAATAATAACCATTTTATTATTGCCTCTAGGGCATATTTCCAACAGTCTCCCACTTGCACTAGAGTCAATAATCTAGTTACATTGTGATGAATCGAACACCCATAGAGTTCTGGTGTTGATCATGTTTTGCTCTAGGGAGAGGTTTAGTCAACGGATCTGCTACATTCAGGTCCGTATGTACTTTACAAATATCTATGTCTCCATTTTGAACACTTTCACGAATGGAGTTGAAGCGACGCTTGATATGCCTGGTCTTCCTGTGAAACCTGGGCTCCTTGGCAAGGGCAATAGCTCCAGTGTTGTCACAGAAGAGAGTCATCGGGCCCGACGCATTGGGAATCACCCCTAGGTCGGTAATGAACTCCTTCATCCAGATTGCTTCTTGTGCTGCCTCTGAGGCCGCCATGTACTCCGCTTCACATGTAGATCCCGCCACCACGCTTTGCTTGCAACTGCACCAGCTTACTGCCCCTCCATTCAAAATATACACGTATCCGGTTTGTGACTTAGAGTCATCCAGATCTGTGTCGAAGCTAGCATCGACGTAACCCTTTACGACGAGCTCTTCGTCACCTCCATAAACGAGAAACATATCCTTAGTCCTTTTCAGGTACTTCAGGATATTCTTGACCGCTGTCCAGTGTTCCATGCCGGGATTACTTTGGTACCTTCCTACCAAACTTACGGCAAGGTTTACATCAGGTCTGGTACACAGCATGGCATACATAATAGACCCTATGGCCGAGGCATAGGGGATGACACTCATCTTTTCTCTATCTTCTGCCGTGGTCGGGCATTGAGCCGTGCTCAATTGCACACCTTGCAATACAGGCAAGAACCCCTTCTTGGACTGATCCATATTGAACTTCTTCAATATCTTGTCAAGGTACGTACTCTGTGAAAGACCAATGAGGCGTCTTGATCTATCTCTATAGATCTTGATGCCTAATATATAAGCAGCTTCTCCAAGGTCCTTCATTGAAAAACACTTATTCAAATAGGCCTTTATACTTTCCAAGAATTCTATATCATTTCCCATCAATAGTATGTCATCCACATATAATATGAGAAATGCTACAGAGCTCCCACTCACTTTCTTGTAAACACAGGCTTCTCCATAAGTCTGTGTAAACCCAAACGCTTTGATCATCTCATCAAAGCGAATGTTCCAACTCCGAGATGCTTGCACCAGCCCATAGATTGAGCGCTGGAGCTTGCATACTTTGTCAGCATTCTTAGGATCGACAAAACCTTCCGGCTGCATCATATACAATTCTTCCTTAAGGAAGCCGTTAAGGAATGCCGTTTTGACGTCCATTTGCCATATCTCATAATCATAGAATGCGGCAATTGCTAACATGATTCGGACGGACTTCAGCTTCGCTACGGGTGAGAAAGTCTCATCGTAGTCAACCCCTTGAACTTGTCGATAACCCTTAGCGACAAGTCGAGCCTTATAGATGGTCACATTACCATCCGCGTCTGTCTTCTTCTTAAAGATCCATTTGTTTTCTATGGCTCGCCGATCATCGGGCAAGTCAGTCAAAGTCCATACTTCGTTTTCATACATGGATCCTATCTCGGATTTCATGGCTTCTAGCCATTTGTCGGAATCTGGGCCCGCCATTGCTTCTTCATAGTTCGAAGGTTCACCGTTGTCTAACAACATGATTTCCAGGACAGGGTTGCCGTACCACTCTGGTGCGGAACGTGTCCTTGTGGACCTACGAAGTTCAGCAGTAACTTGATCCGAAGCTTCATGATCATCATCATTAACTTCCTCCCCAGTCGGTGTAGGCACCACAGGAACATCTTCCCGCGCTGCGCTACTTTCCGGTTCGGAAGGGGTGACTATCACCTCATCAAGTTCCACTTTCCTCCCACTTATTTCTTTCGAGAGAAACTCTTTCTCCAGAAAGGACCCGTTCTTGGCAACAAAGATCTTGCCTTCGGATCTGAGGTAGAAGGTATACCCAATGGTTTCCTTAGGGTATCCTATGAAGACGCATTTTTCCGACTTGGGTTCGAGCTTTTCAGGTTGAAGTTTCTTGACATAAGCATCGCATCCCCAAACTTTTAGAAACGACAGCTTAGGTTTCTTCCCAAACCATAATTCATACGGTGTCGTCTCAACGGATTTCGACGGAGCCCTATTTAAAGTGAATGCGGCAGTCTCTAAAGCATAGCCCCAAAATGAGAGCGGTAGATCGGTAAGAGACATCATAGATCGCACCATATCCAATAGAGTGCGATTACGACGTTCGGACACACCATTTCGCTGAGGTGTTCCAGGCGGCGTGAGTTGTGAAACTATTCCACATTTCCTTAAGTGTGTGCCAAATTCGTGACTCAAATATTCTCCTCCACGATCTGATCGTAAGAACTTTATTTTCCTGTCACGTTGATTCTCAACCTCACTCTGAAATTCCTTGAACTTTTCAAAGGTCTCAGACTTGTGTTTCATTAGGTAGACATACCCATATCTACTCAAGTCATCAGTGAGAGTGAGAACATAACGATAGCCACCGCGAGCCTCAACACTCATTGGACCGCACACATCGGTATGTATGATTTCCAATAAGTTGGTTGCTCGCTCCATTGTTCCGGAGAACGGAGTCTTGGTCATCTTACCCATGAGGCATGGTTCGCACGTGTCAAATGATTCGTAATCAAGAGACTCCAAAAGTCCATCAGCATGGAGCTTCTTCATGCGCTTGACACCAATGTGACCAAGGCGGCAATGCCACAAGTATGTGGGACTATCGTTATCAACTTTACATCTTTTGGTATTCACACTATGAATATGTGTAACATCACGTTCGAGATTCATTAAGAATAAACCATTGACCAGCGGGGCATGACCATAAAACATATCTCTCATATAAATAGAACAACCATTATTCTCGGATTTAAATGAGTAGCCATCTCGCATTAAACGAGATCCAGATACAATGTTCATGCTCAAAGCTGGCACTAAATAACAATTATTGAGGTTTAAAACTAATCCCGTAGGTAAATGTAGAGGTAGCGTGCCGACGGCGATCACATCGACCTTGGAACCATTCCCGACGCGCATCGTCACCTCGTCCTTCGCCAGTCTCCGCTTATTCCGCAGCTCCTGTTTTGAGTTACAAATATGAGCAACCGCACCGGTATCAAATACCCAGGAGCTACTACGAGTACTGGTAAGGTACACATCAATTACATGTATATCACATATACCTTTGGTGTTGCCGGCCTTCTTGTCCGCTAAGTATTTGGGGCAGTTCCGCTTCCAGTGACCACTTCCCTTGCAATAAAAGCACTCAGTCTCAGGCTTGGGTCCATTCCTTGGCTTCTTCCCGGCAACTGGCTTACCGGGCGCGGCAACTCCCTTGCCGTCCTTCTTGAAGTTCTTTTTACCCTTGCCTTTCTTGAACTTAGTGGTTTTATTCACCATCAACACTTGATGTTCCTTTTTGATCTCCACCTCCGCTGATTTCAGCATTGAATATACCTCAGGATGGTCTTTTCCATCCCCTGCATATTGAAGTTCATCACAAAGCTCTTGTAGCTCGGTGGAAGCGACTGAAGGATTCTGTCAATGACCGCGTCATCCGGGAGGTTAACTCCCAGCTGAGACAAGCGGTTGTGTAACCTAGACATTCTGAGTATGTGCTCACTGACAGAACTATTTTCCTCCATTTTACAACTGAAGAACTTGTCGGAGACTTCATATCTCTCGACCCGGGCATGAGCTTGGAAAACCATTTTCAGCTCTTCGAACATCTCATATGCTCCGTGTTTCTCAAAACGCTTTTGGAGCCCCGGTTCTAAGCTGTAAAGCATGCCGCACTGAACGAGGGAGTAATCATCAGCACGTGATTGCCAAGCGTTCATAACGTCTTGGTTCTCTGGGATGGGTGCTTCACCTAGCGGTGCTTCTAGGACATAATCTTTCTTGGCAGCTATGAGGATGATCCTCAGGTTCCGGACCTAGTCCGTATAGTTGCTGCCATCATCTTTCAGCTAGGTTTTCTCTAGGAACGCGTTGAAGTTGAGGACAACGTGGGCCATTTGATCTACAAGACATATTGTAAAGATTTTAGACTAAGTTCATGATAATTAAGTTCATCTAATCAAATTATTCAATGAACTCCCACTCAGATAGACATCCCTCTAGTCATCTAAGTGAAACATGATCCGAGTCAACTAGGCCGTGTCCGATCATCACGTGAGACAGACTAGTCAAACATCGGTGAACATCTTCATGTTGATCGTATCTTCTATACGACTCATGCTCGACCTTTCGGTCTTCCGTGTTCCGAGGCCATGTCTGTACATGCTAGGCTCGTCAAGTCAACCTAAGTGTATTGCGTGTGTTCCGAGGCCATGTCTGTACATGCTAGGCTCGTCAACACCCGTTGTATGTGAACGTTAGAATCTATCACACCCGATCATCACGTGGTGCTTCGAAACAACGAACCTTCGCAACGGTGCACAGTTAGGGGGAACACTTTCTTGAAATTATTATAAGGGATCATCTTACTTACTACCGTCGTTCTAAGCAAATAAGATGTAAAACATGATAAACATCACATGCAATCAAATAGTGACATGATATGGCCAATATCATTTTGCTCCTTTGATCTCCATCTTCGGGGCGCCATGATCATCTTCGTCACCGGCATGACACCATGATCTCCATCGTCATGATCTCCATCATCGTGTCTCCATGAAGTTGTCACGCCAACGATTACTTCTACTTCTATGGCTAACGCATTTAGCAATAAAGTAAAGTAATTTACATGGCGTTATTCAATGACACGCAGGTCATACAAAAAATAAAGACAACTCCTATGGTTCCTGCCGGTTGTCATACTCATCGACATGCAAGTCGTGATTCCTATTACAAGAACATGATCAATCTCATACATCACATATATCTCATTCATCACATCCTTTTTTGGCCATATCACATACAAGGCACATGCTGCAAAAACAAGTTAGACGTCCTCTAATTGTTGTTGCATGTTTTTACGTGGCTTCTATAGGTTTCTAGCAAGAACGTTTCTTACCTACGTAAAACCACAACGTGATATGCCAATTTCTATTTACCCTTCATAAGGACTCTTTTCATCGAATCCGTTCCGACTAAAGTGGGAGAGACAGACACCCGCTAGCCACCTTATGCAACTAGTGCATGTCAGTCGGTGGAACCTGTCTCACGTAAGCGTACGTGTAAGGTCGGTCCGGGCCGCTTCATCCCACGATGCCGCCGAAACAAGATAAGACTAGTGGTGGCAAGAAAAATTGACAACATCTACGCCCACAACTGCTTTGTGTTCTACTCGTGCATAGAAACTACGCATAGGCCTAGCTCATGATGCCACTGTTGGAGATCGTTGCAGAATTTTAAAATTTTCTACGCATCACCAAGATCCATCTATGGAGTTTACTAGCAACGAGAGGGAAGGAGTGCATCTACATACCCTTGTAGATCGCGAGCGGAAGCGTTCAAGTGAACGGGGTTGATGGAGTCGTACTCGTCGTGATCCAAATCACCGATGACCGAGCGCCGAACGGACGGCACCTCCGCGTTCAACACACGTACGGAGCAGCGACATCTCCTCCTTCTTGATCCAGCAAGGGGGAAGGAGAGGTTGATGGAGATCCAGCAGCACGACGGCGTGGTGGTGGAAGTAGCGGGGATCCCGGCAAGGCTTCGCCAAGCACAAGCGGGAGGGAGAGGTGTCACGGGAGGGAGAGGGAGGCGCCAGGGGCTAGCGTACTGCTGCCCTCCCTCCCCCCACTATATATAGGGGTCCTGGGGGGGGCGCCGGCCCCTGGAGAGTCCATCTGAGGGGGGGGGGGCGGCCAAGGGGTGGCTTCCCCCCCAAGCCAAGTGGGGGGTGCCCCCACCCCTAGGGTTTCCAACCCTAGGCGCAGGGGGAGGCCCAAGGGGGGCGCACCAGCCCACCAGGGGCTGGTTCCCATCCCACTTCAGCCCATGGGGCCCTCCGGGATAGGTGGCCCCACCCGGTGGACCCCCGGGACCCTTCCGGTGGTCCCGGTACAATACCGATAACCCCCGAAACTTTCCCGGTGGCCGAAACTGGACTTCCTATATATAATTCTTCACCTCCGAACCATTCCGGAACTCCTCGTGACATCCGGGATCTCATCCGGGACTCCGAACAACTTTCGTGTTTCCGCATACTCATATCTCTACAACCCTAGCGTCACCGAACCTTAAGTGTGTAGACCCTACGGGTTCGGGAGACATGCAGACATGATCGAGACGCCTCTCCGGTCAATAACCAACAGCGGGATCTGGATACCCATGTTGGCTCCCACGTGTTCCACGATGATCTCATCGGATGAACCACGATGTCGAGGATTCAATCAATCCCGTATACAATTCCCTTTGTCAAACGGTATGTTACTTGCCCGAGATTCGATCATCGGTATCCCAATACCTTGTTCAATCTCGTTACCGGCAAGTCTGTTTACTCGTACCGTAATGCATGATCCCGTGGCTAACTCCTTAGTCACATTGAGCTCATTATGATGATGCATTACTGAGTGGGCCCAGAGATACCTCTCCGTCACATGGAGTGACAAATCCCAGTCTCGATCCGTGTCAACCCAACAGACACTTTCAGAGATACCTGTAGTGTACCTTTATAGTCACCCAGTTACGTTGTGACGTTTGGTACACCCAAAGCACTCCTACGGCATCCGGGAGTTACACGATCTCATGGTCTAAGGAAAAGATACTTGACATTGGAAAAGCTCTAGCAAACGAACTACACGATCTTTGAGCTATGCTTAGGATTGGGTCTTGTCCATCACGTCATTCTCCTAATGATGTGATCCCGTTATCAATGACATCCAATGTCCATAGTCAGGAAACCATGACTATCTGTTGATCAACCAGCTAGTCAACTAGAGGCTTACTAGGGACACGTTGTGGTCTATGTATTCACACATGTATTACGATTTCCGGATAACACAATTATAGCATGAACAATAGACAATTATCATGAACAAGGAAATATAATAATAACCATTTTATTATTGCCTCTAGGGCATATTTCCAAAAAATGGACGTATCACTTCCCTCTGCGAAGGGCCTATCTATTTAATTTTATTGCTGAGTCATCATCCTCTTATAAAAAGCACCAGTTAGAGAGCACCACTGTCATTTGTATTCTTTGCTATTAATTGATATTGAGTATGACTGTGAATGGATCTCTTTTACCATGAATTACAATGTCTAGTCAGTCCTTGATCTTCAGGGGTGCTCTGCATTTATATTTCGCGGTCTCAGAAAGGGTTAGCGAGATACCATTTTTTGTCATATTATATCATGATTGTTTTGAAAAAAGGTGTTGTCATCCGAGATTCATTATTATTGCTCGCTAGTTGATTATGCCATTGATATGAGTAAACGTGAGAGCCCAATGTTATTGTGAATATGGTTAGTTCATAATCTTTGCTGAAAACCGAATGCTGGCTATACATATTTACAACAATAAGATCAAACAGAGTTTGTAAAAGTTTTTCTTTATCACTTTCAGTTTGTCAACTGAATTGCTTGAGGACAAGCAATGGGTTAAGCTTGGGGGAGTTGCTACGTCTCCATCGTATCTAATTTTTCAAACACTTTTTCCCTTGTTTTGGACTCTAATTTGCATGATTTGAATGGAGCTAACCCGGAATGACGTTGTTTTCAGCAGAATTGCCATGGTGTTATTTTTGTGCAGAAATAAAAATTCTCGGATTAACCTAAAAATTTACGAAAAATATTTTTGGAATATATAAAAATACTAGCAAAAGAATCAACCAGAGGGGACCCACTAGGAGAACACAAGGGTGGAGGGCGCGCCCTACCCCCTGGGCGTACCCCCTGCCTTGTGGGTCCCCTGGACCTCCTCCGACCCTAACTCCAACTCTATATATTCACATCCGGAGAAAAAAATAGAGAGAAGGATTCATCGCGTTTTACGATACGAAGACGCCGCTGCCTCTCGTTCTTCATCGGGAGGGCTGATCTGGAGTTTGTTCGCGGCTCCGGAGAGGGGGATTCGTCGCCATCATCATCACCAACCTTCCTCCATCACCAATTTCATGATGCTCACCTCTGTGCGTGAGTAATTCCATCATAGGCTTGTTGGACGGTGATGGGTTGGATGAGATTTATCATGTAATCGAGTTAGTTTTGTTAGGGTTTGATCCCTAGTATCCACTATGTTCTGAGATTGATGTTGCTATGACTTTGCTATGCTTAATGCTTGTCACTAGGGCCCGAGTGCCATGATTTTAGATCTAAACCTATTATGTTTTCATGAATATATTTGTGTTCTTGATCCTATCTTGCAAGTTGTAGACACCTATTACGAGTTATGACCCGCATACCCCAAGGTGACAATAATTGGGATTCTTTCTGGTGATTACCGTAGTTTGAGGAGTTCATGTATTCACAAAGTGCTAATGCTTTCGTCCGGTTCTATATTAAAAGGAGGCCTTAATATCCCTCAGTTTCCATTAGGACCCCGCTGCCACGGGAGGGTAGGAAAAAAATGTCATGCAAGTTCTTTTCCATAAGCACGTATGACTATATACGGAATACATGCCTACATTATATTGATGAATTAGAGATAGCTCTGTGTCACCCTAGGTTATGACTGCAACATGATGAATATCATCCGACACAATTATCATTGCCGATCCATTGCCTATACGAGCTTTTCACATATTGATGTTTGCTAAGTTACTTTCGTTGCTACTACTGTTACTTTTGCCACCATTACCGTTACTTCAATATTACTTTGCTACTAAATACTCTGCTGCGGATATTAAGTCTTTCAGGTGTGGTTGAATTGACAACTCAGTTGCTAATACTTGAGAATATTCTTTGGCTCCCCATGTGTCGAATCAATAAATTTGGGTTGAATACTCTACCCTCAAAAACTGTTGCGATCCCCTATACTTGTGGGTTATCACGCCCGTGTCCCGCCACGGATGCCGCGCCCGCTGTTGCACCCACGTCCCGCAGTGCCCGCCTCCTGTTGCCGTCGCTGCGCCCGCACCCGCCTCCTGTCCCGCCACACCTCGTGTAGCTTGTGTCGCACGTCGGCCCCGCATCCCACCGCCACGGCCGCAGCTCGTGCGGCTGCACCTCCTGGCCGCGGCAATGCGTCGGCATCGAGCGAGGCCCGAGAGCGGCGAGGCGGCCGGGAGCCCGAGAGCTACAACGAGTACGGACTGCGGACGCCACGGGGGGGGGGGGGGGGAGGCATCACAACAGACGAAGGAGGGCGCGCGTTGGTCGCCGCGGCGCGAGGAGGAGGAGCCTCACGGCTCCGACACCACCGGCGGCCTCCAGCCCCCGCTCAAAGAGCACCACCGGACCAACTCCTCATGTGGGATATGGAGCGACGCAAGGACCCCGAGGGAGGCGAGCGGGGAGGAGCATGGTCGGTGAGCAATGCGGAGGAGGGGCGCTCGAGCGGGGCAACGAGCGGGTGGAGCAGGGGCACTCGAGCATAGCGGCGAGTGGGGCAGAGCTGGGGCGCATCAGAGCAAAGTGCACATCGAGCGGTGGTAGTGCGCCAGCTAATAAAAATACGGAGAGAAAGGGATGGGTGGGTGACAAGCGGGCCAGGCCTGGACACAGACGGACGGGAAAGTCAAAGAAAACGTCCGCTTTTTGTCCGTCCGTGGCCGAAATGTGACCCAAATTTGGGATGGAAATGGGTCCGGACGGACACAAAGCGGACACAAGATAGGAATGGGTCGCTGCGTTGGGCCACCGTTTTTGTCCGCGGTGACCCAAAAGGACACGGGCGGATGCAATGGGTCGCTCGTTTGGGGTTGCTCTACGAGCAACTCCGCGGTGACCCAAACGAACGTCGCAGCTTGTCCGTTGGGGTCGACCGCGCGGAAGAATTTGTCCGCTTTTTCATTTGGGTCATCCGATGCGCCCAACCGATAGCCGACCCATTTTTGAAATGTTCGCCCAGGCATTTTGTCAAACACTTAGGAGGTAGGGGAGCTCGAAATGGCTGGGCGCAGGGAGGCGAGGCCGACGTCTGTAGGAGCACCAGCCGGGAATGGGCGCGAGACGAGGCCGACGGTTGAGCTGAAACCCCACGCCGACGAGACGAAGCAGGGCGAGTGCGGTGAGCATGGCGGCGCGTCGTGGCTAGGCGCACGAGCTACAACGATGTGCACACACGCACGGACGGCATGGCGAGCGCGGCGAAGCGAGGCGGCTGGGCGCGCGAGCTACAATGGTGAGGACGCATGCATGCACGCAGTTATGCACGCATGCATGGCTAGCATCTAGCTAGCTAGCTAGCTAGCACGCGGCAGCGAGCTAGCTAGATCACATGCACGCAAGGGCACGCCCGCCGTGGATTTTCTCAAACGCAAGCTAGCAGCTCCAACGGAGCGGCGAGAGACATACTCGATGACAGCCACCGCAAGACGGAGCGCGGCGCAGCAAGCGGCGCTGCAACTTGGCTGCGAGCGGAGAGGCCAGCCATGCCGCACCATGCAACTCAGCCGCGCTCGCCCTGCAGCTTCGAGCTCGCGCCGCCGCTGCAACTTGGCCGCGAGCGGAGAGGCCGGCCACGCCACGCCCTGCAACTCGGCCGCGCTCGCCTCGCAGCTTCGAGCTCGCGTCGCCTGCGCCTCGCGTCCTCCATGCTCGATCGCGCCCCCAAGGACGGCACGACCGTCTGTGCCGCGCCCGATGGCGGCTGCTACGTTAACGATGACGCCTGCCTCGATGCGGCCACGCTCCTCATCGCTGCCCGCTCGCCGCTCGGCAAGTGCGACGACGGGATGGCCACTTTCTCTGCCGTCTCCGAGGACCTCCACGGTGCGCCGCCACGCCGCTGGAGGCTGCCAGAGCCCCATAGTGTGCTTGATCTTGCTCGACGCCCCGCGGCTGCCTTGTGTTTTGGTTGGGTGGGTGGGTGGTCATGGTGGGCGAGGGGGAGAAAGGAGACAGGATGACAGATGGGCCAGGCCAGACACAGGCGGACGAGCCAGGCGCAGAAAATGTCTGGTTTGTCTCCGCCTCCGACCCAAATGTGACCCAAATTTGGGATGGGAATGGATCCGAGCGGGCATAAAATGGATGCAATATGGGAATGGGTTGTCGTGTTGGGCACTGATTTTTCGTGGACGAAATGGGTCGCTGTGTTGGAGTTGCTCTAAGAACATCACCAACGCGCCGACACATTTTGTCTGCGCGTGTCCGTTTGGGTCAAAACGGACACAAAAGTCGGCAAAATGCGTCGACCCAAACGGGTGCACGTCCGCTTTTCCTCCACTGAGCGACCCATTCAGGCCCAAATTTGGACCCCATTTGCGTCGGCACGGACACAAGGCAGACGCACGCGATGCCCGCCTACACCTCTCCTTGGCCTGCCAATCGGTGGCACATAGGCTATTCTCTTCCTCCCATCGACAGCAAGCACCCGGCCTCCCCACCACGTCGCGGCTGCCGCCCAGTTCTAGTGCCCTTGCCAGCCGTCTGAACCCACATACCTCCCCCATAGCACGCCACCTTCCAACATTCCTGCCACCACCGCCTCGCCACCGTAGCTTGACATCGCCGCCAGCACCCCCCCTCACGCACCCCCATTGAGCTCCTTCTACGATGACCCCATACTCGTTAGACGCTGCCAGGCCAGCTACCTAGTATAGGGAGGCACTCAGCTCTTCGCCGGCATGCTTCTTCGACGACGCCCGCAAGCTGTTCGACGGTTTGCCCGCAGAGTACAAATGGACTCCGCCAACGAGCTCTTTTTCCACAATTTCATTTGCAACTCGGATGATTCCTCATCCGACAATGAGGAGATGCTAGCTGCTGTATTGGTCGTCCATGACCGCCTTAGAACGCAGCGGCCGTTGTTCCGGGCCTCCATCTCGGGTCACACTCCAGCATTGAATCACAACCGAGAGAGCGGCCATTTCCTTCGCTGGAAGGACTACTTCGAGACACCCAACCCGTTGTTCAAACATCACCTATTCCGACGTCATTTTTGTATGGCTAGCCATGTTCCCAACCGTATTCGGGAGGGGGTGGTCGGTGATAACCCACAAGTATAGGGTATCGCAACCGTTTTCGAGGGTAGAGTATTCAACCCAAATTTATAGATTCGACACAAGGGGAGCCAAAGAATATTTGAAGGTATTAGCAGCTGAGTTGTCAATTCAACCACACCTGGAGATTAATTATACAGCAAAGTGATCAGTAGCAGGGTAGTTTGATAGTTTTGATAGTAGTGACATCAACAATAGTAACAGTAACTGTGATAGCAGTAATTTTGTAGCAAGTGTAACAGTGATGATAGCAGTAGTAACTTAGCAGAAACAATATAATATAAATTCGTAGGCATTGGATTGGTGACTTGTTGGATGATATTCATCATGTGACAGTTACAACCTAGGGCGATTCGGCACTAGCTCCAGTTCATCGATATAATGTAGGCATGTATTTCGTAAATAGTCATACGTGCTTTATTAAAAGAACTTGCATGACATCTTTTGTCCTACCCTCCCGTGACAGCGGGGTCCATATTGGAAACTAAGGGATATTAAGGCCTCCTTTTAATAGAGAACCGGAACAAAGCATTTACACATAGTGAATACATGAACACCTCAAACTACGGTCATCACCGGGAGTGGGCCCGGTTGTTGTCACTCCGGGGTTGCCGGATTATAACACGTAGTAGGTGACTATAACTTGCAAGATCGGATCCAAAACATGGATATAATGATGATAACACAAACGGTTCAGATCTGAGTTCATGGCACCCGGGCCCAAAGTGACAAGCATTAAGCATAGCAAAGTCGTAGAAACATCAATCTAAGAACATAGTGGATACTAGGGATCAAGCCCTAACAAAACTAACTTGATTACATGATGAATCTCATCCAACTCCTCACCGACCAGCGAGCCTACGAAGGAATTACTCGCTCCTGGTGGGGAGCATCATGGAATTGGCGATGGAGAAGGGTTGGTGATGACGAAGAACGAAGATCCCCCTCTCCGGAGCCCCAAACGGACTCCAGATCTGCCATCCTGAGGAAGAATAGGGCTTGGCGGCGGCTCCATCTCATGGATCGTGATAATTCTTTATCCCCGATTTTTTCTCCGAAAATAGGATTTTATAGCGTCGGTTTTGAAGGAAATATTCCCTAGAGGGAATAATAAAGTTGTTATTTATATTTCCTTATATCATGATAAATGTTTATTATTCATGCTAGAATTTTATTAACCGGAAACTTAGTACATGTGTGAATATATAGACAAACTAAGTGTCACTAGTATGCCTCTACTTGACTAGCTCGTTGAATCAAAGATGGTTAAGTTTCCTACCCATAGACATGAGTTGTCATTTGATTAACAGGATCACATCATTAGAGAATGATGTGATTGACTTGACCCATTCTGTTAGCTTAGCATTTGATCGTTTAGTATATTGCTATTGCTTTCTTCATGACTTATACATGTTCCTATGACTATGAGATTATGCAACTCCCGAATACCGGAGGAACACTTTTGTGTGCTACCAAACATCACAACGTAACTGGGTGATTATAAAGGTGCTCTACAGGTGTCTCCGAAGGTACTTGTTGGGTTGGCATAGATCGAGATTAGGATTTGTCACTCCGATTGTCGGAGAGGTATCTCTGGCCCCTCTCCGTAATACACATCACTATAAGCCTTGCAAGCAATGCAACTAATGAGTTAGTTGCGGAATGATGTATTACGGAACGAGTAAAGAGACTTGCCGGTAACGAGATTGAACTAGGTATTGAGATATTGACGATCGAATCTCGGGCAAGTAACATACCGATGACAAAGGGAACAACGTATGGTTTGACCGATAAAGATCTTCGTAGAATATGTAGGAGCCAATATGAACATCCATGTTCCGCTATTGGTTATTGACCGGAGACGTGTCTCGGTCATGTCTACATAGTTCTCGAACCCGTAGGGTCCGCACACTTAACGTTCGGTGACGATCGGTATTATGATTTTTTGTGTTTTGATGTACGGAAGGTAGTTCGGAGTCCCGGATATGATCACGGACATGACGATGAGTCTCGAAATGCTCGAGACGTAAAGATCGATATATTGGACGACTATGTTCGGACACCGGAAGTGTTTCGGGAGGTTTCAGACATATACCGGAGTACCGGGGGGTTACCGGAACCCCTCGGGGAGTATATTGGGCCTAATGGGCCTTAGTGGGAGAAGAGGAGGGGCGGCCAGGGCAGCCGCGCACCCCTCCTCCTCTAGTCCGAATTGGACAAGGAGGGGGGCGGCGCCCCCCTTTCCTTCTCTCCCTCTCTCCCTTCCTTCCCCTCTTGTATTCCTACTTGGAAGGGGGGGTCCTACTCCGACTCCTCATGGGGCGCGCCATAGGAGGCCGGCCCCCTCCCCCTCCTCCACTCCTTTATATACGGGGAGGGGGGCACCCCTTGGAGACAACAATTGATTATTGATCTTTTAGCCGTGTGCGGTGCCCCCCTCCACCATAATCCACCTCGGTCATATCGTAGCGGTGCTTAGGCGAAGCCCTGCGTCGGTAGCATCATCATCATCGTCATCATGCCATCGTGCTGACGGAACTCTCCCTCGAAGCTCTGCTGGATCGGAGTTCGTGGGACGTCACCAAGCTGAACGTGTGCTGAACTCGGAGGTGTCGTGCGTTCGGTACTTGGATCGGTCGGATCGTGAAGACGTACGACTACATCAACCGCATTCTCATAACGCTTCCGCTTACGGTCTATGAGGGTACGTGGACGACACTCTCCCCTCTCGTTGCTATGCATCACCATGATCTTGCGTGTGCGTAGGATTTTTTTTTGAAATTACTACGTTCCCTAACTGTGGCATCCGAGCCAGGTTTATGCGTAGATGTTATATGCACGAGTAGAACACAAATGAGTTGTGGGTGATACAAGTCATACTGCTTACCAGCATGTCATACTTTGATTCGGCGGTATTGTTGGATGAAGCGGCCCAGACGGACATTACGTGTACGCTTACGCGAGACTGGTTCTACCGACGTGCTTTGCACACAGGTGGCTGGCGGGTGTCAGTTTCTCCAACTTTAGTTGAATCGAGTGTGGCTACGCCCGGTCCTTGTGAAGGTTAAAACAACACATACTTGACGAAATATCGTTGTGGTTTTGATGCGTAGGTAAGAACGATTCTTACTAGAAGCCCGTAGCAGCCACGTAAAACTTGCAACAACAAAGTAGAGGACGTCTAACTTGTTTTTGCAGGGCATGCTGTGATGTGATATGGTCAAGACATGATGCTAAATTTATTGTATGAGATGATCATGTTTTGTAACAGAGTTATCGGCAACTGGCAGGAGCCATATGGTTGTCGCTTTATTGTATGAAATGCAATCGCCATGTAATTGCTTTACTTTATCACTAAGCGGTAGCGATAGTCGTAGAAGCAATAGTTGGCGAGCGACAACGATGCTACGATGGAGATCAAGGTGTCGCGCCGGTGACGATGGTGATCATGACGGTGCTTTGGAGATGGAGATCAAAGGCACAAGATGATGATGGCCATATCATATCACTTATATTGATTGCATGTGATGTTTATCTTTTATGCATCTTATTTTGCTTAGATCGACGGTAGCATTATAAGATGATCTCTCACTAAATTTCAAGGTATAAGTGTTCTCCCTGAGTATGCACCGTTGCGAAAGTTCGTCGTGCCGAGACACCACGTGATGATCGGGTGTGATAAGCTCTACGTTCACATACAACGGGTACAAGCCAGTTTTGCACACGCAGAATACTCGGGTTAAACTTGACGAGCCTAGCATATGCAGATATGGCCTCGGAACACTGAGACCGAAAGGTCGAGCGTGAATCATATAGTAGATATGATCAACATAGTGATGTTCACCATTGAAAACTACTCCATCTCACGTGATGATCGGACATGGTTTAGTTGATATGGATCACGTGATCACTTAGATGATTAGAGAGATGTCTATCTAAGTGGGAGTTCTTAAGTAATTTGATTAAATTGAACTTTAATTTATCATGAACTTAGTACCTGATAGTATTTTGCATGTCTATGTTGTTGTAGATAGATGGCCCGTGCTGTTGTTCCGTTGAATTTTAATGATTTCCTTGAGAAAGCAAAGTTGAAAGATGATGGTAGCAATTACACGGACTGGGTCCGTAACTTGAGGATTATCCTCATTGCTGCACAGAAGAACTATGTCCTGGAAGCACCGCTAGGTACCAAACCCGCTGCAGGAGCAACGCCAGATGTTATGAACGTCTGGCAGAGCAAAGCTGATGACTACTCGATAGTTCAGTGTGCCATGCTTTACGGCTTAGAACCGGGACTTCAATGATGTTTTGAACGTCATGGAGCATATGAGATGTTCCAGGAGTTGAAGTTAATATTTCAAGCAAATGCCCAGATTGAGAGATATGAAGTCTCCAATAAGTTCTATAGCTGCAAGATGGAGAAGAATAGTTCTGTCAGTGAGCATATACTCAAAATGTCTGGGTATAACAATCACTTGATTCAACTGGGAGTTAATCTTCCGGATGATAGTGTCATTGACAGAATTCTTCAATCACTACCACCAAGCTACAAGAGCTTCGTGATGAACTATAATATGCAAGGGATGGATAAGACCATTCCCGAGCTCTTCACGATGCTAAAGGCTGCGGAGGTAGAAATTTAGAAGGAGCATCAAGTGTTGATGGTCAACAAGACCACCAGTTTCAAGAAAAAGGGTAAAGGGAAGAAGGGGAACTTCAAGAAGAACGGCAAGCAAGTTGCTGCTCAAGTGAAGAAACCCAAGTCTAGACCTAAGCCTGAGACTGAGTGCTTCCACTGCAAAGGGACTGGTCAAGCGGAACTGCCCCAAGTATTTGGCGGATAAGAAGGATGGCAAGGTGAACAAAGGTATATGTGATATACATGTTATTGTTGTGTACCTTACTAATGCTCGCAGTAGCAACTGGGTATTTGATACTGGTTCTGTTGCTAATATTTGCAACTCGAAACAGGGACTACGGATTAGGCGAAGATTGGCTAAGGACGAGGTGACGATGCACGTGGGAAATGTTTCCAAAGTCGATGTGATCGCGGTCGGCACGCTACCTCTACATCTACCTTTGGGATTAGTTTTTAGACCTGAATAATTGTTATTTGGTGCCAGCGTTGAGCATGAACATTATATCTGGATCTTGTTTGATGCGAGATGGTTATTCATTTAAATATGAGAATAATGGTTGTTCTATTTATATGAGTAATATATTTTATGGTCATGCACCCTTGAAGAGTGGTCTATTTTTTATGAATCTTGATAGTAGTGATACACATATTCATAATATTGAAGCTAAAAGATGCATAGTTGATAATGATAGTGCAACTTATTTGTGGCACTGCCGTTTAGGTCATATTGGTGTAAAGCGCATGAAGAAACTCCATACGGATGGACTTTTGGAATCACTTGATTATGAATCACTTGGTGCTTGCGAACCATGCCTCGTGGGCAAGATGACTAAAACGCCGTTCTCCGGAACTTTGGAGCAAGCAACAGATTTGTTGGAAATCATACATACTTATGTATGTGGTCCGATGAATGTTGAGGCTCGCGGCAGGTATCGTTATTTTCTCACCTTCACAGATGATTTGAGCAGATATGGGTATATCTACTTAATGAAACATAAGTCTGAAACATTTGAAAAGTTCAATGAATTTCAGAGTGAAGTGGAAAATCATCATAACAAGAAAAGAAAGTTTCTGCGATCTGATCGTGGAGGAGAATATTTGAGTTACGAGTTTGGTCTTCATTTGAAACAATGCGGAATAGTTTCGCAACTCATGCCACCCGGAACACCACAGCGTAATTGTGTGTCCGAACGTCGTAATCGTACTTTACTAGATATGGTGCGATCTATGATGTCTCTTACTAATTTACCGCTATCATTTTGGGGTTATGTTATAGAGACGGCTGCATTCACGTTAAATAGGGTACCATCTAAATCCGTTGAAACGACGCCTTATGAACTGTGCTTTGGCAAGAAACCAAAGTTGTCGTTTCTTAAAGTTTGGGGCTGCGATGCTTATGTGAAAAAGCTTCAACCTGATAAGCTCGAACCCAAATCGGAGAAATGTGTCTTCATAGGATACCCAAAGGAGACAGTTGGGTACACCTTCTATCATAGATCCAAAGGCAAGACATTTGTTGCTAAGAATGGATCCTTTCTAGAGAAGGAGTTTCTCTTGAAAGGAGTGAGTGGGAGGAAAGTAGAACTTGATGAGGTAACTGTACCTGCTCCCTTATTGGAAAGTAGTTCATCACAGAAATCTGTTCCTATGACTCCTACACCAATTGGTGAAGAAGCTAATGATGATGATCATGTAACTTCAGATCAAGTTACTACTGAACCTCGTAGGTCAACCAGAGTAAGATCCGCGCCAGAGTGGTACGGTAATCCTGTTCTGGAGGTCATGTTACTAGACCATGACGAACCTACGAACTATGAGGAAGCGATGATGAGCCCAGATTCCGCAAAATGGCTTGAGGCCATGAAATCTGAGATAGGATCCATGTATGAGAACAAAGTGTGGACTTTGGTTGACTTGCCCGATGATCGGCAAGCCATAGAGAATAAATGGATCTTCAAGAAGAATACTGACGCTGATGGTAATGTTACTGTCTACAAAGCTCGACTTGCTGTGAATGGTTTTCGACAAGTTCAAGGAGTTGAGTACGATGAGACTTTCTCACCCGTAGAGATGCTTAAGTCCGTCCAAATCATGTTAGCTATTGCCGCATTTTATGATTATGAAATTTGGCAAATGGATGTAAAGACTGCATTCCTGGAAGAAGAGTTGTATATGATGCAACCTAAAGGTTTTATCGATCCAAAGGATGCTAACAAAGTGTGCAAGCTCCAGCGATCCATCTATGGACTGGTGCAAGCATCTCGGAGTTGGAATAAACGTTTTGATAGTGTGATCAAAGCATATGGTTTTATACAGACTTTTGGAGAAGCCTGTATTTACAAGAAAGTGAGTGGGAGCTCTGTAGCATTTCTAATATTATATGTGGATGACATATTGTTGATTGGAAATGATATAGAATTTCTAGAGAGCATAAAAGGATACTTGAATAAGAGTTTTTCAATGAAAGACCTCGGTGAAGCTCCTTATATATTGGGCATTAAGATCTATAGAGATAGATCAAGACGCCTAATTGGACTTTCACAAAGCACATACCTTGATAAAGTTTTGAAGAAGTTCAAAATGGATCAAGCAAAGAAAGGGTTCTTGCCTGTGTTACAAGGTGTGAAGTTGAGTCAGACTCAATGCCCGACCACTGCAGAAGATAGAGAGAAAATGAAAGATGTTCCCTATGCTTCAGCCATAGGCTCTATCATGTATGCAATGCTGTGTACCAGACCTGATGTGTGCCTTGCTATTAGTTTAGCAGGGAGGTACCAAAGTAATCCAGGAATAGATCACTGGACAGTGGTCAAGAACATCCTGAAATACCTGAAAAGGACTAAGGATATGTTTCTCGTTTATGGAGGTGACAAAGAGCTCGTCGTAAATGGTTACATCGATGCAAGCTTTGACACTGATCCGGATGACTCTAAGTCACAAACCGGATACATATTTATATTGAACGGTAGAGTTGTCAGTTGGTGCAGTTCTAAGCAAAGCGTCGTGGCGGGATCTACGTGTGAAGCGGAGTACATAGCTGCTTCGGAAGCAGCAAATGAAGGAGTCTGGATGAAGGAGTTCATATCCGATCTAGGTGTCATACCTAGTGCATCGGGTCCAATGAAAATCTTTTGTGACAATACTGGTGCAATTTCCTTGGCAAAGGAATCCAGATTTCACAAGAGAACCAAGCACATCAAGAGACGCTTCAATTCCATCCGCGACCAAGTCAAGGAGGGAGACATAGAGATTTGCAAGATACATACGGATCTGAATGTTGCAGACCCGTTGACTAAGCCTCTCTCACGAGCAAAACATGATCAGCACCAAGACTCCATGGGTGTTAGAATCATTACTGTGTAATCTAGATTATTGACTCTAGTGCAAGTGGGAGACTGAAGGAAATATGCCCTAGAGGCAATAATAAAGTTGTTATTTATATTTCCTTATATCATGATAAATGTCTATTATTCATGCTAGAATTGTATTAACTGGAAACTTAGTACATGTGTGAATATATAGACAAACTAAGTGTCACTAGTATGCCTGTACTTGACTAGCTCGTTGAATCAAAGATGGTTAAGTTTCCTAGCCATAGACATGAGTTGTCATTTGATTAACGGGATCACATGATTAGAGAATGGTGTGATTGACTTGACCCATTCCGTTAGCTTAGCATTTGATCGTTTAGTATATTGCTATTGCTTTCTTCATGACTTATACATGTTCCTATGACTATGAGATTATGCAACTCCCGAATACCAAAGGAACACTTTGTGTGCTACCAAACGTCACAACGTAACTGGGTGATTATAAAGGTGCTCTACAGGTGTCTCCGAAGGTACTTGTTGGGTCGGCATAGATCGAGATTAGGATTTGTCACTCCGATTGTCGGAGAGGTATCTCTGGGCCCTCTCGGTAATACACATCACTATAAGCCTTGCAAGCAATGCAACTAATGAGTTAGTTGCAGAATGATGTATTACGGAATGAGTAAAGAGACTTGCCGGTAACGAGATTGAACTAGGTATTGAGATACCGACGATCGAATCTTGAGCAAGTAACATACCGATGACAAAGGGAACAACGTATGTTGTTATGCGGTTTGAATGATAAAGATCTTCGTAGAATATGTATGAGCCAATATGAACATCCAGGTTCCGCTATTGGTTATTGACCGGAGACGTGTCTCGGTCATGTCTACATAGTTCTCGAACCCGTAGGGTCCGCACACTTAACGTTCGGTGACGATCGGTATTATGAGTTTTTGTGTTTTGATGTACCGAAGGTAGTTCGGAGTCCCGGATATGATCACGGACATGACGAGGAGTCTCGAAATGGTCGAAACGTAAAGATCTATATATTGGACGACTATGTTCGGACACCGGAAGTGTTTCGGGAGGTTTCGGACATATACCGGAGTACCGGGGGGTTCGGAACCCCTCGGGGAGTATATTGGGCCTAATGGGCCTTAGTGGGAGAAGAGGAGGGGCGGCTAGGGCAGCCGCGCGACCCTACCCCTCTAGTCCGAATTGGACAAGGAGTGGGGGCGGCGCCCCCCTTTCCTTCTCTCCCTCTCTCCCTTCCTTCCCCTCTCCTACTCCTACTTGGAAGGGGGGAGTCCTACTCCCGATGGGAGTAGGACTCCTCATGGGGCGCACCATAGGAGGCCGGCCCCCTCCCCCTCCTCCACTCCTTTATATACGGGGAGGGGGTACCCCTTGGAGACAACAATTAACCATTGATCTTTTAGCTGTGTGCGGTGCCCCCTCCACCATAATCCACCTCGGTCATATCGTAGCGGTGCTTACGCGAAGCCCTACGTCGGTAGCATCATCATCATCGTCATCACGCCGTCGTGCTGACAGAACTCTCCCTCGAAACTCTGCTGGATCGGAGTTCGTGGGACGTCACCGAACTGAACGTGTGCTGAACTCGGAGGTGCCGTGTGTTCGGTACTTGGATCGGTCGGATCATGAAGACGTACGACTACATCAACCGCGTTCTCATAACGCTTCCGCTTACGGTCTACGAGGGTACATGGACGACACTCTCCCCTCTCGTTGCTATGCATCACCATGATCTTACGTGTGCATAGGAAGTTTTTTGAAATTACTACGTTCCCCAACTGGTTTCAGGGCCTGCGGGGCCACCAGGTGGGACAACCCACCTGGGCACACCAGGAGAGGGGCGCGCACCGGTGGGTTGTGCCCACCCAGGTGCCCCTCTCTAGCAGGTCTTGGCTCCAGAAATTCTCTTCTATTGTATAAAAATTCCTTGCAAAGTTTCATTCCATTCCGAGAACTTTTATTTCTGCACAAAAACAACACCATGGTAGTTCTGCTGAAAACAGCGTCAGTCCGGGGTTAGTTTCATTCAAATCATGCAAATTAGAGTCCAAAACAAGAGGAAAAGCATTAGGAAAAGTAGATACGTTGGAGACGTATCAACTCCCCCAAGCTTAAACCTTTTATTTGTCCGCAAGCAATTCAGTTGATAAACTGAAAGTGAAAAAGAAAAACTTTTACAAACTCTTTTGCTCTTGTTTGCATAAATAAGCTTAAACAACACCTAGGTTTTCAGCCAACATTATAACTAACCATGTCGTCAATAACACTTAAAGATTATAATGACTCATATCAATGACATAATCAGCTGGCGAGCAAAAATAAGATATCTCAAACGGCAACACGTTATCAAAACAACCATGATATACACTACTGCAGGATGGTCCAAACGCGACACTACGATCAGAGACCCTTCGACGAAACTATGTGCGATGCCATAATCGCAAACGGTGGTGTAAAAAACCCATCAAAAAAGGTGCAAAACATTTGCAATGACAGATGCATTAAACACGGTTCAGAATTTAATTGCCTGTGTGATGCAGGGCATACGGTTCAGCTCAATGAACTGTTTGTGACGAGGGATGCACAAATCCTACGCTGCTCTCACTTTGCATACGGGTGTTCTATCTAAAACATTTGCGATCAAGAGCTGCAGAAATCCTGCTCGGCATTTTCTCTTGGCTTCCTGGGGAAGCTGTCGGTTTGCATACGGGTGTTCTAACTAAAACGTTTGCGATGAGTATTTTATATTTAAAAGGCGAATTAAACTGCGGCTTGGGCGCCATTAATGGAGAGGATGCGAGCAAGGCGGGCGGCCATGGAAGTCAAAGGGCTCGCTTCCCAGTGAGCCTTGGCAGCATACAGCTCGCACGCTTCCCGGTGAGCCTGCGCACTCAAGGGCAGCTTGCACGCCTCTCGGTCAGCCTGCGCACCGGACGACGCTCGCACGCCTCCCGTTCAGTCAAGGTCAAGCATCTATCCGCACGGCACCTCCTACAGCCATTAAAACCAAGACACGTGGCGTCACGTGAATGGTTAACAGAATTTTGGATGTACTAGAATTTAAAAACTAGGCATCTCAATGTTTTGCCGGCAATCAACGGTGCCTTGGTGTTTGAAATTCATTCCCATTTCTTGCATGGGACCTAAGCATGCACCCAAGGACACATATTTGATTTTTCAACCAATTTATATGCACTGGAGCATGTGCATGTAGTTCAAATTTGAACTGTGCACATAAAATGCATTGAAAACTCAGTTAATGCATAAAAATGTCCAAACGAACCCCGAAAAATCACAAAAAATTACACAACACTCCTATTGTTCTATGTTGACACAAGAAAAAAATTGAAAGCATTAAGAGGCAATGGATATCGTTTCGTCCACAAAGGTGGGACGTTCCCTACCGAAAACCATCATGCTTGTTGTGAGAAGCATATACCCAAACCTGCCCCAAATGGGACAAAATTTGTACCACGGCATGTTGATGCGGCTCCATGATAGCATGCCAAGTTTCATGAATTTCAGACGAATTTTGGATTTACTAGAATTTAAAAACCAGGCATCTCAATGTTTTGCCGGCAATCAACGGTACCCCGGTGTTTGAAATTCATTCCATTTCTTGCATGGGACTTGAGCATGCACCCAAGGACACATATTTGATTTTTCAACCAATTTATATGCACTCGAGCATGTGCATGTAGTTCAAATTTGAATTATGCACATAAAATGCATTGAAAACTCAGTTAATGCATAAAAATGTCCAAACGAAGCCCGAAAAATCACAAAAAATCACACAACACTCCTATTGTTCTATGTTGACACGAGAAAAAAAATGAAAGCAATAAGAGGCAATGGATATTGTTTCGTCCATGAAGGTGGGACGTTCCCTACCGAAAACAATCATGCTTGTTGTGAGAAGCTCCAGTTTGTGAGACGCATATACCCAAACCTGCCCCAAATGGGACAAAATTTGTACCACGGCATGTTGATGCCGCTCCATGATAGCATGCCAAGATTCATGAATTTCAGACGACTTTTGGATTTACTAGAATTTAAAAACAATGCATCTCAGTGTTTTGCCGGCAATCAACGGTGCCCCGGTGTTTGAAATTCATTCCCATTTCTTGCATGGGACCTAAGCATGCACCCAAGGACATATATTTGATTTTTCAACCAATTTATATGCACTAGAGAATGTGCATGCAGTTCAAATTTGAGTTATGCACATAAAATGCATTGAAAACTCAGTTAATGCATTAAAATGTCCAAACGAACCCCGAAAAATCACAAAAAATCACACAACACTCCTGTTGTTCTATGTTGACATGAGAAAAAAATTGAAAGTAATAAGAGGCAATGGATATTGTTTCGTCCACAAAGGTGGGACGTTCCCTACCGAAAAGCATAATGCTTGTTGTGAGAAGCTCCGGTTTGTGAGAAGCATATACCAAAACCTGCCCCAGACGGGACAAAATTTGTACCACGGCATGTTGATGCCGCTCCATGATAGCATGCCAAGTTTCATGAGTTTCAGAAGAGTTTTGGATTTAATAGAATTTAAAAACCAGACATTTTAATGTTTTGCCGGCAATCAACGGTACCCCGGTGTTTGAAATTCATTCCCATTTCTTGCGTGGGACCTAAGCATGCACCCAAGGACACATATTTGATTTTTCAACCAATTTATATGAACTGGAGCATGTGCATGTAGTTCAGATTTGAATTGTGCACATAAAATGCATTAAAAACGCAGTTAATGCATAAAAATATCCAAACGAACCCCGAAAAATCACAAAAAATCACACAACACTCCTGTTGTTCTATGTTGACACGAGAAAAAAAATTGAAAGCAATAAGAGGCAATGGATATCGTTTCGTCCACAAAGGTGGGACGTTCCCTACCGAAAACCATCATGCTTGTTGTGAGAAGCTGCGGTTTGTGAGCGGCATATACCCAAACTTTCCCCAAATGGGACAAAATTTGTACCACGGCATGTTGATGCCGCTCCATGATAGTATGCCAAGTTTCATGAATTTCAGTCGAGTTTTGGATTTACTAGAATTTAAAAACCAGGCATCTCAATGTTTTGCCGGCAATCAACAGTGCCCCGGTGTTTGAAATTCATTCCCATTTCTTGCAAGGGACCTAAGCATGCACCCAAGGACACATATTTGATTTTTCAACCAATTTATATGCACTGGAGCATGTGCATGTAGTTCAAATATGAATTGTGCAAATAAAATGCATTGAAAACTCAGTTAATGCATAAAATGTCCAAACGAACCCCGAAAAATCACAAAAAGTCACACAACACTCCTGTTGTTCTATGTTGACATGAGAAAAATATTTGAAAGCAATAAGAGGCAATGGATATTGCTTCGTCGACAAAGGTGGGACGTTCCCTACCGAAAACCATCATGCTTGTTGTGAGAAGCTCCAGTTTGTGAGAAGCATATACCCAAACCTGCCCCAAACGGGACAAAATTTGTACCACGGCATGTTGATGCCGCTCCATGATAGCATGCCAAGTTTCATGAATTTCAGAAGAGTTTTGGATTTACTAGAATTTAAAAACCAGGCATTTCAATGTTTTGCCGGCAATCAACGGTGCCCCGGTGTTTGAAATTCATTCCCATTTCTTGCATGGGACCTAAGCATGCACCCAAGGACACAGATTTGATTTTTCCACCAATTTATATGAACTGGAGCATGTGCATGTAGTTCAAATTTGAATTGTGCACATAAAATGCATTAAAAACTCAAGTAATGCATAAAAATGTCCAAACGAACCCCGAAAAATCACAAAAAATCACACAACACTCCTGTTGTTCTATGTTGACACGAGAAAAAAAATTGAAAGCAATAAGAGGCAATGGATATCGTTTCGTCCACAAAGGTGGGACGTACCCTACCGAAAACCATCATGCTTGTTGTGAGCGGCATATACCCAAACTTGCCCCAAACGGGACAAAATTTGTACCACGGCATGTTGATGCCACTCCATGATAGTATGCCAAGTTTCATGAATTTCAGACGAGTTTTGGATTTACTAGAAATTAAAAACCAGGCATCTCAATGTTTTGCTGGCAATCAACGGTGCCCCGGTGTTTGAAATTCATTCCCATTTCTTGCATGGGACCTAAGCATGCACCCAAGGACACAGATTTGATTTTTCAACCACTTTATATGCACTGGAGCATGTGCATGTAGTTCAAATTTGAATTGTGCAAATAAAATGCATTGAAACTCAGTTAATGCATAAAATGTCCAAACGAACCCCGAAAAATCACAAAAAGTCACACAACACTCCTATTGTTCTATGTTGACACGAGAAAAAAAATTGAAAGCAATAAGAGGCAATGGATATCGTTTCGTCCACAAACGTGGGACGTTCGCTACCGAAAACCATCATGCTTGTTGTGAGAAGCTCCGGTTTGTGAGCGGCATATACCCAAACTTGCCCCAAACGGGACAAAATTTGTACCACAGCATGTTGATGCCGCTCCATGATAGTATGCCAAGTTTCATGAATTTCAGACGAGTTTTGGATTTACTAGAATTTAAAAAACCAGGCATCTCAATGTTTTGCCGGCAATCAACGGTGCCCCGGTGTTTGAAATTCATTCCCATTTCTTGCATGGGACCTAAGCATGCACCCAAGGACACAAATTTGATTTTTCAACCACTTTATATGCACTGGAGCATGTGCATGTAGTTCAAATTTGAATTGTGCAAATAAAATGCATTGAAAACTCAGTTAATGCAAAAAATGTCCAAACGAACCCCGAAAAATTACAAAAAGTCACACAACACTCCTGTTGTTCTATGTTGACATGAGAAAAATATTTGAAAGCAATAAGAGGCAATGGATATTGTTTCGTCCACAAAGGTGGGACGTTCCCTACCGAAAACCATCATGCTTGTTGTGAGAAGCTCCGGTTTGTGAGAAGCATATACCCAAACCTGCCCCAAACGGGACAAAATTTGTACCACGGCATGTTGATGCCGCTCCATGATAGCATGCCAAGTTTCATGAATTTCAGAAGAGTTTTGGATTTACTAGAATTTAAAAACCAGACATTTCAATGTTTTGCCGGCAATCAACGGTGCCCCGGTGTTTGAAATTCATTCCCATTTCTTGCATGGGACCTAAGCATGCACCCAAGGACACAGATTTGATTTTTCAACCAATTTATATGAACTGGAGCATGTGCATGTAGTTCAAATTTGAATTGTGCACATAAAATGCATTAAAAACTCAGTTAATGCATAAAAATGTCCAAACGAACCCCGAAAAATCACACAACAGTCCTGTTGTTCTATGTTGACACGAGAAAAAAATTTGAAAGCAATAAGAGGCAATGGATATCGTTTCGTCCACAAAGGTGGGACGTTCCCTGCCGAAAACCATCATGCTTGTTGTGAGAAGCTCCGGTATGTGAGAAGCATATACCCAAACTTGCCCCAAACGAGACAAAATTTGTACCACGGCATGTTGATGCCGCTCCATGATAGTATGCTAAGTTTCATGAATTTCAGACGAGTTTTGGATTTACTAGAATTTAAAAACGAGGCATCTCAATGTTTTGCCGGCAATCAACGGTGCCCCGGCGTTTTAAATTCATTCCCATTTCTTGCATGGGACCTAAGCATGCACCCAAGGACACATATTTGATTTTTCAACCAGTTTATATGCACTGGAACATGTGCATGTAGTTCAAATTTGAATTATGCACATAAAATGCATTGAAAACTCAGTTAATGCATAAAAATGTCCAAACGAACCCCGAAAAATCACAAAAAATCACACAACACTCCTGTTGTTCTATGTTGACACGAGAAAAAAATTTGAAAGCAATAAAATGCAATGGATATCGTTTCGTCCACAAAGGTGGGACGTTCCCTACCGAAAACCATAATGCTTGTTGTGAGAAGCTCCGGTTTGTGAGAACCATATACCCAAACCTGCCCCACACGGGACAAAATTTGTACCACGGCATGTTGATGCCGCTCCATGATAGCATGCCAAGTTTCATGAATTTCAGAAGAGTGTTGGATTTACTAGAATTTAAAAACCAGGCATTTCAATGTTTTGCCGGCAATCAACGGTGCCCCGGTGTTTGAAATTCATTCCCATTTCTTGCATGGGACCTAAGCATGCACCCAAGGACACAGATTTGATTTTTCAACCAATTTATATGCACTGGAGCATGTGCATGTAGTTCAAGTTTGAATTGTGCACATAAGATACATTAAAAACTCAGTTAATGCATAAAAATGTCCAAACGAACCCCGAAAAATCACAAACAATCACACAACACTCCTGTTTTTCTATGTTGACACAAGAAAAAAATTTGAAAGCAATAAGAGGCAAGGGATATCGTTTCGTCCACAAAGGTGGGACGTTCCCTACCGAAAACCATCATGCTTGTTGTGAGAAGCTCCGGTTTGTGAGCGGCATATACCCAAACTTGCCCCAAACGGGACAAAATTTGTACCACAACATGTTGATGCCGCTCCATGATAGCATGCCAAGTTTCATGAATTTCAGACGAGTTTTGGATTTACTAGAATTTAAAAACCATGCATCTCAATGTTTTGCCGGCAATCAACGGTTCCCCGGTGTTTGAAATTCATTCCCATTTCTTGCATGGGACCTAAGCATCCACCCAAGGACACAGATTTGATTTTTCAACCAATTTATATGCACCGGAGCATGTGCATGTAGTTCAAATTTGCTTTGTGCAAATAAAATGCATTGAAAACTCAGTTAATCCAAAGAAATGTCCAAACGAACCCCGAAAAATCACAAACAATCACACAACACTCCTGTTTTTCTATGTTGACACAAGAAAAAAATTTGAAAGCAATAAGAGGCAATGGACATCGTTTCGTCCACAAAGGTGGGACGTTCCCTACCGAAAACCATCATGCTTGTTGTGAGAAGCTCCGGTTTGTGAGAAGCATATACCCAAACCTGCCCCAAATGGGACAAAATTTGTACCACGACATGTTGATGCCGCTCCATGATAGCATGCCATGAATTTCAGACGAGTTTTGGATTTACTAGAATTTAAAAACCATGCATCTCAATGTTTTGCCGGCAATCAACGGTGCTCCGGTGTTTGAAATTCATTCCCATTTCTTGCATGGGACCTAAGCATGCAACCAAGGACACAGATTTGATTTTTCAACCAATTTATATGCACTCGAGCATGTGCATGTAGTTCAAATTTGAATTATGCACATAAAATGCATTGAAAACTCAGTTAATGCATAAAAATGTCCAAACGAACCCTGAAAAATCACAAAAAATCACACAACACTCCTATTGTTCTATGTTGACACGAGAAAAAAAATTGAAAGCAATAAGAGGCAATGGATATTGTTTCATCCACAAAGGTGGGACGTTCCCTACCGAAAACCATCATGCTTGTTGTGAGAAGCTCCGGTTTGTGAGCGGCATATACCCAAACTTGCCCCAAACGGGACAAAATTTGTACCACGGCATGTTGATGCCGCTCCATGATAGTATGCCAAGTTTCATGAATTTCAGACGAGTTTTGGATTTACTAGAATTTAAAAAACCAGGCATCTCAATGTTTTGCCGGCAATCAACGGTGCCCCGGTGTTTGAAATTCATTCCCATTTCTTGCATGGGACCTAACCATGCACCCAAGGACACATATTTGATTTTTCAACCAATTTATATGCACTGGAGCATGTGCATGTAGTTCAAATTTGAATTTTGTACATAAAATGCATTGAAACTTAGTTAATGCATAAAAATGTCCAAACAAACCCCGAAAAATCAAAAAAAATCACACAACACTCCTGTTGTTCTATGTTGACACGAGAAAAAAAATTGAAAGCAATAAGAGGCAATGGATATCGTTTCGTCCACAAAGGTGGGACGTTCCCTACCCAAAACCATTAAGATCATTAAGGTCGTGAAGCCCAACCATAGCATTAAGTATCAAGTCCTCTTTACTCCCATATGTCGTACCCAGTTACTCGGGTTTAAGTTTCTATCACTCTCGCAACCCACCATAAGCGAACCATGAACATATTGGAACACCCTACAGCAGGGCCCCGTTATGTTTGCATGAGAACGGAGGGCACCGTAGGACAGCACCATAGATAAAATATACAATCATACCAACCAAGATCACGATTAACCCATAGGACAAAACAGATCTTCTCAAACATCATAGGATAACCATAGATCATTGGGAAAAATATATGGAGTTGAGCGCCATCTTTAAGTAGAGATTATAGCGGGGGAAAGAGGTGTTTCACCACTGCATAGAGGGGGAGAAAGTTGGTGTTGACGGTAGCAAGATTGTTGATGTAGATCGTCATCCCGATCATTGCCCCGGCGGCACTCCGGCGCCACCGGAAGCGAGGGGGAGAGAGCCCCCCGCCTTCTTCTTCTTCCTTGGCCTCCCCCTAGATGGGAGGAGAGTTCCCCCTATGGTCCATGGTCTCCAGGGTGACGGAGGGGCGGGAGCCCCTCCGAGATTGGATCTCCCTCTCTGTTCTCTTCTGTTTCGCGTTCCCAGATCTGGCCGAAAACCATTTGTTATATTCCCGGAGATCCGTAACTCCGATTGCGCTGAGATTTTAACACGATTTTTTCCGGATATAAGCTTCCTTGCACCCGAAGTAGAGCTCCAACCGACATACAAGGTGGGAACAACCCACCACCACGCGCCTGGCTCAGGGGTGGTGCGCTGGTGTCTTGTGCCCTGTGTGGGCCTCCATTTGCGGTGATTCCAACTCCCAAAAATCACATATATTCCAAAATAATTCTCCGTAAAATTTTATTGCATTTGGACATCGTTTGATATGGATATTCTACGATAAAAAGAACATGCAAAAAACATGAACTGGCACTGGGCACTGGATCAATAGGTTAGTCCAATAGATCATATAAAAAGGTGCCAAAAATATGTGAAAGTTGTATAATATTGGCATGAAACAATCAAAAATTATAGATACGACGGACACGTATCAGGGGGCACAACGAGGCCTGCGTGAGTTCGGGAAGGGGTAGTGAATCTGGCGAAGACCAGATCGCCGTGAGTCCGCCATGTATTCTAGGTTGCCGAATCGAATTCGGTGTTCGGGGGCGAAGTTGTTGATCTGATCCAGACGACCAGTCGGGTCAGCATGCAAGACGATGCTGCCGACCGCGAAGAGTTGACCGGGGATGAAGAAGTCACTGGATCCGATGCCTTCTCCTATAGTCAGGCGAGCCATCAATCCTTTAGGCGACCCCACATCCAAACTCTCAATGAAAGCACCAATGTCGGTGTCAAAATCGGCAGACCCCAGGGTAGGGGATCCCGAGCTATGGATCTAGGGTCGATGGGTAACAGGGGACGACGAACACAGTGTTTACCCTGGTTCAGGCCCTCTCGAAGAGGTAATACTCTGCGTCCTACTTGATTATATTGGATTTATGATGTGGTTTACAGAGTAGATCTACCTCGAGATCAGGATGAGCTAAACCCCAAGGCTATGAGGTAATGAATGTAGCTCTAACCCTAATGACTACAACCCTCGGTATATGTAGAAACTGATAGTGCTAGGGTTACCATAAATAGATTACAACAAGAGGGAAAGAGATCTCGTCCATCCTTGACTTGGAGGGCACACAACGGCTTCATAGGTCTCCGGTCACCATATGACTGCACCAATCCGGCCCATGTATAATGGGTCGTCGCCCCGAGGACCCCTTAGTCCATGACTCCCTCAGTTACCCTTGACGAAAACACTTCCATGATGCGCCATTTATTGTCATGCAAGTGGACACTTCCGTGATATAATTTCAGTATTTTCATGGAACACTTCTATGACAGCACAAGTATGACTATCTTGATTCTGTCAAAAAATTATCATGGATGTACATGCATAACAGAAAACGTGACCTACTGTGACAAACACGTATCATCACAGAAGTTTTTTTTGTAGTGTTGGTTAGGTGTCGCTTGGGAGCCTCCGACATGATGCAGAGTTGAACCAAGAAGTTTGTAAGGGCAAGGAGATCGCCCTAGATACCGACCATGTAACCCTAGATGCCCTACCTGGCGTGTATATAAGCCAGAGGGTTTAGCCCGTAGAGGGAATCCAATCGCAAATACATTCACCTAGCCTTAGGGTTAGGTCTCTCCTTACGATCTTGAGGTAGATCAAGCTTGTACTTCATACATCATCATCATCAATACAATCAAAAAAGGACGTAGGGTATTACCTCTTCAAGAGGGCCTGAACCTGGGTAATATTGTCGCCTTCATCCCTGTTACCACCGATCCAAGATCCACAGCTCGGGACCCCCTACCCCGAGGTCTGCCGGTTTTACCACCATCACACAACCTTGCAGAACCTATACATGGAGTCTAGGCACGTGGACTCGCTCATACGGACATACTCATCAATGAGATCACCGGGAACTTCGTATGCAAGCATTCGGATAGTTGCAGTGCATTTTTGATAAGAGAAGCCAATCTTTCCAAGGGCATCCTCCTTTCACTCGAAATACTCATCGTATCCGATTGACACGTCTCCAACGTATGTACTTTTCCTAACGCTTTTCCTCTTGTTTTGGACTCTAATTTGCATGATTTGAATGAAACTAACCCCGAACTGACGCTGTTTTCAGCAGAACTACCATGGTGTTGTTTTTGTGCACAAATAAAAGTTCTCGGAATGGAACGAAACTTTGCGAGGAATTTTTATACAATAAAAGAGAATTTCTGGAGCCAAGACCTCCTAGAGAGGAGCACCTGGGTGGGCACAACCCACCAGGGCGCGCCTCCCTCTCTTGGCGCGCCCAGGTGGGTTGTCCCCACCTGGTGGCCCCGCAGACCCTGAAACCGACGCTATAAAATCCTATTTTTGGAGAAAAAAATCAGGGAGAAAGAATTATCGCGATCCGTGGGACGGAGTCGCCGCCAAGCCCTATTCTTCCTCGGGAGGGCAGAGCTGGAGCCCGTTTGGGGCTCCGGAGAGGGGGATCTTCGTTCTTCGTCATCACCAACCCTTCTCCATCACCAATTCCATGACGCTCCCCACCAGGAGTGAGCAATTCCTTCGTAGGCTCGCTGGTCGGTGAGGAGTTGGATGAGATTCATCATGTAATCGAGTTAGTTTTGTTAGGGCTTGATCCCTAGTATCCACTATGTTCTTAGATTGATGTTGCTATGACTTTGCTATGCTTAATGCTTGTCACTTTGGGCCCGGGTGCCATGAACTCAGATCTGAACCGTTTATGTTATCATCATTATATCCATGTTTTAGATCCGATCTTGCAAGTTATAGTCACCTACTACGCGTTATGATCCGGCAACCCCGGAGTGACAACAACCGGGCCCATTCCCGGTGATGACCGCAGTTTGAGGAGTTCATGTATTCACTGTGTGTTAATGCTTTGTTCCGGTTCTCTATTAAAAGGAGGCCTTAATATCCCTTAGTTTCCAATATGGACCCCGCTGCCACGGGAGGGTAGGGCAAAAGATGTCATGGAAATTCTTTTAATAAAGCTACATGCCTACATTATATCGATGAACTGGAGCTAGTGCCGAATCGCCCTAGGTTGTAACTGTCACATGATGAATATCATCCAACAAGTCACCGATCCAATGCCCACGAATTTATCTTATATTGTTTCTGCTAAGTTACTACTGCTATCATCACTGTTACACTTGCTACAAAATTATTGCTATCACTATTACTGTTACTATTGATGTTGTCACTACTATCAAAACTATCAAACTACTCTGCTACTGATCACTTTACTGTAGATAATTAATCTCCATGTGTGGTTGAATTAAAAACTCAGCTGCTAATACCTTCAAATATTCTTTGGCTCCCCTTGTGTCAAATCTATAAATTTGGGTTGAATACTCTACCCTCGAAAACTGTTGCGATCCCCTATACTTGTGGGTTATCAAGACCTTTTTCTGGCGCCGTTACCGGGGAGCATAGCTATATTTGTTGAGTCACTTGGGATTATTATCATATTATGTAGCGACCAGACCTCAAACAGTCTAGTCTCCGTGCATCAGTGTCATCCCTGGATCGGTAATGCTGACACGCACAGTACTTGAAGGATTTATAACAGAGTAGCAATCACACACTTATTACATCGAATAGTCTCAAGAGAGAACTTATTACAATAAATATGGCTTAAGGCCATCTAAAAACGATAACAGCGGAAGGCTTGGAAGATAAAGTGAGTCCATCAACTCCAACGGCACCACTGGGTATAAGACCACGACCTATGGCACCTTACTCGTCGTCTGAAAAGTCTGCAACATGAACGTTGCATCCCGAAAACGGGTCAGCATATGGAATATGCTGGCAATGTAACACATAGAGTAATGAACATAATAATGCTATCACTACATGCATATTTGGCTGGTGGAAAGCTCTATGGTTACAGTTTTTGAGAAAAGCCAATTTTTCCCTACAACAAAGGAACAAATTTCATTTAACTATCATGGTGGTTGTTAAACATTGAGAAGGTTCCTCCAACTCAATCCCAATTAAGAACGTGATGAACCCCAATCAAATTAAATTAAGTAACATGATGATGAGATTCACATGATAATCCAAGAACTAGATACTCAAGATGTCCATAACCGGGGACACGGCTAACCATGATTAGTTTGTACACTCTGCAGAGGTTTGCGCACTTTTCCCCACAAGACTCGATCTCCTCCGTTTGATTTCTCGCACTACATGGTGTTTGAGAAACGGATGACCGAGACACAGTCTTTCAGACACAATAACTCTTTACTCCGGGTGGACAGTTACACCTACTTTCCCCTACATCTGCTAGCCCACCACTGAAAGAGGTCATGCAACATACTCAACTATGCTAGAGCCCATAATAGCTTGTGGCTGCACACGGAAGTTTCTAGCATGAATAATCTCATGATCCCTTTGAGCCTGGGTGGCGGTCCATAGGATAATCTCACGGGTACTCCGGGATATCCAAAAATACAGGCAACACTGGGTTCCCCAGGTGCCTTAATCCACCCAGATGTGAATTAAAGTAACCACCTTAAGTTGAACCATTAATTAACATCCTCACAGCTGTCATGGAAATTCACTCAAACCCAATCCACGTCTACGAGCATAGCATAGCAATATAAGCAAACGTAGAAGTAACTCCCAAGGGTTTGATAATAAACAGGACAATAGGTACTACCTCATCTACTTCCCAAAACCCACATATTAAATAGCTCCTAACCATGCAATAGTTTGAGGGTTGATCTAATGCAATAAAACTGGGTGGTAAAGAGGTATGATCAAAGTGTTACTTGCCTTGCTGATGATCCGTGAAACCTAGAGACTCGTAGTAGCACGCTTCGCACTCCGGGTACTCTATCGCAAACAAACAATACATACATAAGCAATCAAGCAAGGGTGAATGGGTAAAACTCAAAATAAGACATCTAACCAGAAAGTTCAACTTAAGAACTCCGGTTTGCAAAAAGAATCAAATCGAACGAAGCAACGAAACTCAAACGGCGAAAGAAACAAGCTTCGTTTACTAATCTGGACCTAAGTCAAACTTTACAGTAGCAAAACTTGTTTGAGTTGGTTAAACCGAAAGAGGGTTTCGAGATGAAACTCTAGGCGCTTGAATCGCCTGATTCCGATAAACGAGCGAAAAGTTATACTAAAACGAGAAACAGATCGGAAATCGTGATCGAAAATAATCGCGAAAAATCCGAGAAAAAGAAAAACTGACGAACAGGCTAACGAACAAACGTTCGCTGTCTGCGGTTAAACGACGAAAACCGTTCGTTAAAACGAACGTATGGACGAACGTCCGCAAAATAGGTAAACCGGGGAAAAAAACTAAACCGATCTAAAAAAACCGCGGGTTTTTAAAAAAACCGGGCGGTTCTCTAAAGAAAACCGTCGACGGCGGCGGAACGGGTCCGGCGGGCGGCGGTCGGGCGGCGGGGCGGCGTGTCGGGGGGGCGGCGGCTCCGGGGCGGCGGGTCGGGGCGGCGGCGGCGAGGCGCGGCGTCGGCGGCGTCGGCGGAATCCGGCGGGGGCGGCGGGATCCGGCGACGGCGGTGTGGATCTCGGGGCGGGGCTGGCGGCTAGGGTTTCGGCCCGGGGCGGGCCGTCGGCCTTTAAAGGCCGCCCGGGCGCAGTGTCCACGTCGGACACGGCCCGGTAAGGCGGTAACCCTTTTTTTATATAAACTCCGCGCAGAAAACAAATAAAAGAAATACTAAACGGACTCCGAAAATCCTGAAATAAATTTTCCTCGTCCTCTAAAAATAAGCCGGACAAGATGAACATTTATTTGGGCCTAAAATGAAAATTTTAAAAATGCGTATTTTTCCTAATTCAAATAAAATCAAGTATTTGTTTTTAATATTTTTCCTCCAATATTTCATTATTTTTGGAGAAGTCATATTATCCCCTCTCATATGTTTTAAATATGAACCATTTTTCGGAGACAAAAATAATTAAAACAAATGATCCTATTTTCAAAATTTGAGAAAACCCAAATATGAAAATAACGAAATCCCCAACTCTCTCCGTGGGTCCTTGAGTTGCGTAGAATTTCTAGGATCGCAAAACAAAAATGCAATAAAATATGTTATGCATGATGATCTAATGTATAACATTCCAAATTGAAAATTTGGGATGTTACATATTATCACTATGAAGAATCTGAAGGATCCTAGGACTAAGATATTTCCCTCAAGTACGAGGGGAGGTAAGAAACTACCATCCAGTTCTGCTTTAGATTCACCTTCTATTATGAGGAAGCTTGCAACACCACCACATGCTATTAATTCTAATATGTCACAAGTTATTGATGATGCTACTTCTACTATGAATGATGCTTATGATGATGCTAGTGCCTTGCTTGATAATGATGATGTGCCACTTGGTGAATTTTTTGATGAACAAATTGCTAGAGTAATACAACATGATGTTGTTGAATCTGATGATAAGCTTGAAACTAAAACTCCTAAAACACCTGCTAGAACTAGCCTTCGTAGATATGAATTGCCTAAGGTACCGGAAGCTTATGTTACGAGTGAAGAAATAACTAGAGATATTCTTGCTTGTAACGATAGAGATGATCTAGAGAAATTATTACACAAGTATAAAGAAAAATCTCTGAATGCTAGAATGAAATGTGATCCTAAGTTTGCTACTTCACTTATCTTTATTGATGATAAGGATTATGAATTCTCTGTTGACCCAGAGCTAATTACTTTGGTTGAATCTGATCCTTTCCATGGTTATGAAACTGAAACTGTTGTGGCACATCTCACTAAGCTGAATGATATAGTCACCCTTTTTACTCATGATGAGAAAACTCGCTACTACTTTATTCTCAAATTATTTCATTTCTCATTAAAGGGTGATGCTAAAGCTTGGTACAATACTCTTGCTCCTGGTTGTGTGCGTAGTCCCCAGGATATGATTTATTACTTCTGTGAAAAATATTTCCCTGCTCATAAGAAACAAGCTGCTTTACAGGAAATATTTAACTTTGTGCAAACTAAAGAAGAGATTCACCCACAAGCTTGGGGGAGGCTTTGCCAGTTACTTAATGCTTTGCCTGATCATCCTCTTAAGAAAAATGAAATACTTGATATCTTCTATAATGGACTAACCGATGCTTCTAGGGACTTCCTAGATAGTTGTGCTGGTTGTGTTTTCATGGAACGAACTGTTGGACAAGCTAAAGAATTATTGAATAATATATTGAAAAACTATGATGATTGGACTCTTCCTGAACCACCACCTAAACCCACTCCGAAGAAGAGGGGTATATTATATCTCAGTGCTGAAGATATGCAAGAGGCAAAGAAATCTATGAAGGAAAAAGGTATTAAAGCTGAGGATGGTAAAAATTTACCGCCTATTGAAGAAATACATGGGCTTAAGACACCACCACTGCCTAAGGTGGTAGAGGTAAATTCTCTTATGAAGTTCAACGATAATGATAGTCCTCACAATATGCATCCTAGTCAATGCCTTTATGAGTTTGAAAACTACATTAGAAAACAAGATCACTTCAATGCAAATATTATGAAACAGTTGAAATATAATTCTGATATGATTGCTCGCTTGAGTGACTCGTTATTTAGAATTTCTAATGATGTTAGACGTGTTGGAAAACATGCTTCTATGGTCCAAACTCAATTAGAACAAGTTACTAAATCACAAAGAGAATTGCTTGATGAACTGAATCATAATATACATGACTTTGCTGTTAGAGTTGCAACTAGAGGAGGTAAAATGACTCAGGAACCACTTTACCCTGAGGGACATCCAAAAAGAATTGAACAAGACTCACAGAGAAATAACACTAGTGCACCTAGTCCTTCTAAAAAGAAAAAGAAAAACAAAAATGATAGGACTTTGCACACTTCTAGTGAACCTGAAATAAAAAACCTCCTGATAATGATAATGAAACTTCTTTCTCTGATGCTGAAACTCAATCTGGTAATGAACACTCACCTACTGATAATGAAAAATATAATGATGAGATTCATGAGGACTCTCAACCCAATGAAAAAGAACCAGATAATGATGTTGAGATAGAACCACCCGTTGATCTCTATAACCCATAAGCTGAGAATAAAAGATATGATAAAAGAGATTTTGTTGCTAGAAAACATGGAAAAGAAAGAGAACCGTGGGTTCAAAAACCTATGCCTTTTCCACCCAAGTCAACTAAAAAGAAAGATGATGAAGAATTTGAACGCTTTGCTGAGATGCTGAGGCCAGTCTTTTTGCGTACTCGCTTGACTGATATCTTGAAAATGCCTCCTTATGCAAAGTATATGAAAGACATCATCACAAATAAGAGAAAAATATCGGAAGTTGAAATCTCCACTATGCTTGCTAATTATACTTTTAAAGATGGACTACCTAAAAAACTTGGAGATCCGGGAATACCAACTATACCTTGCTCTATCAAAAAGAATTATGTGAAAACTGCTTTGTGTGACTTAGGAGCTGGTGTTAGTGTTATGCCTTTCTCTTTATATAAAAGACTTGACTTGAATAAACTCACACCTATTGAAATATCTTTGCAAATGGCTGACAAATCAACTGCCATACCTATCGGTATGTGTGAGGATGTGCCCGTTGTTGTTGCTAATGTTACTATTTTGACTGACTTTGTTATACTTGAGATGCCCGAGGACGACAACATGTCAATTATCCTTGGTAGGCCCTTCTTGAATACTGCAGGGTGTTATTGATTGCAATAAGAGCAAGGTCACTTTTCATATCAACGGTAATGAGCATACGGTGCACTTTCCGAAGAAAAAATTCCAAGTGAATGGTATTAATGTTATTGAAAAATCTCCGACAATCACTATTTGAAGTTTTCAAATACCTCTACCTACTGTCAAAATGAAATATGAAATTCTTATTGTTGGGGAAATGCATATCCCCATTGAGGTCACTTAGTGATTTACGAAAGTTCTTCGGTTTCATGCTAATCGGAAGTGGTTGTTAATAAGACCTGATTAACCTTATTAATGGATCATTTTTGAACGGTATGAAGTTGATGAATTTAGTAAGCACTATCGTCTGTCCTTACCTTTTGTTTTCTATTTTTATTAGTTAAATAAAATAAAATACCATGTTTTGTCTGTTTTCTGAATTTCCCGTGAAATAAAAAAATGACCCAAAAATAAAAGTTCTCAGAATGCCCTGAAAATTTTATATGTTTTTTCCTGAATATTTCTGAATTTCTGGTGCAAATACTACCAGAGGGGGGTGCACCAGGTGGGCACAACCCACCTGGGCGCGCCAGGACCCCCAGGCGCGCCCTGGTGGGTTGTGGTCCCCATGTGGGCCCCCTCACTTACCTCTTCATCCCACATCATCACTTACGTCCAGAAAAAAAATCTCCCTTGCTCTCTTTCCCATGTTCTTGAGCTCAAACCCGCGGATTTCGATCTCTTTGCTCGAAGCTCCGTTTCCGAAACTGTTTTGGAAGATTGTTGCTTGGTATGAGACTCCACTGTTTGTCCAATTAGTTTTTGCTTTAGTGGTATATATTTTGAATAATTAGCTACTCTTGGTGCTGCTGTAGATGTGCTTGCATGTTAAATTCTTAGTGTTCTAAGTAGTTTGAATGCTTGCTATGGCCTCTATGCATCCCTATGAGTAGTTGGTATCAATTTTGTGAAGTTTCGTTGAGAAATTATTGTGGGATAATAAATTTCAGAATTTCGTTCATAGGAAAACCATGAATATCCTTAGGAAGTTTGGCTCCAAGAAGAACTCCAAGGGTGTTATTGGGGAGTCATCTGATAGTGATCTCCACCCTCGGAGGTTGGCCGAAGTACGGCCGTGCGAATGGCCGCACACCCCGTTCCTGGAAGACGCTGGAATCCTTCAGGAGTTTATGCAATATGTTGCAAATGCCAGCCTCACCGACTTTATTGCAGATGAGTGTGACCAGCACCAAATCCTCACAAATATCTTTGTTCAAAGTTTTACTTTCCTGCCTAGAAATAATCCTCCTGAAGTGAGCTTCGATTTATATGCTGAAAACCATCAGATACCACTTACTGAATTTTGTGATATATGCTTGATCCCTTCTGATGGGAGCTTAGCCAAGCCTAGGCCGGCTGGGTTTGAGGACTTTTATCGCACTTTGACAGTGGGAGATGAGAGAGGGGTGTCAGCCACCACGGCTGCTAGCATACACTTTCCTGCCATTCATTATTTTCTTTATTTGTTGCTAGTGCTTGCTTGCTAGAAAGAAAGTAGGTGCGCTCAGCGCACCAGACTTTGCTGTTTTACGCCGAGCACTAGAGGGCGACAACACTCATAGCTTGGGAGCTATTGTGGCTCGTCGCCTCCATCTTAATAAATCCCAGGGTGAAATACACGATGGGATTTTTTGCTACTCGTTTGGCGGCTCACTTCGAGGTTGAGATACGCCCTCATGATTACCCTCTGACCAAGGTTTACCTAGACCGGGCAGCCATGGAACACCATCATTTTCTTGCACGAGATTATCCTAACATCCCCATTCCTTATAACCTGGTCTTTAGCGTTAAAACTCATGATATTATTCCCTTGCCTACACCTGCTTTGTTTGATTCTGCTGCCAGGGGAGGATATAGGATTATGCCTGAGGATATCATCGCATATCGGAACGCCCAGGCTCCTGCGGAAGCGGCATAGGAGGAGCCTCAGCAGTGGGACGAGTGGATGCCCGCTCCTCAGCACCCCTACTACCCTCCAGGCTACTAATCGACTACCAAGTTAGGCCAAAAGCCTAAGCTTGGGGGAGTACGTGTTTCCAACGACTTTACCTTCATGTTCACTTACTTCATTTGTCGGTGTTCACACTTTTTCATTGTATCATCCATGCTTAGATTTGTTTTCTTGCTTTCTTCTTGTGTGTTTGAAAAACTTCAGAAAAAAAACCAAAAAAATTAGTTGTAGTCAATTTACTTTCTATGCATGCTTATTAGTAATATTAAAAAGAAAACCCAAAAAGATTTCCTTGTTCTTCTTTTGCTTGTTGGGAGCTTTCACGTGTAAATAGTTTTTCTCGTTTTTGCTTTCCCCTTTTTATTTGCTTGTTCAAGAAAACCAAAAACTCCAAAAATATTTCAGTGTGTTTCTCTGAATTTCTTTTCTTTTTATTCGAGTCGTACCAAGGAGAAGAACACGATGAAAATGTTGAGTGGCTCTCATATGAATAATTGTTGATCTAATAAAGAGCACATTTTACCTTGTCTTCTCTTGTTGAATGAAATGTCTTGTAGATTCCAGCTTAGTCCGCGGCATTCTTGCACTATTATTATTTTCATATCATTCGGTCGTGCAAGTGAAAGGCAATAATGACGATATTCGGTGAATTGGCCGTGGCAGAGAGAAACGGGTATGAACTCAACTTTTTCTTTTTGTGTAAATATGTTTAACCTAGTATCCATGGTTCATCCCATTATGATTAAACATGTTTGCAATGACAATTAGAGATTATAGTCTCTCATGCCATGCATAAATAGCTGGGAGTTGATAATGATTTATCTTGGATATCAACATTGCGTTAAAATGATTGTGATGTAGTATGATGATATGGTATCCTCCTCTAAACGTTCGAGTGGCTTGACTTGGCACATGTTCATGCATGTAGTTGAATCAAAACCAACATAGCCTCTGTGATATTTATGTTCATGGTGTTCATATCCTACTCATGCTAGTGTCCAATGTTACTTATGCGTAATGCATGGTTATGATCGTTGTCGCTCTCTAGCTGGCTGCTTCTCAATCTAATTGCTAGCCTTTGCCTGTACTAAGTGGGAATTTTGCTTGTACATCAAAAACCTTGAACCCAAAAGTTATTCCAGACGAGTCCACTACACTAAAAAAAAAGACACATCCGTGACATTCTAGGCCGAATGAATTTTTTCTGTCATGCTTATGACACTTCTATGACGATAATTGTGACAAAACCCGGTATCATCATAGATGTGGTAGGCTCCTACTTCTATGACAGAAAATCGTGACAGAAAATGGGCTTTTCATCCTGGGCGGGCCGGAGACGCAGCTGCATGACATTCTTTGGGCCGTCCATGACGGAAAAAACCGAGGTAGAAGCGAGGGCGAGGAAAATATCGGGGATTTCCCGGTGTGACACCCAAAATTTTATTTGGCGTTTTCAAACCTTTATTTGAATTGAGGGATGTTATTTAAAATTTTCTTCTAAAGAACTCTCCCTCTCAAAAAATTTCTTTTATGACAAGTGTTTGTTTGGTTTCACCCTAGACTTGATTTTTGGTCTTGGAGGTTTTTCACCCCATGTTGGCTCAAGGGTTTTTCATTTGAAAAAAAATATTTTTGAAAATCTTTTAAATAATCCTATGGCATTTGGAGTGATCTTCTCCCCTTTTCAAAAATTTCCTCTTGCCATGACCCAAGTAGAAATCCCCTCCCAAAAGCCTTTCCCCATCTTTGGATGATGATATACTTCAAATCCAGCAAGTTGAACCTCTCCATATATTTGTTTCCATTTATTTCTCATCAAAAACAATTTCTGCCCTCTACATTTATCCTTGGAGGTTTTCGAAGGAGCTACCCTTTCTGCTTTGAGTTTTGCCTCCAAACTAATTTCCCTAGTTAGTCCTTTGAGCCCTCAACCAAGATCCATGAAGATCCACTGGTCTCCAGTTCAAATATTTCAAATTGTACTTGCTGCAAGTTTGGACCATATTTGCCAAATTTGATGAAATTCATTTGAATTCTCCTCCTAAAAATCTGAGAAAATTCAGGCAGCCTCTGGGTGCATTGAGAGGTCACCTCACCAAGTCCCAGCTCCAGAAATTTTTTTCTTCATGCCAAATCATTTCGTCGAACACCTGACTGGCACTGTTGCTATCATGTTCAGAAAGTTCAGTTAAACAGTTTCAGGAACACTCTCGTTTTCTTCAGAAAATGTTCACAATCTCGCCAGTACCGCGGTGGCACCTTCCTCCCTGTCCTCTCCTTCTTATCCCTGCGCCGCACGAGCTCCTGGAGTCTTGCGGGCGTCGGCGACCAGCCGGAGGAGGTGCGCCACCCGTGAGCGACGGCAGCAGCGGCTTTGCGGCCGCCAGAGAGAGGCGCAGCATGGACGGCGCCGTCCAGCGCCGCCCAAGCCACCGGAGACCGCCGCGTGGCCATCCACTCCCCCATGCGCGCTGCCAACCTTCGTCGTGAACTGCTAGGCGCAGAGCGCGCTCTCTGCCGCCGCCGTGCCCGTACGGCCGCCCCGTCGAGGATCGGCGCATTACGCCTTGCCCGACCGAGGTTTAGTGGTGGAACGGCACCAGTAATCTTCTCTGATGGTGCCTAGCCCCCTAAACCCCCTGCCCAACCTCTGCCTCACCGTAAATCGCTCGCCGGAGAAACCCCGTTCACGGCCACCCCCTCGGATCGCCTATAAATAGAGGCCCCGAGCTCGAACTCGAACTCACACCACCCCTACGCATCACCAATACCACGCCAAGCCACTGGTAGAGCCACGAGGGAGCCTTCTTCCCCAACTCCGGCCGCCTCGACCCGCCACGGGACCCAGCTCGATTCGCTCCCGTGCGTGCACCTCTACCCCTCAACTCTTGCCAGTAGCTTTCTAGTGCATCCACTCTGCTGACCCGTGCTTCAATTTGGAGTTTGCAGCACCCACCGGAGTTCTCCACCATCGCCCGAACCACCGCCCGCCGGAGAAAGTGTCGCCGTCGACGTGGTGCTCTCCGACGGCCAAGTCCACCACCCACCGACGCGGAAGAACACCCTGAAACTCTTGGTACCCTCCGATCTCCCTGCCTCGCCGTGGTTCGACGCCGGCGACCACCGCAGCCTTCGGGTGCCGGCGAGCTCCGTTGGAGTTTTTAAACCTGACGTGTGGACCCCCCTGTCAGCCTCTCTTCTATTTCCCTTGAACCGTTTTCTGATGGCGCCTTCGGGCAGAATGCGTTTTCCCTTTGGGCTGGCGCGTTTCTTTCCGAACCGTTTTCTGTTTTCTCAGTTAAGTCCCTGGTTCTTTTCTGTTTCATCACAGATTAGTCCCTGGACTAAAACCCTTATATCTTTTTAACAAAAGATGATTTTTGATTGATTCTTTTTCTGTCAGTCTTATAATTTTGTCTAATTTTTTATAGTATTTATTTGGAAAAAAATTGGAACAAATTTTATGCACGCGATGATTTTCACGTTAGTGTACGTTTTTGCTATACCGTAGGTTCCGAAGGAGGTGACGGAGCCGCGAACTTCGCCGAGCTAGACTCCGACTTCTCCGAACCAGGCAAGCATGTTTGAACCTTTGATATGATAGGTGTTTTGCATGTTTGCTTGAATGGTTTGTGCATGGCATAAGAGCATCGGTGAGTATTACGTTGCATGCAAGGCAACTACCCGTGTGTTCCGAAGTTACCGTGATCTTTGATGAGAGATGACCTAATCATGTGGTGACATGAAAGGTAGTGAGGTGGTATTGTTGTAGCATGCCAGCCTTACGTCATCCGTTAAACTCCGACGCTAACGTGGACTGAGTCACGTTACCGTTCTTCCCCTTTCGTGCTGCCACATGTTTTCTACAAAGAATACGGTTTAGTAAGTTGCTAACCTCTTTCCGTGTACACACCAAATGGAGGGGCCGGGATGAGGGTTCCATGGCCCTGGATTAAAGCCAGTCATCCGGTCAGGGGGCATGGGTGTTTCCGGTTGGGACCGAGAGGGGGGCACCCCTTAGAGCGCGCGTATATAAATTTGATCCCATGCTACGCGAGGTTGTAGCCTCCCCGTCTCAAAGTTTTTCTTGAATGTTGCCGAGGGTGATTCCTGGCATCGGAATGTTGAATGGGTGTGTACTGGTTAGATGTGTTTCTCCTAAAACACCGTAAATGGAACTAGTCCCTTGTGACTACTGAAATCCGTTGGCTGTGGTTAAAGTACAAACTCTGCAGAGTCAAATCCTTCCGAGTCATCGTGTCCATGGTCAAGGACCATGGCCAGTATATCCATATCTATGTCAGTCCTCGTGGCAAAATCCCCGGTGAATAAGCTTGAGTGGTATACCCGTTTGAATTGTTATTCCTGTGGAGGGACTAACCTTTATTTTATCTCGTACTCGAATATTCCCGTGAAATGAATTAAATTCATGAGCTACTGAATTATTAAGTTGTGAAATATAAGCCCTTTATGTGATGTCGCTTAGACGTCCGACTGTGGCACTCTTGTCATTTACTTTCAATATAAGCCCTTTATGTGATGTCGCTCAGACGTCCGACTGTGGCATGTCCGTTATTTACTTTGATATAAGCCCTTTATGTGATGTCGCATCAGACGTCCGACTGTGGCACTCTTGTTATTTACTTTTGATATAAGCCCTTTATGTGATGTCGCTCAGACGTCCGACTGTGGCACGCACTGTCTTTTATATTCTTTCATAAGCCCTTTATGAGGTGTCGCCTTGACGCCCGACTGCGGCATTGTTATTTCATTTTTACCCTTCCGAGGAGTCATTCAGACACTCGATTGGCCTTCAGTATTACTTTGGGATTTCGGGAGGACTACCGCCCGATTTCCCTTTTATATTTCTGTGCATTGCTATCCCATTGACTGAGTGCGCATGTTAATCTGTTCATATGCATCATGATTACATTTGTTATATATTATGTCCGAACTGTCTTGCGAGTACTTTCATAGTACCCACCTGGCTTGTTGATTTGGCCAGATGTCGACGAAGGCGATCTCATGGATGAAGAGTTTGATAGTGAGTCCGACGCCTAGAGGAATCCCAGTCAGTCCCGTGCGATCCTGGATATTGGTCACTTGTATTATATACGCTTCCGCCACCCGTAATAAGTATCCTCGAGCCTCACTCCGTCGCTCGAAGAGCTGTTAGATTCAGGAGTCATGTCACCCACTTCGCTGTGATATTTCCACCACCGCTTTTATTGTGAGTTAGTAGTTATGCCACCCTATCCGCCTTTATGTAGTATTGGCGTGTTTGTAATAAATTGTTGAGCAGTCTCCGCTCAACCTTGTATTATATTCAGTACTCCTGGTATTTTTCTTCTGTGATCAAGATTTTGTGTACCAGTAAGAAGGATTCTTCTCTACTGGTCCGTAAAAGGGATCGATTTCTCAATAAATATTTTTATTGGAAAACCGGTCGTGACAAGCTTGGTATCAGAGCCAGGCTGACTGTAGGAAGCCACTAGGTGCGATCGCTAATCGGTTATTAGCGTCTTTAGTGCTTTTTCAGCTTTTTGCAAATGTAGCTATTTTCTGTTGGTCATCATAAATTTATGACATGACTACTCAGAATTTTTGCCTACTTTTGTAGATGGCTGGCAACGACTGCGAGACTCGGGTGTTCGCTAATGTGCCCGAGGGGTTTGTCAAACTCCTCGTCTCCGTCACCAAGCTCGCGATCGGGCCAGCGACTCGTCCAGAGTTCACGCTTTACCAGCACAAGCTCAGCGACGACGTGTCTATGCACCAAGCCGTGGTGCAATTCAAGGGAGGACGTTCTGCGTCACGCCACTTCCGTTTTGTGGGAAGGGCCATGCCTACGGAGAGGCATGCCATGTAGATGGCCGCCCGTGAGGCGATAGCTCGCCTTCGGGATATCCTTCCTATGATGAAGACTCGTCGCTACTGCTACCTCCCATGCCATGTGCCATATACTTGTCACTATGCATTCGCCTGCCATAGGGGAGAGCGGGATGAAGCTATCGAGATGCTTGTCGAGTACCTCAAAGCTCTGGAGGAATATTTCGACAACCTCGTGGACGATCTTGTGGCTGCCCGCATGGACTTAGTTCGGGGCGGTCCTGCCAGCAGGAAGGAGCTTATCCACATGGCACCGCCACTGACTTTCGTCTCGTCCTTAGCATCTTATTCACCGGCCATTTTGGCCACTGCTCGCCGTCTGCCTACCACTGAGGAGTTCGACCGAGTCATCGCTCCTACTCCAGTCAGAGCTGCACCGCCTGCCGCACCCGCACTGCCGCCTGTCGCTCCCGTGCCATCACCTCAGCGCAGTGCTCCGCGCCTGGAGCCTACTAGGGAGGAGGTGGAGGTTGAGTCTCCTGCACCGCTGGGTCTTACCCTCGGCAAGGGGAAGGACATCTTCACCATCTCCGACTGAGTGCGCTTAGTAGCCGCGCGTTGTGCCTGTATGTATGTTATGTTTTATGTACTTAAGTTTGTAGTAGTTGTGTGCGCTGCTTTCCGGAGGAGTGTGCTAGTCTAAATAACATGTCAGGAATATGTACGCACATCCTGAGTGATGTATCGTATGTTTCCATATCGCGTGTAAGATATGTGCTAAGCAGTCCTTCTCCGTGCGAAATCGTTCATGTTCTTGAAAAAAATCTTGAGGTCTTTTAAATTTTTGCCTTTGCAAGATTTTCCTTGTGCCACACAGTTCTTCTCATGAGTTTTGCAAAATAATACCCCAGAGTGGAAAATGTCTCGTCCATGGACTCGTTCCATGCCCAATCGACCAGAAGAAGTTTATGGAACACAGACCAGCAACAACTTCACTCAGGGACAGTCTAGTCAACAGGACAGCGAAGCAGCCTTATCTCAAGTATGCCGCCTCTTCGAACAAAGCCAGCAACAGCACCAAGAGATGATGAATCACGTCATCAATATGGGAAACCACCGTGAGCCATATCAACCCCACTCCAAGTTGTCTGAATTACAGAAGACTCGCCCTTCAACGTTTGCTCACACTGATAGGCCACTTGAAGCCGATGATTGGCTTCGTGACATCGAAAGAAAGCTGATTATTGCTCAGTGTTCAGATCATGAGAAGGTGCTTTATGCACCCCACTACCTTACTGGAGCAGCTGCAGCATGGTGGGAGAACTTCCTACACATGCATCCCAGTGAACACAACATCACCTGGGAAGAGTTTAAGGAAGGCTTTCGTGGGGCACACATCCCCAGGAGCATCATAAAGATCAAGAAAAGAGAATTTGATGACCTCAAGCAAAGAGGCATGTCAGTGACAGAATACAACGGTCAGTTTACCCAGCTATCTCGTTATGCCTACGATGAGCATATGACTGAGAACAAAAGGATGGAAAAGTTTTGGACGGCCTGGCGCCAGCATTAAGATGCCAACTGGTCGTACACACTTTCCCAGATTTTAAAACTCTGGTTGACAAGGCCATTACCTTGGAGAATGAGCGCCGCAGTCTGGAAGATATTCGTAAGCGAAAGAGGGACAAGACGACTCTTGCTCGCAACAACCGAAGCAAGACTGATGTTCAGAGGATTGAAGCAAGAAAATCCACGACTACTGATCTAAGGCCAACCAGACAGTTTCATTCCAAGGGACAAGGACTTCACGTACCGTCCAGGGGTCACTTGCTATGCTTGTGGTGAAGAAGGGCACTATGCCAAACAGTGCCCAAAACCAAGGAACTCGGCCCCCAAGCCGAACAATGGTGGGAACAATCCAGCCCCCAAGCGCAACAATTTCAATCCCAGCAACAACCACAGGAAGGGTCACCTGAACCATGTGACCAGGGAAGAAGCGCAGAATGCCCCAGACATCGTGCTCGGTACGTTCCCTGTCAACACAGTACCTGCCACGGTTTTGTTTGATTCTGGAGCTTCTCACTCGTTCGTTTCGAAGAGTTTTGTTTTACAACATGGTTTTCCGATACTTCCCTTGGAAAAATCTATGATCATCAAGTCCCCCGGGAATAAGCAGATCACTCAGAGTTACTGCCAAGGAGTGATTATTGAATTCGAAGGACTAAAGTTTCAGGCTAATCTCATCGTGTTGGAAAATAAAGGACTGGATGTCATCCTAGGGATGGACTGGTTGACCACCAACAAGGGATTTATTGACTGTTTCAATCGGACTGTGATTCTCACTCACCCTCACGGCAAGACAATAAAGGTTACAGCTCAAGAGAGACCACGGTCACGGCAACCAAAGTTGAACAAAGTAGACATTTCAGAATTGAGAAAAGTTCCAGTGGTGTGCGAGTTTCCAGACGTATTTCCTGAAGAACTACCAGGCATGCCACCAGACCGAGAGATAGAGTTCAGCATTGAACTAGCACCTGGCACCACTCCCATCTATAAGAAACCTTATAGAATGGCACCCTCAGAATTGGTAGAATTGAAGAAGCAGATAAAGGAGTTACTGGACAAAGGATTTATTCGAGCCAGCTCCTCACCATGGGGTTCGCCAGTATTATTCGCCAAGAAAAAGGATGGGACACTGAGATTGTGTATAGACTACCGAGCTCTCAATATGGTCACCATCAAAAACAAATATCCGATGCCACGGATAAATGATTTGTTTGACCAGCTCGCACAAGCCAAGGTGTTCTCAAAAATTGATTTAAGATTGGGATATCATCAATTGAAAGTACGGACAGAAGATATCCCTAAGACAGCATTCACCTCCAGATACGGATTATATGAGTTCACAGTAATGCCGTTTGGACTGACGAACGCCCCCGCATATTTTGTCCACCTCATGAACAAAGTGTTTATGAAATTCATGGACAAATTTGTTGTGGTGTTCATTGACGACATTCTGGTATACTCAAGGACACCAGAAGAGCATGCTGAGCACCTCAGAATTGTTTTGGGAGAATTCAGGAAACATCAATTGTACGCCAAATTTAGCAAGTGTGAATTTTGGCTAAGGCAAGTTGGTTTCCTAGGCCATATATTAACCCAAGAAGGCGTGGCCGTAGACCCAGAAAAAGTCAAAGCCATACTTGACTGGAAACCACCAGCCAACGTGACAGATGTACGGAGTTTCCTTGGAATGGCTGGATATTACCGGAGATTTATTGAAGGATTCTCCACTGTGGAAAAACCAATGACCCAGTTGCTCAAGAAAGACAAGAAATTTGTATGGACGGAAGCGTGCGAGAAAAGCTTCCAAGAACTCAAGAAGAAACTAACAACAGCACCAGTTTTGACCGTGCCAGACATACACAAGAGTTTTGAAGTGTATTGTGACGCGTCCCGGAAGGGCCTCGGATGCGTACTGATGCAGGATGGCAAAGTTGTCGCGTATGCTTCCAGGCAACTACGGAAGCATGAGGAAAATTATCCAACTCATGACTTGGAGCTAGCAGCAGTCATCCATGCACTCAAGAATGGAGGCACTTTCTGTTGGGAAACCGTTGCGAAATATATACGGACCATAAGAGCCTCAAATATATTTTCACACAACCAGAGCTAAATTTACGGCAGCGACGCTGGTTGGAATTGGTCAAGGACTATGATGTCGGTATTCACTATCATCCAGGGAAGGCCAATGTAGTGGCAGATGCTCTTAGTCGGAACCCCAGCCCGGGCAACGACAGTCCACAGAACTTGAGGCCTGAGTTTCAGCAGGAGTTCGCTAGACTCAACATGGTGTTAGTCTCTGAGGGCACCGTATCAAATCTGGAGATACATCCCACCCTAATGGGACAAATTAAGAAGGCTTAGCAGGGACATCCCAGCATCGAAGGTATAAAGAGAAAGATGAGCCTTGGCAAGGCTTCAGAGTTCGTCACAGACAATGAAGGAATATTATGGTACGGGGACAGACTTTGCGTACCAAACATTGAGGAACTCAAGCAACAAATCCTAACCGAAAGCCACACCGCTCCATACTCGATCCACCCTGGAGGAACCAAAATGTACAAAGACATTCAGGAAAGATTTTGGTGGCACGGTATGAAAAGGGATATAGCCGCATTCATTGCTTGTTGCGATTCATGTTAGCGCATTAAAGCCGAGCATCAAAAGCCAGCAGGGCTGCTACAGCCAAACCGGATACCTGAGTGGAAATGGGATGAAATTGGAATGGACTTCATCGTCGGACTACCTCGATCGCAACGCGGAAATGACGCCATATGGGTCATCACAGATAGGCTAACCAAGGTAGCTCATTTCATTCCCGTGAAGACGACCTACTCCACTCAAAGGCTAGCCAAGCTTTATCTCTCCCGTATAGTTTGTTTGCATGGAGTCCCAAAGACTATAATATCCGACCGAGGCACTCAATTTGTCTCAAAATTCTGGGATCACCTACAACAAGCTCTGGGCACGCAACTAGCATTCAGTACAGCATACCACCCCAGACAGATGGTCAAACGGAACGCGTAAACCAAATCCTAGAGGACATGCTGAGAGCCTGTGTGCTCACCTATGGATCCAGTTGGGAAGAAAGTTTGCCATATGCCGAGTTTGCTTACAACAACAGTTACCAAGCCAGCTTGCAAATGGCACCCTTTGAAGCATTGTACGGACGGAGGTGTCGTACCCCACTGAATTGGTCAGAAACAGATGACAGTCGTATCTTCGGCCCAGACATGCTCAAGGAGGCCGAGGAGAAGGTTAAACAGATTAGGGACAGACTCAAGACAGCTCAAAGCCGACAGAAGAGTTACTACGATCGAAAACATCGTGAGGTCAGCTTTGAACCCGGTGATTACGTATACCTACGAGTATCTCCTATGAGGGGCCTACAACGGTTCAAAATTAAGGGGAAGCTAGCCCCGAGATTTATTGGACCATTCTGTGTGATTGCACGAAGAGGCACAGTAGCCTACCAACTAGACCTACCCAAGGAGCTGTCAGACGTCCACGACGTGTTCCACGTCTCACAGTTGAGGAAATGTGTGAGTAACCCAGAAAAGCATGTATCTCATGAGAGCATTGATGTGCAACCAGATCTCACCTACAGAGAACGGCCAGTAAAGATATTGGAAGAGTCTGAACGGAGGACCCGACAGAAAACAACTAAATTTTTCAAGGTTCAGTGGAGCAACCACACCGAGGATGAAGCTACATGGGAAAGGGAAGATTTTCTCCAGGCAGAGTATCCATATCTATTTGAGGATCAGCAGAAATCTCGGGGACGAGATTTTTCCTAAGGGGGTAGGTGTTGTGACACCCAAAATTTTATTTGGCTTTTTCAAACCATTATTTGAATTGAGGGATGTTATTTAAAATTTTCTTCTAAAGAACTCTCCCTCTCAAAAATTTCTTTTATGACAAGTGTTTGTTTGGTTTCACCCTAGACTTGATTTTTGGTCTTGGAGGTTTTTCATCCCATGTTGGCTCAAGGGTTTTTCATTTGAAAAAAAAAATATTTTTGAAAATCTTTTAAATAATCCTATGGCATTTGGAGTGATCTTCTCCCCTTTTCAAAAATTTCCTCTTGCCATGACCCAAGTAGAAATCCCCTCCCAAAAGCCTTTCCCCATCTTTGGATCATGATATACTTCAAATCCAGCAAGTTGAACCTCTCCATATATTTGTTTCCATTTATTTCTCATCAAAAACAATTTCTGCCCTCTACTTTGATCCTTGGAGGTTTTCAAAGGAGCTACCCTTTCTGCTTTGAGTTTTGCCTCCAAACCAATTTCCCTAGTTAGTCCTTTGAGCCCTCAACCAAGATCCATGAAGATCAACTGGTCTCTAGTTCAAATATTTCAAATTGTACGTGCTGCAAGTTTGGACCATATTTGCCAAATTTGATAAAATTCATTTGAATTCTCCTCCTAAAAATCTGAGAAAATTCAGGCAGCCTCTGGGTGCATTGAGAGGTCACCTCACCAAGTCCCAGCTCCAAATTTTTTTTCTTCATGCCAAATCATTTCGTCGAACACCTGACTGGCACTGTTGCTATCATGTTCAGAAAGTTCAGTTAAACAGTTTCAGGAACACTGTCGTTTTCTTCAGAAAACGTTGTCAATCTTGCCAGTACCGCGGTGGCGCCTTGCTCCCTGTCCTCTCCTTCTTATCCCTGCGCCGCACGAGCTCCTGGAGTCTTGCGGGCGTCGGCAACGAGCCGGAGGAGGTGCGCCACCCGTGAGCGACGGCAGCAGCGGCTTTGCGGCCGCCAGAGAGAGGCGCAGCATGGACGGCGCCGTCCAGCGCCGCCCAAGCCACCGGAGACCGCCGCGTGGCCATCCACTCCCCCGTGCACGCTGCCATCCTTCGTCGTGAACTGCTAGGCGCGGAGCGCGCTCTCTGCCGCCGCCGTGCCCGTACGGCCGCCCCGTCGAGGATCGGCGCATTACGCCTTGCCCGACCGAGGTTTAGTGGTGGAACGGCACCAGTAATCTTCTCTGATGGTGCCTAGCCCCCTAAACCCCCTGCCCAACCTCTGCCTCGCCGTAAATCGCTCGCCGGAGAAACCCCGTTCACGGCCACCCCCTCGGATCGCCTATAAATAGAGGCCCCGAGCTCGAACTCGAACTCACACCACCCCTACGCATCACCAATACCACGCCAAGCCACTTGTAGAGCCACGAGGGAGCCTTCTTCCCCAACTCCGGCCGCCTCGACCCGCCACGGGACCCAGCTCGATTCGCTCCCGTGCGTGCACCTCTACCCCTCAACTCTTGCCAGTAGCTTTCTAGTGCATCCACTCTGCTGACCCGCGCTTCAATTTGGAGTTTGCAGCACCCACCGGAGTTCTCCACCATCGCCCGAACCACCGCCCGCCGGAGAAAGTGTCGCCGTCGACGTGGTGCTCTCCGACGGCCAAGTCCACCACCCACCGACGCGGAAGAACACCCTGAAACCTCTTGGTACCCTCCGATCTCCCTGCCTCGCCGTGGTTCGACGCCGGCGACCACCGCAGCCTTCGGGCGCCGGCGAGCTCCGTTGGAGTTTTTAAACCTGACGTGTGGACCCCCCCGTCAGCCTCTCTTCTATTTCCCTCGAACCGTTTTCTGATGGCGCCTTCGGGCAGAATGCGTTTTCCCTTTGGGGCTGGCGCATTTCTTTCCGAACCGTTTTCTGTTTTCTCAGTTAAGTCCCTGGTTCTTTTCTGTTTCATCACAGATTAGTCCCTGGACTAAAACCCTTATAACTTTTTAATAAAAGATGATTTTTGATTGATTCTTTTTCTGTCAGTCTTATATTTTGTCTAGTTTTTTATAGTATTTATTTGGAAAAAATTTGGAACAATTTTATGCACGCGATGATTTTCACGTTAGTGTACGTTTCGCTATACCGTAGGTTCCGGAGGAGGTGACGGAGCCGCGAACTTCGCCGAGCTAGACTCCGACTTCTCCGAACCAGGCAAGCATGTTTGAACCTTTGATATGATAGGTGTTTTGCATGTTTGCTTGAATGGTTTGTGCATGGCATATGAGCATCGGTGAGTATCTCGTTGCATGCAAGGCAACTATCCGTGTGTTCCGAAGTTACCGTGATCTTTGATGAGAGATGACCTATCATGTGGTGACATGAAAGGTAGTGAGGTGGTATTGTTGTAGCATGCCAGCCTTACGTCATCCGTTAAACTCCGACGTTAACGTGGACTGAGTCACGTTACCGTTCTTCCCCTTTCGTGCTCCCACATGTTTTCTGCAAAGAATACGGTTTAGTAAGTTGCTAACCTCTTTCCGTGTACACACCAAATGGAGGGGCCGGGATGAGGGTTCCATGGCCCTGGATTAAATCCAGTCATCCGGTTAGGGGGCATGGGTGTTTCCGGTTGGGACCGAGAGGGGGGCACCCCTTAGAGCGCGCGTATATAAATTTGATCCCATGCTACGCGAGGTTGTAGCCTCCCCGTCTCAAAGTTTTTCTTGAACGTTGCCGAGGGTGATTCCTGGCATCGGAATGTTGAATGGGTGTGTACTGGTTAGATGTGTTTCTCCTAAAACACCGTAAATGGAACTAGTCCCTTGTGACTACTGAAATCCGTTGGTTGTGATTAAAGTACAAACTCTGCAGAGTCAAATCCTTTCGAGTCATCGTGTCCATGGTCAAGGACCATGGCCAGTATATCCATATCTATGTCAGTCCTCGTGGCAAAATCCCCGGTGAATAAGCTTGAGTGGTATACCCGTTTGAATTGTTATTCCTGTGGAGGGACTAACCTTTATTTTATCTCGTACTCGAATATTCCCGTGAAATGAATTAAATTCATGAGCTACTGAATTATTAAGTTGTGAAATATAAGCCCTTTATGTGATGTCGCTTAGACGTCCGACTGTGGCACTCTTGTCATTTACTTTCAATATAAGCCCTTTATGTGATGTCGCTCAGACGTCCGACTGTGGCATGTCCGTTATTTACTTTGATATAAGCCCTTTATGTGATGTCGCATCAGACGTCCGACTGTGGCACTCTTGTTATTTACTTTTGATATAAGCCCTTTATGTGATGTCGCTCAGACGTCCGACTGTGGCACGCACTGTCTTTTATATTCTTTATAAGCCCTTTATGTGGTGTCGCCTTGACGCCCGACTGCGGCATTGTTATTTCATTTTTACCCTTCCGAGGAGTCATTCAGACACTCGATTGGCCCTTCAGTATTACTTTGGGATTTCGGGAGGACTACCGCCCGACTTCCCTTTTATTTCCATGCATTGCTATCTCATTGACTGAGTGCGCTATGTTAATCTGTTCATATGCATCATGTTTACATTTGTTATATCTTATGTCCGAACTGTCTTGCGAGTACTTTCATAGTACTCACCTGGCTTGTTGATTTGGCCAGATGTTGACGAAGGCGATCTCATGGATGAAGAGTTTGATAGTGAGTCCGACGCCTAGAGGAATCCCAGTCAGTCCCGTGCAATCCTGGATATTGGTCACTTGTATTATATACGCTTCCGCCACCCGCAATAAGTATCCTCGAGCCTCACTCCGTCGCTCGAAGAGCTGTTAGATTCAGGAGTCATGTCACCAACTTCGCTGTGATATTTCCACCACCGCTTTTATTGTGAGTTAGTAGTTATGCCACCCTATCCGCCTTTATGTAGTATTGGCGTGTTTGTAATAAATTGTTGAGCAGTCTCCGCTCAACCTTGTATTATATTCAGTACTCCTGGTATTTGTCTTCTGTGATCAAGATTTTGTCTACCAGTAAGAAGGATTCTTCTCTACTGGTCCATAAAAGGGATCGATTTCTCAATAAATATTTTTATTGGAAAACCGGTCGTGACACCCGGTTAGGGTGGGTGGTCGGGGCCGAGCAATGCACGTTTCTCTCGTACACGTACGCGTGTGGGTGCAAGGCGTTGGGCTCTAAGTGAACCCGAGCGAGGCGTTGGGCTCTAACTGAACCCGAGCGATTGCACTGCAGGCTACGCATTACTGAACCCGAGCGATCAATCGATGACTGTTAACTGAACCCGATCGAGCGATTCCTTCGCTACTGTTGCTAACTGAAGCCGGTCGATGCTGCCTCGGGATGAACAGTGAGCATTGTTGGGGGGGTGGATGAACAGTTCCCGGTGGGGGTTGGATGAACAGGACCCCGTGGTAGTAGAGGCCGTTGCCGCTTGATGAACAGGACCCCGATCGAGCCAGTTGGGGGTGGATGAACAGGACCCCGTGGAGGGCTGGATGAACAGGACCCCGTGGAGGGCTGGTTGAACAGTAGCAGTTGAGGGCTGGATGAACAGTAGCGTGTGGAGGGGTGGTTGATCCCGTGGAGAGGGTTGGTTGAATAGTAGCCGATGGAGGAGCGCGCGGTGGAGGCTGGATGAACAGGAGCACGTGGATGAAGAGTCGCAGGTGGAGGCTGGAGGAGGTTGACGGTGGATGAACAGTAGCCCGTGGAGGCTGGAGGAGGTCGACGGTGGAGATGAACAGTATCCCGTGGAGTCCTGTTTTGCGGTATGCCACACCCCTCCTGATGAACAGGACCCACGTTTCGACCGTAGCGCTCCAACACAAGTCCGTTTCCTCTGTTTTGCGGTACGCCACACCCCTCCCAATCAACAGAACCCACCGTAGGAGGTCCAAGAGAAGTCAGTTTCCTCCATTTTGCGGTACGCCAGACCCCTCCCAATGAACAGGATCCCGTTTCGACCATGGCCGGTCGAACACAAGGCCGTTTCCTCCGTTCTGCGGTACGCCATGCCTCGTTTCTATCGGCTGTTCCGTCCAAGCCGGTTGGCTCTCGATGAACACGACGTATGCCGTTGCCTCCCGATGAACACGACGCATTCCGTTGCCTCCCCATGAACATGGCGACGACGCAGTTTCTCTGTTCCGACCCAGCCATGTACACAAGCCCTGGCCGTATGTATGCGCGAGTAGGCGTTCGAGACCCCGCCTGTATGTACGTACATGTCCGTATTTACTTTCTTGCACCCTGGCTGTACATACGTGTACATGCTACGTGCGTGCCTCTACTAAGACACGTGCACGCCTCTACTACGACACGTGCATGCCTCTACTACGACACGTGCCCTTCCTTACACAGCCACAGTTCATCGTTGCAGCCTGCAGACAGACCGATCGACCAGTATGTACGTACACGTTCACGACCAGAATGACAACGCTATGTACGCTTTGACCAGGTGGGTCCCTGCAACCTCTTGAGCACTGCGTTGGTTTTCCCTTGAAGAGGAAAGGGTGATGCAGCAAAGTAGCATAAGTATTTCCCTCAGTTTTTGAGAACCAAGGTATCAATCCAGTAGGAGGCCACACACAAGTCCCTCGTACCTACACAAACAAATAAGAACCTTGCAACCAACGCGATAAAGGGGTTGTCAATCCCTTCACGACCACTTGCAAAAGTGAGATCTGATAGAGATGATAAGATAATATTTTTGGTATTTTTATGATAAAGATTAAAAGTAAAGATTGCAAAACAAACGGTGAAAGAAATAGCTAGTTGACGGAAGATTAATATGATAGAAAATAGACCTGGGGGCATAGGTTTCACTAGTGGCTTCTCTATGGATAGCATAAGTATTACGGTGGGTGAACAAATTACTGTCGAGCAATTGATAGAAAAGTGCATAATTATGAGAATATCTAGGCATGATCATGTATATAGACATCACGTCCGAGACAAGTAGACCGACTCCTGCCTGCATCTACTACTATTACTCCACACATCAACCGCTATCCAGCATGCATCTAGAGTATTAAGTTCATAAGAATAGAGTAAGGCATTAGGTAAGATGACATGATGTAGAGGGATAAACTCATGCAATATGATATAAACCCCATCTTTTTATCCTCGATGGCAACAATACAATACGTGTCATTTCCCCATACTGTCACTGGGATCGAGCACCCGCATGATTTAACCCAAAGCTAAGCACTTCTCCCATTGCAAGAAAGATCAATCTAGTAGGCCAAACCAAACTGATAATTCGAAGAGACTTGTAAAGATAACCAATCATACATAAAAGAATTCAGAGAAGATTCAAATATTGTTCATAGATAATCTTGATCATAAACCCACAATTCATCGGATCTCGACAAACACACCGCAAAAGGAGTTACATCAAATAGATCTACAAGAAGATCGAGGAGAACTTTGTATTGAGATCCAAAGAGAGAGAAGAAGCCATCTAGCTAATAACTATGGCCCCGAAGGTCTGTGGTACACTACTCACACATCATCGGAGAGGCTATGGTGTTGATGTAGAAGCCCTCCGTGATCGATGCCCCCTCCGGCAGAGCGCCGGAAAAGGCCCCAAGATGGGATCTCACGGGTACAGAAGGTTGCGGCGGTGGAATTAGGTTTTCGTGGTGCCCCTCGATGGTTTCGGGGTATGTAGGTTTATATAGGAGGAAGAAGTAGGTCGGTGGAGCTACGAGGGGCCCACGAGGGTGGAGGGCGCGCCCAGGGGGTAGGCGCGCCCCCTGCCTCGTGGCCTCCTCGTTGATTGCTTGACGTCCACTCCAAGTCCTCTAGATCACGTTTATTCCAAAAATCACGCTCCCGAAAGTTTCATTCCGTTTGGACTCCGTTTGATATTCCTTTTCTGCGAAACACTGAAATAGGCAAAAAAAACAGCAATTTGCACTGGGCCTTGGGTTAATAGGTTAGTCCCAAAAGTAATATAAAAGTGTATAAATAAGCCCATTAAACATCCAAAACAGAATATATAATAGCATGGAGCAATCAAAAATTATAGATACGTTGGAGACGTATCAAGCATCCCAAGCTTAATTCCTGCTCGTCCTCGAGTAGTTAAATGATAAAAACAGAATTTTTGATGTGGAATGCTACTTAGCATTTCAATGTATTTCTCTTTATTGTGGCATGAATGTTCAGATCCGAAAGATTCAAGATAAAAGTTTAATATTGACATAAAAATAATAATACTTCAAGCATACTAACAAAGCAATTATGTCTTCTCAAAATAACATAGCCAAAGAAAGCTCATCCCTACAAAATCATATAGTTTGGTCATGCTTCATTTTCTTCACACAAGATGCTCTCATCTTGCACAACCCCGATGACAAGCCAAGCAATTGTTTCATACTTTAGTAATCTCAAACTTTTTCAACTTTCACGCAATACATGAGCGTGAGCCATGGATATAGCACTATGTGTGGAATAGAATATGATGATGGGGATTGTTTGGAGAAGACAAAAAAGGAGAAAGTCTCACATTGACGCGGCTAATCAACGGGCTAGGGAGATGCCCATCAATTGATGTCAATGCAAGGAGTAGGGATTGCCATGCAACGGATGCACTAGAGCTATAAATGTATGAAAACTCAACAAATAAACTAAGTGGGTGTGCATCCAACTTGCTTGCTCACGAAGACCTAGGGCATTTGAGGAAGCCCATTGTTGGAATATACAAGCCAAGTTCTATAATGAAAAATTCCCACTAGTATATGAAAGTGAAAAACAAGAGACTCTCTATCATAAAGATCATGGTGCTACTTTGAAGCACAAGTGTGGAAAAAGGATAGTAGCATTGTCCCTTTTTTTGGGGCCTTTTTTTGGCCTTTCTCCTTTTTTTATTTGGGACAATGCTCTATTAATGATGATCATCACACTTCTATTTATTTACAACTCGATGATTATAACTCGATACTTAGAAAAAAATATGACTCTATATGAATGCCTCCGGTGGTGTACCGGGAAGGGCAATGAATCAAGAGTGACATGTATAAAATAATATGCATGGTGGCTTTGCCACAAATATGGTGTCAACTACATGATCATGCAAGGCAATATGACAATGATGATGTGTGTCATAATAAACGGAACGGTGGAAAGTTGCATGGCAATATATCTCGGAATGGCTATGGAAATGCCATAATAGGTAGGTATGGTTGTTGTTTTGAGGAAGATATAAGGATGTTTATGTGTGATAGAGCGTATCGTATCATGGGGTTTGGATGCACCGGCGAAGTTTGCACCAACTCTCAAGGTGAGAAAGGGCAATGCACGGTACCGAAGAGGCTAGCAATGATGGAAGGTTGAGAGTGTGTATAATCCATGGACTCAACATTAGTCATAAAGAACTCACATACTTATTGCAAAAATCTACAAGTCATCAAAAACCAAGCACTACGTGCATGCTCCTAGGGGGATAGATTGGTAGGAAAAGAACATCGCTCGTCCCCGACCGTCACTCATAAGGATGACAATCAAAGAACACCTCATGTTTCAAATTTGTCACACAACGTTTACCATACGTGCATGCTACGGGACTTGCAAATTTCAACACAAGTATTTCTCAAATTCACAACTACTCAACTAGCACAACTTTAATATTACCACCTTTATATCTCAAAACAACTATCAAGTATCAAACTTCTCTTAGTATTCAATGCACTTAGAAGTTTTTATCTTGGATGCCTATCATATTAGGACTAATATTATAACCAAAGCAAATTACCATGATGTTCTAAAGGACTCTCAAAATAATATAAGTGAAGCATGAGAGATCAATAATTTCTATAAAATATAACCACCACCGTGCTCTAAAAGATATAAGTGAAGCGCTAGAGCAAAATTGTTTAGCTCAAAAGATATAAGTGAAGCACATAGAGTATTCTAATAAATTCCGAATAATGTGTGTATCTCTCAAAAAGCGTGTACAGCAAGGATGATTGTGGTGAACTAAAAATCAAAGACTCAAATCATACAAGACGCTCCAAGCAAAACACATATCATGTGGTGAATAAAAATATAGCTCCAAGTAAAGTTACCGATGGACGAAGACAAAAGAGGTAATACCTTCCGGGGCATCCCCAAACTTAGGCTTTTTGGTTTCTCCTTAGATTTTACCTTGTGGTGCCTTGGGCATCCCCAAGCTTAGGCTCTTTCCACTCCTTGTTCCATAATCCATCAAATCTTTACCCAAAACTTGAAAACTTCACAACACAAAACTTAACAGAAAATCTCATGAGCTCCGTTAGCGAAAGAAAACAAAACACCACTTCAAGGTACTGTAATGAACTCATTATTTATTTATATTGGTGTTAAACCTACTGTATTCCAACTTTTCTATGGTTCATAAACTCTATTACTAGCCATAGATTCATCAAAATAAGCAAACAACACACGAAAAACAGAATCTGTCAAAAACAGAACAGTCTGTAGTAATCTGTAACTAACGCAAACTTCTGGAACTCCAAAAATTCTAAAATAAATTTCTGGACGTGAGGAATTTATCTATTAATCATCTTCAAAAAGAATCAACTAAATATCGCTCTCCAGTAAAAAGTTGTAGCTAATCTCGTGAGCGCTAAAGTTTCTGTTTTTAACAGCAAGATCGCAAAGACTTTCCCCAAGTCTTCCCAAAGGTTCTACTTGGCACAAACACTAATTAAAACACAAAAACACATCTAAACAGAGGCTATATGGATTATTTATTCCTAAACAGAACCAAAAAGTCAAAAAACTAAAGTATAATTGGGTTGCCTCCCAACAAGCGCTATCGTTTAACGCCCCTAGCTAGGCATAAAGGCAAGGATAGATCTAGGTATTGCCATCTTTGGAATGCAATCCATAAGTGGCTCTCATGATAGATTCATAAGGTAATTTTATTCTTTTTTTCTAGGAAAGTGTTCCATGCCTTTCCTTAACGATAATTGGAATTTATATTTCCTTCCTTCATATCAATAATTGCACCAATCGTTCTAAGGAAAGGTCTACCAAGAATAATAGGACATGAAGGATTGCAATCTATATCAAGAACAATGAAATCTGCGGGCACATAATTCCTATTTGCAACAATAATAACATCATTAATTCTTCCCATAGGTTTCTTAATGGTGGAATCCGCAAGGTGCAAGTTTAAAGAACAATCATCAAATTCACGGAAACCTAGCAAATCACACAAAGTTTTTGGAATTGTGGAAACACTAACACCCAAATCACACAAAGCATAGCATTCATGATCCTTAATTTTAATTTTAATAGTAGGTTCCCACTCATCATAAAGTTTTCTAGGGATAGAAACTTCCAATTCAAGCTTTTCTTCTTAAGATTGTATTAAAGCATCAACGATATGTTTAGTAAAAGCCTTATTTTGACTATAAGCATGCAGATAATTTAGCACGGATTGCAACAAGGAAATACAATCTATTAAAGAACAATTATCATAATTAAATTCCTTGAAATCCAAGATAGTGGGTTCATTGCTATCTAAAGTTTTGACCTCTTCCATCCCACTTTTACCAAATTTTGCATCAAGATCTAAAAACTCCGAATCATTGGGACGCCTTTTAACTAAACTTGACTCATCTCCTGTCCCATCATTATCAAGATTCATATTGCAAAACAGAGATTTAATAGGGGACACATCAATTACTTTTAGATCTTCATCCTTATTACCCTCCAAATCTTCTAGTTTAGCGGCCATCTTATCGACTAAGGTGGCCTGCTTATCCGAAATTTGGGCTATTAATTTTTCAAGATGAGCAAACTGAGATCTCAAGCCATAAAATTCCTTAGACATATCATCAAGCTCTTTATTCATGTACCCCATAAAGCTTTTTTGTTCTTTAAGCTCATTTCTAAAGAAATTATTATGCTCAAATTGCAAAGTCATAAAGCTTGTGACATTGTTTTCAATTTCTTCCAACCTTTTAAGGTAAGGATCAACGTTTTTAGGCAGAGCCATTAGGGAAAACAGACAACAAGAAGCAAGCGAGAAAAAGGCGAACGAAAAGAGAAGGCGAATAAAACAGCAAGGGTGAAGTGGGGGAGAGGAAAACGAGAAGCAAATGGCAAATAATGTAATGCGAGGGATAAGAGTTTGTGATGGGTACTTGGTATGTCTTGACTTGTGCATAGACTCCCCGGCAACGGCGCTAGAAACCTTCTTGCTACCTCTTGAGCACTGCGTTGGTTTTCGCTTGAAGAGGAAAGGGTGATGCAGCAAAGTAGCGTCAGTATTTCCCTTAGTTTTTGAGAACCAAGGTATCAATCCAGTAGGAGGCCACACGCAACTCCCTCGTACCTAAACAAACAAATAAGAACCTTGCAACCAACGCGATAAAGGGTTGTCAATCCCTTCACGGCGACTTGCAAAAGTGAGATCTGATAGAGATGATAAGATAATATTTTTTGAATTTTCTTAATAAAGATTAAAAGTAAAGATTGCAAAACAAACGGTGAAAGAAATAGCTAGTTGACGGAAGATTAATATGATGGAAAATAGACCCGGGGGCCATAGGTTTCACTAGTGGCTTCTCTCAAGATAGCATAAGTATTACGGTGGGTGAACAAATTACTGTCGAGCAATTGATAGAAAAGTGCATAATTATGGGAATATCTAGGCATGATCATGTATATAGGCATCACGTCCGCAACAAGTAGACCGACTCCTGCCTGCCTCTACTACTATTACTCCACACATCGACCGCTATCCAGCATGCATCTAGAGTATTAAGTTCATAAGAACATAGTAACGCATTAGGTAAGATGACATGATGTAGAGGGATAAACTCATGCAATATGATATAAACCCCATCTTTTTATCCTCGATGGCAACAATACAATACGTGTCGTTTCCCCTACTGTCACTGGGATCGAGCACCGCATGATTGAACCCAAAGCTAAGCACTTCTCCCATTGCAAGAAAGATCAATCTAGTAGGCCAAACCAAACTGATAATTCGAAGAGACTTGCAAACATAACCAATCATACATAAAAGAATTCAAAGAAGATTCAAATATTGTGCATAGATAATCTTGATCATAAACCCAGAATTCATCGGATCTCGACAAACACACCGCAAAATGAGTTACATCAAATAGATCTCCAAGAAGATCGAGGAGAACTTTGTATTGAGATCCAAAGAGAGAGAAGAAGACATCTGGCTAATAACTATGGACCCGAAGGTCTGTGGTAAACTACTCACACATCATCGGAGAGGCTATGGTGTTGATGTAGAAGCCCTCCGTGATCGATGCCCCCTCTGGCAGAGCGCCGGAAAAGGCCCCAAGATGGGATCTCACGGCTACAGAAGGTTGCGGTGGTGGAATTAGGTTTTCGTGGTGCCCCTCGATGGTTTCGGGGTACGTAGGTATATATAGGAGGAAGAAGTAGGTCAGTGGAGCTACGAGGGGCCCACGAGGGTGGAGGGCACGCCCAGGGGGGTAGGCACGCCCCTGCCTCGTGGCCTCCTCGTTGATTGCTTGACGTCCACTCCAAGTCCTCTGGATCACGTTTGTTCCAAAAATCATGCTCCCGAAGGTTTCATTCCGTTTGGACTCCGTTTGATATTCCTTTTCTGCGAAACACTGAAATAGGCAAAAAAAACAGCAATTTGCACTGGGCCTTGGGTTAATAGGTTAGTCCCAAAAATAATGTAAAAGTGTATAAATAAGCCCATTAAACATCCAAAACAGAATATATAATAGCATGGAGCAATCAAAAATTATAGATGCGTTGGAGACGTATCAGTCCCGACTGTCAGGCACTTCCTTGTGTGCGAAGATGTAGCCGGTGGGTCCCAGCAGTTAGGGGGGATGTTTTTTTCGAGAAATACGGTGGCCCGTCCGGTGGGTCCCTGCTGTCAGGTGGAGGAATCATTATTTTCCGCGTAATAAGGAGGCACTTCCTTGCTGCGGCCGTGGACCCAGCTGTCAGCCTCTCCACGTACAGTACGATTCCGATGGAAGTCGTTCATTGACCACGTTTACCACGCGGCGCTGAAAGCACCAGGGCGGTGGACTAGGAAGACGCGGCAGTGGGGACGACGTGGAGCCGAGGAAGACGCGGCAGTGGAAGCCCACGCGGAGAGGAGTACGAGGGTTCACTGGTTTGGCTTTGGTGTGAGGCTGCCGTCGCCGCAGGGAGTGGCCAGCGGTGGGAGTAGTAGGGGCGGTGAGGCCTCCGCGGCATCACAGCCGACCACGGGAGGTAGGAGCACGCGACACGACCGGCGCTGCTTTGGGCGGCTGGAGCAAGAAGACCAGAGGTTGAAGAAGCACTAGGGCTGTTGGATGGACATCGTACGGTCAATGGAGCTAGAATCGTTCATATTGACTAAATTGATAAAGCCCTCCGTCCCCGTCAACTTAGTAAGCCCACAAGTCAGTCTCCCACTATGTTGGGTCCCAGCTAGCAGGGGGTATTAATTTTTTGTGCGTAAGAAGGAGGCACTTCCTTTCGTGCGAAGATATAGCTGGTGGGTCCGACCTGTCAGCGGGGGGAACATTTTTTCACGAAATACAGAGGCCCTTCCGGTGGGTCCTAGCTGTCAGGTGGAGGAATCATTATTTTGCGCGTAATAAGGAGTCATTTCCTTGCGTGCGGCCGTGGACCTAGCTGTCAGCCTCTCCACGTACAGTCCACTTCCAATGGATGTCGTTCATTGACCGTGCTGACCACGCTGCGCCGAGAGCAGCAGGGCGGTGCACGACGGCGAGGCCAAGGAAGGGAATGACACGGTGCCAGGGAAGACTCGGCAGTTGTTTCCCACGTGGAGGGGAGTACGAGGGTTTACTGGTTTGTCTGCTGTCGCCGGAGAATAACAGCAGGTGTGGGTGAGTAGAGGGATGGCTAGGCAGCGAAGGGAGTATGATGGGGCGGTGAGGTCTACGCGGCAGCATAACCGGCCGCGGGAGGAGGGAGCAGGCAGTCCCGCCGATGCTTGTTTGAGCGGTTGGAACAGGAAGAGCAGAGATTGAAGAAGCACGACGGCCGTTGGATGGACATCCAACAGTCACTGCTCTCGTGTGTTGACTAAGTTGACACGGCGTTGCGTGTGTGTCAACCTTTTTTTAGGAAAGCATACGCGTCAACCTATACACTACAAAAAAAAGACACATCCGTGACATTTTGGGCCGAACGAATTTTTTTCCTGTCATACTTATGACACTTCTATGACGATAATTGTGACAAAACCCGGTATCATCATAGATGTGGTGGGGTCCTACTTATGTGACAAAAAATCATGACAGAAAATAGGCTTTTCGTCCTGGGCGGGCCAGAGACGTAGCTGCATGACATTCTTTGGGCCGTCCATGACGGAAAAAACCGTGGTAGAAGCGAGGGCGAGGAAAATATCGGGGTGTTCCCGGTTACGGTGGGTGGTCGGGGCCGAGCGATGTGCGTTTCTCTCATACACGCACGGGCGTGGGTGCGAGGCGTTGGGCTCTAACTGAACCCGAGCGGTTGCACTGCAGGCTACGCGTTACTGAACCCGGGCGATCGATCGATGGCTCTTAACTGAACCCGATCGAGTGATTCCTTCGCTACTGCTGCTAACTGAAGCTGATTGATGCTGCCTCTGATTGAACAGTGAGCGTTGCTGGGGGGTTTCGATGAACAGTTCCCGGTGGGGGTGGATGAACAGGACCCCGTGGTGTTGCCTCTGGATGAACAGGACCCCGATCGATCGAGTCGTTTGGGGCTGGATGAACAGGACCCCGTGGAGGGCTGGATGAATAGGACCACCCCGTGGAGGGCTGGATGAACAGTAGATGGTGGAGGGCTGGATGAACAGTATCCCATGGAGGGGTGGTTGAACAGGAGTCCGTGGAGGGGGTTGGTTGAACAGTAGCCGGTGGAGTAGCGCGCGGTGGATGCTGGATGAACAGGAGCCCGTGGATGAACAGTCGCAGGTGGAGGCTGGAGGAGGTCGACGGTGGATGAACAGTAGCTCGTGGAGGCTGGAGGGGGTCGATGGTGGAGATGAACAGTATCCCGTGGAGTCCCGTTTTGCGGTAGGCCACACCCCTCCTGATGAACAGGACCCCCGTTTCGACCGTAGCGCTCCAACACAAGTTCGTTTCGTCCGTTTTGCGGTACGCCACACCCCTCCCGATCAACAGGACCCCCGTTTCGACCGTAGGAGGTCCGTTTCCTCCGTTTTGCGGTACGCCAGACCCCTCCCGATGAACAGGATCCCGTTTCAACCGTGGCCGGTCGAACACAAGGCCGTTTCCTCCGTTCTGCGGTACGCCAGGCCTCGTTTCCATTGGTTGTTCCGTCCAAGCCGGTTGGCTCCCACGCGTTCCGTTCCCTCCCGATGAACACGACGCATTCCGTTGCCTCCCCATGAACACGACGACGACGCAGTTTCTCCGTTCTGACCCAGCCATGTACACGAGCCCTGGCCGTACGTAGGCGCGAGTAGGCGTTTGAGACCACGCCCGTATGTATGTACGTGGCCGTATTTACTTTCTTTTACCCTGGCCATTGTACGTACGTGTACATGCTACGTGCGCGCCTCTACTACGACACGCGCGCGCCTCTACATCGACCAGTATGTACGTACACGTTCGCGACCAGAATGACAAACGCTACGTACGCTTCGACCAGGTGGGTCCCGACTGTCAGGCACTTCCTTGCGTGCGAAGATGTAGCTGGAGGGTCCCAGCAGTCAGGGGGGAATCAGTTTTTTTTGCCCGGACGGACTTCCTTGCGTGCGAAGATGTAGCTGGTAGGTCCCAGCAGTCAGGGGGAAAACGTTTTTTTTGCAAAATACGGTGGCCTGTCCGGTGGGTCCCTGCTGTCAGGTGCAGGAATAATTATTTTCCGCATAATAAGGAGGCACTTCCTTGCGGCTGCCGCGGACCCAGCTGTCAGCCTCTCCATGTACAGTACTCTTCCGATGGAAGTCGGTCGTTGACCATATTGACCACGCCGCGCCGAGAGCACCAAGGCGGTGGACGACGGCGAGGCCTATGAAGGGGACAACGCGGAGCCAGGCAAGACGCGGCAGTGGATGCCCACGCGGAGAGGAGTATGAGGGTTCACTGGTTTGGCTGCGGTGTGAGGCTGTCGTCGCCGCAGAATAACAGGGGGTGTGGGTGAGTAGAGGGATGGCCTGGCCAGCGGTGGGAGTAGTGGGGGCGGTGAGGCCTCCGCGGCATTATAGCCGGCCATGGGAGGCAGGAGCATGCGGCCCGACCGGCGCTGCTTTGGGCGGCTGGAGCAAGAAGACTAGAGGTTGAAGAAGCACTATGGTCGTTGGATAGACATCGTACGGTCACTGGAGCTAGAATCGTTCATATTGACTAAGTTGACAAAGCACTCCATCCCCGTCAACTTAGTAGGCCCACAAGTCAGCCTCCCACCAAGGTGGGTCCCAACTAGCAGGGGGAGTATTCATTTTTTTGTGCATAATAAGGAGGCACTTCCGGTGGGTCCGAGCTGACAGCGGGGGGAACGTTTTTTTTGCGAAATACGGTGGCCCGTCCGGTGGGTCCCAGCAGTCAGGGGGGAAACGTTTTTCACGAAATACGGTGGCCCGTCCGGTGGGTCCCTGCTGTCAGGTGGAGGAATAATTATTTTCCGCGTAATAAGGAGGCACTTCCTTGCGGCTGCTGTGGACCCAGCTGTCAGCCTCTCCATGACAGTACTCTTTTGATGGAAGTCGTTCCTTGACCACATTGACCACGCCGTGCCGAGAGCACCAGGGCGGTGGACGACGGCGAGGCCAAGGAAGGGGACGACGCGGAGCCGGGGAAGACGTGGCAGTGGATGCCCACGCGGAGAGGAGTACAAGGGTTCGCTGGTTCAGCTGCGGTGTGAGGCTGCCGTCGCCGTAGAATGACAGGTGGGAGTAGTAGGGGGCGGTGAGGCCTGCACGGGAGGCGGGAGCAGGCGGTCCCGCCGGCGCTGGATTTGGCGGCTGGAGCAAGAAGATCAGAGATTGAAGAAACATGACGGCCGTTGGATTGACATCCAACGGTTACGTCTGCTAGAATCGTTTGTTGACGTATATAATAACTAAAAAAATCTTGCATACGCGTCAACTTAATAGGCCCATAAGTCAGACCATTCCCTCTTTTTTAATAATTTATATATAGCTCATTGCGACTTCTTATGCAATTTATTGCAGTCCGTTTTTTTGGTTGGCCAGGGCCAATTTCGCATATTTCTGTGGGTTCCAAACTATTTTTAATACCGAAATGTCGAGCCAGATTTAAAGTACTTTGAAGATATATTTAAATTAGGTTAATGCCTAGTGAAATAGGAATCTGAAAATGTGAAAAATTCAGAAATTATAAAGTAATTGCCAATTTGTCATCTGTTTTTATATTTACAACCCATTTCATATTACTTTCAAGATTTGCAGGCGTCTTGAAAGAGTTGCAGCCCATCAGGGCGTAGAAAAATAAATAGGCCTGGATTGGGTATTCTTCAGAAAAAATAAACTGGGCTCATTTTCACAAAGAAAAAATAGCTGGGCTGGTCACATGGTGAACATAAAATATAAGCCTGGGATAGACGGGCCACATCCCAGTTCAAACCCTGCTGCGTCTCAACAATAACAAAAAAAATACTGCTCGAGCAGCTACGTCCCAGTTGTCACCCGATCTTGTGCTGTACTCTTGTCTATTGACTATATACGCTCACAATGTCATGGGTCCCAGATGTTAGGAAAACACTAGGAGGAAGCATTTTATTTTTCCATACGCTGACATGGTGGGCCCGTACTGTCATCCTCTCCACGTACTTCTGCCGATTCCTGTTGTTTGTTGACCATGTTGACAACGCGAGAGGGCGGCGCCGCGGCGAGCGCACCAAAGCCGCGGAGGACGACGGCGAGGCCTCGGACGTCGGCGTTAACGATTTAGGAGACGGTGGGGCGGCGATGCGTGCGCTGAGGCGCAGCCAGCCGTGGGAGGCGGAAGCAGGCGGCCCCGCCGGCGCTGGTTTGGTTTTGGCGGCTGGAGGAAGACAGGACTGAAGAAACACGACAGACTGTAAAAGCAGCAGGAGTACTTAACAACCTTAACTGAAACCAGCAGGGGCACTTAACAACCATAGCTGAAAGCAGTATGAGTACTTATACAGGTTCAACCGTACAAAGCACGCCTCGAACAGTGCTACTTTGCCTACAGTTAACCAAGGGTGAGGCCGCCAAGCCCCAGGACAAGGCCCAGGCGCCACCCCGCGCATCCACAACCTTCTGAAAGCGGCTTCATCTCGCAATGTGGTCAATAAACAGGATATTCGCTTTAGAGCCATGGAAAAGCAGGAACATAATCTTCTGTCCTATTCTCCAAGATGGACGGGCCTTCATTATTTGAGACCACCCATGAATAAGTATCTTTTCACCTCCAAGGGGAATGGAGTAGGTCGACATAAACATCATGTTGTGACCAAGCGCAAGTCTGACCCGACCATGGTCAGGCATCTGTATAGGAACAATAGAACTGGGCAGTTTCTGTTTCAAGAAGATCACAGCTGTAAAACTGTGTATAAGCAATAGTTTATGAACAACATATATAACAGAAAACAGCTCGTACCATAAGTTTCTCGACACAGTTGGACCTGTTCAACGAGTGCAGCAGTGGCACACATATCCCACGTGGCCTTCCACCATTGAAACGCCCCACAAGGACCTCAAGACGATCAATAAAGTGTAGGAACTTGTGGATGTCGTCCCAGTCAACTTCAGTGCCATCAGTAACAGCCGAGTTGTTACAGAATAACAAACGAGCAGCCTGCTTAACTCTGAAAAAACCTACACGTGCCACCAATTATAAGAAAATATTAGTTAGAAGTAGCATCTTCGTGAGAGATTCGTTGCTACTTCTAAAGTTAAATTGTGATTAGTTAGACAGAATAGGTGGATTAAGAAGTAATCGAGGCAACAAGCAAGAACCAGATACAAAACTAACATGGATGAACAATTGGAACGACGTCGGGGTGGAAGATCGCAGTGAAGATGAGACCAGGTTCTGCTATTTCCATCAACATTCGTGCGCCAACTTTCAGTCCGTAACACTTGAGAAAGTTTATCCAAGTTCGGCCATAAAAAAGCAGCGATCTTCTTGGTTCATGAACCCAACTCGGAACTTATATCCATGGCTTGTCTTCACTGTGACCATTAAACTGGTGTATTCAGTTATGGCAAGGCCGAGCATCTTGAGTACATGTGTTCTGGCAGAGCAAATAATGCACTGCAGGAAAAATAATATGAGAACACAATGTATTCCCTATCCAAATCTAGAAATAACTTCCTCCTTCACGTCAGTGTTGACCATCGTACTGGTAGTACCTTTTATCCAAATATAGCAATCCAAATTTCCAAATTAGTCGACAGCATGTTCAAAAAAACCCCACCCTCCCGGATAGAAAAGAGGATTCTAGGAACATACTGTGCGCGTTTTAAAATCCTGTGTTAGGATGAGAAGGAACAAGTGTGGCGTCTCGCCGAGGGCGCAGAAACCTGTAGGGTCCTCGCACTTTGGGCACTGCAAATGAAACACACTAGATTCAGTAGGAAGAAAAATGCATCAACGGCGGCGGCTGCCATCCTAGGATTACCCGCGACCAAGGGACTTGGATTTATCGGGGATGGATGAAGAATTCGTACCTGGTTCTCCATGAGAAAACCCTATGCAATCGCCGAGAGGGGGTTTTCTCTGAACAAGCAGACGAGGGAGAAGGGGATTCAGGCCCAGTGAAATATTGCCGCTTCGTCCGTCCAGCTTACTGCTAAAGCTGGAAAGGGGGGGGTTTGTGATTTGACGGCTCATTGGGCATTACTGCGGCGCTACGACCGGGGTGTGTCTACCGTGCAGTTGTGCACTCTAATTTGTGCATATGGCACGTGGACCCCGTTGCCGGATGCCCCACATATCAGCGAAAGGAAGTAGAAAGACAGGAGTAACTAGTTACACAAAAATATATTTTTGACAGAGAGATACTCCCTCTGTAAAGAAATATACAAATCTTTTATATCACAACTTTATACATAAGAAAAATCAAGGGGAATATATATAACATATATAATTATAAAAAACAGAGTTGTTTTTAACACAGTATAGACGAGTTGGTGATGATGGTGTGCCTGCCATCCTGCAATATAGGCCGTCCGATTTATATCTGACGGATAGGAAGGAAACTATGGCAATTTTGCAAAAAGGTACCCACACACCTCTCCACATTTGCAAATAAGGCCTTCCCTCGTTCATCCTTTTCTCTCACAAGATAAAATACTCATACAAATGCATCTTGATGTTACGTGCAACGCACGGGCATTATGGGGGTTCAGCTGAGAATATAATACTCAGACAGGCTCACGGTTCTGGACTTTGGGCCGCAGGCCCACCCTGCATGTTTGGGGGCCCATGTGTTCTACCTCAGCGCTTTTCATATTGCAAGCGATCGGTACGGCGCTGGTTTTAGATGCTGTCGCAAGGCGAATACACAAAATTGAATAAAGCACGGCAGCTGTTGGAATGAAATCGAACGACAGTTCCTAACCAGCAATGAGAGTTGCAATTCTATCAACGATATACCATGTGATAAATAATACTGTCGTATTACTTATACACACAGGACACTTGTTTCACCATGCCAGATTATTACATCAAAATCTCTCGTAGGATAGATCAGTTCGGCAGTTGCGTGCTGCTACTGAAGAATTTCAAAGTTGATTTGGACCAGCTCTCCTTGCCGAGAAAGTTCGATTTTGAGATCATCCCCTACCGCAAGATATGATTTAGATTTGAACCTTGACCATCCTTTAGCATCAATCATCATGCGACCATCCTTTGTACTTACGGTATATTGAGCAGGTTCATTCACACCAAGGCTGCGCATGGTAAGAGAAACTTGGCCGCTGTCGCCCGGATTGTTGAACGACTCCCTCGTTGCTCTAGGAATTCTCTGTTTGCAAACAAGAAGACATACCCAAACAGTTAGATCAACACAGTGAATCATGCGAAACAACATGGAAAGAAAAAAGAACGAAACACTTGGGCGGCCAATGCTTACCAAGAAGGTGGACATGTCGGTTTTTGTAAGGACTTTGGTATATGAAGTGCGAACTGCAGCCCAGTCTGTTGCCGGTGCAACTGCTCGTTCGGTTGCCGCTGCACGGGCCGGAGCAGATGCAAGTGCAAGTGTTGGTGCAGGTGCCGAAGCCGCTGCTGCTGCCGGAGATGGTGCTCCTTGTAGAGCTGGTGCCGGTGTCGGAGCAGGTGCCGGTGTCGATGCCCGATCCTCCGGTAGATCAGCCTGATCCGCTGACGCGGTCGGTGCCCAATCCTCAGCTGGATCAGACTGAGCTGCTGCCGCTGTCAGTGCTAGAGCAACTGCCGGTGCTCGATCCGTTGCTGAAGGTGGTACCGATGTGCGAGACAGCGGCGATCGTGTCTGGTCTGCTATGATCAGCTTTCTAACTTGACTAGGCTTCGTGACCGTGATCCAGTTTTTTTCTTCATTTCTTTTAAACGCGAGAAGGACTAATTGTGGCGTTTTTGTTAAACCAAACTGCAGTTCATCATAGGGATTCAGCTTGTACTCAGACAACAGACTGATCCAATTTTTTCCAGTAATATAAGTGATGGACAGTGCCTTCGTTACTGACACGACATAAGAAGTGAAACCTGCAAAAATAGCCATCGTAGAGCAAACCAAACGGTTTATTCTGTGATGAATGTCACATGGCAAAACCTGCATCGTAAAATTGCAGGAAAAGAAAGAAAACATGACATTAAATCAATAAGATTTAGACAGTAAATCAATAAGATTTACTTGATGTGACACGAGTGAATCCTTACCAGGAAATCACTATGTTGAAGTACTAAACAGAAGATTGATCGTCCAACTACGGGTGGCATGCAGGGGCCCCGCCTACTCCCACAAGCAGGACAGTCCAAAGGTCGTGACAAATCGTATGGACCGAACATCCATGGGACTGGAAATCCTGGTGGGTGCGATAAACCCTGCAATGCATACAGATATTGGAGTGTAACCATAATTGATAAACCGTCCTCACAAAAAAGATGATCTGGATACTTCAAAATATACAGACTGAATTGAGTGGACAGACATTAACATAGACCGTTCTCAGGACTGACCACACACCAAAAGCGGCAGTACTAATAAACAATACAGGGTTCACAAACACAAATCAAGTACTGAACAATAGTACTTACTACAGACAAGCAAAGTTGCACTAATTAAACTCTGCAGACTATTTCTTGCCACCGACCTACGGGATGAACCCCGCATAACTGACTAGGCCATGGACTTCGTGAGAGATGTCTACATGCACCATCACCATCTCGTCAACCTTGGAGAACCTAACAGAGTGGTCTTTCCACTCATAAACATGATCATGAAGACAGGCCGCATCAGATTTGTTGGGAAGCTTTACAAGAACCACACCCTTCGTAATCGAAGGCACAACCAGGAAATTGTTGTGGTCAAGTACAGCCTCGAGAACACGCCTGACAACAATGCTACAGGAAAACACTAGTTCAGGACACGTGGCGACAAGGACACAACAGCTGGATAGTTTAGCAGTAGAACTCATCCTCAGGTCTTCCAGTTCACACGGCATGACTTTGAGAACTTCATCTCCACCGCGGACCTGGTTCTAATTCAAACAGAAACCATATTTTATTACTACCTCCGTTCAGAAATATAAGATGATTTTCGATATTATACTCCATATATGACTACATATACGCACAGAAATGAGTGAACAAAGACACTAGAACATGTCTTCAAAGGCATGAGAGCAGAGGGATTACTTGCAATATCCATAACACAAGTTACTGAGGCAAATATACCCTCTTCAAAGGTAGCATTGATGTTCATAAAGTACTCCCTCCGTCCCAAAATTCTTGTCTTAGATTTGTCTAGATACGGATGTATCAAGTCACATTTTAGTATTAGATACATCCGTATCTAGACAAATCTAAGACAAGAAATTTGGGACAGAGGGAGTAGTTGAAAGTAATCTATAAGAAATCAGTGTCAACCTCTCGCATGTTTTGGTCAAAAGAGGAATTTAGAACCGTCATTTGGCACACAAAAATCACATGCAAGATCACCCAGAAAGTTGTACTACTAGTACTAGTACTGCGTGTTAGATGAAAAAACACGATCAAGATCGAGAAAAAGATCGTCAAGAAGAGATATTACCTGGACTTGCTTAATGAGGGATCCCGGAGAGGGGGGCTTGGACAGGGCGATGGCTTTGAGCTTGTCTGCGGTAGTCTCGGCGGGGTGCTTGCGCTTCTTCGTACCATGAGCCTCGACGGTTTTGGCCAGAGCCATAGACATCACTTCGGCCGGTGCTCCAGCGTCCATCAAGAAACTGTCAAATAGAAATAAAAGAAAAGAAACCATAATCACAAACCCAAAAGAAGAAAAGAGAGGGAGTTATAGGATCAGTCTCGGGGTTGCAAGACCGGGCCTTGGCCAGAATCAACACCATTGATGCGCTCACCTTTCCTTCTTTGGGAGAGAAGAACAATGGCAGAAGCAGGTCGGGGTTTTCTTGAAGAAATGAGGAACAAGATGAGGGAGAAGCGAGTTGGGTAGAGAGGAAGCTGAGAGAGAAGAGTGAAATGATGGTTGCTTCGTCCGTCCAACTTACTGCTGGAAAGGAGGGGGTTTTGTGATTTGACGGCTCATTGGGCATTACTGCGGCGCTTCGATCGGGGTAGTCTACCGTCACTCTACTACGGAGTAATTTAGTGCATGGCTGGTGGACCCCGATGCTGGCTGTCCCACACGTCGGCGAAAGTGAGTAATTTAGTGCATGGCTGGAGGAGGATCCGCACGGTAGAGCGTGTCCACTGTTTTTCTGAAGAAAAAAATGATTACAGCAAGCGTTTCCACTCTTACGACGGAGGAGTGCGAAACACGGCAGCCACTTGAACATACACAGTGCTCCTACTACTAGGCATGTGCAGTGGTTCATACGTCAGTACTACATAATCTTGTTGCTAGTGTAGTAAGATATGACGACAACAAATGATGTTGTGCGCATGTCAACTATATGAACAGTAATGTAGTAACATAGTACCGCTTTTTCGACTGTCCGGTCGAGAATGAACGGTGAGATCAATGTTAACAGAACTAGGTCTACAGCGCACGGAGAGTACGGTGCTACAGTACTCCACGAAACATGAACCATATGAAGCACGAATAGTGTTAGGCAGGGTGTATGAAGGGTGCACGGGATGGGAGCAAAAGTTCCCTTCTCGACCCACTTTTGGGTGTTTGGCAGAGTGCATGAAGGGTGCATGAGTCCACACTAGTAGGTTAACACAAATACACGAAGAGGAAACAACTATATTGAGATGAGAATGCAACCAAACACACCCACACGCTTTGTGCTACAGTGACTGATCTGCACCGTCTGAGTTTGATCCAACGGTCATGTTGCGCCGAGACATGGACATGCCCATGCAGAGGGCGCCTAAACACCACCGAAGTCCCTCTGCTTCTCGAGGCGCACGACGTTGGTGATGCAGGGGGCGAAACGGCTGAAAGGCAATGCAATCTACGGGAAGGCGGAGGGAGCCAGCCGAGGAGCGGGGAATCTTTTGGTTTTCACCATGGTAAAACACCAGTCGACGACTTCTCACATCAGGGAGCAGTGGGTTTTACAGGCGGAGTCATCGTGACTAATTGCTGCCGCGCCTGCTCCCGTCAATCAAAAAATTAAAAATCCTGCCGCGCCTGCTCCCGTCAATCAAAAAATTAAAAATCCTGCCGCACTCAAACACCAGAGCAACGCCGCGGTGGATATTTAAATTTACCTGCCGGCAAGTAGATAAAAAAGGGGTGAAAAAACAAATGTGGCGGCGGCCTAGCTAATCGGTCGAACTAGCCCAACTAGCTAGCCACCGTGCTTCACTGATGTACTCGGCGGGAAAAGTGGTCTTTCGTGATTTGACGACTCATTTACTTGCTTCGGCGAAAACGCGCGGTAGGGCGTCCCACGTCAGGAAGAATATATGCGTGCACCACCCGGGAGGACCCCGAAACCGCGCGGTAGGGTGTGCCATGTCTCGGCACGGAGGAAAAATGTGCGTGTAAAAATTTACTGTATCAGACGTAGTACCTATGGTTCGACCTCGGGACCCAGCCAGTCGGTCGAAAACACCCCACTAGCCACACAGCTTCATCATGCTAACATGGCACGGAGGATAGGTGTGGTTAGCTCCGTCTCGACCAGCCACAACGTCTCTTGTTCTAGGCGATTCTTCTATTTTCCAAGCTTTTTTTAGTTGTAATAACACCACGGCAAGCTAGCGCCGCTCTTCGTGTGTGCCCGTGCAAAGGTTAGACGATGGAGAGAAGAGAGAGATCGCAGACCTGGGACCCACCAGTAAGTGAGTCAACGGTCATGCACGTGTTGACGAGGCACTCCCTCTACTCTACTCAACGTAATACTGTATAAAATCAAGTTATGGGACAAAGCCAACAACCGTTGTTGTTTCAGGCTATCGACTTACGCTTTGTAGTCCAGGTTGCCAGTTCGAATCTCGTCTTTCAGATTTGTTAGTTTTAGGTCCAAATTTGATTAATGACAAGTGGGACCCCCGTGTGTTGTTCCGATATTTCAGTGTAGGATGGTTTTTTTGAACAAACACTTTGCGCGGTTAGACAAGTAACGGCACAAGTTACACGTATTTTGCAAGTTTACGAACAAAAATGACAGCAGCATAGAATATCACATCCACCCCGCAGCTTAGATGCTATGGTGATACGAGTTTTTACACCCTTGGAAGTGAGATCCAATGGCTTGGGAGTAGTCTTTGTAATTATGCGCAATTTCCCAACTCTCCAAAGGTTTTCTTGCAAATAAAACATTCAGGCCTCGTGTGTGCCGCTGCATCTTGGATCCAACGGCTCCCCGTTGCTCATATTAGGTGCTCCCCGTAGCTTAATTACCCGCTACGGTGATATGAGCATCTAGGTCGTATGATCAGTGATCAGATGGCACATGCGTAGTACTCGTACTTTCTGGGCAATTCCCAAACTTTCTCAGCCGTATATTGCAAAAACATTCAAACCTCCTACTGTGGGCCGTTAGATCTCCGTGAACTCGTATCACCATAGAATCTACGGTGCGGCAGCACCTCATATTCTCCCGTGCGAGAAAACATAAGGTGCTCTCGTAGCTTGGATGCTACGGTGATAGGAGCTTCGAGGTCATTTGATCTGAGATCCAATGGCATCTAAGCAGTCTTTGTGCTTTGTGACGCCCCCGATTCAATCATACACTAATCATGCACGCAAATGTGTACAATCAAGATCAGGGACTCACGGGAAGATATCACAACACAACTCTACAACATAAATAAGTCATACAAGCATCATAATACAACCCAGGGGCCTCGAGGGCTCGAATACAAGTGCTCGATCATAGACGAGTCAGCAGAAGCAACAATATCTGAGTACAGACACAAGTTAAACAAGTTTGCCTTAAGAAGGCTAGCACAAACTGGGATACAGATTGAAAGAGCGCAGGCCTCCTGCCTGGGATCCTCCTAAACTACTCCTGGTCGTCGTCAGCAGGCTGCACGTAGTAGTAGGCACCTCCGGTGTAGTAGGAGTCGTCGTCGACGGTGGCGTCTGGCTCCTGGGCTCCAGCATCTGGTTGCGACAACCAGGTAGAAAGGAAAGGGGGAAAAGAGGGAGAAAAGCAACCGTGAGTACTCATCCAAAGTACTCGCAAGCAAGGAGCTACACTACATATGCATGGGTATATGTGTAAAGGGCCATATCGGTGGACTGAACTGCAGAATGCCAGAATAAGAGGGGGATAGCTAATCCTGTCGAAGACTATGCTTCAGGCCACCTCCATCTTGCAGCATGTAGAAGAGAGTAGATGGTAAGTTCACCAAGTAGCATCGCATAGCATAATCCTACCCGGCGATCCCCTCCTCGTCGCCCTGTTAGAGAGCGATCACCGGGTTATATCTGGCACTTGGAAGGGTGTGTTTTATTAAGTATCCGGTTCTAGTTGTCATAAGGTCAAGGTACAACTCCAAGTCATCCTGTTACCGAAGATCACAGCTATTCGAATAGATAAACTTCCCTGCAGGGGTGCACCACATAACCCAACACGCTCGATCCCATTTGGCCGGACACACTTTCCTGGGTCATACCCGGCCTCGGAAGATCAACACGTCACAGCCCCACCTAGGCACAACAGAGAGGTCAGCACGCCGGTCTAAATCCTATGGCGCAGGGGTCTGGGCCCATCGCTCCTTGCACACCTGCATGTTGCGAACGCGGCCGGAAGCAGACCTAGCCTAGCAGGCGTTCCAGTCCAATCCGGCACGCGCCGCTCAGTCGCTGACGTCAAGAAGGCTTCGGCTGATACCACGACGTCGAGTGCCCATAACCGTTCCCGCGTAGTTGGTTAGTGCGTATAGGCCAAATGGCCAGACTCAGATCAAATACCAAGAACTCGTTAAGCGTGTTAAGTATCCACGAACGCCGACCAGGGCCAGGCCCACCTCTCTCCTAGGTGGTCTCAACCTGCTCTGTCGCTCCGCCACAAAGTAACAGTCCGGGGCCGTCGGGAACCCAGGCCCACCTCTACCGGGATGGAGCCACCTGCCCCTTCAGCCCCCATCTCCGAACAATATCACAAGTAATGTAACAGTATAAAGTATATAGTATATGCCCGAGATCACCTCCCGAAGTGATCACGGCCCAGTAGTATAGCACGGCAGACGGACAAGAGTGTAGGGCCACTGATGGAACACTAGCATCCTATACTAAGCAGTAGGATAGCAGGTAAGGGTAACAACTGTAGCAACAATGACAGGCTATGCAGCAGAATAGGATTAACCGAAAGCAGTAACATGCTACACTCTTCTAATGCAAGCAGTATAGAGAAGAATAGGCGATATCTGGTGATCAAAGGGGGGCTTGCCTGGTTGCTCTGGCAAGAAGGAGGGGTCGTCAACAGCGTAGTCGGACGGGGCACCGACAGCGGCGTCGGTCTTGTAGTCTACCGGAGAGAAGAGGGGGAAGAAACAATGAATACAATGCAAACAGATGCATAACGATGAAAGACAAAGCAAACAGCGGTGTTAGGTGTGCCCTAACGCGGTAAGAGGTGATACCGGCGAAGGGGGAGAACATCCGGGAAAGTATCCCCGGTGTTTCGCGTTTTCGAACAAATGAACCGGAGGGGGGAAGTTGCGAGTTTGATAGGTTAGGGATGTGTGGCGGACGAACGGGCTGCGTATCCGGATTCATCTCGTCGTTCTGAGCAACTTTCATGTAGAAAATATTTTCATCTGAGCTACGGTTTATTTTATATGATTTTCTAAAGTTTTAAATCATTTTTAGAATTTATTTAATTAATTTAATTCAACATTATCCAGAATAGTGTTTGCTGACGTCATCATGACATCAGCATGACGTTAGCTGTCAACAGAGGTGTTGACTGGTCAAACTGACGTGTGGGCCTAGTGGGACCCACCTGTCATACACTGTTAGGTTAATTAGGGTTTAGGTTAAACTAATTACTGTTTAATTAAACTTACAGGTTAATTATATTAATTAAATAGGATTAATTAATTTAGTTAATTAACTAATTAATTAAATTTTTTTCATTTTTTTATCTAACGTTCTGGGGCGTGGGCCCCCCTTGTCATAGGCCCCTGGGGCCAAACGGGCGCAGGGTGGCGGTTACGGGCGCGGCCCGATTGGGCGCACGTCCAGGGGTGCTCGGGCGTGGGCGCACGGCGGCCGTGGGCGAACGGCGGCCGTGGCCGCGGCCGGAGCAGCGGCGCAGCGTGGCTCCGTGGTGGAGCACGCGCGCGGGACGAGCACCGGCGCCCAAGCGGCGTCGCGCGCGAGCAGGGGGGTTGCGGGCGCGTGAGCAGGGAGGGGTTGCGGGCGCGCGGGCCATCGAGGCCGCAGCAGCGCCGGCGAGGCGGGGTAGGCGCGAGATGCAGGCGGTGGCGAGAGAGGTGGTCGGCGGTGGGTGCGGCCAGAAGAGGTGCGGCCAGCAGCGGCGACTGCAGAAGCAGAGGCAGCGGCGTAGCAGAGCTGCGGGCGCACGCCGGCAAGCGCAGGGATGCGCGCGGGGGGGGGGGGGGGGCCGGGCGCGATGCGAGGAAGGAGGCCGCGGCATTTGCCGTGGGGAGCGCGAGGGCGCGCGCACGGCAGAGCCGTGCAGTGAGCGCGTGTGGGGCGCGGTGAGCACGGGGACAGAGAGGGGGGAGGCGTGCTCACAAGGGGCGGTCCGGGAGTGGCAGTGGGGCGTTGGGAGGAGGTCGGAGACGACGGTGAGGATGGCGAAGACGGGGAGGCAGTCCGGCGAAGTGGATCCGGCGTCGAGCGGCGGGGCGGCGTCGGGTGTCGAGTGCGCGGTCGACGTGGCGAGGGGCGCCGTCGAGGGAGAGGGGACGGGGGCGCGAGGACGAGGGCGGCGATCCAGCGACGGTGTTCGGTGGTGGGGCGCAGTGTCGGGCGCAAGATCGGGCTCCTCCCCGATCCAATCCAGCGAGAGAGGGGGAGGGAAACGAGAAAGAGAGAGTGGGGAACGAGGGAGGATGTGGGGTGGGTCGTGGGGATAGTTAGGGTTTGGGGTGTGGGGGTTATCCAGCCGGGGTGGGCCAGCTGGGCCGCGTGGGTGGCCAGCTGGGCCTGTTGGCCCAGTTGGCCGGGGGGTGTCCTTTTCTTTCTATTTTTATTTTGTTTTGTCTTTCTCTTTTCTTATTTTTATTTTCTATTTTTGCTTTCTTTTAGTTTCCTTTTATTTTAGTTTAAGTAAATTACCAAAGTGGCACCTAAATAGATTTTACAAATTATGCCACTGCCACAATAGTTTAATACTTATAACAATTTAGTTTTGAAAATGTTTATTATTTTTAAAGCATTTAAATAATTGTATTTGCTACTATTTTATTCATTTTAGAGTATTTAAACATTTTATAAAAGTGTGGTTTCTCCACCATAATTACCTATGCAATATTTGGCTCACTCCGAACATTTTAGTTTTAATATTTGAAAACTTTTATTGTTTGCTTGATTTTGAATTTGAATTCGAACCGGTTTCGAACTAATGCGAAATTAGCAACAGTAATCGAGGTGACATGGCATCATTAGCAGAGGTTTACTGTAGCTTAAATATCCGGGCGTCACAATTCTCCTCCACTACAAGAAATCTCGTCCCGAGATTTAAGAGGTAGTGGAAGGGGGAAGGTTTGGTAACGAATCTAGCGGGTCTTCTCATTCTGGCTTGCTCTTCTCGAAGAGACCGGTCCAATACATTGATGTCTTCATTTCTCTGCTTCAGGTCATCATGATGAAGTCGGCATCCTTTCTTCGGGATCTTCATCGTATTTACGAATAGGTAACGGGGCAGATCGGCAACGACAGAATGCTATAAGGGTAATAATCTAGGATTAACCCATGAATGAGCATATGAGTACCTCTCGAGTTGAACAAATAAAACACATCGAGAGTAAAGTTGGAAGGTACAATAAGAAGTTTCAAGCAGCCAGGCAATCGTTCAATGCCTAGTCAGAAGGTGAAAGGGGTTTCAAGCAACGGAATAATTATTGTGTCCGATGCCAGAATTGATGATCTCATCGGAAGGTGGCTCATGAATTACATACGAGTCCACGCGGGAGGAATAACTTTGGGAACAGGGGGTGTACAGGAGAGTCAGGTTTCGATCCTGTGGAACTGTGGGTTATGGGCCCACCATGTGGGGTAAAAGTAGGAAGGGCGGTGACGCCTTGCACGATCATGTAAGTAAGGCATGTCAGAGGGTAGCCTATCAGTTATGTCGGAAACAACATCAGTACCAAGGGCGAGGGATGAAGAGAACCATTTTCCTGCTCGTTGAACGAGGTGGACCAATAGGCAAAGTTCTCGTCCATCGGTGGCTACCGGGATGTCATCAACAATAGTAACAGGGTCTTGCTGACAGAATTGTACAACGAGGTGTTTACATAAGCAGGAGAATATTACTGCTTAGATCATATAGATCACAAGAAAGGTTAAACCAAACAATGGAACGGAAAATATGATTATCATATTAAACAGAACAATGGAAAGGAAAATGTGTTAAAACACATACTCCAGTGGTATATCCTTCCCAAGGACAAACAGAGCATGGTATCCATGACAGGATATAATGTAGAAACTCTTTAGGTAGGGGGGAGAATTCTCATGACATTACCCATACAGCGGTGTTTGGATAATTGAGCAGGAAACATTTAGCATTGGGCTTCAAATGTTCCTGTTGAAAATCGGCGTACCATAGACATGCTTCGAGATAGCATTGACATGGTCAACAGGTGAAGATCAGACTTTGGAAACAAAAAGGATCCATCAGGAACAACATATAGAATAAGTCTTACAATTTCCTCTTGGAAGAATGGTTAACATTGCTAAAAGGAAGAACTATAACAATAGGCCCTCCAGCCAGGTGTGCTAGGAATGACATCACCTTACCGGGTCATATAAAGGTCAACGTTATAACTCTTGGAAAATGCGTCCCAACCATCATATCTAACTGAGATTCAGATCTGATTGGTGTCAAAATCCTCAGACTCAGGATGCCTGAGAAGAAAAGGTGCAACACAATCGACGAGATGACATTGTAAGATTTTAAGGAAATGAACTATGGAAGCAAGTTCTGAAACAAGAGTTCATCATTAAATCAAGCAGAGGATGATGAGGTGGCTGATGGGCTAAGGTCATTTCATCGAGATTTCCAAAAGATGGATTTCCACAATTATGTGAACAAGGAGATAACATTTGTCAGATCAAATGATATAATGAGATATGCTCGAGGAAAACATACACAATTAAACATAGGTTGAAAGGTGCACCCGAAATATGGGGTTAGGTAGCATGATCAATGTTTGAATGGTGATTCAATAACCAATAGTCTAAGAATGAACTATCGACCATTAACTTCAAAGCAATAGGGTTGCTAGAAGTGCAGAATCCAAACAGCACCGTTCACTTGTTGGTACCCCGGTTGGAATCAACACGAGGACCAAGAAAGAATGGTGATGGTGAGAAGTATCACTATACCAAGAATTCTTAAGAGGTGGTGAAATTCCCACGACATTCTTGACATAAAAAGAGGTAATACTCCAAGGTAAAGAAGAACAATGCAGGGTAGCAAGGAACTCAAGGTACAACACAAAACACGAACAAGTTTGTGTTGGAGGGAAGGCAATAAAGTGGCCGATGATAACACAACTCATCGAGGGCAAGGATGGTATTTTTCTTCATGAATCCGGTTGATATCCTAGAAGAGCTCATAAGGTTGATGATGATCACGACACATTTGTCGAGAGATTTCATGAAGATGTAATCAATCAGTGATGACATCAAGTCAAAGGAATGATGAAGCGAAAGGTTATTGGAACCATGACACAAACTCGAAATCAAGCTTGTTGTTCAAGGCGAAATGATATGATGACGAAAATTGACATAAGCTCAGCTCATCGTCAAAATTTGTGCTCCGGGAAGAAGGACCAGGTAGCATAGTTAAAAGTTTACACGATAATGATATAGCCGATCAGGTTAGAATGACTTGAAGGATTAATAAACTCGTAAGCAACGAAAATTACTTAGAGTTATTGATTCGGAGTGCGGAACTGATTCATTTATCGGTGTTTTGGGTTGACAAACAACCCAACACCCATGAAGTGACAACGACATGGAAAGGTAGTACTTCATCAAAAATTCATAAGATGTAGAGCAATGGCATGATATCCTCGAGATACCAAGGGTAATACTCGAAGGTAGATCATAATAGAGGTCGGGCAGACGCATTGATCTGTAGACGACAAATGATTTAACTTGTCCAAGAAATGGGATCAAAGAAGAACAATCATGGTCGGAACCACGATTGCAAAAGGCCAGATCCTAGATATAAGATGAACTTATACCAAGGGAATATTTAATTGAAGACAAGCTTTAATGATATGATCTATATCGTGTCCATGGGCATGAACACAAAGTTCAAGGTCGACTCCCACTTCCTCAATGCCTAACCTATCATTCACTTCTCGTCTTCGAAGAAGTTGTAGTCTTGAAATTTTATCTGGCGAAGCACCAGAAGAGGATGACCCGTGAAAACTTTCGGGTTCACGCGGTTTAGAGAAGGCATATGTTCAACCCATTGGGGCATCGTGGAAACATATACCACAAGCTTCAATGGTAAATATCACCAGTTCGATAGCAGAGCATGGTTGACAAAGGGAGAGGATACAATTTACCAAAGGCATTATGTATCAGGGAAATAACTCACAAGGTGATTGAATATGAAGGACACTGTCGGATAACAATCCAACAAAGGACTTGATGGTCCACAAAGGATCTGATGTGAGTATCAGTACTCAACCAGAAGAGGAAAGAATGCAAATGCCACAGGTTATGGAATCATCTGAATAATTCGAAGCTTAATTGCAAAGGAATTATGATTCCAAATCGAAGGATCAGAAGCAGACGCTCTGATCAAGGATGGATAAGTTGAATAGACTTAGGGGCACAATCAACGACAATTTGGTTGGTCGAGAACCAGGTCATGTTCAAAATGACATCTGACCGGAAAGATATTTTAAAAGGATCAACCGATGATTGCGTGCATTCGCACTCATGTTGAATCAATAGGATCAAAATGACGGTGTCAAAAAGGAGACTAATGAATATTGCCAGACATATGGGAAGCATCCATAATGCAAGCAGACAAGTATTTGCAGAGCAATAAAGCTGCTAAGGATTTTCGGAGGACCGAATAGTATTTCGAAGACTTTTGTGAAACACCTGAACAACTAGGGATGAGCGGATACTCGATAAGTGTGAGGAATTATCCGTTGGGGTATTCATGTGGTAAAGAACTGCAAGGCAGTAAGCTCAAAGGATCCTCGGGACAACAGAGAGTATTTCAGGACATCTTGTAATAACAAGATCAACGGGGAATGATTGTATGAATGGCAAGTGTATGCAGTTTTCATAGGGGTTGACGGTGGAAGGAAATCACAAATGTGATGGCACAAAGTCTCGAGAGAACATCATAGAGTATCCTCTGAACCTTCCGGCGCAGCAGGCGATCATCTGGATGTAGGGGCTCTCCAGGAGGAAGTGGTTACGAGAACCTAGAGTTAGATTTAGTAAAATCATTTAACCCGAATAGGAGAGAGATCAGAGTCCCAGAGTAAAGGTCGAGGAGTAAAAGATCCTAGTACCACCCAATGGCGACGTGGGCCCGCAAGACACACAGCCATGTTAGTACAAGTTTTTGCAATGTCTACACTCGACTTCGGCCAAGGAGTGTGGAAGGGGGATTCCTACAGGCAGTTGGCTCTGATACCAACTTGTGACGCCCCCGATTCAATCGTACACTAATCATGCACGCAAATGTGTACGATCAAGATCAAGGACTCACGGGAAGATATCACAACACAACTCTACAACATAAATAAGTCATACAAGCATCATAATACAAGCCAGGGGCCTCGAGGGCTCGAATACAAGTGCTCGATCATAGACGAGTTAGCGGAAGCAACAATATCTGAGTACAGACATAAGTTAAACAAGTTTGCCTTAAGAAGGCTAGCACAAACTGGGATACAGATCGAAAGAGGCGCAGGCCTCCTGCCTGGGATCCTCCTAAACTACTCCTGGTCGTCGTCGGCGGGCTGCACGTAGTAGTAGGCACCTCCGGTGTAGTAGGAGTCGTCGTCGATGGTGGCGTCTGGCTCCTGGGCTCCAGCATCTGGTTGCGACAACCAGGTAGAAAGGAAAGGGGGAAAAGAGGGAGAAAAGCAACCGTGAGTACTCATCCAAAGTACTCGCAGGCAAGGAGCTACACTACATATGCATGGATATATGTGTAAAGGGCCATATCTGTGGACTGAACTTCAGAATGCCAGAATAAGAGGGGGATAGCTAATCCTGTCGAAGACTATGCTTCAGGCCACCTCCATCTTGCAGCATGTAGAAGAGAGTAGATGGTAAGTTCACCAAGTAGCATCGCATAGCATAATCCTACCCGGCGATCCCCTCCTCGTCGCCCTGTTAGAGAGCGATCACCGGGTTATATCTGGCACTTGGAAGGGTGTGTTTTATTAAGTATCCGGTTCTAGTTGTCATAAGGTCAAGGTACAATTCCAAGTCGTCCTGTTACCGAAGATCACGGCTATTCGAATAGATAAACTTCCCTGCAGGGGTGCACCACATAACCCAACACGCTTGATCCCATTTGGCCGGACACACTTTCCTGGGTCATGCCCGGCGTCGGAAGATCAACACGTCGCAGCCCCACCTAGGAACAACAGAGAGGTCAGCACGCCGGTCTAAATCTTATGGCGCAAGGGTCTGGGCCCATCGCCCATTGCACCCATGCACGTTGCGAACACGGCCGGAAGCAGACCTAGCCTAGCAGGCGTTCCAGTCCAATCCGGCGCGCGCCGCTCAGTCGCTGACGTCAAGAAGGCTTCGGCTGATACCACGACATCGAGTGCCCATAACTGTTCCCGCGTAGTTGGTTAGTGCGTATAGGCCAAATGGCCAGACTCAGATCAAATACCAAGAACTCGTTAAGCGTGTTAAGTATCCGCGAACGCCCACCAGGCCCAGGCCCACCTCTCTCCTAGGTGGTCTCAACCTGCCCCGTCGTTCCGCCACAAAGTAACAGTCGGGGGCCGTCGGGAACCCAGGCCCACCTCTACCGGGATGGAGCCACCTCCCCTTCAGCCCCCATCTCCGAACAGTATCACAAGTAATGTAATAGTATAAAGTATATAGTATATGCCCGAGATCACCTCCCGAAGTGATCACGGCCCAGTAGTATAGCATGGCAGACGGACAAGAGTGTAGGGCCACTGATGGAACACTAGCATCCTATACTAAGCAGTAGGATAGCAGGTAAGGGTAACAAATGTAGCAACAATGACAGGCTATGCAGCAGAATAGGATTAACCGAAAGCAGTAACATGCTACACTCTTCTAATGCAAGCAGTATAGAGAAGAATAGGCGGTATGTGGTGATCAAAGGGGGGGCTTGCAGTTGCTCTGGCAAAAAGGAGGGGTCGTCAACAGCGTAGTCGGACGGGGCACCAACAGCGGCGTCGGTCTCATAGTCTACCGGAGAGAAGAGGGGGAAGAAACAATGAATACAATGCAAATAGATGCATGACAAAGCAAACAACGGTGTTAGGTGTGCCCTAACGCGGTAAGAGGTGATATCGGCGAAGGGGGGAAACATCCGGGAAAGTATCCCCGGTGTTTCGCGTTTTCGGACAAATGAACCGGAGGGGGAAAGTTGCGAGTTCGATAGGTTAGAGATGTGTGGCGGACGAACAGGCTGCATATCCGGATTTGTCTCGTCGTTCTGAGCAACTTTCATGTAGAAAGTATTTTCATCTGAGCTACGGTTCATTTTATATGATTTTCTAAAGTTTTAAATCATTTTTAGAATTTATTTAATTTATTTAATTCAACATTATCCAGAATAGTGTTTGCTGACGTCATCATGACATCAGCATGACGTCAGCAGTCAACAGAGGTGTTGACTGGTCAAACTGACGTGTGGGCCCAGTGGGACCCACCTGTCATACAATGTTAGGTTAATTAGGGTTTAGGTTAAACTAATTACTGTTTAATTAAACTAACATGTTAATTAGATTAATTAAATAGGATTAATTAACTTAATTAATTTAGTTAGTTAATTGATTAATTAATTAAATTTATTTTTATTTTTTATCTAACGTTTTGGGGCGTGGGTCCCCCTTGTCATAGGCCCCTGGGGCCAAACGGGCGCGGGGTGGCGGTTACGGGCGCGACCCGATTGGGCGCATGTCCAGGGGTGCTCGGGCGTGGGCGCACGGCGGCCGTGGCCGCGCCGGAGCAGCGGCGCAGCGGGGCTCCGTGGCGGAGCACGAGAGCGAGCAGGGGGGTTGCGGGCGCGCGAGCAGGGAGGGGTTGCGGGCGCGCGGGCCATCGAGGCCGCAACAGCGCCGGCGAGGTGGGGCAAGCACGAGATGCAGGCGGTGGCGAGAGAGGTGGTCGGCGGTGGGTGCAGCCAGAAGAGGTGCGGCCAGAAGCGGCGACTGCAGAAGCAGAGGCAGCGGCGTAGCAGAGCTGCGGGCGCACGCCGGCAAGCGCAGGGATGCGCGCGGGGGGGGGGGGGTCGCGGCCCGGGCGCGATGCGGGGAAGGAGGCCGCGGCATTGGCCGCTCGGAGCGCGAGGGCACGCGCACGGCAGAGCCGTGTAGTGAGCGCGTGTGGGGCGCGGTGAGCATGGTGACAGAGAGGGGGGAGGCGTGCTCACAGGGGGCGGTCGGGGAGTGGCAGTGTGGCGCGGGGAGGAGGTCAGGGACTATGGCGAAGACGGGGAGGCAGTCCGGCGAAGTGGATCCGGCGTCGAGCGGCGGGGCGGCGTCGGGTGTCGAGGGCGCGGTCGACGCAGTGAGGGGCGCCGTCGAGGGAGAGGGGACGGGGGCGCGAGGACGAGGCCGACGATCCAGCGACGGTGTTCGGTGGTGGGGCGCAGCGTCGGGCGCGATATCGGGCTCCTCCCCGATCCAATCCAGCGAGAGAGGGGGAGGGAAACGAGAGAGAGAGAGTGGGGAACGAGGGAGGATGTCGGGTGGGTCGTGGGGGTAGTTAGGGTTTGGGGTGTGGGGGTTATCCAGCCGGGGTGGGCCAGCTGGGCCGCGTGGGTGGCGAGCTGGGCCTGTTGGCCGAGTTGGCCGGGGGGTGTCCTTTTCTTTCTATTTTTATTTTTTTTTGTCTTTCTCTTTTCTTATTTTTATTTTCTATTTTTGCTTTCTTTTAGTTTCCTTTTATTTCAGTTTTAGTAAATTACCAAAGTGGCACCTAAATAGATTTTACAAATTATGCCACTGCCACAATAGTTTAATACTTATAACAATTTAGTTTTGAAAATGTTTATTATTTTTAAAGCATTTAAATAATTGTATTTGCTACTGTTTTATTCATTTTAGAGTATTTAAACGTTTTATAAAAGTGTGGTTTCTCCACCATAATTACCTATGCATTATTTGGCTCACTCCGAACATTTTAGTTTTAATATTTGAAAACTTTTATTGTTTGCTTGATTTTGAATTTGAATTCGAACCGGTTTTGAACTAATGCGAGATTAGCAACAGTAATCAAGGTGACGTGGCATCATTAGCAGAGGTTTACTGTAGCTTAAATATCCGGGCGTCACATGCTTGTAAGCAGTGGCCGAACTCTTTGGGGGCTTTTCTGCAGAAAACCATTCGAACCACCGAGGAGGTGTTGGGTCACAAATCCAACGGCTCCGAAGAGCTTGTATCACCAAAGCATCTAAGGTGTGGTAGCACATGATATTCTTACATACAGGAGAATATGATGTCCTCCTTCATCTTAGATGCTACGGTGATACGAGCTTCGAGGTCGTTGGATATGGAATCCAAGGGCATCTGAGTAGTTTTTGTACAAATTGTGTGCAATTCTCAAACTCATCATGGTTTCTTGTAAAAATATTAAGACATCATGTGAGCTGCTATATCTCAGGTCTACAAGCTCCAAGCAACTCGTATCGGCATATATCATCTAAGGTATGGGGGCACATGATATTCTCCCGGGGAGGAGGGGTGGGGGTGCACAACCAATCGGTGGTTGGGAGGGTGGGGACAAATATAATCTAAACAACCCTAAAGAGAGCTTCACAATTTTATCTAAGGTCGAGGGGGTGACCCCCGACAATCATAGCTCCGTCTAATTAAACACAACATTTGCATGTACTGTAGTACTAGACTTAATATTCATGTTTCAGTCTCATGTTCGTTTTAAATATTGAATTGAGGACTATGCATGTCTTACATTTTACTCCCTTCGTTCCTAAATATTAGTCTTTTTAGAGATTTCAAGTGGACTGGCACATACGGATGTATATAGACATATTTTAGAGTGTAGATTCACTCATTTTGCTCCGTATGTAGTCGCTTGTTGAAATCTCTAAAAGACTAATATTTAGGAACAGAAGGAGTATTTTTGAATTCGTGTCATACATGCATGGTTTGGAAAATTAGATGCACTATACTTATTGGATTGTTGTTGTGTTCGTGTGTGGGTGTCTGTGTGTGTGTGTGTGTGTGTGTGTGGTCATATGCTTGATACATACAATGTTTTCTCACCTCCATATTGTTCATCTTTTAAATTTGAATTTGCATTGAAAAACTTACCAGGGATACCATGAAATGTGAAATCCACGTTGAGATCACTATATCACAAACTCACTCTAATTCAACAACTCGTCATAAATCAATTACCACGTTGAGATTAGTATTTGCAAGGAAAATACGGGCATTGTAATACACATAGATTCGTTCGGCAATTTAAAAGGTTCCTTTCGTATTCTCGAATGGTAGGACCCAACTGTCGGTCTCAAAACCGGCGGATCTCGGGTAGGGGGTCCCAAACTGTGCGTCTAAGGCGGATGGTAACAGGAGGCGGGGGACACGATGTTTACCCAGGTTCGGGCCCTCTCGATGGAGGTAATACCCTACTTCCTGCTTGATTGATCTTGGTGATATGAGTATTACAAGAGTTGATCTACCACGAGATCGTAGAGGCTAAACCCTAGAAGCTAGCCTATGGTATGATTGTTGTTGTCCTACGGACTAAACCCTCCGGTTTATATAGACAACGGAGGGGGCTAGGGTTACACAGAGTCGGTTACAAGGGAGGAGATCTACATATCCATATTGCCAAGCTTGCCTTCCACGCCAAGGAGAGTCCCATCCGAACACGGGATGAAGTCTTCAATCTTGTATCTTCATAGTCAACAGTCCGGCTAAGGGATATAGTCCGGCTGTCCGAGGACCCCCCTAATTAAGGACTCCCTCAGTAGCCCCTGAACCAGGCTTCAATGACGATGAGTCCGGCGCGCAGATTGTCTTCGGCATTGCAAGGCGGGTTCCTCCTCCGAATACTCCATGGAAGATTTTGAACACAAGGATAGTGTCCGGCTCTGCAAAACAAATTCCACATACCACCGTAGAGAGAATAATATTTCCACAAATCTAATCTGCTGACAACTTTTCATAATGTGACATCACACCACGGCCTGGTCATTACTCGGACCGTTTCTTCCAGCCTGCCACTGCACGTTTCGTGAGGCGGTTTTTATTGGCATGTCTTGTCGAAGCAGAGATCGTGTTCCCCTTATCGCGGGATTCTCATCAATACGGGTATGGTAACCCAATCGTGCATGTTGGTATGACTCCTCGATTTTAGGAAAGTCCCAAACGGCCACGCGGAGGACGCTTGATATTCACCCTCTTTATAAAGAGGCCAAGGCTTGTCCTTTTCTTCTCGCTCTCAATCGAATCCTTCCCCCACCCTGAGTTCCAACACCCAAGGCTCAGGCTAGGCTTCGGGCCTTCAATCATGTCCGGATCCAACCTTCAAGGTCGGTGGATGCCCTCCTCCGTCACAGAGGAGGACATCAAGAAGCTAAGAGAAGCCAGGTATCTGACCGCCGAAATCTTGCACAGGCTGCCTGCTCGAGGATAGGTCATTCCCACTCCCGAGCCCGGCGAGAGTGTCGTATTCGTCTCCCACTTCCTCCGAGGGCTAGGACTTAGTCTGGATCCCTTTGTGAGAGGGCTCATGTTCTATCACGGGCTTGATTTCCATGATCTGGCCCCGGATTCCATCCTTCACATCTCGTCGTTCATCGTCGTGTGTGAGGCCTTCCTCCACGTCACCCCACACTTCGGCTTACGGCTCAAGACCTTTAATGTGGAGCCGAAGATGATTAATGGGCGACACGCAGAATGCGGAGGTGCCGTAATAAGCAAAGGCGCCGATGTTCCATGGCCAAAGGGTTCCTTCCCGGAGGGGTCCAGCTTATGGCAACGGGAGTGGTTTTACATCACAGCTCCCCGAGGTACTAAGTGGGTTGCCGCCCCTGCCTTCCGCTCAGGCCCCCCGCCACGACTGACGTCGTGGATCAACAAGGGGCTGGACTGGGGGCCAGTAAATGATGTGCTGACATTGCAGAGTCGCATCCGAGATCTCCTCGAGAGAGATGTCAGCCTTGTCAAGGTAATGCAAGTCATGCTAGTTCGTCGAGTCCTGCCTTGCAAACGTCGACCTCTCCGTATGTGGGAGTTCAACCCGGAAGGACCGCGAGCTATTCAGCACTTTTTCGGCATGACGCTCGAAGAGATGTATGGATTGTTCTTCGGATCACAAATAAAGTGTCCGGACACCACCGAGGATGCGGGTCTGAGCTGCAATCGTCCAGATACCCACGTAGTTCTCCGGCGAACATGTTGTCCCTTTATTTATCACAACATTATTCTGAAAAGTCGCTCTTTGACCAGGACTGGGTAAAAAGGCAAAGATGATCAGGTGTTCGGCCCCCCTTCCTGAAGGCTCAACGGATCCAGTACTGGCCAGAATGCTTGAGCTCGCACCTTATCAAGCGCCATCAGGGGAAGATAAAGGGAGGAATAAAGAAGCCGAAAGCGGGCCTCACTCATTGTTCATCCAAACCGGGGGAATTAGTGCCTCCGTGAAGGAGGATAACCGCGGAGAAGGATCTGAGATCCCTTCTCCCCAAGGAAGGAAGAGGACCGCCTCTGAAGGCTTGGAAACAATGGTTTCCAAACGAGGGAAGAAATCTCCGTCAGGGGGCCCTACCCCGGAGGGTATCCTTACCGCACAGAGCCCGCAAGGGGATCAGCCCTCCACCGAGCTGTAAGTAAACAAAAGTACTCTATAGTAAATATATCCTGCTTTATTTCCGAGGACGATAACTGAGACGTATGTTTTATAGTTCGGATTGTAGCCCTTCTCGACAGAGTTCGTCTTCGGGGGATCTTCTTCCGGAGATGATGGAGAGCGAAATGCCTCCCTGTGCCTCCCCGCCTCGTGAAGCGGACGACCCTGAGGTGTCGTCACGGAGGATTTCTCCTGATCCGCCAAGGCCAGAGGGTAACCCTTCGGCCACCCGAAGTCCGGAGTATTCGGCTCCTAAGGAGAGCAACAGAAAGAGTCTGGAGCTGTCCGGTGCGCGACCGGACATATTGATGAGTCTTCTGGAGCAAGCGGCTATCTCAGAAGCGCATCGTACGCTAATGGGTACGGTGGTTGAGAGGATTTCATCCGCCGAAAGTGGGTTGCATGAAGCTTTTATGAGCCTGCTGAGAGGCTTTGAGGTACGCAAAGTAATATATTTTTTGACGGTACCGCACATGCTAGGTGTGCCCTATGCAGATAGTAGCCCCTGAGACTCTGGTTGCTGTCGAAAAAGGCGGCAAACAAAGGATCATAGTCCCAGGTAATAATCATGCCGCCTTCATTTGCAGGTGGCTGAGGGTCCGGTGGCTAGCCGGACTGGTGAGTTTGCCGAACTGAAGCGGCAACTTGATGCGGCAGTTGCCGACATCGTGCTTGTAAACAAGCGGCTTGACGAGGCACAGGGTATGTATTTTCTCCGGTGATCAACACATATTAAGAGGAGCATGATGCTAGTATCTTTAATATGTTGTGACTGCAGATGGAGCTGCCGCCGTGGAGACCCTTCGGGCGGAACTTGTTCGAGCCAAGGAACAAGCCAAGAAGAGTGATGCGGCTGCTCTAAAGGCAGTCGAAGAGCTGAGAGCCGAACAGGCTGCGCATTGCCAGAGCAAAGAAAAAATAGCCAAGATGGCTGTTGAGTTGAAAGATGCCGCCGACCGTTATGAGCTTCTTGAAAAGGAAAGCCAAATGAAGACGGCGGACCTGGAGAAGGCCATGGTAGCAGCCAAGGAAGCCCACTCTAAAATCAGAGCGACGAAGGAGGAGCTACGTCAAGCCGGAGATATCGCGGCTGGGAAGCCCTTTTTGTTGCGGACGAAGTTCGGAGATCCTAAATATTACCGTCTGGATCAATTATGGAGTTCTGCGGACGCATACCTGGATTTGGCAGCAAGTGCTACTGATGCGACCAAGTTTTTCGAAGATCAAAACGATCACGAAGTGGAAAAGTTGTTCTGGTCGCAGTTCAATGCTCCGGCGCGTCCGCTGCTGTTAAATGAGCAAATGGCCGAGTGGGCCGAACTCCATAGGTTGTCCGGGCTTGCCATGAGGTCTGTCGTGGATCGTCTCTAGCCGGAGGGACCAAGGCCTAATAGTTATTTTGGTCTTGTGCAACGATTCCTTGGTGCTGTGCCGCATATCGACGCTATGAAGAGGTCGGCGTGCATAGAGGGTGCGCGGATTGCTCTTGCCCGTGTCAAGACCTACTGGGCAGAGATGGAGGCCACCGCTATTGCAACCCAGAGTTCGGTCGTAGGCCGGGTATCGGCCGAGCACTATTTTGAAGAAGTCCTAGAAGGCGCTCGTTTAATAGAGGCTCAGTGCTCGAAGAGTATCATGTTCTAGTGACATGTATCCCACTTGTAAGAACAATGTTATTTTGAATTATAAAGGCTGTATTTATACTTTTGCCTGAAAGTATTATTATGCCTCATGTGCGGTCGTTTATGTATATATATATATATATATATATATATATATAACCTGAAAGTTTGCAGTCGTCGGCTTCAGCCCCCATGCACATAATGCAGGGGTGTTCGCAAAAGCGCGTGTTCACACTTGATCCAACGTCTTGGTCCATTAAGGAGGTGATAGCATAGCGAACGAGGCAATCGGACTATATTGCTTTAACACTTTCACTTAACCATAGGAGTTTGACAATGGGGCTACTATATAGCCCCTGATACTTCCGCGCTCATCCGAATATGGGGCGCGTACGTACATGACCGGGAAAACCGGCCCTTCGTTAATGCGGAGGAATCCCGAAGATTCCGCTAAGTCATCGAGTGATTGACCAGTCTTGCGCTTTATCATGACAGTCAGTTTTCGGCTTTCTCTACTGAGGTGCTCATCTGGATGAACCAGGGCACAATCGTAGTAGTTCTCTCGGTGCCACCTTAGCCGATAGAGCGGAACGTAAGGTAGCAAAACGCGGGAGCCAGGCAAACCCAACATTTGACCAAAGACAAGATTCGGAGCTGATGCATATAAGGCCAAACTCGCGACGCCGAACACTCCCTAAGGTATTCGGTCTTTACAAGATGTACCGGGCTGAGTAACGCCCTTGATAATGAACCCCGAGTGTCCAGGTACGTGCATTATTCTGACATGGCGAAATGCCAATAACGTCAGCGTCCTTCTCGGTTATACTGAGTATCCGGAGGATGTGAAGCAACAAAAGACAGTAAAAAAGGTTTACACAGGGTCTTAATCTAAAAAGAAAACTTTGAGCGGGTCCTTGCTGCACGTCTGCGCCTGTGTCTCTGTTGTGCCGTATCCTGGAAGGGTGTAGCACGATTGTCATCTGTAAAAGAGAAGAACTTAGGTGAAAGTTGTCGTGCGAAAAATTGGTTATTCTCAATAAACCATTAAAATTCAAGATAAGTAAGGTCGAGCCGAACTAGTCCTTTTTGCATGCGGGAAGCCCCTGGTACCGCCTATGGGGGTATATCCATCAAACCAATCTCAGGTTTATCTAAGATGTTACAGCTAGTGATGCGCCGGACTCGTCTAGCCGTGTCTGCGGTATTGACAACCGATCATTTATTCTGGTTGGAGAGGCCGTTTAGTGTTCGGCTGCTAAAGCTGCCACACGTTCTTCCGCACGCAAGGAACGCTCAACATTTCCGCTAACTGTGATGATGCCACGTGGACCGGGCATCTTAAGATTAAGAGAAGCGTGATGCGGTACTGCGTTAAAACGAGCAAACGCTGTTCTTCCGAGTAGTGCTTGATAGCCGCTTCGGAATGGAGCGATGTCGAAGGTTAACTTTTCACTTTGGAAGTTGTCGGGAGAACCGAATACAACCTCTAGTACTAGAGAGCCCGTACATCGGGCCTCTGGGCCTGGTATTACTCCTTTAAAGGTAGTACTACTTGGGCTAATTCTTGTCGGGTCTATCCCCATCTTGCGGACTATGTCCTGTGCTACCTCTTGAGCACTGCGTTGGTTTTCCGTTGAAGAGGAAAGGGTGATGTAGCAAAGTAGCATAAGTATTTCCCTCAGTTTTTGAGAACCAAGGTATCAATCCAGTAGGAGGCTACGCGCGAATCCCTCGCACCTACACAAAACAAATAAATCCTCGCAACCAACGCGATAAGGGGTTGTCAATCCCTACACGGTCACTTACGAGAGTGAGATCTGATAGATATGATAGGATAATATTTTTGGTATTTTTATGATAAAGATGCAAAGTAAAATAAAAGCAAAGTAAAAAGCAAAGGAAATAGCTAAGTGTTGGAAGATTAATATGACGGAAAATAGACCCGGGGGCCATAGGTTTCACTAGTGGCTTCTCTCAAGATAGCATAAGTATTTTACGGTGGGTGAACAAATTACTGTTGAGCAATTGACAGAATTGAGCATAGTTATGAGAATATCTAGGTATGATCATGTATATAGGCATCACGTCCGAGACAAGTAGACCGACTCCTGCCTGCATCTACTACTATTACTCCACACATCGACCGCTATCCAGCATGCATCTAGAGTATTAAGTTCATAAGAACAGAGTAACGCCTTAAGCAAGATGACATGATGTAGAGGGATAAATTCATGCAATATGATAAAAAAACCATATTGTTATCCTCGATGGCAACAATACAATACGTGCCTTGCTGCCCCTACTGTCACTGGGAAAGGACACAGCAAGATTGAACCCAAAGCTAAGCACTTCTCCCATTGCAAGAAAGATCAATCTAGTAGGCCAAACCAAACTGATAATTCGAAGAGACTTGCAAAGATAAACAATCATAAATAAAAGAATTCAGAAGATTCAAATATTGTTCATAGATAAACTTGATCATAAACCCACAATTCATCGGTCTCAACAAACACACCGCAAAAGAAGATTACATCGAATAGATCTCCACGAGAGAGGGGGAGAACATTGTATTGAGATCCAAAAAGAGAGAAGAAGCCATCTAGCTAATAACTATGGACCCGAAGGTCTGAGGTAAACTACTCACACATCATCGGAGGGGCTATGGTGTTGATGTACAAGCCCTCCGTGATCGATGCCCCTTCCGACGGAGCTCCGAAACAGGCCCCAAGATGGGATCTCGTGGGTACAGAAGGTTGCGGCGGTGGAATTAGGTTTTTGGCTCCGTGTCTGATCGTTTGGGGGTACGTAGGTATATATAGGAGGAACGAGTACGTCGGTGGAGCGACAGGGGGCCCACGAGGGTGGAGGGCGCGCCTGGGGGGGGTAGGCGCGCCCCCCAACCTTGTGGCTTCCCTGTTGGTTGCTTGACGTAGGGTCCAAGTCTCGTGGATCATGTTCGTTCCAAAAATCACGTTCCCGAAGGTTTCATTCCGTTTGGACTCCGTTTGATATTTTTTTCTGCGAAACTCTAAAATAGGCAAAAAAAAACAGCAATTCTGGGCTGGGCCTCCGGTTAATAGGTTAGTCCCAAAAATAATATAAAAGTGAATAATAAAGCCCAATAATGTCCAAAACAGAAGATAATATTAGCATGGAGCAATCAAAAATTATAGATACGTTGGAGACGTATCAAGCATCCCCAAGCTTAATTCCTGCTCGTCCTCGAGTAGGTAAATGATAAAAACAGAATTTTTGATGCGGAGTGCTACTAGGCATTATTTCAATATAATTCTTCTTATTGTGGCATGAATGTTCAGATTTGATATGATTCAAGATAAAAGTTTAATGTTGACATAAAAACAATAATACTTCAAGCATACTAACTAAGCAATTATGTCTTATCAAAATAACATAGCCAAAGCAAGTTATCCCTCAAAATCATATAGTCTGGCTATGCTCCATCATCCCCACACAAAGTATTCATATCATGTACGACCCCGGTTTTAGCCAAGCAATAGGTTCATACTTTTAACGCGCTTCAGCCTTTTCAACTCTTACGCAATACATGAGCGCAAGCCATGGATATAGCACTATGGTGGAATAAGGTATAATGATAGGGGTTATGTGGGAAGAAAAAAAGGAGAAAGTCTCACATCGACGAGGCTAATCAACGGGCTATGGAGATGCCCATCAATTGATGTTAATGCGAGGAGTAGGGATTGCCATGCAACGGATGCACTAGAGCTATAAGTGTATGAAAGCTCAAAAGGAAACTAAGTGGGTGTGCATCCAAGTTGCTTGCTCAGGAAGACCTCGGGCATTTGAGGAAGCCCGTCATTGGAATATACAAGCCAAGTTCTATAATGAAATTTCCCACTAGTATATGAAAGTGACAAAATGAGAGACTCTCTATTATGAAGATCACGGTGCTACTTTGAAGCACAAGTGTGGTAAAAGGATAGTAACATTGTCCCTTCTCTCTTTTTCTCTCATTTTTTTATTTTTTATTTGTCCCTTTTCTCTTCCTTTTTTATGGCCTCTTCTTTTTTTAGTCCGGAGTCTCATCCCGACTTGTGGGGGAATCCTAGTCTCCATCATCCTTTCCTCACTTTGGACAATGCTCTAATAATGATGATCATCAGACTTTTATTTACTTACAACTCATGAATTACAACTCAATACTTAGAACAAAATATGACTCTATATGAATGCCTCCAGCGGTGTACCGGGATATGCAATGAATCAAGAGCGACATGTATGAAAGAATTATGAACGGTGGCTTTGCCACAAATACAATGTCAGCTACATGATCATGCAAAGCAATATGACAATGATGGAGCATGTCATGATAAATGAAACGGTGGAAAGTTGCATGGAAATATATCTCGGAATGGCTATGGAAATTCCATGATAGGTAGGTATGGTGGCTATTTTGAGGAAGATATAAGGAGGTTTATGTGTGATAGAGCGTATCATATCATGGGCTTTGGATGCACCGGCGAAGTTTGCACCAACTCTCAAGGTGAGAAAGGGTAATGCGCGGTACCGAAGAGGCTAGAAAATTGCGGAAAGGTAAGTGTGCTTATAATCCATGGACTCACATTAGTCATAAAGAACTCATATACTTATTGCAAAAATTTATTAGCCCTCGAAGCAAAGTACTACTACGCATGCTCCTAGGGGAAGGGTTGGTAGGAGTTAACCATCGCGCGATCTTGACCGCCACACAAAGGAAGACAATCAACAAATACTTCATGCTCCGACTTCGTTACATAACGGTTCACCATACGTGCATGCTACGGGAATCACAAACTCCAACACATGTATTTTTCAATTCCACAATTACTCAACTAGCACAACTATGATATTACCACCTTTATATCTCAAAACAATTATCAAGCATCAAATTTCTCATGATATTAATTAAAGCAAATTGCCATGCTATTTTAAGACTCTCAAAATAATATAAGTGAAGCATGAGAGATCAATAGTTTCTATAAAACAAATCCACCACCGTGCTCTAAAAAGATATAAGTGAAGCACTAGAGCAAAACTATATAGCTCAAAAGATATAAGTGAAGCACATATAGTATTCTAATAATTTCCGAATCATGTGTGTCTCTCTAAAAAGGTGTGTACAGCAAGGATGATTGTGGTAAACTAACAAATAAAGATCAAATAATACAAGATGCTCCAAGCAAAACACATATCATGTGGTGAATAAAAATATAGCTCCAAGTAAAGTTACCGATGGAAGTAGACGAAAGAGGGGATGCCTTCCGGGGCATACCCAAGATTTGGCTTTATGGTGTCCTTAGATTATCTTGGGCGTGCCATGGGCATCCCCAAGCTTAGGCTCTTGCCACTCCTTGTTCCATAATCCATCAAATCTTTTACCCAAAACTTGAAAACTTCACAACACAAAACTTAGCAGAAAATCTCGTGACCTCCGTTAGCGAAAGAAAACAAAACACCACTTCAAGGTACTGTAATGAACTCATTATTTATTTATATTGTTGTTAAACCTACTGTATTCCAACTTCTCTATGGTTTATAAACTCTTTTACTAGCCATAGATTCATCAAAATAAGCAAACAACACACGAAAAACAGAATCTGTCAAAAACAGAACAGTCTGTAGTAATCTGTAACTAACGCAAACTTATGGAACTCCAAAAAATCAGCCAAAACAGGACGGCCTAGACCATTTATTTATTGATCAGCAGAAATTGGAATCAATATTTTATCACGTTCTGGTGATTTTTAACAATTATTTTCGTGAACTGAAAGTTTCTGGAAATTACAGCAAAATCAAATAACTATCATCCAAGAAGATCCTATAGGTTAAACTTGGCACAAACACTAATTAAAAGATAAAAAAAATCTAAACAGAGGCTAGATCAAATATTTATTCCTAAACAGAAGCAAAAAGCAAAAAACTAAAAATAAAATTGGGTTGCCTCCCAACAAGCGCTATCGTTTAACGCCCCTAGCTAGGCATAAAAACAAGGATAGATCTAGGTATTGCCATCTTTGGTGGGCAATTTCTTAATGGAGTTATGCTCGGTGATCCTTTGATCCAAAGTATCCATCCGCTTATTGCAAAGTGTAATCAAATTGTTCATGCGGTTGATATTCCCACCAATACTTTTAAGAGGTTCAACAATTTTTTGCAATTCACATAATTTCTCTAGGATTTGAGTTTCTTCTTGGGTAGGGGAGGATCCTTTTTGTAGGGGGAGTACTCCCACTATCCCCTCTATAATTTCGTAAGCGAAGCTAGGATCAATATCAATAAAACTACTCTTGGCAGCAAAATCGAGGAGTTGTCTATGGGGCAAAGTTAGCCCAACATAAAAATTGCGAAGCAAGATTTTAAAATCTCCCTCTAAATTGCAACTACGATAAGATTCGAGCATCCTAAACCAAGCATCTTTTAAATTTTCACCTTGTCTTTGCTTGAAGTGGAGAACTTCAAAGTCTGGAGACGAAGGGATGAAGACTGAGCTAGCCATAACGACAAGCAAACGGAAAAGAAGCGAAGGTTAACTTTTCACTTCGGAAGTTATCGGGAGAACTGAATACAACCTCTAGTTGTAACATCCCAAATTTTCAATTTGGTATGTTATACATAGATCATCATTTCATATCATGTTTTATTGCATTTTGACAAATCCTCGATAAATCCTAAGCAACTCAAGGACCCTCAGAGAGAGTTGGGGATTTTCTCGAATTTTCATATTTGATTTTCATCAAATAATAAGACGAGGATTTTGGTTTTAACTATTTTCTCTCCGGAAAAATATTTCATTTTAAAAATAAACGAGAGGAGAAAATATGACTTCTCCAAAACAATTGAAATACTGGAGGAAAAATGTTAAAATCATTTATTGGAATTTATTTGCAATTTTTATTACATTAAAAATATTGCATGTTTTCAAAATATTTATTTTGTGTTAAACAAATGTTCACCCTATTCTAGATTTTCTAACTAGACGGGGAAAATTTATTTTATATTTTTATGACTTTTATTTATTTTCCTATGAATTATTTTCCGCGGAACGTTTAAAAAAAACGCGCGCGCCTGCCGGGCCATGCCCAGCCGCCAGGCCGCCGGCCCACCCCGCGCCCCTCTCCTCTCCCCGCACGGCCGCCGCCGCGCCGTGTCCGCCATGGACACGGGAGGCCCTGCCGCCGCACTTGCCCCTCCCCCAAGCCACCTCCGGCCCCCTTCCCCCTTTATATACCCCGTCTCTCTCGCCTCTCATCTCGCTCGCCGCCGCCGCCGCACTTGCCCTCGCCGCCGCCGCCGAGCCGCCCCCTCGCCGCCCCTCGCCCCCCCCCGAGCCCGCACCTCGCCGCCCTCGCCGCCCCTCGCCCGGAGCCCCGCCGGAGCACTGCCCCGACGAGGTACTGCCTCGCTGCCCCGTTCGTCGTTACCGGTTTTTGTTCAAAAAAAACCCTTCGTTTTAAAAAAAACCCTAGATCGGTTTTTTTCTGTTTTATTATTTTGCGAGCGTTCACCGAACCGTTCGTTTCAACGAACGCGTTCGTCGGTTTTTCTCTGTTAACGAACGTCCGTTCTTTAACCGTTCGTCCGTTTTTCTTTTTCGTCGGATTTTTCTGCGATTATCTCAGATTCGATTTCTGATCGAATCTTCGTTTCTGTTTAACTTCTCGCTCGTTTATCGGAATCAGGCGATTCAAGCGCCTAGAGTTTCGTCTCGAAATTCTCTTTCCGTTTAACCTACTCAAACAAGTTTTTGCTACAGTAAAATTTGACCTAGATCCAGATTAGTAAACGAAGCTTCTTTCTTTCGCAGTTTGACTTTCGTTGTTTCTTTCGAGTTGATTCTTTTTGCAAACCGGAGTTCTTAAGTTGAACTTTCTGGTTGGATCTTTCATTCGAGTTTTACCTGTGCATTAGATGAGTACTGATTGTATGCTTGTTTGTTTGCGATAGAGTACCCGGAGTGTGCCGCTTGTTACTTCGAATCGCTAGGTTTTGCGGATCATCAGCAAGGCAAGTAACACTTTGATCATACCTTCCATACCCAGTTTTATTGCATTAGATTCATTCCTCAAACATTGCATGACTAGGATCTAATTAAATTGTGGGTATTGGGAAGTAGTTGAGGTAGAACCTATTACCTGTTTTCTTATCAAACCCTTGGGAGTTACTTCTACGTTGCTATTATTATTGCCATGCTATGCTCGTAGACGTGGATTGGGTTTGAGTGAAATTCATGACAGATGTGAGATTGTTAATTAATGGTTTACTTAAGGTGGCAACTAAAACTCACATCTGGGTGGATTGAGGTACCTGGGTATTCCAGGATTGCCTGTTTTTCTTTTGGACCGCCACCCAGGTTCAAAGGGATCATGAGATTATTCATGCTAGAAACTTCCGTGTGCGGCCGCAAGCTATTATGGGCTCTAGCATAGTTCATTAAGTTGTGTGAACTCTTAAAGTGGTAGACTAGCAGATGTAGGGGAAAGTAGGTGTAACTGTCTACCCATACGTAAGGTGCAAACACTTCTGAAAGACTGTGTCTCGGTCATCCGTTACTCAAACACCATGTAGTGCGAGTAATCCAACGGAGGAGATCGAGTCTTGTGGGGAAAAGTGCACAAACCTCTGCAGAGTGTACAAACTAATCATGGTTAGCCGTGTCCCCGGTTATGGACAACTTGAGTATCTAGTACTTGGATTATCATGTGAATCTCATCACTATGTTACTTCTAATTAATTTTGTTGGGTTATTGATGACATTTAATTGGGATTGAGATGCTGTCAACCATCTCAATGTTTCACAACCACCATGATAGTTAAATAAAATTTATTCCTTTGAAGTAGGATAAAATTGGCTTTTCGCAAAATTGTAACCATAGAGCTTTCCACCAGCCATATATGCATGTAGTATAGCATTATTATTGTTCATTATTCTCTATGTGTTACATTGCCAGCATATTCTATGTGCTGACCCGTTTTCGGGCTGCAACGTTTCATGTTGCAGACTTTTCAGACGACGAGTAAGGTGCCTTAGGTCGTGGTCTTATACTCAGTGATGCCGCTGGAGTTGATGGACTCACTTATCTTCCAAGTCTTCCGCTGTTATCGTTTTAGATGGCCTTAAGCCATGTTTATCATACTTAATCTCTTTGGAGATATTCGATGTAATAAGTGTGTGATTGCTACTCTGTTATAAATCCTCCATTTGTACTGTGCGTGTCAGCATTACTGATCCAGGGATGACACTGGTGCACAGCAGCACAGACCATTTGAGGTCTGGTCGCTACAAAGTTGGTATCAGAGCACACGCTGACTGTAGGACACGACCACTAAGCTTAAGCCCTAGAAAGCTTCTCTCTTCTCATTTCTGACCCCTCTCCTTTTCTACTCTTTTAGGAATGGCGGATGCAAGGAGCAAGTTCATGCAACCAGATGAAGACACGCCGTTTGGTCGACACTTGAAGGAAGTCACCAAGTACTTGAACATAGGAATACCAAGCATCACCGGAACCTACAACGCCACATTACCTGAAGAGGAGAGCTGGAAGATTCAAGTTCTCATTCCAGGAAGGACGTTTGTGCCAGTTACTGAACCCATAAGATTGGTTTTCGAAGCACCAACTTGGAGTTTAGGGAAGAGCATGGCCGCACACATCGCCATGGGACGCATTGGAGAAGTCTACCACCAGGAGCTTAAGGATACAATTTACCAAATTTGTGGACGCCGAGACGCGCAATGGGAGATGATCAAGACCAAGAAGGATGGATCAATTGCAGCTTTCATCTAGTAGCAGAACCAACATATTCGTCGCCAGGAGAACCAGATGTGCACGGACAAGGAAGAACTGAAGAAGGCATTAACGAAGATCAAGGAGCTCCAAGAAGAACTCAAGGCTACACGCGAGGATTATTTGGAAGAAATCAACGCACTAGTAGGGAAGAATGATGACCTGGAGAAGAAGATTGGAGTATTCATGGGAAATCCAGTGCCAAAAGCAGAAGTCGACGAATGCACTTGTCCGGATAACTACATCATCATCGACGACACCGACTCGGAACCAAGTGAAGATGACTTGGTTGACGAAGCTGGAGCAGACATCATGGAGTCTTCAACGGATCAGAATTTCTAGTAGACCACCATATCAGTAGTAGTTTTCCCCCATTTAATAGTATAGTTCAAGCACTTTGTAACGCTAGTTAGATCGATTGTTTTGCCTTGTTTGAATTGATTGAGTGATATTGATTGTATTTGTCTCATGAGCATATGGGTAGTGTTTTCTCTCTAGACCTCATTCTATTCTTAACTCTCATCTTTTCTAAACCTATCAGATGCCTCCGAGACGCGACACCGGATTTGTTTTCCCACCAGAGATCACCCAGTTGATTCAGCAACAGAATGCCCTGATGCAAGTGTTAGTGCAGAACCAAGGCAACAACAACAACAACAACAACCCACCGCCACCACCACCTGTTGATCACTTAGCCCGTTTCTTAAGGCTAAACCCGCCGGTGTTTTCCAGTAGCACCGAGCCGATTGTAGCAGATGATTGGCTCCGCAAAGTTGGAAGGGAGTTGACCACTGCAGGATGCACAGATGCGGAAAGAGTGCGTTTTGCCGCACATCAGCTTGATGGACCCGCAGCATCATGGTGGGAGAATTATACAGCCACGCACCCTATTGACACTGTCACATGGGACCAGTTTCAGCAAGCTTTCCGTACAGCTCATGTTTCAGCAGGAGCTATGGCTATGAAGAAGCGTGAGTTTCGCAACCTACGCCAAGGAGGACGCACCGTAGGCCAGTATGTGGAGGATTTCAGTAAGTTAGCACGTTATGCACCAGATGACGTTGCTACAGATGCTGCCAAGCAGGAGAAATTTTTGGAAGGGCTGAATGATGAACTGAGTATGCAGTTGATGGTAGCAACCTTCAACAACTACCAGGAGCTGGTAGATAGAGCTCTCATGATTGAAGGGAAGCAACAGCAGATTGAAAACCGTAAGAGGAAGTATGGACAAGGGAAGTATAATTCAGGAGCTCAGCAGAAGCCTCGTTTACCCCGAAGCCGGGAGGACAGTTTCAGCATACCCATGGAGGAGGTAATTCGCACAACCATAATGGCTCCAAGAATGGTAATGGGAATGGAGGAGGCAACGGACAGAACCGCACCAACCCATCTACCCCAGCCAAGAGGGACCTGAGCCAAGTCACTTGTTTTAAGTGCCAGAAGAATGGACATTATGCCAATGAATGTCCTGAAGCCCAAAATGGAAATGGCAATGGAAGCTCTGGGAAGAAGCCGAACCCGTTCAACAAAGGACACGTGAACCACGTGAGCGTGGAGGAGGTTGAAGCTCAGCCTGATGCAGTAATAGGTAAGTTTTTGGTTAAGTCATTTACTGCAACCGTTCTTTTCGATACTGGTGCATCGCATTCATACATATCAAGGGGATTTGTGAATAAGTTTAAGATGTCCACCAAAGTTCTCAGAAACCCTATGTTAGTAACCTCGCCAGGAGCAGAGTATATGGCCACCCAAGGATGTTTTCAGATACCATTGGCCATTGGTAGGCATGTTTTCCCCTCAGACCTCATAGTTTTGGAGTCGCAAGGTTTGGATGTGATTTTGGGAATGGATTGGCTATCGTTGTATGGAGGAAACATCGACTGTGCCAGCAAGACGATTTTGCTTACCACCCCGGAAGGAAAAAGGATCAAGTATGTATCCCGGCATATGCCGAAGAGGACACAAGTAAATTCCTTATCAGGAGTTGTACAGGAGGAAGTACCAGTGGTGAAGGATTATCCGGATGTATTTCCAGAAGAGTTGCCAGGCATGCCACCAGATAGAGACATTGAGTTCTTGATTGAACTTTTGCCAGGCACAGGGCCAATATCTAAGAGACCGTACAGGATGCCCGCAAAAGATTTGGAAGAAATTAAGAAGCAGATTAAGGAGTTACTGGATAAAGGCTATATTCGCCCAAGTTCGTCACCTTGGGGTTCACCAGTAGTTCTAGTGGAGAAGAAAGATGGATCGCTGAGGATGGTTGTTGATTACCGTGGATTGAATGAAGTAACCATCAAAAACAAGTACCCACTGCCGATGATCAATGATTTGTTTGACCGCCTACAAGGAGCTAAAGTATTCCAAGATTGATCTACGATCAGGATACCATCAGTTAAAGATTCGAGAGCAGGATATACCTAAGACGACATTACCACCAGATATGGATTGTATGAGTATACCGTTATGTCATTTGGTTTGACTAACGCACCTGCCTATTCCATGAACCTGATGAACAAAGTGTTTATGGAATTTCTGGATAAGTTCGTCGTGGTGTTCATTGATGATATTTTAATCTTTTCCAAGGACGAGGAAGAGCATGAGGAGCATTTGCGATTGGTACTTGAGAAGCTCAGAGAACATCAGTTATATGCCAAGTTCAGCAAGTGTGAATTTTGGCTGAAGGAAGTTGGATTCCTTGGACATGTTATTTCTGGAGAAGGAATAGCAGTAGACCCTGCCAAGGTTGACACAGTGACAAGTTGGGAATCACCCACGACAGTTGGAGAAATCCGGAGTTTTCTTGGACTTGCAGGATACTACCGGAGATTCATCGAGAATTTCTCGAAGATTGCTAAGCCCATGACTGAGCTATTGAAGAAGGACACCAAATTCAATTGGACTAAGGAATGTGAAGCTAGTTTCCAAGAGTTGAAGGAACGATTGGTTACATCACCAGTGTTGATTCTGCCAGATCAACGCAAGGATTATGAAGTTTATTGCGACGCTTCTCGTCGAGGACTTGGAGCAGTGCTTATGCAGGAAGGAAGAGTTGTATCATATGCTTCACGACAACTTAAACCCCATGAGAAGAATTATGCCACGCATGATTTGGAATTAGCAGCCGTGGTGCATGCGTTGAAGACATGGAGACATTTTCTCATCGGAAACCATTGTGAGGTGTATACAGATCACAAGAGTTTGAAGTATATTTTCACGCAGAAGGAGTTAAACCTCAGACAGAGGAGATGGTTGGAGCTCATTAAAGATTATGATATGAGATTGCATTACCACCCTGGAAAGGCTAACGTCATCATTTCATATCATGTTTTATTGCATTTTGACAAATCCTCGATAAATCATAAGCAACTCAAGGACCCTCGGAGAGAGTTGGGGATTTTCTCGAATTTTCATATTTGATTTTCATCAAATAATAAGACGAGGATTTTGGTTTTAACTATTTTCTCTCCGGAAAAATATTTCATTTTAAAAATAAACGAGAGGAGAAAATATGACTTCTCCAAAACAATTGAAATACTGGAGGAAAAATGTTAAAATCATTTATTGGAATTTATTTGGATTTTATGTGCAATTTTTATTGCATTAAAAATATTGCATGTTTTCAAAATATTTATTTTGTGTTAAAAAATGTTCACCCTATTCTAGATTTTCTAACTAGACAGGGAAAATTTATTTTATATTTTTCTGACTTTTATTTATTTTTCTATGAATTATTTTCCGCGGAACGTTTTAAAAAAAACGCGCGCGCCCGCCGGGCCAAGCCCAGCCGCCAGGCCGCCAGCCCACCCCCCGCCCCTCTCCTCTCCCCGCACGGCCGCCGCCGTGCCGTGTCCGCCATGGACACGGGAAGCCCCGCCGTCGCACTTGCCCCTCCCCCAAGCCACCTCCGGCCCCCTTCCCCCTTTATATACCCCCCCTCTCTCTCGCCTCTCATCTCGCTCGCCGCCGCCGCCGCACTTGCCCTCGCCGCCGCCGCCGGAAGCCCGAGCCGCTGCCGAGCCGCCCCTCGCGCCCCCCCGAGCCCGCACCTCGCCGCCCCTCGCCCGGAGCCCCGCCGGAGCACTGCCCCGACGAGGTACTGCCTCGCTGCCCCGTTCGTCGTTGCCGGTTTTTGTTTAAAAAAAACCCTTCGTTTAAAAAAAACCCTAGATCGGTTTTTTTCGGTTTTATTATTTTGCGAGCGTTCACCGAACCGTTCATTTCAACGAACGCGTTCGTCGGTTTTTCTCTGTTAACGAACGTCCGTTCTTTAACCATTCGTCCGTTTTTCTTTTTCGTCGGATTTTTCTGCGATTATCTCAGATTCGATTTCTGATCGAATCTTCGTTTCTGTTTAACTTCTCGCTCGTTTATCGGAATCAGGCGATTCAAGCGCCTAGAGTTTCGTCTCAAAATTCTCTTTCCGTTTAACCTACTCAAACAAGTTTTTGCTACAGTAAAATTTGACCTAGATCCAGATTAGTAAACGAAGCTTCTTTCTTTCGCAGTTTGACTTTCGTTGTTTCTTTCGAGTTGATTCTTTTTGCAAACCGGAGTTCTTAAGTTGAACTTTCTGGTTGGATCTTTCATTCGAGTTTTACCTGTGCATTAGATGAGTACTGATTGTATGCTTGTTTGTTTGCGATAGAGTACCCGGAGTGTGCCGCTTGTTACTTTGAATCGCTAGGTTTTGCGGATCATAAGCAAGGCAAGTAACACTTTGATCATACCTTCCATACCCAGTTTTTATGCATTAGATTCAACCCTCAAACATTGCATGACTAGGATCTAATTAAATTGTGGGTATTGGGAAGTAGTTGAGGTAGAACCTATTACCTGTTTTCTTATCAAACCCTTGGGAGTTACTTCTACGTTGCTATTATTATTGCCATGCTATGCTCATAGACGTGGATTGGGTTTGAGTGAAATTCATGACAGATGTGAGATTTGTTAATTAATGGTTTACTTAAGGTGGCAACTAAAACTCACATCTGGGTGGATTGAGGTACCTGGGTATTCCAGGATTGCCTGTTTTTCTTTTGGACCGCCACCCAGGTTCAAAGGGATCATGAGATTATTCATGCTAGAAACTTCCGTGTGCAGCCGCAAGCTATTATGGGCTCGGTGTAAAGTAGGTGTAACTGTCTACCCATACGTAAGGTGCAAACACTTCTGAAAGACTGTGTCTCGGTCATCCGTTACTCAAACACCATGTAGTGCGAGTAATCCAACGGAGGCGATCGAGTCTTGTGGGGAAAAGTGCACAAACCTCTGCAGAGTGTACAAACTAATCATGGTTAGCCGTGTCCCCGGTTATGGACAACTTGAGTATCTAGTACTTGGATTATCATGTGAATCTCATCACTATGTTACTTCTAATTAATTTTGTTGGGTTATTGATGATACTTAATTGGGATTGAGATGTTGTCAACCATCTCAATGTTTCACAACCACCATGATAGTTAAATAAAATTTATTCCTTTGAAGTAGGATAAAATTGGCTTTTCGCAAAATTGTAACCATAGAGCTTTCCACCAGCCATATATGCATGTAGTATAGCATTATTATTGTTCATTATTCTCTATGTGTTACATTGCCAGCATATTCTATGTGCTGACCCGTTTTTGGGCTGCAATGTTTCATGTTGCAGACTTTCCAGACGACGAGTAAAGTGCCTTAGGTCGTGGTCTTATACTCGGTGATGCTGCTGGAGTTGATGGACTCACTTATCTTCCAAGTCTTCCGCTGTTATCGTTTTAGATGGCCTTAAGCCATGTTTATCATACTTAATCTCTTTGGAGATATTCGATGTAATAAGTGTGTGATTGCTACTCTGTTATAAATCCTCCATTTGTACTGTGCGTGTCAGCATTACTGATCCAGGGATGACACTGGTGCACAGCAGCACAGACCATTTGAGGTCTGGTCGCTACACTAGTACTAGAGAGCCCGTACATCGGGCCTCTGGGCCTGGTATTACTCCTTTAAAGGTAGTACTACTTGGGCTAATTCTTGTCGGGTCTATCCCCATCTTGCGGACTGTGTCCTGTGCTACCTCTTGAGCACTGCGTTGGTTTTTCCTTGAAGAGGAAAGGGTGATGCAGCAAAGTAGCGTAAGTATTTCCCTTAGTTTTTGAGAACCAAGGTATCAATCAGTAGGAGGCTACGCGCGAATCCCTCGCACCTACACAAAACAAATAAATCCTCGCAACCAACGCGATAAGGGGTTGTCAATCCCTACACGGTCACTTACGAGAGTGAGATCTGATAGATATGATAGGATAATATTTTTGGTATTTTTATGATAAAGATGCAAAGTAAAATAAAAGCAAAGTAAAAAGCAAAGGAAATAGCTAAGTGTTGGAAGATTAATATGATGGAAAATATACCCGGGGGCCATAGGTTTCACTAGTGGCTTCTCTCAAGAGCATAAGTATTTTACGGTGGGTGAACAAATTACTGTTGAGCAATTGACAGAATTGAGCATAGTTATGAGAATATCTAGGTATGATCATGTATATAGGCATCACGTCCGAGACAAGTAGACCGACTCCTGCCTGCATCTACTACTATTACTCCACACATCGACCGCTATCCAGCATGCATCTAGAGTATTAAGTTCATAAGAACAGAGTAAGGCCTTAAGCAAGATGACATGATGTAGAGGGATAAATTCATGCAATATGATAAAAAAACCATCTTGTTATCCTCGATGGCAACAATACAATACGTGCCTTGCTGCCCCTACTGTCACTGGGAAAGGACACCGCAAGATTGAACCCAAAGCTAAGCACTTCTCCCATTGCAAGAAAGATCAATCTAGTAGGCCAAACCAAACTGATAATTCGAAGAGACTTGCAAAGATAACCAATCATACATAAAAGAATTCAGAAGACTCAAATATTGTTCATAGATAAACTTGATCATAAACCCACAATTCATCAGTCTCAACAAACACACCGCAAAAGAAGATTACATCAAATAGATCTCCACGAGAGAGGGGAGAACATTGTATTGAGATCCAAAAAGAGAGAAGAAGCCATCTAGCTAATAACTATGGACCCGAAGGTCTGAGGTAAACTACTCACACATCATCGGAGGGGCTATGTTGTTGATGTAGAAGCCCTCTGTGATCGATGCCCCTGCCGGCGGAGCTCCGGAACAGGCCCCAAGATGGGATCTCGTGGGTACAGAAGGTTGCGGCGGTGGAATTAGGTTTTTGGCTCCGTATCTGATCGTTTGGGGGTACGTAGGTATATATAGGAGGAAGGAGTACGTCGGTGGAGCAACAGGGGGCCCACGAGGGTGGAGGCGCGCCTGGGGGGGTAGGCGCGCCCCCCTACCTCGTGGCTTCCCTATTGGTTGCTTGACATAGGGTCCAAGTCTCCTGGATCATGTTCGTTCCAAAAATCACGTTCCCGAAGGTTTGATTCCGTTTGGACTCCGTTTGATATTCTTTTTCTGCGAAACTCTGAAATAGGCAAAAACATCAATTCTAGGCTGGGCCTCCGGTTAATAGGTTAGTCCCAAAAATAATATAAAAGTGAATAATAAAGCCCAATAATGTCCAAAACAGAAGTTAATATTAGCATGGAGCAATCAAAAATTATAGATACGTTGCAGACGTATTATCCTGATATATCAGATTAAGACTACTGCCGTCATCCATAAGGACTCGGGTGAGATGGTATCCGTCGATAATTGGGTCTAGCACCAAGGCAGCCAATCCTCCGTGCCGGATACTTGTCAGGTGATCCCTGCGATCAAAGGTGATCGGGTAGGCCGACCAAGGGTTGAACTTAGGGGTGACGGGCTCTAAGGCGCATATGTCTCGGAGTGCATGTTTGCTCCTTTTTGTTACGTGAATCATGTTCACTGTCTTGACCTCTGGTGCGAATTTTTTCTGTCCCATAGTGCTTTGCTGGCGAGGCTCATCCTTCTTTTCACTTGGTGTTTCCCTCCCCTTGTGTTCGGCATTTAACTTACCGGCCTGCTTGAAGACCCAGCATTCTCTGTGGGTGTGATTTCCAGGTTTATCGAAGGTGCTATGGATCTGACATAATTTGTCTAGAATCTTGTTTAGGCTGGACGGTCCATCTCCGCTGCCTTTGAAAGGCTTTTTCCGCTGACCGGGTCGAGAGCCCCTAAATCTGGCGTTTACCGCCGTGTTGTCTGGGCTGTCTTAGTTATTTCAGTGCTTCCTTTTACTGCGTCGTGGTTTTCCATTACCATCCCTGACTTCAGATGTGCCTGGGTCGCTAGTGCTACTACGGGCCAGCAGCTATCTTCACCCGCGCAAAAGCGGGTCGTGAGGCTTGTTAGGGCTGCCATTGTCCTCGGTTTTTCTTGGCCGAGGTGTCTGGCGAGCCATTCGTCTCGGACGCTGTGTTTGAAAGCTGCTAAGGCTTCGGCGTCCCTACCGTCGATGTTGAATTTCGGGCTGACTCTCCGGGTTGTTGAATTATATGACTTAAATCGTCTGCGTCCAGAGGTCGGACATAGGTCCCTTGAAAGTTAGCCCTAAAAGCATCCTCAAGCTCCACCCAACTTCCAATTGAATTTTCGGGGAGGCTCTTCAGCCAGTGCCGAGTTGGTCCTTTCAACTTGAGGGGCAAATATTTGATGGCGTGGAGATCGTATCCGCGAGCCATATGGATATGGAGGATGAAGTCCTCAATCCAGACCCCAGGGTCTGTCATTCCGCCGTACACCTCTATGTTCACGGGCTTGAATCCCTCTGGAAATTCATGATCCAGTACCTCATCGGTGAAGCATAGGGGGTGTGCGGCACCCCTGTATTTGGATGTGTTATGGCGTTCGGACGGTTGTAGTGTTTGGTTTTGATTTTGTGCCGGAGCGTGCTTCCTAGATCCATAGATGGACCTGGTCATACCGGATTTTTGGCGCAAGTACTTACGTAAATCATGTGCTGACTTATGTGCGGCATCGTTAGCCGCCCTATCACGGCCACGAGGTGGTCGATCCGGCTGATCGGCCGTTTTATTCTTCGGCTGTGTAGGCTCTACGGCCTCGTCATCGAACTCAGGTAACAACTTGCGCTTTGGATAGCTCTTTGTGTGGCGACTGCCATCGTACTTTTCTTCATTGTCGAGCACGTTGTTCCATCTGCTGTTGAGCGTATTCTGCGCGGCCTTAAGCCTTTTCTTCTGCTTCTTTAGACTCCTCGCGGTGGAAATAAGCCTCCTATGGAGGTTCTCTTGTTCCAAGTGCCTTTCTGGGATGATGTGTGCATCATCGTCCGGACTATTCTCCTCTCCGGAGACAGGTTGATTAGCTTGATGCTCGGCGTCACGGTTATCGGTTAGCGGCTCCGTACTATGTTTGCCGTCCGCTGGCTCATCCTGCTCTATCGCTGGGTCGGTGTGGTCGTCGTTTCCTCTGGAGTCGACCGGGGTATTATTCTTTCTTGCGCTGTTATCGCTGTTTTTGCCGAGGCGGGATTTGGAGCGGCGCCTACGCCGTCGCTTTGATTGCTTCTCGAGGGAACTATCCTTCGCTGCATCCTTCTGTTCCTCATCATTGTATTCTTTGGGTGTATCCACCATGTATATGTCGGGTGGTTGGTGCGACATATGCCAAGGGATGGCTTATCATTGTGGGAGCCAATAAAACGTCGCCGGTGCCTGGAAACGGCATGAGGCGAAGACATGGACGCTGGCGAATCTTACCCAGGTTCGGGGCTCTCCGAGGAGATAACACCCCTAGTCCTGCTCTGCGGGGTCTCCGCATGATCACTAGATCGATAAGGGGTAGCTACAATCGCTCCTAGAGCTGTTGGAATCAAGGGAGAAGAAGAACAAGGCTAGCTCTTGCTTCTCTCTATCTATGGTGTGTGCGTGTGCTATGCTTGGAAGCCAAACATGCAGGGATGCGAACCCTTTGCATGGGTGCTCCGGGGGGTTTTATATAGGCCTACCCCCCGGGGGTACAATGGTAATCCGACTGGGAACTGGTCCCGGCCGTCAGTGTCTACGCCTGCCGGCTTTTCCGCCGGCTGCTGGGTCCCGCCGGCTGCTGGGTCCCGCTGGCTGCCGGCTACTTGGTCGACAGGCCGGCCCCACCGCCTAGGGTCTTGTCGGCGGCTGCTTACTGTAGCCACGCCTCTGATGATGAGGGCTTTGTCGAGGTAAGCGTGGCTCCAGTGATCCGCGTCAGGGGCCATCACTGTAGCCTCACCTCGTCTTGTCTCCTTAATGGGGCTCCAGCTTCGAGGAAGGGAGTGGCCGGCTTCTGGAGGCTGGCTATACTCTTGGCCGACTGGGAAGAGCCGGGCCGCCTTCACGCCTCTCTCTGGCTGAAGGGGCCCGCAGTCCTTGGGCCGTACAGGAGTGAGTCATGGATGACGTCGTAGCTGGCGTGGCTACAGTGCCGGGCCGCACGGGAGACATCCCCCCCATACGGCCTCCTGTAGCCATGCCCGCCTCGGGCTTAGGGGGTCGTGGGCCGCACTGTGGCCATGCCCCGTCAAGTCGTCGTTATGTAGGAGTGGTTGTGATCTTGGCCGGCTTCTAGGAGTCGGCATCCCTCTTGGCCGGCTTCGTGGAGTCGGTGAGGCTGGGTCGCCTTCCGGGAGTCGGCTTTAGTGCTAGCCGGCCGGGGAAGGCGGCCCAAATGCTTGGAGTGCTTGAAGGCCCAAAGGCCTGATAAATTTGCTAAAGAGCCAGGGGTAGTCGGTTAGGCTACCCGTGGCCATTTACCCCGACAGTAGTCCCCGAAGCTGATTGGGCTTCGAGGTGGAGTGGGGTTCGAGAAGCTCGATCATCTTCCTATCGTGACAAGCCGGCAGCTGGGAGCCGGCCTTGGTGCAGGCGCGCCGCCTTTAGTCGAATTCTTCTGGAG